>NW_023270323.1:15257517-15419589 GCF_011800145.1 Mirounga leonina | reverse complement strand
TCTCTCTGTGTCTCTCTCCATCTCTCTCTGTGTCTCTCTCTCCATCTCTCTGTGTCTCTGTCTGTCTCTCCATCTCTCTCTCTCTCTCCATCTCTCTCTCTGTGTCTCTCTCTCTGTCTCTCTATCTATCTCTCTCTCTCTCCATCTGTGTCTCTCTCTGTCTCTCGCTCTCACACACGCACACATGCACACACAGTGGACGTCTTTGTATTCAGACTGGTTTCTGCCACTGGAGGCAGATATGAAATGAAATGGCACGTGAAAAGCACCCAGCATAGAGCCTGTTTATGGGGCTTGCTATGTTTTTGCCATCTCTTTGCAGGAATAAGAACAGATAATTAGATTTTAAAGGCCAGGAGAAATGAAGTCAACAAACTTTTACCTTGCCCAGTAGTCCTTTACTCTTTAAATCTTCTGATGGGCAATCATTCAACAATGTGGTGAAGGTCACACATGCTCCTCTGATTCTGCCTGGAAATAGCAAAGCACGAGATGAGAAAATCATTCCAAAATAATAGAATATGTTGTATTCCTCTTTTAACCTGAGCATCAAAAGCTCAGTGGCTCGGAGTGCCTGGTTCAGTCAGTTAAGCGCCGACTCTTGATCTTGGTTCAGGTCATGATCTCAGAGTCATGAGATCGAGCCCCGAGTCGGGCTCCATGCAGGCTGTGGAGCCTGCTTGGGCTTCTCTCTCTCCCTCTCCCTCTGCCCTTCCCTACCCTCTCTCCCTCTCTATAAATAAGTAAATAAAGCTCAGTGGCTTATGAGTATTTGGGTGACAAGCTGCTTTAGAGCCAGGTTACTCAAAGTATGGTTCACAAACCAATTCCATTGACTTCATCTGGGAGCAAGTTAGAAATGCAGCATTCCAGGCCCCACCCAGACCTACTGAATCAGAGTCTGTACCTTAACCAGCTCCCCAGAGCGGACTTGTTTGCTCAGGAAAGCACTGCTCTAAGCAGGCAGTAATCTCGACTGAGAGGTGTGTACACCTCAGGGCCCACACAAAATGATCTATAGGGTGAGCAAAGAAATCTTACAGCTTCTATTTTTAAGTGTCTGTCTCTATGTTCGTTTACTTTATTTTTATTTTTGTTTATGATTATCTCAAAAAAGAAATTCAGCTTCTCTACTATTTGACATTTAGCTTGATAGTGATATGTGTATAAACATCAATAAATATATGGAAAGTATGGCCTCAACTTTTTTTTTTATTTTAACTGATGAGGGCTTTCCACTTAAAAATTGAGCTGATGGTTCTAGCTAAGCTGTGGTATACTTAGGCCATCTCCCTGTCCAGGAAGCTTCCACTATGACATGTTGACTAGATATCCACTGTCTCCTCCCAGTGACCTTATAAATACGTACAGCGGCATACAGCAGGGCCCTTCTCCCAGAGCACTCACCACTGTTTATCCAGCTGTGCTTCACCCAGCACACATCTGAGCGAGCTGGCCAAAGGACAGGGACACAGGATGACACTGACACTTCTGTCTGTGATTCTCTCACCAACCCTACCTTACATCCATACCATATACTAGTGTGCTCGAGTCCTTTGCAAGACCCACATATAAACAAATAATCATCCTCCAATAAAATAATTAACTCATTTTATTTGTAGTAAGTACCATGAGGAAAAGTGCAAGAGGGTCAGGGCAAACATTCATAGTCTGGAGGGCCAGGGAAACCTCCATGAGGAAGTGACATTTGTTTGGGGACCTAAAGAACAAACACTACTTAGGAGCATTCAGGCAGGAGGAGCAAGTGCAAAGGACCTATGTGAGGAAGGAATTTGGAACAGATTAGATTCTAGTGTGGTTGGATATTAGTGAGCAAGAGAAAGGGAAGCAGGGATGAAGCTAGAGGGGAAGACAGGGTGCAGATGTTTGGGACCATGTCAAGAATTTGGGACTTTTATCACATTAGACTACTGAGTATAGGCTGATGTCCCAGTTTGAGCTCATCCAAAAGCGGATCCTGAGGCAAGGACTGGTTATAAAAAGTTTGTTTGGGAAGTAATCCAAGAAGCTTGGTGAGGGTTGCCAAAGATACAAATGTAGGGATCCGAAGGGGTACATGCACCCCGATGTTTATAGCAGCAATGTCCACAATAGCCAAACTATGGAAAAAGCCAAGATGTCCATCAACAGATGAATGGATAAAGAAGAGGTGGTATATATATACAATGGAATATTATGCAGCCATCAAAAGGAATGAAATCTTGTCATTTGCAACAATGTGGATGGAACTGGAGGGTATTATGCTGAGCGAAATAAGTCAATCAGAGAAAGACATGTATCATATGACCTCACTGATATGAGGAATTCTTTTTTTTTTTTTTTTAAGATTTTATTTATTTGACAGAGAGAGAGCACAAGCAGGAGGATTGGCAAGTGGAGGGAGAGGGAGAAGCAGGCTTCCCGCCGAGCAAGGAGCCCGATGCGGGGCTCGATCCCAGGACCCTGGGATCATGACCTGAGCCAAAGGCAGGTGCTTAATGACTGAGCCACCCAGGCGCCCGATATGAGGAATTCTTAATCTCAGGAAACAAACTGAGGGTTGCTGGAGTGGTGGGGGGTGGGAGGGATGGGGTGCCTGGGTGAGAGACATTGGGGAGGGTATGTGCTATGGTAAGCGCTGTGAATTGTGTAAGACCGTTGAATCACAGACCTGTACCTCTGAAAAGAATAATACATTATATGTTAAAAAAAAAAAAAAAAAAAAGAAGATGGTAGGAAGGGAAAAATGAAGGGGGGAATCGGAGGGGGAGATGAAGCATGAGAGACTATGGACTCTGAGAAACAAACTGAGGGTTCTGGAAGGGAGGGGGTGGGGGGGATGGGTTAGCCTGGTGATGGGTATTAAAGAGGGCACGAATTGAATGGAGCACTGGGTGTTATACACAAACAATGAATCATGGAACACTACATCAAAAATGAATGATGTAATCTATGGTGATTAACACAACATAATAAAATAAAATTTAAAAAAAAAGAAGCTTGGTGAGGGTTGAAGACAAGGTAGCAAGGCAAGTCAATAAGAGGGTCACCAATGAGCACAGGAGACAATCAGGGTCAATCGTGGAGGGGACCCTCTGGGTGACTGCATGAAACATGCCTTAGAATGTTCCCACTGAGAGGCAGGGAAGTTGGACACATAGCCATCAATTCTCACCCCCGTTGTTTGCAAGATGTTTCTGTAGTGTTAACTCCCACCTTGTATGAAGATGAGGAGGGGCCTATGGCCAGAGAACGTACTCATCACATGCAGGTAGACGTCCTGCATGCAGATAGAGTGAACAACCCACCCACCTCACCCACGAATGTCCTGGTGTTAGTGTGGAAAATCCTGCATCCTGGGAACCCCCTAAGTCCTGGCAAACTGAGATGACTGGTCACTCTAATAGAAGAACTATCTGCAGGGGACATCTGGAGTAGGTCAAAGGGATATGTGTGGAGCACTGGCAACTGTGAAATGGCATCAAAAGATCCCACAAGTGCACCCTGTCTAGCTCCTGAAATGATATTTTCTTACCAGAAAGACAGAGGCAATGACATATGTTAGCAAAGCCCAGGAGGATTGCAAAGCTGGACAGTACAAAGTTCCAGAATGTAATACAGGTTATTGCCTTTAATAACACACCTGTATTAGTTTCCTAGGGCTGCTAGAGTAAGTCAACACAAATTTAGTGGTTTAGAACAATACAAATCTATTATTGTATAGTTCTGGAGGTGGAAGCCTAAAATGGTTGGCAGGGCTGTCTTCCTTTTGGAGGCTCTAGAGGAGAAGGCATTTCCTTCCTTGCCTTTTCCAGCTTCTAGAGTTTGCATTCCCACCTGCAGTCCTGTAGCTCTCTGACTTCTGCTTCCATCATGAAATCTTCCTCTCTGACTTTGACCTTCCTGTCTCCCTCTCACAAAGACCCTTGTGATTACATTGGGCCAACCTGAATAATCCAGGATAATCAATCTTAAAATCCTTCACTGAATCACATCTGCAGAGTCCCCTTTATGCCATATAAGATGACATAATCACAAGTTGTGGGACATCTCTGGGGCGCAGAGGGGAGCATTCTGTCTACAACAATGTTCGTGACTCTAAGGCACATTTCATCATAAGATGTACATTAATTTAGTCGCGGCTTTGATGAGTGGTAACCACTATCTAATTAAACGTATATTTTAAAGATGTATCCTGATTTCAGAAATGTTAAAATGTGAACAGCTATACATCTCAAAATTCAGCATCCATGGGAATTCAACAAGCGGAGCAGGGCTGCATTTTTATAGAGGCTTGGGTTCTACATGCAGAACCTAAGCTGAATCCACCAGGGAGTGTAGAGCAGTTAAGAGACAGGCTCTGCCCTCATGGAGATTTCCTTCTGATGGGAAAGGCAGACAATAAGCAGTTACCCAGCGGGTGACGAGTGCCATGAGGAAGAAGAAAGTAGAGGGAGGAAAGAGAGGCTATATGGTAGGGCAGGGAGGAGAGGAGCTCATTCACCTGGACCAGGTCAGGGGAAGTATGTAAGGAGGTCATGGTGAAGTGGAGGCCCAGAAAACAGGATCAGCGTCAAAGGGCAGTCCAAGCACAAGAACTATGAGGTGGAAAGAAGCTTGACGCTGGAACATTCCTCAGTTTCACGGGAACAATGCTTCCCAACTACCACCAATCCCACACTGAGGCATAATGCTCCTCAGGCAACATCAGCTATAAAACTTGACAGCAAATTCCATTTTTTTTCTTTTTTTTCTTAAGGTTGGGTGGGAGGTATGGTGGGACAAGAAGGGGAACAAAGTTAGAGCTGAGAAGATCATCTGCTATAAAACTTAAGAGCAGAAACTACCATTGTGTTACTAAACTTGTATTAAGTGCGTCACCTGTGAGCAGCATAGAGCTAGGCCCAAAGGAAACATGATATTCTCATCTTCCTACTTTTTGCTCCCTTAACAACTGGTTTCCTTATTTTAAAAAATCACATGGGCATTTCTTCCCTTCTTTTTTTTCTTTTCAACTTTACAATCACAACACCCCAGTACTTCTACCACCTCCATCCTTACACACCCGACTCCCACCCTCCCGAAGTTGCCCCTTTATCGGAAAGCCAGAACTCTGCAAAGCATATGAGCCTGTCCTAGGGAAAACAAGACACAGGCCTGTCCCCAGACCAGAGATGAGACAACCGGGTCCTGTCCCAACCAGGGTCAGGGGCCAAGACCATTGTCGGCTTGATTAAAGCCCCATCAAAGAGAATAAACAGAAGTCTCAGTCCCTCTCAAGAGAAAGGGAAAAGCCATCTGGAAAATCCCCCACATCGTTATGACAGCTACAAATTGCCAATTATTAATGGCTCCCAATCTAACAGCCAGACTACAACAGGGACTCGATTTGTTAGGAAATGCTGGTGAGGACCAGTTCCCCCAAACAAAAGGGCAAACACACAAGCACAAAGAATCCGCCCATGCCCTCCCCAGAAGTTCAAAGGTTCGGAATCTTGCAGCTTTAGAGGATAATCTGGAGGAGACTCATTAGTGGTGAAAGGGTGAGGCCTCAAGCTGTGGCTCATGACTAAATCATGTAACAGAACACCTTCTTATTAACCTTGACTTACACATCTCAACAATGTTTCCTGACATTAAATTTGCAATCAAGATAGATACAATCAATATAAACACTAGTCAGGGATATGTAGGAAATAGAAATCTGATTTTTTTTTTTGTCATTCCCTTGGGTTTTTCAGGAAAGTATTTTAAAAATTGCTCACCCACATGCCTGTGAATCTGATGGTTATTTTACAAATCATTACAATGACAACAATATATAGTCTGGCAACTCAATTGTCATGGATGTTTAACTTAAACCTCTAGCTTTCAGAAGTAAATTTATATAACTCAATTATTGTTAGAACAGTCATTTTAAAGTCCTATTATTCCACATGTAAAGTATCTTGACCCAAGTCCTACGGGAAACAAGGAAGGCCTGGAAATTTATAATTGTATTTGGCCTAAACGTGAAACTGTAACCAAGAAACCAGGAAATTTTCAATAATAGCCTGGACTAAGCTGAATACTTTCCAAACCATAAATCATAGGTTTGTTGGACATCCTTTCAGGTTAAATGATGCAAGCAATTTCAGTGCAGGCTGGTGTGATGCCCACCGAAATGAAATGTGAACCAATATCTACAGGGAGATGTTCAGCATGATCCATGAGGATTTAACCATAAGTCACTCATTAGTGTTAACGGAGCATGGCTCTCAACTTCCAGATGACACCTTGGAATGTTACTGCCTGTAGAAAAGGTAGATTAAGGCAGTACCAGCTATGATCTGGGAAAATTGAAGGTAAATAAAGTGTTATCACCTATTAGAGGTGGAGGGAACTGAAAGCCCAATCTATTTTTACGAACCTGTCAACACAGCATATTTTATATAGAAACTCATCTGCCATTCATCATCAAAAACTACCTTTGACTGTGGTTGTTCTGCCCCCTCTTTGTAACCAAGCTGCCTAAACTGATGAGGAAGGCAGCAATTCTATCTTATACTTTTGGCTCTCTCAAAATCTAGCTTGGTGTTTTGGTCATAATAGATAGCTCAGTAAATCATTCTTGATGAGAACGAAAAAGGAGAAGGAGGAAGAACAGGATATAAAATATCCTCAGTCGTCATCCTGAGTATGAAGAATAATCACAAGTAATCAACAGGACCAAATGAAGCAATTTTGAAACAGTTTTCCTCTTGTGATTTCAGGTAAGAATGCCCAACACCCCTAATTAAGCCCAGGTCTGTTTAGAAGGTTCCATTTTGTCATTTACATTGGCTGTTCCTCAGCTTAGATGGAGTACTTCTTGGTCTTCTTGTCGCTCATTCAACTGGGGTTAGTGTAATACATTTAACCTTAATGATGTTTACTCTACACTTGCTCGGCTAACAGCAAGACTTGACAACTGGATTTTTATTTAAGTGTTCTCTTGGATGGCATCCTAGTGAGATAAGATAGAGCAAAAGAAATAATGTCTGCAGGCACACATTACTAATGAGGGGTGAAGTTAATTGGCGTGTGGGCCACAGCACTCATTCCTCACTTGCGGAGCCATTCGGTGTCGTTAACAAAATTCTAAATCCCAGTAGTGCTTTGTAATACTCCCTGTTTTACAAAAGTTCATAACTTCCTCTCAGAGTTGGCAATCGTTCTTGAGAAAGGTTGATTTTCTTAAATTAGGTAGTCAGGGATATTAAGCTACCTGTGGCCTTTTCCACCTATAGGCATCTTTCTCCTGTTCCAAAACTAGCTACATAAGCCAAGCACCATGGTAAACATTTTATGCACAGTACAGGGACAAAGCAACCTTGAAAGGTCCATGTTTCACAGGTGAGGAAGCTCAGAGAGGTTAAATAATTTGTCAAAGGTCACACAGCTATCCAGTGAGGGACCTAGGAACTGAAACCAGTTCCTAGATTCTAAAGCCCAGACCCTTCACCAATACACTTTTAACCTGAATCTTCATCCCACTCTCATGAAGCCAGGCCTGAACCCTTTCTCTCATTTCATTTGGAACAACTTACAAATTTTCTCCTCTTCTGGGAGTGGAGAGTGCGGCCAGAAATTATACTGACAGGTGGAAATCTGATTTCCCTTAAAACTCCGCCATGTCTATGATTCCACACTTTGTAGAGACATTATTTATTATTATCATCATCGATATTACACTAAATCACAAGGCAGCACTATATTTTTCCGAGTTGAACTAAATTAAAGAGATGAAGCTGAGCTCTCCATTGAATCAAACTAACTCTATAAGACCTGGCAAGTTAGTGTTCCAAAGAAACAAATAAAACAATTTATAAAACAAAATGAGCCAATAGATGCCTCCATCCCAAGTTGTTTGAAAAGAAGCTGAGACCTGCCTTTGAAAGAAAAGTCCTAGGTGTGGCAGAAATCTCAACCCATGAAAGCAGTTACCACTTGACCATTATTGTTCTTCCCAAAATATCCTACATGCTAAAACTGAAACTTAGGAATATAGAAAAGATGTAAACGAATAAACAAAAACCTCATGATCTCAGCACCCAGAGACAATCCCTATTAGTAGTTTGTATAATTCCCTCCCTCCTATCTGCTTTCTGTGTAGTTTTTATGTAGCTGATTTCACATCACAAATACAGCTCTTGAATTCTGAGGAGATTTGGGGAAGCATATGGGCACTCAGTTTTATCCTTAGCATATTAAAATAATAAACATTGGTCAGATTTTCTTCTGAAAGGTTGACTTTCAGAATACATATCAGCTTAAATTCATTGATTTAAAGGAGTTGACCCAAAGGAGCCTACATTTATTCAAATATTACTGTTATATAATTCCTCCAGGTTTCCTGAACTACATAACTTCATAAATTTCCCTAATGACAGGAAAACTCCAGTGAGGATTACACAATTCTGCAAAGTCAGGAGTAAGCAAAAAGGAAATTAAAAATGTGAGAAAAGGACATTAAACAGACTTTATTCACTTGTTTTAATTAGTATAGCTAAATTTTAATTATCACAATTCTTCAGCAGACACTAGTAAATGTGCTGAAAGCATCTTGGAAAATTAACAAAGCTTTAATACTACCAGGCCTTGTTTAATTTTATTCTATTTTGCATTTGCAAAATAAAGAGTGATTTAAGCAAGAAGGTAGGGCATTTGGAGCAGGCAAGTAAAAGAGAAGGTTTGCCTCATTTAAGTAATTCATTCGACTATAATCTTCATGAAGGCAAGGATGTATGGACCTCATTTATTGTCATAGACATAGCATCTAGCATAGCGAGTGACTGAATGTAAAAACGAATGAATGATTATATCTCTTGTCTCTGCAAAAGGGCTACAAAATTCCCAAAGGCAGAGACTGTAACTTTTATTTCTTCTCCCTAGACAAAACATCAATAGAGGATTGAGTAATCAGGAATCAGTCAATAGAAACATTTTCTGGGGAGGAAGAGCTTCCACCATCCCCCAGTGGGAAAGACAGAACAGTCTAGACTCTGAATCCACAACAAACCCAGCTAAATTACTGTGACCCAGGAGGTGCAGAACTCTGCTGTTTCTCCTCTCACGAGGTTAACACCAGGGACTGTGAATGCAAGGGGGTGGTCAAGGTCTATACTCCCTAATCCACCCAAGTGTTTCCACTTGCCTCTTCTTATGTACATTTGAGGAGGCTTCTCTCTGTTATGGGCATTATTTTACCTAAAGATATGAAAGTTTTGGGGAATGATGAGTTGGAAGGCTGCCTTCTGCAGGAGGGTCTCCTGATTCCAGCACTGTACCATCTGATTCCTGATTCATCTCATTTCAGCTCTCATTTGCCACCATCAGACTAGATACTGGATTATGCCACCAGCCCAACACCTCAATTTTATCATCACTTGATTCTTAACATGTCCAATTAATTCGACCCATTCCTTGGCTGAATTTGCTGCTGATGGGCGTATGAGTTTCAGATCCCGTCCTCACCCTGGTCCCTAACATCTCCCTGAGCTATCACTTACAGCTGTGGTTGGCCCCTTTCTGCCTGCTTACCCACAACCACCTGCCTCTCTCCACCACTCTCACTCAGAGCCACAAACCACAGACATTAGGTTATCCACAGAAGTGAATTTATATTCCTGAAAATGAAAGACTTTGAATTATTCTGAAAGCAACATACACACACACACACACACACACTTTAAAAAAATTGATACAATACAGAAAACTACAAAATAGGCCATAAAGCTCCCTTATAATCAGACACCCAAGGAAAAATCACTAGTATCCTCTTATTGTGCATTCTTGTGTGTTCCTTCCTAATTCAACATGTAAGTTTTGACAGAAGAACTTTGTTTCATCTGTGTTATCCATCAGTTTGGATTGAGAGTCACAAGAAGAAGAGACCTTAGTGTTATGAGCCCATGATGTAGTCAATAAATAGCTTCTGGCACTAATTGTGGAGTAAATCAGTTGCCAGGAACAAAGGTATGAGGGATCTGTCACAATCCCACACCTGCTTGTTTCTCTGGTTGAATGCTTTGACTTCAATAACATTTTCATTTAGAACGCTTATCGGTGGCATATGAAGAATAGAAAGAGCGACGTAAGTAAGAATGGTTTGGTGTAATGGTTCAAATCGACTTTTGCTTTGCTCCAGTCAATTTTTTCAACCCACTGGGCTTACTTCCTAACAATGCAAATTTGATTCTTTCATAACCTACTTGAATTATAGGCATTGGCTTCTGTAAGTCAAGTGCTATATGGATTTTAAACCTTATATAATCCTGGGTATGTCTGAAGTCAGATTAGTCTTTACGGTACCAAACAAACAAAACAAAACAAACCAGACTTAAGAGAATCTCTTCTATCCAAATGCTTGCATTCCACAAGTAAAGGTGAATTTTATATGAATGTATGTATATACATAAGTCTTACAGAAGTCTGACATAAGCAATAGTTTTATTTCACCTCTGTATGTGTATCTCTATTCAGACTTAAAGCTTTGTTATATTGATAATTAATTCCAAACACAAAAAGGGAGACAGAAACATTATCAGTAGGTATAGGTGTTAGTCTTCCTTGGTAGGGACCGAAGAGGAGCATTCAGTCCTCTGTGTATGTATCTAGATGTCTAGGGATGTGTGTTGGGATGTGTTATATACATTTATATGTACTATACATAACATTGCAGAAAAATAAATACCCCCCCATCTAAAGTCAATGTATATGAGGAGGTTTGGAGTGTAATCAACTCACCACCCCCCTTCAGAGAATCACTGTGGTATGTAAAATAAAAGCACAAAGCTGTACCATTTTGCCTTTTTCTTTCAGGAACTAAATTTGCATTATCCTTCTGCCATATGTTCAGGTAGCTTTCAATGGTACCTCATGCAGCTGTGTCATTGAATTCCCCAACCTTAATGAATAAACTAATTACAGTCTGAAATGAACTCTTGTAGACTAGCTATCTCCTGCCATAGATCAAGAAGAGAACTTTATTCCCACAACTATCTGCTAATTTGCATGAGCCATAAGAAGTGCACTAGAGCCTCCTTCCTTACTCCAGCTGGGTAACCAGAGCCACATCAATAGGACAATATGCCATCGGTATTCATTCTTCACAGTTCAAGTTTGCAGCAGTAAATTTGCCACTGTCATGATTCTCGAGTATAACTGCAACTGGACTATTGATTAACTTGAGTTAGATGGCAGTGTGTTGCTATAATTGTTAGTTTCACTGCATTAAATTTTACAATTGAGCACAATTATTCATCTGGGCCTTGGAGCTGTTTGTTTACAAACACTTTCCAAAGAAAGGTCAAAATAAAGGTTTGATCATTTGAAGAACTTTAGAATAGTAAGAGTCATCTTATCAAACAAAATGATGGCAGAATTGATGGCAAAAATTATCAAGAAAACAAGCTAAGGAGAGAGGACACTATGTAAGTCAGCCTACATTCTCTGAATTCAACATCTATCCTGCCCCTTGGATAGGGATCCTGCTGTATCTGTTAATTATAACACTGGTTTGGATTCCAATTACATTGTTCTCAGATGATTATAACCTTATGGTGGCTTTGTAGTCAGATTAACTCTTTCTCACCAGCACCAAGTCACAAAATTTTAAGAGACTGACTACAGAGCACCCCAGGCTCTTTGGCTTCTTTCTCCTTCAACATGCTTGCAAAGTTTCCCATTAGAGTTTTAGAATTCCAGAGTGAAAGCTGGGTAACCTATCACAAAAGTGAATGTTGGGAGGCCTGGATTCTAGCAGTTTTGTGCAGTCTAGCTCTGGAACTCAGACTCAAAACAGCTTCTACTTCCTTTACCACCACGTGGTGGGTAACGAAGTGTAACAAAGCTCTACTAAAACATGTGTAGGAGTGGACATGCCTTTGAGGCCTACCTGCATTTAAGATGCCAGTGGGATCATTTTTACTTGCCCCTCCCTACCCAGGTCAGACCTCTGTTGCTTATTCACAATACGTTCCGATACTCTCATCCAGAACATTCCAAAATTATCATTACCATCATCAAAATGCGATGTTTAGAATATATTTCAGAATTCCTTTCCAGAGCTAAAGATGTTCCCCTGTAGTATGTTCAACATCTCACAAAAGCACATGATTGTAAGGTCAACTTACAAATGTAAGGAGATCATAAAGTCTTTGCAACAAATAAGATTAAATTTAAACCATCCTGATCAAAAAATGGTCCTCACATTTTTCCTTAGAAGAATCAAAGTTGGAAAGGAGGACTAGAGGCAGAGTATCCTAATAATGGAATAATATTGAAAAGTAGAATTATTATTGTAATAAATTCCATTTATATAGGATGGTACAGTTTGAAATTTTTTCACATGTATTTGTTTCCTACATCATATAATCCCTCTGTAATTCTAATATCACATGATGAAATGAATAGGTGTCTAGTTTCATACAATACCTTTATTTTATTGATAACATAAATCCAGATCTTTTCCTTCCATACTTATGCTTATGCTACTTGTTTTCCTTCCCAGGTTTGTCATACCCTGAAACATCCTGAACTGCCTTCCATTTGTATTTCACTTTTTCTCTTATTCCATTTCACCTGTAGCAAAATAACATTTACAAGCTAATGTAGTCTGACAAAGACTCCAGACGGCACTGGATTAAGCATTTGGTTAATCTGCCCAGTACCATGTTAGGCCACAGACCCTAAAAACATTCTAGAACTTACACACAGGTATAGAGCTGTTCATTTCTCCAGTATAGTATCTAAATCCAGCAGAGGTCCTCTGATGACTTATGACAACTACTCTCCTCTCCCAAAAGAAAAAACCACCAATATTCAACATGAATGACCTAAGGAAGCACCACCTCTATCAGGGAGTGTGCAGTTTCCTTCTTTAGGTCTCAAGAGTTAGTACCAGGCCCTACATCCTATTCTGAAAAGAGGGTCCATGCTTGTATCAGTCAGGGTCTTAGCAGGAAACAGATGGCACACTCATATTGGGCCATTAGGAGCAGACCTAAAGTTTAGGGAAACCAATAAGGGATAGAACTATACACTGGAGCTAGTAACATGGGGAGAGGAGTTTGAGGGGAGAGAGATTACCACCCAGGGCCTAAAAAGGCAAGGATAAGGCATGGGTTTATCAGAACCCGGGGAGAAGAGCTCTGGGAAGGGCCATGCCTGACTCTGGAGCTATGGCCTTCAAGAGAGGGAAGCAGCCAACCTATGGTGACCCAGCAGGGAGGAAGCAGGACTCCCTCTCCTCCCTCTCTCAAATGTCCTATCAGTTCCCCCCACTCATCAAACCCAACCAAGAAGCCAGAAGGCAAGGGGATCTCTTTAAGGCAGTACTTACTGGCCAACTTCCTGGGCCCAGAGAAAAACAAAGAGAGGATCTGGAGGAGCAAACAGGCAGAGATCCAGTAAAGTGGATTAGCTAACTGAATTCCATCAACGCGGGGGGGGGGGGGGGGGGGGGGCAAGTCTCTAATGTCACTGAGAAATAGCCAAAGTCCTCATACCTTGAAGTATTCTGCATCGGTATTAGACCATAATATTCCCCAAGTAATTTTTTTTTCTTCTTTTATGCACAATAATTCAGAATTTCAGAATCCGGAGCATCACGTAAATAAAATAGACCCTTACAGAATGTCAGCTTGAAGGCAACTCAGAGCATTTAAGTCCTGTAGCAAATACCACATTCAAACCACCACAGAGAAGAGGTGATCAATATGACGTTCAAAAATGGCCCATTAAAGTTGAGATTTTTTAAAAAGGAAATAAAAATGGCCCAGTTGTCCCATCCAATGGCATCATCTCTACTGGCATACTGTTTGACATTGTCGAGGAACCCATCGTACTCCCCACATTATCTTGTGCCTTGGTCTTCATAATGTTGCTATTTCTTGCTTCTCCTTCTCACTCTCTGACTGCTCTTCTTATTCTTTTTTCTGGTTTCTCCCGTCCTGCCCCCAAACTAAATGTCAGTGTTCCCCAGGTAGCTGCCCTCCCTTCCCCTTGTCTGCATACTCTCCTGAGCAAACTAACCCACTTCCAGGACACACCTACATGTCCACACCACAGCTGTACTTTCCAAATGCATGATCCACAGCCTTTCTTCTCCAGTCCATCTGTCTCACTGCTACCAGAGTTATGTTTTTTAAAACACATCTCTGATCATGTCACTTTTCCATTTCAAAATCTTCAGTGGCTCCCAGCTATCCAGGATAAAATTTCTTCTGAATATAGCATTGAAGTCCTTGTGGTCATATCCTGCTCTCCAATTATCACCCGCAGAACACACGGACCTTACATTAAAAAAAATTATTCCAGGGGTACATGGGTGGCTCAATCGGTTAAGCATCCAACCCTTGATCTCAGCTCAGGTCTTGATCTCAGGGTCATGAGTTCAAGCTCCATGCTTGGTGGGGAACCTACTTAAAAAGAAAATTATTCCACCATGCACTTTCACGTAACTTTGCCTTTTCTCATGTTATTTCCTTCCTAGTGTCTTTCCCTGATGAACTCTTGTTCATCCTTCAAGGACCAATTCAGATGTTCCCTACTCTGTATGCTTTCCCCAAACTTCCTAGGAGATTAAACAGCTCATAGTCCGACAAAGCTACTATGATACAGTAATAGGACTAACTTTTTACATACCCATCTTATTTCCTGGGTTGTGAGCTCTTCTGGGGCAAAACCATGTCTCATTAATCTTGGACACAATGTTGAACATAGAGTAAATGAAAAGCACATTTTTGCTAACTTAAATATTTTCACTATTATAGATAGTAAGTCCTACCTAGGAAGACGAACATTCTTGAACAATGAAAGCTTGAGTAGATATAGAAAAGAATTGACCTAAGATGTGCAAAGTCAACATTCATCAGGTAAGCCTGGGTTTTAGACAGAAGTGGTTAAGAACATGGGCTCTGGGGGGAAGCCTGGGTGGCTCAGTCGTTAAGCGTCTGCCTTCGGCTCAGGTCATGATCCCAGGGTCTTGGGATCGAGCCCCGCATCGGGCTCCCTGCTCCGCAGGAAGCCTGCTTCTTCCTCTCCCACTCCCCCTGCTTGTGTTCTGTCTCCAGCTGTGTCTCTCTCTGTCAAATAAATAAATAAAATCTTTAAAAAAAAAATTAAAAAAAAAAAAGAACATGGGCTCTGAAGCTAGACAATTTAGATTTAGGTTTGCAGATAAAACACAAAGCATTTATTTAAATTTGAATTTCAGATAAACAATGAATAATTTTTTAGTGTAATTATGTCCCAATTATTGCAAAAAGAAGGCAAGTATGGCATGGGTATCGTGTGTGTGTGTGTGTGTGTGTGTGTGTGTTTCCCTCTGAATCTGACAATTCTACCTAGGTTCAAACCTTGATTCTGTGGCTTCCTGGCTGTGTGACTTCAGACAACTTAATTAATCTGTCCTTTGGTTTCTCATTTTTAGATTGGGATAATAAAAATCTACCTCAAAGAGTTATTGTACAGATTAAATGAGTGCATACATATAAAGCACTTAGATTACTGACTGTCAAATAATAAGTTCTTAGTATTAACTATTTGCTACATAATGGCCATTATTTTTTTAAGCTTTTATTTTTGAGTAATCTCTACACCCAACATGGGGCTCGAACTCACAACCCTAAGATCAAGAGTTGCATGCTTTACAGACTGAGTCAGCCAGGTACCCGTGGCCATTATTATTATGAGAAGTTTTATCCTTATTTTAATGCTTATCTCATTAAGATAGGTTTTATGCCCATCTTAATGCTCATCAACAATAGTGAACATTAAGGGGCGCTTGGGTGGCTCAGTCGTTAAGCATCTGCCTTTGGCTCAGGTCATGATCTCAGGGTCCTGCGATCGAGTCCCGCATCAGGCTCCCTGCTCAGCGGGAAGCCTGCTTCTCCCTCTCCCCCACTTGTGTTCCCTCTCTCGCTGTGTCTCTCTCTGTCAAATAAATAAATAAAATCTCTATTAAAAAAAAAAAAACAAAAAACAATACTGAACATTAGAAATGTCTTTCTTCTTCATTATTAACAAAAAAGACACATTCAAACGTACAGGACCATGCTACTGCTGATTCATTTTACCGCCAAAATGGCCCAAATTGAAAAAAGAAAAAAGAAAGTAACTATGTGAGGTGATGGATGTGTTAATTAGCTTGATTGCAATAACCGTTTCACAAAGTACATATATATTAAATCATCATATTGCATACCATTAAAACATCACATTGTACAACCTAAATATATACACTTTGTATTTGTCAATCATACCTCAATAAAGGTGAAAAATTAAAGTTGGTTATAAATACATGTAACTTAAATTAGTTTAAAAATGGTTTAAATCTAACTGCAATAAGGAATACCCTAAAGATCTCCATTCAAACAGAGATATGTTAGCTGAGGACAATAATTACTAATAACAGAAGCCAAGCAGTTTTATCTTAAAAAATCTTACATGTTTGTAGGCACAATTCGTTCTTTCAAGTCTCTGAAATGAGTCAAAACTAACCAGTGAGAAATTCAACCCTACACAGTATAGTAAACTATTTTAGTGATAGGAAAAAAAATGATAAAAAGATCATGTTCTAATGTCAGGGAATGAGAATCTCATTTTCAGTCATGAAAAAGAAAAAGAACTTTAAAAACCATTCATTTTCACCCACATGTAAATTTATCAGCTCCATTACAGCAACACCTTAGGATTTTTATGCTAGACTTCAAACCCACCCGGATGGTGATTACTACAAATCATATCACAGGATCATCGGCCAAGTGTAATACTGTACAGATTGTTAGAGCATGTGTCTCTATTGTTTTGCCATTGCTTGTCCAGTCAGAGTCCAAATCCCCTTCACGAAAAGCACAACCAAGTGAAGAGAGAAATATGCCTAGTAAGAAATGGCTCCACAAGCTCATATGAATATGCTCCAGTGGGAAATACCGTCTCATTCATTACTATTACAAACATGCACACACACAAACACACAAACACAGAGAGAGAGAGAGAGATGGGCATGTCTCAAAGCAATAAAAGGCCTCCAGAGAGGGGAGGTAAAATATGCTTGCTGAGCTATCATTACCAAACGGGGAGGGGGGGAGGCCTGAAATCAACAAAGGACCAGTCATGGGAAATTTATAAGTTAATATCGGTCACACCTGGAAATTACTACAGTGAGCCCCTTGACCAAATCCATAATACAATTTAAATGGATTTGGTGAGATATTTATATATCCCTTGGAGTTCCTGAAATGCTCTGAATCTAAATTTGTCAGTTATCCCAATTAAGTGCAGTGGAAGTGAGATCTACAACAGGGCAGAGGAAGCGGGTTTCACTGCACCATTCGATAACAGGGCTTTTCTGGGGAATCTGTAATGCAGTCATCCATGCGGCTTGTGACTCAGGTTGTAAATTTATTGTTTCTATTTAATGGCCAATCAGGATATTTGTCCCCCGTTGCCTAAACATTACAAGACACTCAGATGCCTTAGAAAACCCCAAACACCAAACACTCTACTTGTACCTTCCATGAGTTCGGCAAAGCATGTATTTTGAGCTGTTCGCCAAAATAACCCCATCTGAGTGACAATTTACACACATGTCACATCATTTCACCTCCCTTGTTTTCGTGGAAAAGGTCAAAGCCATCAAGCTGACATGCTTAGCCAGAATCGGGAGAGTCATCATTTCTCCACCGTGAAGTGCAACTCACTCAGCAAATGAGGCTAATCATTCAGCAAGTACAAGGAAAAGAGATTATGAGATCATAATTTTCTCACCAATTGAGAATTACTGCGCATAAAAATAGAAATTAATAGGGAAAAAATTCAGAATACTTACCAAGAAAATAAGAGCACTAAATAAAATGATCGCTCATCTGGGAAATGAATTTCCATTTCAAGCAAAGCAGAAAGCTCTCAGATATATCCAAGAGACAAGCGAGCAAGAAGGCACACTGACCTGTAAACAATTTGACTGTTGCTTTAGTCTCAAAATAGGATTTATGACGCAGAATGCCCTGAGTGGCCTTGCAGATGCCACTCACCTGCAGTCGGTATCACTCTTTCTGCTGGCAAATGGGAAATGGTTCTGCTCTCATTTATTTGGCTACAAATATGAACAGTCTCTTCCTAAACACATTAGCAAAAGTGTTGTAAAGACTGATGAGGCTAACAAATGGGAGCGCACTGGAGTGCCCTGGCTTTTAAAACCTTATAAAAATCCTGCTTAACGTTTTCCGGATGAGAATCTTGCAACAAAAAAGATTCTTTAATGATGTAGGAAGAAAAGATTCTTTCTCAGCTTTTATGCGTTTGGGAGAGCCTAGACAGAATTAATTTTTCTATGGAAGAAATACATAATAGATCTTAGGGAAAGTCTAGTTAATCCCAAAATTGTATTCGAAGGAGGATGAATTCTCTGAAAGAAAAGACTGGGGGGCCCTCTTGCTCAGCCAAGCACCTTGGTTGGTGTTGCACATGCCAAGGTTGTCCTGGGATGTAAGGCTGAAAGTGTTGACATTTTCTGAATAAGAGTGAGGAGAATTGGAGTTCCTGAGAGCAAGCATGGAGAAATGGCTGAGACAAAGGAGACAGAGAAGCCAGTGAGATGGAGAGAAGCTGGGCTTCCAACAGGAAGTGATTTGACCAGGAATACATACCCTTGTGATGTGTAGCCAAAAACCGCTCTAAGGACAGGAATGTTTAACACATGATTGTTAAGTTATATTCTGTGATGTGTGATGTGGCGAGGTGACTCCTGCCTTTGGTTCCACAATCCTCTAGTAAAGATTCTGGTGAATGAAACACTTTGTGGCTGGAGGGATCAAGAAGAAAGGGCCTGCCATACGGGACAGAGATAAAAGACCATTCCAAGACGCAGAGCAGAAAAAAGGGATTCCCCAGAAGTCACCCTGGGAGCCAAGTCCCCCAGGATTTGCAGGAATCTTGGGAATGGTATTGGCAACCATCCAGGGGATGGTTCCAGGGTTTGAGCCCTGCTTCTCCAAATCTCCAGGGGCAGAGTAACCAGCTGATGTCTGGGTACAGATGCTTAAACTATTCCTGTCCCTTCACCTACTACCCCTGTTCTGTGCTTTAACTCTGGCAGGAGTTCTGTCTCCATATAGTCCCGGGGAGGGGGACTTATATATCATATATATAAGTATTTATATATATTATATTAGAACGTAATTAATCTGAATACTCTGATCCATAATCTACTCACCAGTTGTTAGCTCTATACTTTTAAAATGATTGTCATCCAGACCACTGATAACGCACACAGGCAAGCCCCAATGTATCCCCATGCTAAATTCCAAAGGTACACTTTGAAGGCAATTGGTTGGATCTGGGAGTACATTTTTCCCATAGAAGTAATGTTATAAATCAACTGTTCTCAAACTTTAATGCACGAAGGAGTCACAGAGGAGGCTTGTTAAAAATAGATCCCTGAGCTCTACCACCAGAGATTCTGATTCTGGGATGGAATCCAATAAGCAGCATTTTGATTAAATACCAGGTGATTCTGATGCAACCACACTTTGGAAAATATCATTATCTGTAATAATAAGATTTTCTTGAGAGCGCCCACAAAAGCTAACTTAACCCATAGTATAACTGAAATAGGAGTCATGATCATTTTCAGCTTTGAACACCCCTCCCCCTAGTCTCAGAACCTTAGGCTGTGAGCCCAGTACCTCTGAGCATCCAGAGGACGCAGCCCCTCTCATAGGGGCTAAGTAGAGTGAGATAGCAGCAACTGTCATATAGAAGGGTTGCCCATAATTCACATTTCCCCCCCTGAACTTGTCACCCCATACAGAATTCTAATTAAGATCCTAGTGGCTTAAAAGAATTAAGGTAGCACCTTAACTTACTTCACTTACAGCCAACTAATAAAACTGAGACAATCTAGCTCCATTAATTTCTGTGTGATGATAATATTTCCAGAAGAACACAGCTTATTTGGGGTGTTTTTTTTTCCCATGGAATTAATTGAAATTACAGAATTTCAAATAATTTCAATTATAGAAGCCAAGTCCCAAAACAAAAATTTAATTGAATGTTGTTTTCCTTGGGAATAGGAAAATACACCAAACCGCTTATGATAGAGAGGTCCTCAGCAGCATAGTGTCCAAAGTGATAAAGAAAAATAAGAGAAAGGACAAGAATTGTTCTAAGTGGCTGAAAGATGTCCAAGATCTTTTGCATGATGGCCTGCCAGAATCTCAGTCCGGCAAAGATTGCTAAAAGACACTAGACATGAACAGGCAATTTTTAACTTAAAAAAAAAAAATCCATCAAGCTTATAGCAGAGTAACTTCTAGACCTTGAATGACACAACATGACGATTTTATTGGCTGACCTTTCAAGACAGAGAAGATCTAATTAGACACTCTGATGTGCAGGTTCTGAATTATGATGAGCAAGCAGGGATCTCTAATCCCCCCCACTGTTGCGGCTAAACATTTGGGAGTAATATTGCTAATTAAAATGCAGCATTCCAACCCGAAAGCAGAGCTCCGTGCTCTAGTCCATCCTGGTAGAGCCTGCCGCTTCTTGCCACCCTCCTCAACATGCTGCCGAATACTTCCCACCAAAGAGATGCCCCTTATTACAATTTTTAATGTATTTCTATAACAGATGCAACGTGTTTACCTGGATGTCTGGAGACTGAGTCTCTTCAGGTGGGTAATCATTTGAATGAGGAAAGTCAAGAGATCACTATAATCCCCACCTCACCTCTTGCGCAAAATAAATTCCATGTGGATTAAAGATTTAAGCTAAAAAATAAACCCACAAAATACTAAGAGAACACACGAGCATGTTTGCCACAGAATTTCTCATCGTAAAAACCCGGCAAAAATTTTTCTAAACCTGAGTATCCAACAGGAAGGGAATAGACAAACATAAATTATGGATTATTCATGAAGTGAAATAATAGGTACCTACTAAAGCAGCTCTTAAAAGGAGGAGGTGGGATTTTATATTCTGTCATAGGAAGATGTCTATGGCATTGATAAGTGGAAAAGGAAATTAAACTAAAGTATGTGTTTCAAGAAATATGTGTGTGAGTGCATGTGTAAAAGAAATTCGGGGTGTGGGGGACAGGACTAAAGAGATCCTGGGGAAAAATGCACAAACTGTTAACACTGGTTCTACCTAAGGGCAAGAGCACAGGACATCATCTCTTTGGATACATTATGCCTTTCAGTGTAGCTTGAATTTTTGCTATAGCAAGAAAGTACAATGGAGTCACATCATTAAAAACACTTAAAGTGATAAATTCCACCCTGCCCAGAGTGAAAAAGGGGAGAGAAAAGATCATTTAAATTGTGCAATTATGGTTAAAAGTGTAAAGCAAAGCGATTAAGAGCAAGAGCACTAGAGCCAGACTCCCTGAGTTCTAATCCCAGCTCTGCCTCTCTCTAACAAGTCACCTGACCTCCCTGTATCTCCACTTCACTTGTTAAAAAAACGGGTATAATGAACGCCACATTTTCCCCTTAGTCCACTTCAGCGTTTAACCTCTCATAGCATGAACATCTTACTGAATTCCACAGGATTTTAGTATTTAAAGATCTATATTTCTGATACAACATGGCCTCTAAACCCAAGTCAACTACTTTTCGAGATCAAAGAAATAAGGGTTTGTTTCAATGACAGTGGGAAAACCGACTGTGTCCAATTTATGGAAAGATAATATATCGGTCTTCATCGTCACGTGTAAATACGGCCACCAATACTTAGTCTAGGAGCAACTTAAGGGAATTTCCAGAGTGACTTTGGGTATGTTCAAATTTTTTTTACACACTGGCTTTAGAGTTGAACCACAGTATAAAATACAATTACTTTTTTAAATCAAAGAAGCAATAAACTCCTCCAAGTTTGTAATAATATAAATATAGTAATTATAAAAACCATCAGACCTTCCACATTGCCTAAATTGACCTCTGAACTTTCCTCTTACATATTTTTATGTTTCAAGGGTTTCTGACTCTTCTTCTCTCTTGACTCACTTTGTACTTCAGCTTGGCTTAGAAAGGAAGGGTGCTTGGGGGAGAAAAAACCCGCAGTTGTAATCTCTGAAACAAGGCATTCCCGCATTGGTGCCGGCAGCTCTGTGGCCTGGAAACCCTCATTCCTGGGACGGCTAACAGGACCCCATACCTTCTGGGCATTGGCATCCCAGGCACTGGTATTGGCTAGTGTCAGCAACAGAGACAGGGGCTTCAGCATGCCCTCAGTGGACACCGGCCACGTAAGAGCCACCCTCAGGATAAGCAGCAAAAGGAACATTGCCCCAGTGGGCCAGAACAGTTGTCACGGGATGGGAAAGGGGCCATCTTGTAGCATCAGAGTAAATACAGCAAGATGAATGAAAGACACCTAGTACCTGGAGCGTAATTTGAAATTCCCTGAGGACTCCCCAGAGGTATCAGAACAAGGCTGGCATTCCCATGGGAATTTTGGATACATTAAAGGGCAGGATGTTAAATTTGGCAATGAACGTGGATCTAGGACTCAAGAGTCCACAATATGCTCTACATGGAAACAGTGGGGAAAGGAATCCTGAAACTATTTCAGCGACTGCTCCAGCCAGTGAGAAAAATATCCATTTTGTAGGGGACTTACATGCTACAGAGATATTTGTGAATCTGGGGATTCTTGAACATCTCTAGGGACGATCCCCAGATATGTTAAGGGTCCTCTGTAGCTCAGAGTACCTTGGCATCCAGGCCTTTGATCATCCTACAGGTACTTCTTCAAGGAATTGTAAAACTCTGTGAAAAAGGTCCTGGAAGAAGCTCCCTTGGGGACACCGGGGAGAACCTGGAGAAGTAGGTGCCCCAATGGAGGAAGGCTGGGACTGCAAAAGCACCCCACCACGCTGCCTGGTCAGCAGATCCCAACTGAATATGAACTTCAGTGGACTTGTTCCGGTATTCACCCTCAACCACAACCCTCCTCCAGACCCTCAAAAGATCCATTTTTTAAACTTATCTAAATGGAAAAGCCCTTGTAAGGATATAAGCTTACAAGTCTAGAACTTCTCATTTTGAGTTGTATTGAATTACTGAGGCAAGAGAGAACACACAAATTCTGAAATAGTGTCTCATTGGGGAAAGTGAGTGTCCATTTTTTTATGACTTACAGGTGGGGCTCCAAGTTGGCTGATTTCCTAATCGGAGGGTCAATGGAAGCAAAGAAAGGTTCTCAGTAAGAGGCAAGGCTTTCTGAGGTTGTCACTGCAGAACTGGTGAGATGGTTGTTCCATTTCTCACTCCCAATAATAACAATAACAGCAACATAAAGTCTGTGCACTGTAGACGAGAACTAGAACAGCCACTCCTACCTATTATTCTACACTTTATTTTTCATCTTAGATTTTAAGTACACAGAAGATAGGTCTCGGCCTCTTTCTTTGTACATTGCCTAGAAAGCTACCATATGCATTTATGTATTTATCAGGGCTTTCAAGTTTAGTTTACAATGAATGTAGTTAGGATCAGCCCTGCCAAATCGTTTTTATTCATCTAAAGACATTGTCCATCTCCGCACGGATCTTTCAAAGGAGAAAGAAAGAAGTTCTAGACTAAGTTGCTTCTTTAGGGCCCATCTAGCTTTAGGGATCTGTAGTAAAACATGGTACACCTTACAGCTCAGATATGTGCATAAAATGAAGAGCCTCCCCTGCAAACTTATTAGAGAAGGCAACCATGGGAACCAGGAACGGAGGCTCTGGATCTACTGCGACTCCAGAAGGCAGAGGGAAAAAAGGTGGAGAAGCAAGTGGCAATCAACACCAATATGAAGACCCAAGGTGCTTGCTTCCGCATCATCAACATTGACCCTTCCTTCCACAATCACCCAGGCAGGGACCCCTTTTCCTGCACACGCCTCTCAACTTACCTGTTAACTTCTTCAGGATGTTTTCTCCTTTCCTTTTTTCCTTCCAGTTTTAGTGAATCTATTTCTTCCATATTAAATTATTTGGGGAGTTTGAGCTTGGGACATCTAGACCATGGAATTTGTATAATCTGTTTTTTAATGAGATCTTATAAGAACTTCAGACATCTCTATCCCATTCAACTGGATCTTAAATCTAAGACAAGAATTTTTCTAGGGGCGCCTGGGTGGCTCAGTCATTAAGCGTCTGCCTTTGGCTCGGGTCCTGATCCCGGGGTCCTGGGATCGAGCCCCACGTCAGGCTTGCTGCTCACAGGAAGCCTGCTTCCCCCTCTCCCACTCCCCCTGCTTGTGTTCCCCTCTCGTTGTGTATCTCTCTGTCAAATAAATGAAATCTTAAAAAAAAAAAAAAAAAAAAAAGAATTTTTCTAAATCAGGGCACCTGGGTGGCTCAGTCAGTTAGTGGCTGCCTTCAGCTCAGGTCATGATCCCAGGGTCCTGGGATCAAGTCCCACATCGAGCTCTCGGCTCAGCGGAGAGCCTACCTCTCCCTCTGCCTGCCACTCTCTGCTTCTGCTCTCTCTCTCAAATGAATAAAATCTTAAAAAAAAAAAAAAGAATTTTTCTAAATCGATAAATAGTGGATTGCTTATCCAGTATATAGTTAAAGAGAAAAGTGTAATGATCTGTTTCCCTAGCTCACCACCCCAGGAAAGTCATCTGTCTCCAATGATGAGGTGAGGACACTGGACAGAAGGCCCAGCAAGAGTAAAGAATTAAACACTCAGCCAATCCTATATCATTTAAAAAGAAAAGGGGCTATGTTTTTAATGCTTCTGTGTTAATCACTCCTCAAGGTTGGAGGGATGGATCCCCCAGCAGTACCATAGGCTTACCCTTTAATAGCTCAGGGCTTCAAGCTCATAAAAACCAACGGACTAGACACCACACAGTACAGTGAAGAAAATGCTTACTATATTTGCAAGAAGGAAAAATATGTAAATATGCCAATGTACCAATATCCTTGTTTCTGTGGAAGGATGTCAATAGGCAAGGACCCTGTGTTAACTACCTATGCAATGTTCATTTCCCTTCTTGCTTCCTTGCTAACAGAATTCCAATCTTGTGCAAAGGTCACTATGCCCAAACATAGGCAATGGATCAGGATTGGTCCTAGTCAGTCTTACAAGTTTAGTTTACTAGTCCCGTCCTTTGCTTTCTCAGCCCGCTTTGCAGCTGGGGGGGTGGGGGGCGGAGGTGCCATTTGACTCAGAATTAAGCAGCAAGGCTTAAGAAGTTATTGGAAGGTGTGTTTCTGAAAAGGTTTGTTCTTCCTTGATGGAAAGGACTGATGCATATGGTGCTGCTCCTTCCCCTAAAATAAACAAGCAAACAAACTTAAACAAAAACCAGAGACATATTAGATCCAACCACACTATCACTGAACCAACCCCAGCAGTGGTCACGTCCAGATTTTTTCAAGCGTGGGAAAAATAAACCATTATTTGCTTAAGCCATAGTATTCTCTTATTTGCAGTCAAAAACGTTCTTAAGGGATACAATTCCTCTTTTCACTTAAACTAAATGGTTCTAAACCAGTAAATGGAAAAGGTGCATCTCCTCTGAAGGCAGACAGCCAAACCTCACCTCCGGATTCCCTGCCCTACCTTCTTCAGTACGCCCAGCTCCTCCCACAGTGCTCACAGAGCCAGCACGTGGGTGAGGAGGGTGCAAAATGTGAGGGGCAGCCAAAAAATTCAGTGATCAAGATAAGCAATACTTTGGGGGCACCTGGGTGGCTCAGTCAGTTAAGCGACTGCCTTCAGCTCAGGTCATGATCCTGGGGTCCTGGGATCGAGCCCCGCATCAGGCTCCCTGCTCAGTGGAGAGTCTGCTTCCCCCCTCTCACTCCCCCTGTTTGTGTTCCTTCTCTCGCTTTGTCTCTCTTTGTCAAATAAATAAAATCTTAAAAAAAAAGATAAGCAATATTTTAAGGCAATCATGGTTGATTTCCTTTTTTTTTTTTAACTGTGATAAAATACACATAATATCTACCATCTCCACCATTTTGAAATGTACGGTAAGCAGTATTAAATGCATTCGTAGTGTTGTTTAACCATCAACATCATCCATCTCTAGAGTTTTCATCTTCCCAACTGTCACTCTATACCCATTTAACAATAACTTCCTGTTCCTGTGTTCCCCCAGCCCCTGGCAATCACCATTCTACTCTCTGTCTCTGATTTCAACTATTCTTACTCTAAATATTTTATGTAAATGGAATGATATAATATTTGTCTTTTGTGACCAGCTTATTTCACTTCGCCTCAAGGTTCATCCATGTTGTAGCAATGTGTCAGAATTTCTTTCCTTTTAAAGGCCTAATAATTTTAATGCAATAGTTTTAAAAATCAAAAAGGATCCATATTACTGATCTGTCCTTTTTTTCAGGCTCCAATATGGCTCAGCAAAGCATTGTTACTGATCATGTCTTTACTTAAAATATTGGTATTTTGTTCATCATGTACATTTTTGCACTCATTCTGATCTTTTTCCTATTTATTTTTTTATATATTTTTTTTATTCTTATGTTAATCCCCATACATTACATCATTAGTTTTAGATGAAGTGTTCCATGATTCATTGTTTGTGCATAACACCCAGTGCTCCATGCAGAACGTGCCCTCCTCAATACCCACCACCAGACTAACCCATCCTCCCACCCCCTTCCCTCTAAAACCCTGTTTGTTTTTCAGAGTCCATCATCTCTCATGGTTCGTCTACCCCTCCGATTTCCCCCGCTTCATTCTTCCCCTCCCGCTACCTTCTTCTTCTTCTTCTTTTTTTTTTTTCTTAACATATATTGCATTATTTGTTTCAGAGGTACAGATCTGAGATTCAATAGTCTTGCACAATTCACAGCGCTTACCAGAGCACATACCCTCCCCAGTGTCTATCACCCAGTCACCCCATCCCTCCCACCCCACCCCCCACTCCAGCAACCCTCATCTTTTGATGTAGTGTTCCATGACTCATTGTTTGCATATAACACCTAGTGCTCCATTCCATACATGCCCTCTTCAAGACCCATCACCAGGCTGACCCATCCCCCCCCCACAGAACCCTCAGTTTGTTTCTCAGAGTCCATAGTCTCTCATGGTTCATCTCCCGCTCCAATTTCCCCCCCTTCATTTTTCCCTTCCTACTATCTTCTTCTTTTTTTTTAACATGTTATGTATTATTTGTTTCAGAGGTACAGGTACAGTCTTATACAATTCACAGCGCTCACCATAGCACATACCGTCCCCAATGTCTATCACCCAGGCACCCCATCCCTCCCACCCCCCACCACTCCAGCAACCCTCAGTTTGTTCCCTGAGATTACGAATTCCTCATATCAGTGAGGTCATATGATACATGTCTTTCTCTGATGGACTTATTTCGCTTAGCATAACACCCTCTAGTTCCATCCATAACGTTGCAAATGGCAAGATTTTGGGGTTTTTTGATGGCTGCATAATATTCCATTGTATATATATACCACTTCTTCTTTATCCATTCATGTGTTGATGGACATCTTGGCTTTTTCCATAGTTTGGCTATTGTGGACATTGTTGCTATAAACATTGGGGTACACATACCCCTTCAGATGTATCTGAATACAATGTATCAGATACATATGTATCTTTGGGGTAAATACCCAGTAGTGCAATTGCTGGGTCATAGGGTAGCTCTATTTTCAACTTTTTGAGGAACCTCCATACTGTTTTCCAGAGTGGCTGCACCAGCTTGCATTCTCACCAACAGTGTAGGAGGGTTCCCCTTTCTCTGCATCCTCACCACCACCTGTCGGTTTCCTGACTTGTTAATTTTAGCCAATCTGACTGGTATGAGGTGGTATCTCATTGAGGTTTTGATTTGGATTTCCCTGATGCCGAGCGATATTGAGCACTTTTTCATGTGTCTGTTGGCCATTTGGATGTTTTCTTTGGAAAAAGGTCTGTTCAGGTCTTCTGCCCACTTCGTGATTGGATCATTTGTTCTTTGGGTGTTGAGTTTGATAAGTTCTTTATAGATTTTGGATACTAGCCCTTTATCTGATATGTCATTTGCAAACATCTTCTCCCATTCTGTCGGTTATCTTTTGGTTTTGTTGACTGTTTCTTTTGCTGTGCAAAAGCTTTTTATCTTGATGAAATCCCAATAGTTCATTTTTGCCCTTGCTTCCCCTGCCTTTGGTGATGTTTCTAGGAAGAAGTTGCTGCGGCTGAGGTCAAAGAGGTTGCTGCCTGTGTTCTCCTTTAGGATTTTGATGGACTCCTGTCTCACATTGAGGTCTTTCAACCATTTGGAGTCTCCTTTTGTGTGTGGTGTAAGGAAATGGTCCAGTTTCATTCTTCTGCATGTGGCTGTCCCATATTCCCAACACTATTTGTTGAAGAGAATTTTTTTCATTGGGCATTCTTTCCTGCTTTGTCGAAGATTAGTTGACCATAGAATTGAGGGTCCATTTCTGGACTCTGTATTCTGTTCCATTGATCTATGTGTCTGTTTTTGTGCCTGTACCATACTGTCTTGGTGATTACAGCTCTGTAATAGAGCTTGAAGTCCGGAATTGTGATGCCACCAGCTTTGCTTTTCTTTTTCAACATTCCTCTGGCTATTCGGGGACATTTCGAGTTCCATACAAATTTTAGGATTATTTGTTCTATTTCTTTGAAAAAAGTGGATGGTATTTTGATAGGGATTGCATTAAATGTGTAGATTGCTCTAGGTAGCACTGACATCTTCACAATATTTGTTCTTCCAATCCATGAGCATGGAACATTTTTCCATTTCTTTGTGTCTTCCTCAATTTCTTTCATGAATATCTTATAGTTTTCTGAGTACAGATTCTTTGTCTCTTTGGTTAGATTTATTCCTAAGTATCTTATGGTTTTGGGTGCAATTAAAATGGGATCAACTCCTTAATTTCTCTTTCTTCTGTCTTGCTGTTGGTGTATACGAATGCCACTGATTTCTGTGCATTGATTTTATATCCTGCCACTTTACTGAATTTCTCTATGAGTTCTAGCAGTTTTGGGGTGAAGTCTTTTGGGTTTTCCACATAAAGTATCATATCATCTGCAAAGAGTGAGAGTTTGACTTCTTCTTTGCCGATTTGGATGTCTTTTATTTCTTTTTGTTGTCTGATTGCTGAGGCTAGGACTTCTAATACTATGTTGAATAACAGTGGTGGTAGTGGACATCCCTGCCATGTTCCTGACCTTAGGGGGAAAGCTTTCAGTTTTTCCCCACTGAGAATGATATTCGCAGTGGGTTTTTCATAGATGGCTTTTATGATATTGAGGTATGTACCCTCTATCCCTACACTGTGAAGAGTTTTGATCAAGAAAGAATGCTGTACTTTGTCAAATGCTTTTTCTGCATCTATTGAGAGGATCATATGGTTCTTGTTCTTTCTTTTATTAATGTATTGTTTCACATTGATTTATTTGTGGATGTTGAACCAACCTTGAAGCCCAGGAATAAATCCCACTTGGTCATGGTGAATAATCCTTTTAATGTACTGTTGGATCCTATTGGCTAGTATTTTGATGAGAATTTTTGCATCCATGTTCATCAGGGATATTGGCCTGTAATTATCCTTTTTGATGGGGTCTTTGTCTGATTTTGGGATCAAGGTAATGCTGGCCTCATAAAATGAGTTTGGAAGTTTTCCTTTCATTTCTGTTTTTTGGAACAGTTTCAAAAGAATAGGTATTAATTCCTCTTGAAATGTTTCGTAAAATTCCCCTGGGAAGCCATCTGGCCCTGGGCTCTTGTCTGTTGGGAGATTTTTGATTACTGCTTGGGGTATATCAATCTTATTAATTCTTTCAAAGAACCAGCTCCTAGTTTTGTTGATCTATTCTACTGTTCTTTTGGTTTCTATTTAATTGATTTCTGCTCTGATCTTTATTATTTCTCTTCTCCTGCTGGGTTTAGGCTTTATTTGCTCTTCTTTCTCCAGCTCCTTTAGGTGTAGGGTTAGGTTGTGTATTTGAGACCTTTCTTGTTTCTTGAGAAAGGCTTGTATTGCTATATACTTTCCTCTTAGGACCGCCTTTGCTGCATCCCAAAGATTTTGAACAGTTGGGTTTTCATTTTCATTTGTTTCCATGAATTTTTTAAATTCTTCTGTAATTTCCTGGTTGACCCATTCATTCTTTAATAGGATGCTCTTTAGCCTCCATGTATTTGAGTTCTTTCCAACTTTCCTCTTGTGATTGAGTTCTAGTTTCAAAGCATTGTAGTCCAAAAATATGCAGGGAATGATCCCAATCTTTGGTACTGGTGAGACCTGATTTGTGACCTAGGATGTGATCTATTCTGGAGAATGTTCCATGGGCACTAGAGAAGAATGTGTATTCTGTTGCTTTGGGATGGAATGTTCTGAATATATCTGTGAAGTCCATTTGGTCCAGTGTGTCATTTAAAGTCTTTATTTCCTTGCTGATCTTTCGCTTAGATGATCTGTTCATTTCAGTGAGGGGGTGTTAAAGTCCTCCACTATTACTGTATTGTTGTTGATGTGTTTCTTTGCTTTTATTATTAATTGGCTTATATAATTGGCTGCTCCCATGTTAGGGGCATAGATATTTACAATTGTTAGGTCTTCTTGTTGGATAGACCCTTTAAGTAGGATATAGTGTCCTTCCTCATCTCTTATTATAGTCTTTGGTTTAAAATCTAATTTGTCTGATATAAGGATTGCCACCCCAGCTTTCTTTTGGTGTCCATTAGCATGGTAAATGGTTTTCCACCCCTTCACTTTCAATCTGGGGGTGTCTTTGGGTCTAAAATGAGTCTCTTGCAGGCAGCATATCAATGGGTCTTGTTTTTTTTATCCAGTCTGATACCCTGTGTCTTTTGTTTGGGGCATTTAGCCCATTTACATTCAGGGTAACTATTGAAAGATATGAATTTAGTGCCATTATATTGCCTGTAAGTTGACTGTTACTGTATATTGTCTGTGTTGGTTTTAGGCTCTCTCTTTGCTTAGAGGACCTCTTTCAATATTTCTTGTAGGGCTGGTTTCGTGTTTGCAAATTCCTTTAGTTTTTGTTTGTCCTGGAAGCTTTTTATGTCTCCTTCTATTTTCAATGACACCCTAGCTGGATATAGTGTTCTTGGCTGCACAGTTTTCTCGTTTAGTGCTCTGAATATATCATGCCAGTCCTTTCTGGCCTGCCAGGACTCTGTGGATAGGTCTGTTGCCAATCTAATGTTTCTACCATTGTAGGTTACAGACCTCTTGTCCCGAGCTGCTTTCAGGATTTTCTCTTTGTCTCTGAGACTCGTAAATTTTACTATTAGATGTTGGGGTGTTGACTTATTTTTATTGATTTTGACAGGGGTTCTCTGTGCCTCCTGGATTTTGATGCCTGTTTCCTTCCCCAAATTAGGGACGTTCTCTGCTATAATTTGCTCCAATATACCTTCTGCCCCTCTCTCTCTTTCTTCTTTTTCTGGCATCCCAATTATTCTAATATTGTTTCATCTTGTGGTATCACTTAGCTCTCGAATTCTGCCCTCGTGATCCAGTAGTTGTTTATCTCTCTTTTTCTCAGCTTCTTTATTCTCCATCATTTGGTCTTCTACATCACAAATTCTCTCTTCTGCCTCATTTATCCTAGCAGTTAGAGCCCCTATTTTAGATTGCACCTCATTAATAGCCTTTTTGATTTCAACTCGGTTAGCTTTTAGTTCTTTTATTTCTCCAGAAAGCGTTTCTCTAGTATTTTCCATGCTTTTTCCAAGCCCAGCTAGTATGTTTATAATCGTCATTCTGAACTCTAGTTCCGACATTTTACTAATGTCCGTATAGATTAGGTCCCTGGCAGTCGGTATTGCCTCTTGTTCTTTTTTTTTTTTTTTTTGAGGTAAGTTTTTCCATCTTGTCATTTTGTCCAGAGGAGAACAGATGAATGAGAGACCAAAATGCTAACAGGGTAACAACGACCCCAGAAAAATATACACTAAACAAATCAGAAAAGACCCAAAACCCGGGGAAAAGAAAGGGAAAGAAAAGAAAAAGAAAAAAAGGATATGATCAAATATGATCAGGCTGGTGAATAGATCAGTGCCACACACTAGATTTTGGGTGTATTTTGGTCTTTTAGAGGAAAGTGCCTCCCAAAATTTTAAAGAAAGAAGAACTTATATATGTGCAAAAATAAAGGTAAATACAAAAGGGATGGAACATGACTGTAAAGATGAAAATTATAAAAGATTTTATAAAAGGAATTGATAAGATAAGAAGTTGGTTGAAAAAAGAAAGAAGAGAAATTTAAAAAAAAAAAGGGAGAGAATGTGATCAGGCAGGAGACTAGAACAAAGCCATACACTAGAGATTTAGGGCATATTTTGGTCTGTTAGAAGAAACTGTATCCCAAAATTTGAAAGCGAGAACAACTTTATATATACCAAAAATAAGGGTAACTACTATGAAGGGATAGAATATGACTCTAAAAATGAAAAATAAAAAATATTTTTAAAAAAGGGATTGATAAGATGTTGGTTGAAAAAGGGAAAAAGAAAAACTCCAAAAAACAAGGAAAAGAAAATTAAAAAAAAAAAATAACTTTGAAAGACTAAAGAATCCTGGGGAAAAAACCATGAATTCTATGTGCAGTATTCCCCTACCGCTGGAGTTCTGCCATTCTCATTGATCGGTAAACTTGGTCTTGGCTGGCTGTTCTTGCTGATCTTCTGGGGGAGGGGCCTGTTGCTGTGGTTCCCAAATGTCTTTGCCGGAGGCGGAATTGCCCTGCCCTTGCCCGGTCTGGGCTAAGTAATCTGCTTGGTTTGCTCTCCGGAGCTTTTGTTCCCTGCAAGCTGTCCGTACAGCTTTGGAGGACGAGAGTGAAAATGGCAGCCTCCCAATCTCCACCCCAGAGGAGCCAAGGACTCAGGGCCCTGCTCCTCAGTGCGCCCCAAGAGAAAAGCAATCAATCACTCCCGTCTCCCTGGTCTCCGGCTGCACTCCGTGCTCACCCGGGCTGTGACCGAGCGTTTCTATCTCTGGCACCCGACCCCATGTGGAGTCTCCAAATCCAGCAGAGTCCTACAGTGAGCTCCTGTGCCGCTCCTCCCAGGGGAGGAAGGGGAGTCTCCCCGGATCTGCCGCTTGTTGGGTCCCTGCTGGAGGAGCAGTGGCCCGACTGTGCCACAGATCATGGTTTATGGAAACCCCGAGCTGAGAGCCCACGCCTAGACTCCGTCTCTGCAGCCGGCTTCCCCACTCTGATACCTGGGAACTCTGCCACACTCAGGCACCCCCGGTCTTTCTGTGACCCCGAGGGTGCTGAGACCACACTGTCCCAGCGAGGGTCCCACCCCCCACTTAGCCACTGGAGCGACGTCCCTCAGCAGAGCCAACTTCTAAAAGTTCCGATTTTGTGTTCCGCGGCTCTATCACTTGCCAGTAGCGGCTGACGGAGGCCCCCTCCCCCACCATCTATCCTCCCGAATATCGCCTCGGATTCACTTCTCCGCACATCCTACCTTCCAGAAAGTGGTCGCTTTTCTGTTCAGAGAGTTGCTGCTCTTCTTTTCTTTGATCTCCTGTTGAGTTCGTAGGTGTTCAGAATGGTTTGATCCCTATCTAGCTGAATTCCTGGGACCAGGCGAAATTTAGGTCTCCTACTCTGCCACCATCTTGCTCCTCCTCCACTCATTTTGATTTTTTAAACATATTAACATATGATTCACCTTAATTACTGAGTGTTTCTGGCACCCCCTCTTTCATTTTGTGCCCAAGGTGAATGCCCCACTCATCTCACCCTTGTCCCAAACCTGGCACTGCTCCACCAACAAATAAACATGCCATATAATGTCAGGCGGTGCTTATATTAGCCTGTGTTTTTATTCTGATGTGGTTTTTTGTTTGTTTTTTAAGTAAACACTACCCCCAATATGGGGATCAAACTCATGACGCCAAGATCAAGAGTCGCATGCTGTACCTAATAAGCCAACCAGTCACTCCCTTCCCCACTGGACTTTCCCTCCCCAGCCCCACCCCTAACCCCAGGTCTTACTGACTCCAAGGAAACTACCCCTTTCATAGCTAGCCAATTCCTAGAGATATTAAATAACCTGCCTTCCTGTGAATCTCTCATATGCATACCAACCAATCCAAGCCCATATCCCAACCACCTAACTCAGGTCACCACCCCCTTCCCTAATCACCCCACAGCCAGGTACCAGACAACTAGGGACAGCCCCAATATCGAGAGCCCACCAAAATTATTGAAACTATCCTAACAATCCTAAACCTGCCTATCCTGCCTTTCCTCTTCCTTGCCATGGAAACCACAGCAATGTCTCTCGCCCATGTTTCCTCCTCTCGCCCTGCCTCCTGACTGACCCTGGGGCTTCCCCATGTGGCCCTGCAGGGCATGGTGTGACCCCTCTTCTTGGGAACTGTGAGTAACAAACTGTCTTGTCAATGGCAATCATCTCCTGATCTGTTGGCCTCATCACCCCTGAATAATAGTAAAACCTGCATTATAAACCAGGACTCTGGGAAGGTGATATGGAAAGAAGGAGGATGCTGCTTTAGGTAGGTGGTCTGGAAGGCATCTCTGAAGAGATGTCTTTTGAGCAGAAACCTGAAGGCAGGGAGGAAGAGAAAGGAAAATATCCTGACTAGATAATTTGCTCATTTCTGGATCACCTCTCCCTCCAACACCAACGCCAGCCCATTATTCCTTCTCAAATAGCTCTCAATATTCAGAGGCAGAGTCCACTGCCTTGAACAAATTATGCAACCTACACAGAGGGCAGAACTCAATTTAAAAGCAAACATGGGAAGAGTGTGACACTCTTCGTGTGTTTTTGGCCAACGATTGCACAAAAATTGAAGCAAGGCAGTCGAATCCCGTGGATTCTCCCCCGATGCACCCCCTGGTCTAAAAGATGCCCCACCGATGGCAGAATCTTGGCACTATCACCATACACATCTCTTAGTCACTACAGGAACAGGGCTGGCTGGGTTATCAAACAGCAATGCCCAGAGTTCTTGGATTCACAGTCCTAAGGAAGAAGACCTATACCCAATCAGTAAGCCCTTTAAAATGCAGACCCTGTTCCAAGGCTTTGCCTCACAAAGGCTGCTGCAGACTCAGCCTCCGGTGTAACTACTAGGTCAAGGAAGACCATCTCCGAGTCACAGAGCTCAAGGGGAAAGTCCAAAGCCCGCACTTGACAGGTGAAAGGAAACAGAGCCCTAAAGGACTAAGGTGTAAAGCATTCCACACCAAGGAGAAATTTGCCACTTTTTTCTCTTCTGGCAGAGCTTTACATCTTTAAGGCCAAAACACTGCACCTAGCACAATGGCGAAAGTAAATAAGGTAACCTCCATGGTTACTCAAAAAAGTAATGATCCACTTCCATACACTTAGGGTATAAAAAGAGAACTGTCATCCTGAGCAAGCCTGGGGCAGGAGCTGAGCCAGAAATGGAAATAAGTATGTGGCAAAAGGCAAAATCTGAATGAATATAGAGAGATAGAAATAAGATGGACAGCAGCTGAGTTTAAGGCCTTGGATAGGTCCTTCACAGTTAAATGTCTATGATTTACTTTAAAATCTTCAGTACAGATGATGGAACACAATGTGTTCGTTGGCTTAAGCTTTACTCAAGGGGCAGTCAGGTGTCCTAATCAGGAACCCCCAGTCTTTGGGCGAAAGCCCACATACCACAGGGACTCTGCTACTCGCACTCAGGTATTCATATCTTGGTCCTCACCTGTGCGTTTGCTAGTGAGTATAGAGTTCAGAAATAGAGCTCTGCTGGTGAAATTAGCATCTTAATCAGTACCACGGATGAAGGAACAGGCTCTCACTGGTGAAGAGTAGTATTCAAGAAAATGTGGGATGGTGAAAATATCTGCCACATTTCCCACCCTTGCATGAACAGCATAAAAAATGGATTGAGGCCTGTAAACCATAAGCTTCAGGGTGAGGCGTCCTACCAAGATGCTCCTGTGCCCTTCTCCTACATCCACAGAAATGCAAGCAGAAAGGGAGAAGGCTGCTAAGGAGAGAAAGACAAATGAACACTTCAGGACAGAGATGAGGTGAGGCTTTCCTTTTGAAGCAGAAGTTCTTACCTAGGCAAACATCCATTTAAAAAAAAAAAGATCTATTTATTTTAGAGGGAGGGGAGGGGAGGGGCAGAGAGAGAGGGAGAGAATCTTAAGCATACTCCCCGCTGAGCGTAGAGTCAGACCCAGGGCTCGATTTCACGACCCTGAGATCATGACCAGAGCCGAAACCAAGAGTGGGAGGCTCAACCTACCGAGCCACCCAGGTGCCCCACGAACATCAATTTTTAAGGTCTTGGATGCATTTCTTTCAAACATATACTGTATTGGGCGCCTGGGTGGCTCAGTCCCTTAAGCATCTGCCTTCGGTTCAGGTCATGATCCTAGGTCCTGGGATCGAGCGCCGCATTGGACTCCCTGCTCAGCGGGGAGCCTGCTTCTCTCTCTCCAACTCCCCGCTGTCTCTCTCTCTGTCAAATGAATAAATAAAATCTTAAAAAAAAAATAAATAAAATAAAAAAAAAATATATATATATATATATATATAGTATAGAGTGACTATTGGTTACCTTAAAGCCTACATGGTCCTTAAAAAAAAAAATTTAAAGGAGACCAAATGCTTATCCACCCCCACCCCTTACCCCACACAGAAATACATTACTCAGCCACAAACATGAGATCCCCCAGTTTCTTCTCTGCATTTCACTGGATAGTTTACTTTATCTGTTTCACTGTTCAATTTCATATGTTAGCACATTGTAGCAACCTGTTGATAAATACCTGCCCTGCAGTGCTTCTAGATTAAATTTTTTCAACATACCTCTTGAGATTTTTAACCATTTCCATTTAAATAATTTTCAGGTTTTGGCAAAGCCTCATTTTTAAGCACCTCCAACATAGGGGGGTTAGTCTGACACCTCAAATATCTTAGTGAATTATTTTAGTATTAAATTATATGTCCACTTTTCATACAGTATGTCCATTTTCCATAAACTCCCCAGCTAAACGCTTTTCCAACTCTATACTAAACAACGAGGAAGAAGTCATCACAAATCAATGGACAGTAACACTGGCGACTGCTGAGGTCCTGCAACATTAAATACCAAAGATGAAGCAGCCAATTGTGTAGACCCAACTGAGGTTTCTTTGCATAATCCATTAATGAAATGAGACTGCTGAATTAGAAGAAGTTGGGCAAACCTGACCCAGATTCTTAAAGTAAGGGTAGTTGCCCTAGATGTCTGTCAAGATTGTGCATCGGAGTGTATTCTTAATCAGTGAGCAATCAAAACAAATATTTCACTCCGCTTCATAAATCTATGCGTGTGATTGCATCTGACACATCTAGGAGAAGATAATCCCTTACAGTTCACTTCCTCTTGTTTCTAAATGTTAAGTTGCGTTGACTTAAACAGGCCTCTCCAGTCGGCCCTGTGTTAGAGAGATATGTGGAGGGAGGGTGAAGCAAGAATTCCTTTTTTTTTTTTTTTAGATTTTATTTATTTATTTGACAGAGACACAGTGAGAGAGGGAACACAAGCAGGAGGAGCGGGAGAGGGAGAAGCAGGCTTCCCGCTGAGCAAGGAGCCCAACGCGGGGCTTAATCCCAGGACCCTGGGATCATGACCTGAGCAGAAGGCAGACGCTTAATCAACTGAGCCACCCAGGCGCCCCTGAAGCAAGAATTCCTAACTGGTCTTTGGAACCAGGACTGAGACTGCCAGAGTTGGCTGGGTTCTCCCAAATTAGCACAGGAAGAAATTAAATGGGATATTTTTCTTTTTTTTTTTTTTTTAAGATTTTATTTATTTATTTGACAGAGAGAGACATAGCGAGAGCAGGAACACAAGCAGGGGGAGTGGGAGAGGGAGAAGCAGGCTTCCCGCAGAGCGGGGAGCCCGATGCGGGACTCAATCCCAGGACCCTGGAATCATGACCTGAGCCGAAGGCAGACGCTTAACGACTGAGCCACCCAGGCGCCCCAACATGGGATATTTTTCAACAGATAAAAACAGTATCGGTATGTATATATCAATGTTGTTTATGTCAACATTGTTGGCAGTAGCCAAATAAGAGGAGGAGCAAATGGGAATCTTCTCAATCCCCATCAATAGGGGGATGATTGAGTAAATTATTGTCCATTCATTCATGGACTATTCTGCAATGAGAGAAGTGATATAGCACAGAATTTAGGAGCACAGAGTGTAGAATCAGACCGCCTGAGTTTCTCATTCTACCAGGTCTAATCTGCGTGACTCTCACAAATTACTCCATTTATCTAGGCCTCCATTTTCTCAAATGGAAAATGCTAATGATAACAGCACCTACCTCAAAGGGTTGACAAAGGGATTAAATAAAGTATCTGCAAGAGTGATTTGGACATGTAAGCACTCAATAAAAGAAGCTAATAATAAAAGAATTCCTTGTCTAGTTAGAGCTCATAACTGAATGGAATGGATGTTCTTGGCAGAGTAATGTTCATGGTAAGATAATGTTAAGAAGTGACCTTATGGAGAGCCTGGGTGGCTCAGATGGTTAAGCGTCTGCCTTCGGCTCAGGTCATGATCCCAGGGTCCTGGGATTGAGTCCCACATTGGGCTCCCTGCATCTTGGGAACCTGCTTCTCCCTCTGTCTTTCTCTCTCTCCCTCTCTCTCTGTGTGTGTCTCTCATGAATAAATAAATAAAATCTTTAAATAAAAAAAAAGTGACCTTATGTATCTATATATATTTGCCTAGCACAGGAAAAGGTATAGAAGGATACACCCATTAGAAGGAGAGAAAAAGAGAATAAACTTTTTCTTTATATACTTCGTGTTGATTTATTCTAATAAGGATGAATTACTGATGTCATTTGTTATATCCAGTGAAGTAAGAAAATATGTGTGTTAATGCCCAAGAATGTGTTTAGATACTTAAAGTCAGCAGATATTTGGCTTTGGGTCCACACATGGAAACCAACACTGGGGTGGGGGGAAAAGCACAGCAGTGTAACAGGCCAGGCCTGACTCAGTATCTCCTTCTTCACTCTTCATCTACATGGCTGACCTGGGAACCGCTGCAGGATACTGACTGTTGGTCATTAATGGTCGGTGCCCACAGATGTTATAGGAATGGACAGCTCCATCCCAGAGGGCACTGATTTTGCACATGTCGGTGGAGATAGACTAGGTTAATACCCCAGAGGCTTCAGCTACGAAGGTTTCTTTCTCTTTCACATTCCATCTCCAGATGGCATGTCCTGCCACAGCTCCGTGCTAGGCTTCACCGGAACCCAAGCTGATGGCCTTGAGCCTTCAGCAGCTGCAACATTGCTGAGCTCATAGCAGAAGAGAGAGAGAGGGGCACTTGGGTGGCTCAGTTGGTGAAGCGTCTGCCTTTGGCTCAGGTCATGATCCCAGGGTCCTGGGATCGAGCCCCACATCGGGCTCCCTGCTCAGCCAGGAGCCTGCTTCTCCCTCTCCCTCTCCCTCTGCCTCCTTCTCTCTCTGCCTGCCTCTCCCCCTGCTTGCACGTGCACGTGTTTTCTCTGTAAAATAAATAAATAAAATCTTTAAAAAAAAAAAAAAGAAGAAGAAGAAGAGGAGAGAGAGAATGGAGAGCTACCCGTTGCCTCTTCAAGCTTTGCCTGGAAATGACTCATTTCTTCTGCTCACATTTCATTTGCCAAAGAAAATCAATCACTTGGGTGTGCATGAATTCAACAGCATGAAGATACGGAATCTTCCATCAGGGAGAGCACTAATGTGAATGAAAAGTACTCTAATCACCGCTTGTGTGTCTCCATTATTCTGGGTTATTCACAGAATGTCCTTCTTCTCTTCTTTAAAAGAGATTTACAGTCCCTTATCTGAAACCCTTGGGACTAGACGCATTTCAGAATTCAGAATTTTTCAGATTTTATGCAACCGTTATTAGGAATACACCAAAAGGGGTCTGGGGAGCACCTTATATTACTATTCCTGAAGCAAACACATCAATATCCACATTAACTGGGATAAATAAGCCTAAACTTCTATCAATTTAGATCTGGGTATTTTCACCAAATAAGTTTGCATAACTTAATTTTTAAAAAATAGGATTTTCAGAGTTTTTTGGAATTCAGAATTTCAGGTAATGGATTGTGGACAAATACAGTCAAGAATTATCTATGGAGTAAATGTGTTTTAATGTCTCTTCCTCCAGAAAAGAAGCAAAACTAACAAATAATGAGAAATTTAAAAGGAAACCAAATATTTTGGCAATGTCATGAAGCTTCCATTCCACTCTGTCAGAGACAGTACAATTTATGGCACTATTTAAACCCAACTACCCAGGTCAAGAGCAACTAAAGAATGAAAATCAAACCCCCTGAACATGTTTCAAATGTCTCTTTATCGAAGCTTTGGCTTATGTTTATATCAAAGATATTAGTTTATTTGAATGAACTCCAGGTAGGTAAAATTCCAATATTTATTCAGGAATTTGGACCTCATTAGCAACTGTACGCTGGGGAAATCATCCTGAATAAATATTAGGAGAAGAAACCAAAAATAAAACTGCACGAAAAGCAAGTATCTCACATCAACCCCAGCCTTCAGGCAATGCAGAGCACAGTAGATTAGTTGGCCTGTTCTTAGCTCCGGAAGAACTATTCCAGAAGGTGGTGTTGGAAAGGAGTAAGATTTATGGTCAAACGACCTAGGTTTGCTTCTCAACTCTGCCACTTACTTGCTGAGTGAGGTTTAGCCACATTCTGAACATCCATTTCTTCATTTTTTTCCCCTTAATTTTTTATTGAAGAGAGCATCCATTTCTTATGTAGAAGAGGTGGTTAGTGAATGCTCTTGCCTATCCAACTACATTGTAAGATTGCTGAGAGACTCAGAGGAGGAAACACTTGAAAACTTACAACTCTGTACCAGTACTAATCACTACCATGCTGTTGACCCCTTGGAGCGGTCCTCAGGTCAGATATTAGAATCCCCTTTCTGTCCATCTTTCCTCCTCACACACACACCATGGACCAACTTAAGAGTTCCCTGGGCTCATTACATCTCGAAGTACATTCAGCTCTTTTAAAATCTATGCAAAAACATATGTTCTTATCCAGAGTTTGCCTTTGTTTTAAGAGTCTGTTTGTTTTTTCTAGTTCCTTCATTTAGGAAAAATAAATTTTCTAAGAGAATGGACGATGCAAATTTTTCATAGTGATATCAGCCCCAGGCGGTCATTTGACAAGCTGCAGTGATCTCCAAGAAGGCAAGCCAAGTCAGAGTTTAAAAAAAATAAATAAAAGGATGAATTAGCATCGTGCTGGTTCAACTCAGGCTTTAATTCAGATAGGACACTAATATGCCAATTTGAGGAATCACAGAGGTAAGCAGTTGATTTAGTTAAGGTAGTAGGATCATAAGTGATTTTTCTTCTTAACAAGAAAAAAACTTGTTTAACTATGTTGGTGATGGATTTTAACTAGACTTACTGCGGTGATCATATCACAATATATACAAATACTGAACCATTATGGTGTACACTTCAAGCTAATATAATGTTATATGTCAGTTACACCTCAATTTTTAAAACAGAATTTTTTGGCAGAATAGTTGGCTCATACAATATTTGAATTTAATAGGGAGGAGAAGAAAAACATTTGTTTCAGAGTCAGGGACTAATTACAGTGGTCTCTCTTAGATTTTAGCCCCTGATTTGGAAAGGGTTTTGCCCTTCTATGTACTGTGTACAGTTCATATAACAGGAGAGAAATCCCATTATGTCAGTATTTCAGAATAGCAAAGCAATTTTTAGCTGTTACTCCTAAGAGCTGAGAAGAATATAGGAAGGATCTCTTGATAACAGAGAGAACTACAGGAATTATTGTGAACATGAGAAGGAAAATTGCAGTATTTATGTTCTTCTATTCAAATAATTTTCCTTCTGGGTTCCCAATCCCGTAACACATATTTACTTCTTAAAATGTCAAACTCTAGGGGTGCCTAGGTGGCTCAGTCAGTTAAGCGTCTGCCTTTGGCTCTGGTCATGATTCCAGGGGTGTGGAATCGAGCCCCACATCGCGCTCCCTGCTCAGCAGGGATTCTGCTTCTCCCTTTGTCCCGTTCCCCCACTTGTGCTCACTCTGTCTCTCAAATAAATAAATAAATACATACATACATACATACATACATAAATAAAATCTTTTTAAAAATGTTGAACTCTAGGGTTGCCTGCGTGGCTCAGTTGGTTAAGCAACGGTCTTCAGATCAAGCCCACGTGGGGTTCCACACCCAGTGCGGAGTCTGCTTCTACCTCTCCCTCTGCTCCTCTCCCTGCTCATGCTTGCTCTCCCCTACTCTTAAATAAATAAATAAATAAATAGATAGATAGACAGATAGATAGATAAAATATTTTTTAAAAAAATAAATAAAAATAAAATAAAATGTCAAAGTCTATATACAGCATCATTCATTTGGCCAGCATTTATTGAGTACTAGCTACACAGGAAATATAGGAGTGAGCAGATCAACATAGTACCTGCCCACACAGAGCTTAGGTCCGGCCTGGGTAAATTCTAGATTCTGGTGGAAAAGAATCCAGAGAGCCAGGAGGAGTTGTTACCCTTGGCCTACTTTGCCAGGTGGGGATCTGACAGCTACTATTGATGAGAGAGGCAAGCACAGGAGATGAGGCTATAAGAATCAGTCTTACGGGGCGCCTGGGTGGCTCAGTTGGTTAAGCGACTGCCTTCGGCTCAGGTCGTGATCCCAGAGTCCTGGGATCGAGTCCCGCATCAGGCTCCCTGCTCTGCGGGGAGCCTGCTTCTCCCTCTCCCACTCCCCCTGCTTGTGTTCCCTCTCTCGCTGTGTCTCTCTCTGTCAAATAAATAAAATCTTAAAAAAAAAAAAAAAAAGAATCAGTCTTATAAGGGGTGTGTCCCAGAGAGGTCAGCTAAGGCTGGGAGCCACTGGCGGGTGTCATAGCTCTAGCCACACAAGGTCTACAGTCTGGAAGGTCAGAGATGAAAGCAAGAAGCCAGGAACCAAGGGGTAAGACTATCAGAAACTCTAAGTTAGAAGACCTTTGCTCTCTTTCTTTCTTTCTCCTCTCCCCCCCCCCCCGCCCCCTGCCCAGTATTTACCCAAAGAAAATGGAAACACTAATTTGGGAAGATATATGCATTGCTATGTTTAATGTGGCACTATTTATAATACCCAAGATATATGGAAGCAACCTAAGTGTCCATCAACAGACAAATGGATAAGGAAAATGTGGTGTGTATATATAATGGAATATGATGCAGCCAAAAAAATATGAGATCATGCCATCTGCAAAAACATGGATGGAACCAAAGGGTACTATGCTAAGTGAAATAAGTCAGACTGAGAAAGACAAATACTGTATGATTCCACCGGTAAGTGGAATGTTAAAAAAAAAAAAATGAATAAACGAACAAAAAAGAAGCCAGGCACCAATGGGTAAGACTATCAGAAACTCTGAGTTAGAGGACTTTTGCTCTCTTGTTCTCTCCTCTCTCTCAGCTAAAGTGTGGGCAGCCCTGCTAGAGTCCACAGAAATGTGTGACAGGCATGACAATCCTGTGGTCTGTAGGGAGGTTCTAACCTAGACTGATACAGGGCAGAGCTGCTGGGCTCTCTGGGAGGTCAGAGCAGTGACATTTTCATGTCCTTAGAGGCACTGCAAATGTTCTACCTTGTCTCTCCAGACAGGAATGCTCAGAGCCAAAACAAGTGAGTCACAACCCCCTCAGTCTGATAATGGTGAATCTGGGGGGTGCAATAGAGAAGTAACAGCTTTTAGAATTAGTAGTGAATGTTCACATACTCCAGATGCTAGAGTAACCTGAAAAATTCTTGGAAAAAATCCAATATCCTTTTCTAAGATGTCATGTGAGAATACTGCTGACACTAATGCTTCTATTGAAAAAAACGGAGGGTCCATTTTCAATGACATTCTTTATTAGGAATTATATTGTTAGAGACAGAAATAATATAATGGATATAGCGATATATATAGTGATATAATGATATATATAGCGATATAATGATCCACAATATATATATAATGGATATAGTGATATATATAGTGATATAATGATATATATAGCGATATAATGATCCACAATATAGCGATATTCTAGGTTATCAGAGTGGGAGTGGATCAAGGCAGGAAAATGTTTAAAATTTCTGGGATCCCATCAAATGGGTTGAAAGCCATTAAGAAGGATCATGATCTGACTTTCTGTTCCATGCAGTAAGATACAGTAGAAATGCTGCCCATGCATCTGGCTCCAAAGCTTTCCTGCAGGCCTGCTTCACCGCAGTGCCAGATGGGCTGGCTGGCTGAAGGCTCAAGAGCTGTACAGAGCAGCAGATGAACTTGGCTGTGGCTTGGATGCAATTCACAGCCTCCCAAAGCAGACCACTTCCCTGTGCGGTTTGGATTATGCCCTCAAAAAAAACCTCCCATGCATGAGTCAGGCAGCCAAATACAATTGTGGTTAATAACCTCTGGCAGGGGCCCCTCCAAGGTCACGGTCACTGTCCCAACCACTGCTTTGTCATCTCAAAGGGTTTCCCACCGCTACCCAGGAGCCCTTGCTCCCCCACATTGAGGTCAGCCCCCCAAAGTTCACCAGCTTTGCCATGTGTGTAACATGAGGACTGTGGCCTACAATTTTCTGACTCCAATTCCACAATTTCTGACAGCTAACCACATCTTCCATCCAACATGACTGGGAGCTTACATGATGTTTCATCCCTTAAGTCCATGCTGCTCGGAGACTAACATCACTTTCGTGACATAGCATGCCACATAAAATGGGGACTAATGGCTTTTAACCAAACTGCAGAACCCTGGCACCCCCTCTTTGGTATTCTGATCTTGTCGACCTGACGGGGAGCCCAGGAATCTAGACCAAAACAAGCACCTCAGCTTATTCTAATACAAGTCAAAGGCCCACATTGTGGGAAACAACTAGTAGAGAGGCTGAAATGATGTCCTGACCTGCAGACATATTTTCAACTAATCACTCCTTCAAGCAAAAACACCATAAATCCAGTAGCATGGAAATTCTGCTGTGGTCTTATTCTAGCACTGGTGGTTTTACCTGTGATATAAATACTCTGAAGCGTAGTATTCGTCTTTAGCCTCTCAAACTATTCATAAGAAGTCATAAATACTGTATGCAAATTCTGATCCACAAATGACCAAAGAAACACAGTACTTTATGCGTGATTGACAGCACTGAGGGAGATTAAGCTTTGTACCATATCACCGAACACCATATATTTTCTGATTTGGGTTCATAACCCAGCATTTTGAGCTTGCACTTTATTTTAGCAGCAATAATGTTACAAGATTTATGCACCAAGGCCATATGCCTTGCATAATGCAAGTACTTGATTTACAACTGATTTTAAAGCTGGTGATGCCCAACTTAATGAATGAACCACTTTACTTGTCATCTCTTTAATTTCAATCCTCCTTTTGAGGCCAAATTTATTTTGTAGTTCTACAGATTTTTCTCTACCTTTTTCTCTTTGTGTGCCACTACTTTTGAAAGGTCATTTGGGACATAAAATATATGTCTGCCAAAACTAAAGGGAAGAGGCGGAGGAAGAAGCAGAATGAGAAATAAAAAGGAAAGTGAATGAGAGAGAAGAATGGAAAAGAAAAAGGAAGAGGAAGATGTCTTCTGATCAGTCCCTTCCATGCAAAATCTGCTATCATTTTTGTGCATTCCTGCAATGCTCAATGACATCTTGTCTCATCGACCACCTTCACCTTTCCCTTCCCCTTGCCCAATGACATGAAGTCCACAGTCTTTCCCAGCTCCAGTTATCTAGCTTGTGTGAGCCCATGAGGCTCTCAGACAGCCAACAAAGACTCAAAACACACCTGGTGCCCAGGCCTCTGCCTCTTTCTTAGAGAGAAGACCACGAAGGTGACATGCCCGTTTTCCAGATGCCCCAGCTATTGTCACCGAGGTTCTGTCCAGCTACATGTGGTCCACACACTGCTTAGGTTGGGTCACCCAGCTGGTGTTCTGAATAGTAGGTCAACCTCTTTCCCAGTGAAACTGATCTGGTACTCAACCAAACTTTATGAGCATTGACTAAGTGCAGCTACTACGTGCAACGCTGGAATGCAGAGTTTAATAGGATTTGGAGTTCGCACCAGAATAGGAGGGACAGACATAAAAACAGACAGACAGCCTTGCTGTAAAAAACTGTGGAAGATTTCCTCAAGGAGAAGACAGCAATGTGCAGTCTCGAAGTATGAACAGGAGTTAGCCAATCGAAATAGTAGGAGCAACGATCATATTTCACGACAAGGAAGAGGCATGATCAAAGGTATGGCGGTGGGAAGTATTTGGCGTGGGGATATACAATCAGTTCGGCATGACTGGAATATAATGTATGAAGCCTGGAGAGGTGCCCTATGAAGCCAAAAGCCAGAGGCCAGGATGGGGAGAGCTTGAATGTCCATGGAGGTGCTTGAACTTATTTTATGAGCAGTGAGGAACTGCCAATGGGTTTTTTCTAAGAAGGAAAGATAGGCCAGATTTGCATTTTAGGAAGACCTGCACTGATGCCCATGCAAATCCTGCATGTGAGGTGGGGTACAGCAGTGGCTGTGGAGCAAGATTAAGGGTATCAAGGCCAGCTAGGAGACTTCCATAATAATCCAACCCAGAACTGATGAGATTCCAAATATGGACAGGAGAAGCCAGCATAAAGAGGAAGGCATGGATTGGAACGATCCCATAAAAGGTTAAATCAATTGTGTGTGTCAGGTAAGGAGAATTCAAGGAGATTTCCAGATTCCAACTCATGTCACTCAGCAGATTTACTGGAACAGGGAAGAAGGGGGAGAAACTTGTTTGGGAATATCAGGAGTTATTTATGAATTCATCATGAATTCCAAATCTTTTTACACAAGCCATTCAATCTCCACAAATTTTGGAGACATTTAAATGCTAAGGGCTGTATCATAGGAAAATCTATGTTCCCTAAGGGTTTGTTCACGGAAGTTTTACCGCCTGGAATTCAATTAGTAGCTTCCTGACCCCGTTAGGGTGACTGTCCGCACACAGGTAAGGTGTGTTCTGCTTTAGACACTTAGTTCATCACCATGCTCATTTGATGCTTCCCAGTGATGTTTCCCCATGGCACCTGTCCACGTTCACCCATTTGGTGTTGCTTGGGTTGAAGGCCGGCTGCTGTGTGATTGCTGGTTTAAACAAGCACTGAGAACAGGGAGGACCAGAGGCCCTGCCATCTTGTCAAGAGAGATCCTGAGTGCTCTGTCTGTAGGATTTTATTTCATATATCAAAAGATCAAATCTAAGGGGGTGCCTGGGTGGTTCAGTTGGTTAAGCGACTGCCTTCGGCTCAGGTCATGATCCTGGAGTCCCGGGATCGAGTCCCGCATCGGGTTCCCTGCTCAGCGGGGAGTCTGCTTCTCCCTCTGACCCTCATGATCTCTCTATCTCATTCTCTCTCTCAAATAAATAAATAAATAAATCTTAAAAAAAAAAAAAGATCAAATCTAAGAATTTGTCGACAGATATTAATTCTGGGTAATAGATACATGGCCATTTGTTATTTTATTTCTGGTTTTTTCTTTTTCTTTCAAATCCTCAGATTTAATTTCCATAAAATTAGTTCATAAGTGTCTTTCATCTCCTTATTCTCACCAGTCATCCCTCCCTTTTTCCCAAACACAAAACCTGAGGAATTTTCTTCTCCCATTAATAATGACTATGAATTTGATGGATGTGAAAGGAAGGGGGGAAAAATTAATAAATAAGATACATCTTTTCCAAATTTAAGTCTTACTGAAATGCTGCAAAATTACCAGAAATATGTGTGCTGGCAGGGCACCTGGCTGGCTCAGGTCATGATCCCAGGGTACTGGGATGGAGGTCTGCATCAGGCTCCCTGCTCAGCAGGGAACCTCTTCTCCCTCTGCTGCGCCCCCTGCCTGTTCGCTCTCCCTCTCTCTCTCTGTCAAATAAATAAATAAAATCTTTTTTAAAAAAGGCATTAGATCTACATTTTGAGAGTATGGCTGCTTGTTAGAGATATGCTGCCAAGGGTTCCACTAATTGGGACCACAAACAGGAAGAAGAGAGAGAAAAAAGAGCATCCTGAACATCTTAGAACGTTGACTGTCAAATGAAATTGGCAATAATGATGTTGAGTTTGTTCTAAGTTCTCTGGAGTTGGTGTCAGTGCCCAGATATGCTTCAACTTAATTCAGAGGGAAGGTACTCTCTTTCTACTCCCTTTTATCAATATTTGTCTCTACACTGTCAACTCACTTCCCTATGGAGTCAGCATCACCAATAATAAAACAGACCTTCCTGTACATCTTTCCAAAAATAGCATTTAAAAATAGTGTAATTTTCACATATATGTACCGAGATGTTCATGAAAATTCACAACAGCCAAAAAGGATATTGTCTAAACTTTCAACAATAAAGGAATTTTTAATGAAGTACAGCATATCCATACGATGCCATGAATATTATTACTAAAAGTTATACAGCGAAAAAATATTTGTTAGTGTAGGACAATTATATAATCTTTTAAGCCAATGAGTGGGCTGTATGTAAAATAGTATCTATGTTATAATCCCTTGCACTACAAGGTTTATAGTGCTGTGTTTTTCTTCACTTTCCAAGTTTTCTGCTTTGAAGATATATTTGTTTTTGTCATTAAAAAGAGTATCACTTTTTTTAAATTTTATTATTTTTTTAAGATTTTATTTATTTATTTCAGAGAGAGAGAGAACAAGTGGGGGAAAGGGGCAGAGGGAGAGGGAGAAGCAGACTCCCCGCTGAGCAGGGAGCCCAATGAGGAGCTTGATCCCAGGTTCCTGGGATCATGGCCTGAGCCGAAAGCAGACACGTAACCATCTGAGCCACCCAGGCACCTTGGAGTACCACTCTTTTAAGTGGCTATATTCAGGAACGTAGAGAACACAGTTTGAGAATGGATTACAGCACGAAATGAAAGTGTTCCACCTCCTTCCTAGTGGCAGTTAAGCCTTTCATTAGAGGTAGGGGTGACAGTGGTACTCTCAGACAAATACCTCACTCTGGTACAGCTCTGAGACCATGCCTGGGTCCTGAGTGATTAAAGGTGCCTAATCATTCCCAAGAAATACCTGGAAATGGAAAAAAGATGGGAGATGGGAAAAAATGGCTCACCTAAATTGCCAAACTGCATCACTCACCTGGGGAGTCTGCACCATATATAATGTATCCTGCAATATTACACTGTGGGAGAAACATTCCCATCTTCTTCTCAAAGAGGATAAAACAAAGGTTGATGTCAATGTGAAAGGCGGACCTGTCTTGCAATGACTTGGTTTATTGAATGAAAATGTTACTAGGTTTAAAAGGTCTTCCACTTTAACAAAGCGAGCAGCCATCCAAGAAGAATGAAGTATGTGAGAAACCTACAAGATGGGAAAGGCTTCTCTGCATTCTGGGAGCCCATCCTGTCTTTTTTGGCAAAGGTCAAGAAAATCTTTCTTGATAAGCAGCAAGAAGATGCAGTCACCCTAAAGCACAAAGGGAAGTCACCAAGAACCCAGGTGGGTGGAGAGGTCTGACTGAGAGTTCTGAGCTGAGCCACCAGCTTTTCTTGGCCTCCAGGCTAGTCACTCCTTCCATACCACCCTCCCACCCCACCCCCACCCCCCGTCCCAGCAAGAGGGACCTCAGGTAAGAACTCTGGATTCTGTGGCAGGTGGGCCCCATCCAAGAATTAAGGAATGCGTTTAATGTCATGTTATAAAAGAAATGCCACCTCACACCCATAGGATGGTTACCATTTAAAAAAACAAACAAACAAAAAACAAACAGGGGCACCTGGGTGGCTTAGTCGGTTAAGTGTCTGACTCCTGGTTTCAGTTCAGGTCATGGTCTCAAGGTTGTGGGATCGAGATCCTGCATCAGGCTGTGCTCAGTGCAGAATCTGCTTCTGATTCTCTCTCCCTCTCCCTCTCAATCACTCTCTCTCTTTATGGGGCGCCTGGGTGGCTCAGTCGTTAAGCGTCTGCCTTCAGCTCCGGTCGTGATCCCAGGGTCCTGGGATCGAGCCCCGCATCGGGCTCCCTGCTCCTCGGGAAGCCTGCTTCTCCCTCTCCCACTCCCCCTGCTTGTGTTCTCTCTATTACTGTGTCTCTCTCTGTCAAATAAATAAATAAAATCTTTAAAAAAAATCACTCTGTTTCAAATAAATAAATAAAATCTTAAATAAATAAATATTTTTAAAAATTAAAAAAATAACAAATATTGGTGAGGATATAGAGAAATTGAACCTTTGTGCATTGCTGGTGGGAATGTAAAATGATGCAGCCACTAGGAAAATAGTATGACAGTTCCTCAAAAAATTAAAAATAGAACTACATATGATCCAGCAATTCCACTTTTGGGTATGTACCCAAAGAATTGAAGCAGACTCACAAACAGATATTAGTACAGCTATGTTCATAGCAGCATTATTCACGATAGCCAAAAGTGGAAGCAACTTCAGTATCCACCAACAAACAAATGAATAAACATGATACGGTATATACATAATGGAATGTTATTCAGCCTTAAAAAGTAATGAAATTCAGACATAGGCTTAATGACACTATGCTAAGTGAAATAAGCCAATCACAAAAAGACAAATACAGCACCATTCCACTTACATTAGGTAACTAGAGTAGTCAAACTCATAGAGACAGAAAGTAGAAGAGAGGTTACCGGGGGCTGCAGAAGCAGGGAGTAGGGAGTTATGGTTTAATGGGTACAGAGTTTCAGCTTACGAAGATGAAAAAAATTCTGGAGATTGGTTTCACAATAATGTAAATGTACTTAATGCCGCAGAATTGTATACTTAGAAATGGTTAGGATGGTAAATTTTATGTTATATATATTTGACTACAATTTTTTAGAAATGATTCTTTCATTTAAAAAAAAAAGAAAGAGGGGCGCCTGGGTGGCTCAGTTGGTTAAGCGACTGCCTTAGGCTCAGGTCATGATCCTGGAGTCCCGGGATCATGTCCCACATCGGGCTCCCTGCTCGGCGGGGAGTCTGCTTCTCCCTCTGATCCTCCCCCTCTCATGCTCTCTGTCTCCCATTCTCTCTCTCAGATAAATAAATAAAATCTTAAAAAAAAAAAAAAGATGATGAAGCTGGGCTGCTGACAGGCTCCCAGCCTTAAATAAATAAATAAATAAATAAATAAATAAATAAATAAAAGAGAGTTCCTTGGTAGCTCAGTCAGTTAAGCGTCTGCCTTTGGCTGAGGTCATGATCCCAGGGTCCTGGGATGGAACCCTGCATGGGGCTCCCTGCAGCAGGGAGTCTGCTTCTCCCTCTGCCCCTCCCCGCACTCATTCTCTCAATCTCTCTCTCTCTCACTCTCTCAAATACATAAATAAAATCTTAGAAAGCAAGGAAGCAAGAAAGAAAGAAAGAAAGAAGAGAAAAGAAAGAAGGAAGAGAAAAGGAAAGAAGAAAGAAAGAAAGAAAGAAAGAAAAAAGAAGGAAGGAAAGAAAGAAGAAAGGAAGGAAGAAGAAAGAAAGAAAAGAAGAAAAAGAAAGCAAGAAAGCAAGAAGAAAGAAAGAAAGAAAAGAAAGAAAAAGCAAGAAGAAAGCAAGAAAGCAAGAAAGCAAGCAAGAAAGCAAGAAAGCAAGAAAGCAAGAAAGAAAGAAAGAAAGAAAGAAAAGAAAGAAAGAAAGAAAAAGAAAGCAAGAAGAAAGAAAGAAAGAAAGAAAGAAAGAAAGAAAGAAAGAAAAGAAAGAAAGAAAGAAAGAAAAAGAAAGCAAGAAGAAAGAAAGAAAGAAAGAAAGAAAGAAAGAAAGAAAGAAAGAAAGAAAGAAAGAAAGAAAGAAAGAAAGAAAAGAAAGAAAGAAAAAGAAAAAGAAAAAGAAAAGAAATGCCAATGGATGCAGAGTGGAGTAAGTTTTGCCACATCCCCTAACCTGTTCCCTGGAGTCTGTGGGTCGGAGGCAGCACCGCCCTGAGCCCCCAGGGAGCCTGCGCAAATCAGCAGGAAGCTTGCCGGGTCCACAGCAGCTCCAGCGAGGCAGGGCAGCCTAGTGATGAAGATCACCGCTGGTCAAGCCAGACAGCTGGTGGGCCAGCTCGGTCACACCCCACCAGCTCATCATGGAAGAACCTGACCGCCTGATTAAAGGCGTTCCTTCCACGCCCTTGCTCTCAAGATCTTGCCAGCATCCATTATCGGGTCTCAGTGTCGCCTCCAGCACAAAAAGACGCAAGAGTTACTAAACAGCGTCACAGTCATATCCCAGCTCCACCGACCTGCTACGCTGCCCTGAGCAAGTTACTCAGCTACAGCTGAATTCTAATTGTAAAACCAGGTCGGACTGCTGTGAGGATTAAGTAAAGACAACACATGAAGTACCGATAATGTGTTCTTGCTTGTGCCATGAGACGGGGAGGGAGGAGGATATGTATTTATATTTTCTAACTTATGCATAAGAACCTCAGGGAGGATATATAATAAACGGAAAACTGTTATTTATTTCTTTGGTGGTAACCCAGTGGAGGGGAAAGGGGGAATTTTTACTAAGCATCTCTTTCAATTTTTGCATTGTGAACTACGCAGCTATATCACCTATTAAAAAATTAACTAAAGGGGCGCCTAGGCGACGCAGTTGGTTGAGCGTCGGACTCAGTTTCAGCTCAGGTGGTGATCTCAGCCCAACATCGGGCTCCCCGTTCAGGGTGGAGTCTGCTTGGGATTCTCTCTCCCTCTCCCTCTGCCCCTCTTGCTCATGTTCTCTCGCTCTCTAAAACAAATAAATAAATCTTTGGGAAAAAATTAACTAAAATATCAAAGACAAGGTATAATAGAGTATGCATCATATAATGTATATTAATTATGATGATGATAATTATCATTAGAACCATTACCCTTACATCTAAGCCAAACAGCACTCCTAGGTTCATTTAACAAAAAGTCAAACCCGGGGCGCCTGGGTGGCTCAGTCGGTTAAGCGACTGCCTTCGGCTCAGGTCATGATAAGCGACTGCCTTCGGCTCAGGTCATGATCCTGGAGTCCCGGGATCGAGTCCCGCATCGGGCTCCCTGCTCGGCAGGGAGTCTGCTTCTCCCTCTGACCCTCCTCCCTCTCGTGCTCTCTCTATCTCATTCTCTCTGTCTCAAATAAATAAATAAAATCTTTAAAAAAAAAAAAAAAGTCAAACCCGTAGGAGAAACCCTGAAATCCTTCCAGAATCTTTTAGATTCAGACTCTCCGCGGCTGGTCCAGAACCCCCAAGACAAGCTTCCAGATCTGAAATTTTATAATGCTGAGGCATGATCCTGTTATTCTCACAGCTGAAATCTAAGGAAGACAATACTCGTGCCAACCACTATAATAAAAACGCACAAGCAGGACAAGTGGACAAGGGGAAAGACAGGGACAGGGAAAGAAGGGGGAAGTAAAGGGAGTGAGCTGTGGTGAAAGGAAAGAGCAGGACCATTTTTGCTCACCTAACTCTGCCCGTCACCCTTCCCCCCATTGCTCCTGGCTAAACACCCGTCCAATCCAGTTTTGGCAGCCAACAACCTAGACCCCTACAGACTTAGATTAAACAGCCCCCACCGAATAAGCAAAATCATGACACCAGACCCCGGAGGCAGGATATCCCCCAGCAATGGGTCTCCTGCTTCCCCAGCTGCCTGGCTTCTCAAGGGTAAAAGAGCAGCCTCCCCTAAACAGTGGGGGCATACTGGATTGTCCTCTGGGGTGGGCCAGCTCGGTCACACCCCACCAGCTCATCATGGAAGAACCTGACCGCCTGATTAAAGGCGTTCCTTCCACGCCCTTGCTCTCAAGATCTTGCCAGCATCCATTATCGGGTCTCAGTGTCGCCTCCAGCACAAAAAGACGCAAGAGTTACTAAACAGCGTCACAGTCATAACCCAGAGGGCACTATGAGGCAGACAGCTGCTTGCGGCATATCTTCGTGTACAACACAGACTGCCTTGTTGGGCAATAAGTTATTTGAGCGAATCTGCATTTTTATATCTTACTCTGTGCAGAAACAATTGGTTCCACTTGGGTGCACAAGAATATAGAGAAAAGAAGAAACACATCATGATGTGAGTACCGGGAGCATTCAGATCATCAAGGTTTGATCAACAGACACACTGTAGTAGGTGCAACCTTCTTGCCTCGCTGCCAAGTTGTTGCTCATGGTGTTTTTAGTCCAGAGACCATGCTAACCTATTATTAATTCACAAAGATTTACTTAATTATGGAGGATCAAGCCTTTCAAAAAATAATTAATTACAAAAGCTACTTAATATTCAGAGGTGTCATGCAAGCAGATAACTGGCATTCTCTGTTGGTGGTTTAATTAGACAAGAAGATGCAAAAAGCTGTCACTTGAGGGTGGGTGGCTGCAGGGGAGGAAAGCCCTGGTAAGCACTACCAGTTGACCATCTGTACCATCTGTACCAGACACAAAAGCACGACTCTTCAGCTGGTCTCCCTTAGAGAAAGCCCCCCATTTTTACCATCTCATCCATTGGCAATTTCTTTCCGCAGTGCGGATAGCTGGAAGGCAGACGATATTCATGAACTGTACTTTCAAATTTGATGTTTCATAGATGTGGAAGCTTGGGAAAAACAATTAACCACACTTGGTGCCTCAGTTTCTCCATCTGAAAAATACAATTCATAAATGTCATCCATCCATCTGCCTCCCAGATCAACAGCTGTTCAACATTTTCTTTACAAATGGCCAGGAACATGCCAAGTAACAAAACTGGCCCCATGTTACACATTTTGATATAAACATGCTGGCAAGAAACAGAAAATCTTCTTAATTTTACTGAACAATTGATTCCTGATTATTTCAGAGTTGGTTTGTCAAGTTGTGATTTTTCTCTGCCACTGCCCCTCCTCGTGTTTTTTAAAAATCATCCTTGACCATCTGCTCGCCAGATAATTCTCTTTTCTTTAGTATCTTCATTAGACGGTGAGTAATAAAAATACCAACAACCACTACTACAGTTCGTTGTATATTCACACTTAGTCTTACCATCTCAGTGAGATAGGTGTTATGGTAATTATTATTTCTATTTCATGGATGAAGTTTAGAGTTTAGGGTGACGCCACCAGGGCCCCAAAATTAAGTAGCCAAATTAGGATTAAAACTCAGGTCAATTTGATTCCAAGTCACATAAGATTGCTTTTGCCATTCTGTCATAGAGGACAAGAAAGATACATAAACACACACACCGAATGGTCAGAATTTCTACTGTTCGGAAATCATTATACAATATGGGAACAACAGAAATCACTTGATAAAATAAAATGCATTCGAAATGCAATGTGTTATCTTGAACTGGCTCCCAGAACGGAAAAAGAACATTTGTGGAAAAGCTGGTGAAATCTGAATAAAATCTGAGTTGGGTTAAAAAGAAAATCATTTCTAAGAAATTCTTGCCATCTATGGCCAAAGCTGTAAATTCTATCACCATTACTAAGGTCAAAAGTTGATCATTGTTTACAAGTAATTTAAACCATTTTTTAGTATCTGTTTTGAGATTTATTTCATATAATATCTAACCCATAAACCTTTCCTCAAGGGTCTTTTTGGAAAAAAAAATTAGTTTTTTATATTCATGATTTTCCTTACCCATGTTGCACAGACAATTGAAGGTCAATTACGTAACATAAAACCAAATGGTACATCAAAAGAGCTTTCATATTTGGGAAAGGAAATAAAAATATTAATACTGACCTTTAATTTATCAAAGCATAGGATCTCTAAATTTCTTTCTTTAAACAAGTTTGTCACAAAAAATAATAAATAAATAAACACGTTTGTTGAATATATTAATAGTTATTTCATATTATTGAATCAATGTTTTAAGTAAAATTAGATTTTGTTAATAATTTTTAGTATGTCAGTTAATTTCCAGGAAAAACATACTTGTAACAATATAGGTTCAAAACTGCATAAAAGGACAAAAAAAAATGCACTTAACGAGAAACTAAAGAAACATTAAAATTTTATAATTTAATTAAAGAATTTTTGATAGATAAGTAAGCTTTTTTTCCTTCACTCTATTTTGGGCTTGCGTCCAGTTTTAGTGTAGCTATATAATGTAGAATTTTATGTGATTCCCAGTTTCACTGTATTCTTGAATAAGCATTTTGAATTTTGTTTTGATAATGGAGTTAAATCTAAATGAACTGTAAAACAAAAGCTGGAGAGAACTTATATTTAATGTTTCAGAAATAGAATGCACCCAAATATCAATTTTCTTCCTGACACAAACCCTGACAAAGTGCCATGCTAACAACACAAAAACTAGTAACTGGCCTCAGATTAATATATTTATATAATGTACCAGAAAAAAACTGGATCATCAAAATATTCTCTGCACCAGGCCTAAACATTCGTTCAAGTCCATGCATTCTATAGAAAGCTCTGTGCACCTGGTATAGGGCCCATCTCAAGCTCATTTCTATAAATGCTGGCTTGGATTTTTCCCTTTTCTTTATTTACAAACAATAACAAGACTAAAGGTATATAATCCTACTCATTTACAGGGCCGGTTAGAGGGCTAACCCTTGGAAATCAGACTCAGCTTCAAGTAATAATTAAGTTCCTTTTGAGCCTCAATCTCCAGAAGAGTTCAGGTTCTAGATGGAAGAAGTCCCCAAGTAGGAAGTCAACAAAATACATCTGTGGTCCTCCCATCCACTGATTAGCCAAAGCTGACCACACCTCCGCAGGAAGTGCCCCATGTAGCAGGTGGAGTCCATCTCATTCTTAACAGACCCATACCCAGGGACTGCCTGAGAGCAGGCCTGGCTAATCTTACTATGGATCTGTGCTTAAAATCTGGTATCAGAAGACTTCTTTGGAAACCAAGAGACCTGCCCCTGTTTTTCAGGACAGTTCCCGGCATGCACTTGGGAGTTGATGTCACTACAGTGATGATTTTACGGAGCTACTTTCAATTCCTTGCATTGTCAAGTTTATAGCCAATGGACTATAAAGAGTTAGGTGAAAAATCTAAAATTGTAATTCGTACCGGTGAACCTTCCTAAGACTTATGACTTCCAGACAACTAGTCTGATGGATTTGATCACTGAATTCCCTGATTTTGTAGTTTTAATAGCAACTGGACCCAGGATTCTACAGCCTCGGGGTCCATAGGTAGGGTGAAGAGGTAGTTGATGTGAAATTGAGTGTGTATGTGCATTTCTCTGGGTAGAGGACCCCTACTATTCATTCTCAAAGGAGTCCTTAACTCAGAAGAACTTAAATACCACTTACATGAGCCACTGTGTGGTTACAGAACCAAAGAACATCTAAATAGATAGGCACACTTCTGCCCTTATGGACTGAATTGTGTCCCCTCCAAAATTCATAGGTTAAAGAATCCCTGGTATCTGAGAATGTGACTCCACATTGAGAGGATCTTTACAAAGGTAATTAAGTTAAAATGAAGTCATTAGGGTGGGCCCTGATCCAATATGACTAGTGTCCTTATAAGAAGAGGAAATTTGGACAACGGGAGGAACATGTGAAGACACAAGGAGAAGATTGTCCTCAGAAGGAGCCCACTCTGCTGACACCTTGATCTCAGACTTGTAGCCTCCAGACTGTGAGAAAATAAATTTGTTGTTTGAACCCCCCAGTCTGTGTATTCATTATGGCAGCCTTAGCAAACATGTATGGATGCTTAGTATATTCATTTCAGATTGCAAATACTAATGGTCAGGGAAAACTGAAAAGACTATTTGCAAGTAGAAAGTCTCCAGCACTCTCATTTCTTTTTCATATAAAAGTGCAGGAGAGATAACACTAAACAGACCAAAGTTCCTAAATGCACTGAATGTTAGTATGATTCGGCACATTTATCCACAGCTAAGGAACTGGGAACAAGATCCTGAAATTTTCCTGATCATTATAAAAGGAGCTGGTGGAAAGGCTTTCTGTGCTGGGGGTAATATCAGAGCAATCTCCGAAGCTGGAAAGGCAAACCAGAAGATAGCTCAAGATTTCTTTAGAGAAGAATATATGCTGAACAATGCCATTGGGTCTTGCCGGAAACCATATGTGGCACTTATTCATGGAATTACAATGGGTGAGATAATGAAGCTGTATCTGTGGAGGACAAACGTGAAAAGCACTAACCGTAAAAGGACAAGAATGAAAATGATGAGAAGAAATTTGAGGTAATTAATGCAAAAGAAGGATACTGGGAACCCAACAAAGGAATGGTATTTCATGGAAAGTAAATCAAGCACTTGGAATAAAAATAATGGCCTTCTTTATCCTGTATTAAATATTTTTTATATTTGGACTCTTTCTGAACTTTCCTATTGACTTTCAATGATATGACTGCCTAATTCTACCTATTCCTAGTAAGGCAGTCAATTCACTATTTTGATTACTGTCGCTTCTGAAAACATTTGGCTAGCTTGTAGAACCATTCTTTAACCTCCTTAAATTAAAAAATTAAATATTATTAAATATTAAAATATTATTGAATATTTTAAAATTATTATTAAAAGATTAATTATTAAAAATTAAATATTATTCACCTGCTTAAATAATGCATTCCTCGAAAATATGAAGACTTCTTTGGAAACCAAGACTCCATGTAACCACCCCTAGTTGGTAACTTGAGGAAGAGGCCACAGCCACATCTGTGGAGTGCCACAAACCTTACTTTCCAAGCAGATCCTGTTTAACAAGTTAAACCCGATGTCTTAGGGTTCAACAATGAGATTGTGCAAGATTCAAGAAGTGGAAGAGAGGATGCAGACATTCTTCTTTCTCTGGCAGCACTGGCAGATGGCTATGTGAGTTTCCCAGATGTATCTTTGCAAAAGCCTCTTAGTTTTCCTGTCATTTCAGCCACTCGGAGCTGAGAGAAGCTGTGAGGCCACCAGCCACACTGTCTGCAGGCTCCTGATTCTGGGTGGGAGCAGCTCTCCACTTCTCCGTGGCAGTGAACCTGAAGCGAATGGTAGGATCCACAATTTCCACTCCTCCAGCTTTTCCCATGGCTTCTTAAGCACCACAATCCCAGGATGAAATCTCTTCATGTTTTAGGGGCGCCTGGGGGGCGCAGTTGGCAAAGCATCTGACTCTTGGTTTCAGCTCAGGTCATGATCTCAGGGCGGTGATCTCATGGACATGAGATCAAGCCCCTCATGTGCTCTGGGCTCAGTGTAGAGTCTGCTTCAGATTCTCTCCCACCCCTCTGCCCCTCCCCTCAGGTGTGCGCACTCTCTCTCTCAAATAAATAAATAAATCTTTCAAAAAAAATCTCTTACTGTTTCAAATACCTATAGTGGCTTTGTTTTCCTGACTGAATCCTGCTGATACAGCCAGAAGGCCTGAGAGACTAGTGTCAATTGTCTGCATTACAGTCTTGAAATGAAAGGACATGGAGGATCCCTGAATTTTGCCTAAGGTGGTTTTAGAGATTCTTTCTTAGGAGGCTTCATCATAATTCTGTGATTCAGAAAGGCCTTGGGACAAAGAGGCTCATAGAAAATCACTCACAGAGGGCACCTGGGTGGCTCAATCGATTAAGCAGTCAACTCTCAATCTCAACTCAGGCCTTTATCTCAGGGTCCTGAGTTCAAGCCCCACATTGGGCTCCATGCCAGTGTAGAGCCTACTTTAAAAAAAATTCACTCAGGGCGCCTGGGTGGCTCAGTTGGTTGAGCGACTGCCTTCGGCTCAGGTCATGATCCTGGAGTCCCGGGATCAAGTCCCACATCGGGCTCCCTGCTCGGCGGGGAGTCTGCTTCGTCCTCTGACCCTATCCCCTCTCATGTGTTCTCTCTCTCTCAAATAAATAAATAAAATCTTTAAAAAAAAATTCACTCACAGAGAAGGAAAATGGGGACATAAACATGAACAGAATAGATTTTTCTTTAGACATTCCAAGCCTGGAAATAAAATGCGTGTTCAGTTAGAAAAGACCATTGCAGACACCAAGAACAACATCAAGTCAAAGTTAATACAAGCATTCCAGGTTAACTATCTATGCAGGGAAATGATCCTAAAAGACTAACTTCCTTCTGGTCTACTAAAATCTCATGCTTTCCCACTCTTTCACGCCTCTTTTCCAAAGGATGTGCACCTGCCCCAGTCAATCCAAAAACCCACTTCCTTGTATTCCTTTTCCAACTACTCATCCTAGTTTCTTAGCATTTATTTAAATGTTCTAAGTGTTACGGAGGCTGGACACACCAAAAACCCCATCCAACATTGTCAAGGAAACAATATATGCCATAATACATAAATTTTCTAATAAACTAGAATGGCAGTGTTTTCCCCCAGGTTTATTGAGATATAACTAGCACATAACATTGTGTAAGTTTAAGGCATACAACATGATGATTGATTCTTATATATTGTGAATGTGAAGATTACCACAATAACAACACATCCATCATACCACATAATTCTCTCTGTATGTGTATGGGGGTGTGTGTTGAGAACATTTCAGATCTCCTCTCATATATCTATAACATATATATATACATATATATATACACACACACATAATCTCACATCTCACATCTTCTTTATCCATTCATCCATTGATAGACACTTAAATTATTTCCATATCTTGGAATAATGCTGCAAGGAACATAGGGATGCAGATATCTCCTGGAAATCCTGATTTCATTTCCTTTGGGTACATACCCAGAAGTGGGACTGCTGTATCATACAATAGTTCCATTTTTAATTTTTTGAGGAACCTCCACACGGTTTTCCACAATGACTGTACTAATTTACATTCCCACCAACAGAACACCAAGGTTCCCTTTCCTCTGCATATTCACCAGTTCTTATTCTTGTCTTTCTGATAATAGCCAGAATAGCAATATTTTAATTCCAAACATTTTTTTAAAGATTTTATTTATTTATTTGAGAGAAAGAGAGCACGCATGAGTTGTGGGGGGCAGCAGGAGAGAAAGATGCAGACTCCCCACTGAGCAGGGAGCCTGATTCAGGGCTTGATCCCAGGACCCCGAGACATGACTTGAGCCAAAGGCAGAAGTCTAAACAACCGAGCCACCCAGGTGCCCCTAATTCCAAGCATTTTGATGAAAATCTAAAATGTACTAAACCCTCTCTTAATTCTTAAGAAAAAAAATCTGCGACAACATAGCACATAGTTAAAAAATATGTGGCTTATTCTCAGAACACCTAAATTAAACTCTGACCTTGGTTAAGTAAGTCAGCTTCTCTGAAATCCTACTTCCTCCCCTTGTAAAATAGAGACAATAATAATACAAGAGGCCAAACATACCCCATAGGGTGGTGGTTCTCAAAGTGTGGCTTGGACCAGCAACATGATCAACATATGGGGACTTGCTGTTGTTTTTTTAAAAAGATTTATTTATGGGGGGCCTGGATGATTCAGTTGGTTGAGCGACAGACTCTTGGTTCCGGCTCAGGTTGCGATCTCCCAGTTATGGGATCAAGCCCCACCTCAGGCTCCGCACTCAATGCAGAGTCTGTTTCAGATTCTTTCTCCTTCTCCCTCTGCCCCTCCCCGCTTGTGTGCACTCACTCTCTCTCTCTCTCTCTCTCTCCCCATCTCTCTCAAATATTTGAGGGGGGGCAGAGGGAGAGGAAGATCACATCGCAGACTCTGTGCTGGGCGTGGAGCCTGACATGGAGCTCAATCTCACGACCCTGAGATTATGAGCTGAGCCAAAACCAAGAGTTGGCCACTCAACCAACTGTGCCACCAGGGGCACCAAAATATGGTAACTTGTTAGGCAGATTTGGGGACCCCATCCCAGACCTACTGAATCAGAAACTCTAGGGGTGGGGTCTAGCAATCTGTTTTAACAAACCCTCCAGGTGATTCTGATACATGCTGCCACAGGGGGTTTGCCTTGACTCAATAAGACCATGTAATATAAAGACAGGTGTTAAAAAAAAAAAAAAAGCTGGGGTGCCTTGGTGGCTCAGTCACTTAAGCATCTGCCTTTGGTTCAAGTCATGATCTCAGGGTCCTGGGATTGAGCCCCACATCAGGCTCCCTTTTCAGCAGGGAGTCTCCTTGTCCCTCTCCCTCTGCCCCTCCCCTGCTCGTGCTCTCTCTCTCAAATAAATAAAATCTTTAAAAAAAAAAAAAGCTATGCAAATATAAACTAGTAGCATTATGAACATCAAGTATGGTGCTATTTAATGCAATACTGCCCTCAAAAGTTACTGTGGCCCTTGTGGTTGCTTACTCCTAAACTAAATAGCCTCGGACCATTGTACCAAAGAACTAGGGAGAATTCAAAAGAAATTATTCTGCTTTCGAGAGTTCTGTCTCCTCCCTCAGCTGTCAGCTATCATTTCTCATGAGGTCAGTGAGTCCTGCTGCTATCATCTGCTGCCTTATACACACACAGTTGTTCTGAGCAACTGCCTGAGGGCAATTCTGTCTTTCCTACAGAATAAAGTCCTCACCAGTATGCAGCTTCAAGCCTCTCTCGTTGTCTTTTTCCAACTTATGTTCTGAATGGTTGAGGCTGCCATCGGTCTGACCTCTGGATAAGAGGGGATATTATGGCATAATAAACACATAGATGTATCTTTTACATAGAAATACTTGTACATCTATAGCACCAAAGCAGTGCCTGCTACCCAATGGGTGCACAATAGGAATTTATAGTTGAAGAAGTAAATGAGTGTGTGTGTGTGTGTGTGTGCATATCTCACACAGAAATGTGTATATAGACAATACCTAGTTTTACTCTGACACTTCTAACTCCCGTGGTTTACCAGAAGACCAAAAACTGTGGTCTAAGCAGCCCAAGTCCATAAACACTTCTGGGAAAACAAATGCCAAGGACAAGAGCTAATTAGAAGCCATTAGCATCCTCTTCACAGGGAAGGGGCAGCATTTATACTTGTGTGGTAAAACAAGAGAAAATACTCTGAAGCATTAAAAGCACTAAATAAATAAAGGTACTATTATTATTAATATGATTCTGTTCCTGCTGTGTACAGCAGTTTTACTTACAGAGTGCTGAGCCTGTTAGCTGCAGGCACAGAAACTCTTCGACCCAAGGATAGGGTCCCTTTAAGATGAGGGGCCACTGCTCACTGGCTTGATTCCCAGGGATGTCTGGGCTGCCCTTTGAAAAAGGCGGCACTATACCTCACATTCTGTCAGCACAACCCGTCTCCCAAGAGAAATGCTGGCTATTTGCCTGTGACCTTGGCCTAACTCCTGCCCCACCATCTGCTCAGCTTCTACAGCTTTCAATCAAGGCTTTAGGACTACAAGACTGCCTCTTCTTGCTCTGTTGGCCACAGCACCAAATTTCATTCCCCATTCTCCAATAAAGGATCCCAACTTCACTCTTGCTCCCTACCTCAGTTTCCCCATGATGACCCTTCCCCAATGAACCAGCACTCCTTGGTAGCTGAGCACTCACCAGCCCATCTTCTTTGAATCGCTAAGTGGACCAGTCAGGCACATGTCCTCAGAGTGTGGCCGGGCCTAAGATACTCAGATATCCAGCCTGGGATAGGCTACCACTGGGCCTTGTACTGACTTTTAGCTCTGTTGCACAATGCTCAATTAATGTTGCCGTCTGCATGAAATTTCAAAATCTCAGAATACTGATTCTCAACTAAAATTAGGAATCTGCTCGGGGAAAGCAAGTCAATGCTGTCCTGAAATAGTGACGCAATCAGCAAAAATTTCCACAACATCAATCAAAAGGGTTCATAGCAAGTAGTCAGTGAACCAAGTAAAGTGACCTTCAGGCCCCCTCCCACTCCTGCCCCACTCCATATTCTTGTTAGCTGCTGTTGATTGATGGCTTCCTAGAAAAGATGATCCATCACTGTTCAGATGAGTGAAACTTCTATGACAACTTGCAGGTTATTCCAGCATTTTGTAAAGATGAGACAAAATGTCAAGTCTAAAAAAACGCCAACTCATGGGAAAAGAGGAAAAGCTCCAAACAACATGGTATTGCCAAGCACCAATGAAATTAACATAGAGAGAAGATGGATGGATTTTTTTTTAAATGTATATGTTTATAAATTAAATGCAGGAGACACCTATGTTTCAAACACACAGAAGACCATAGTACAGTTTTCAATTCTATACTGGAAAATTGTTCATGACCAGGATAGCTACTGGGAAAATTAAGTGCCCCCCAATAAGTATCAGAGACCCCTGAAATTAAGCTCTTACTCATGCCAGACACTGTGCTCGCTGCTTTACATATGTTATCTCTTTCGATCTTTATTACTACAAGAGGTAAAAATCTCTATTTTGCCAGTAAGGACTTGCTCACAATCACAGAACTGAGGAATGATAGATCCAAATTCAAACCAAAGGCAGTCTAACTCCAAAGCCTATATTCTTTCTTTTTTTTTTTTTTTTTAAGATTTTATTTATTTATTTGACAGAGAGAGACATAGCGAGAGCAGGAACACAAGCAGGGGGAGTGGGAGAGGGAGAAGCAGGCTTCCCGCCGAGCAGGGAGCCTGATGTGGGGCTCCATACCAGGACCCTGGGATCATGACCTGAGCTGAAGGCAGACGCTTAACGACTGAGCCACCCAGGCACCCCAGACCTCCCAAATTTTTAGAAAGGTGGAATCAGGTTTAAATGATCATGGCAACAAAAATGAAAGGATGAGTCTCAAAACGTAAATGTGGGGGCTCCTGGATGGCTCAGTCACTGGGCGTCTGCCTTCGGCTCGGGTCATGATCCCAGGGGTCTTGGGATCGAGCCCTACATCGGGCTCCCTGCTCAGCAAGAAGCCTGCTTCTCCCTCTCCCATTCCCCCTGCTTGTGTTCCCTCTCTCGCTGTGTCTCTCTGTTAAATAAATCAATAAAATCTTAAAAAAAAAAAATCAAAACATAAATGTGCCCTGGGAGTTGTGTGTGAGATGGAAGGACAACCTTCCTCTTCACACTGTATGGTGGCCAAAATGTTTATAGACTATAAAATATTCCTGAAAGACACAGAAGTGGGCTTGAACAAATGGAAAGACATGCCATATTTTTGGATAGAAAAACTCAGCACCATGAAAATGTCAGTTGTCCCTAAGTGATTTTGTGAATTTAACAAAACAACGACAACAAAACAGTAGGGTAGGGGGATAGCCCTACCAGGTATTAAAACACATTATAAAGCCTTCAGTGTAGGCACATGAATTGATAGATAGACCAATAGAAAAAGAAATGAAAAATCCAAAAATATGCCAAGCTGAATATGGAATTCAGATTACAATCTCAAATCAGGATGGAAGAAATGGACTATCTAATGGACAGCCGGTCAGCTATATGGAAAAATAGAAAACTGAAACTATTCCTTATACGGTACACCAGAATAAACTCCAAATGGATCTAAATGTTAAACACAGACATATGTAAGTATTAAGAGAAAACATAGGTCATTCTTTTATAACCTGAAAATGGAGAAAACTTTTCTTTGACTTAAAATCTAGAAGCAATAAATAAAAAAAGATAAATTTGACCACATAAAAATAGAAAATTTTGCATGCAAAAAACATAAGCAAAATCAAAAGAGGGAGGCAGGCAGATTTGCAACATATAACACTCATAAAGCATTACTATTTTCCATATATACAGAGGTCTGAATGATTCTAAAGGATGGAAATACCCATAGAAAAATGGGCAAACGATAACATTTGCAGAAAAAGAAAAGCAAATGTCTCAAACATATGAGCAAAATCCCAAATATGTAACATGCTCTATGGTGAGGCTATGGAAAAACATGCACTCCTATGCCTTGTTGTAGGAAATGAAAAATAGTAGAATCCCCAAGGAAGGGAATGTGAGCAATATCTAGATAGATTACATGCACACATTTACCCATTGACTTAGCAATCCCACTTCTAGGAATACTATCAAAAATAGACTAGCAAAAACATGAAATGATGTAGGCATAACACCATTCACTGTAGCACATTTTGTAATAGTGAAAGACTGGAAACAACCTAAATGCCAACCATAGGATGCTGCTTGAATAAACTATGGTATATTCACAAAATGGAGTATAATGTTGTCATAAAATGGAACACTACATCAAACACTAATGACGTAATGTACGGTGATTAACATAACATAATAAAATTTAAAAAAAGAAATGAGAAAGCTCTCAATATTGTTAAAAAGCACTGGTTCTCAGCTATGGATTTTGTTCCCCCCCATCCACCCCAAAGGGATATTTGACAATGTCTGGAGACATTTTCGACTGTCTAATGGCAGACAAGAGGTGCTACTGGGGTCAGGTGAGTAGAGGCTAGGGATGCTAAACATCCTATAATACACAGAACTGTCCCCCAAAACAAAGAATCATCTGATCCATAGTGCTGCTATTGATAAACCCTGCTGTAGAATATTCTTCAAGATACATTGTTACGTGAAAAAAGCAAATGAAGAACATATATTCCTGAGACCACTCCCACTTTTGGAATCTGACAAGATTGAATGAAAGCCTGCGAACCTGAGTGGCCTCTCCCTGGGAGACAATTTCATACCATATGATGATGGACTGGACAATTATTAATGACTAAATAGATTCTAGTAATATGCCAGTATCTTTTGACTTTTATGGGCATTTTACTATAAGAGATATGTGTCCAAAGACCAGGGGGTGGAGCATAATGTTGTAAAATAATGAGAAATATATAATTGGTCTTCATCCCCAGTTCCTGGCACAGAGCATCTAAAACCCTTATAATTTTCTCAGTGATAAAGAGTAAGAGAAGCATCTTTTGTTATTCATTATAGACCCTTTTAACCATACCTGATTTTATGCTAATGGTCACTCCTGGAGGTTGGGGGCTGGTTGGCAGAGGAACCAAGCATGTAATTAAGAGGATTGGAACCTTCAGTCCCAACCACAGACCTACAAGGGAAGGGGGGCAAGGGGTTGAGCTCAATCACGAATGGCCAATCATTTAATCAATTAATGGAACCTCCATTAAAAACCCTAAACAACAGGGTTTGGAGAGCTCTCAGGCAGGTGGTGCACCCAGAGAGTATGGAAGCTCTGTGCCCCTTCCCAATACCTTGCCCTATGTATCTCTTCCATTAGGCTGTTCCTGAGTGTACCTTTTTTTTTTTAATGTTATTTATGTATTTATTTATTTATTATTTATTTATTTGACAGAGAGAGATAGCAAGAGCAGGAACACAAGCAGGGGGAGTGGGAGAGGGAGAAGCAACCTTCCCACTGAGCAGGGAGCCCGATGTGGGGTTCGATCCCAGGACCCTGGGATCATGACCTGAGCCGAAGGCAGACGCTTAACGACTGAGCCACCCAGGGCCCCCTGAGTGTACCTTTTATAAATCTAGTAAGTAAAGTGATTCCCTGAGTTCTGTGCATTGCTCTAGCAAGTTACTGAACCCAAGGAGGGGGCCACAGGAATCCCCAATTTATAGTCAGTGGGTCAAAAGTACAGCTGACAACATGGGACTTGCAACTGGCATTAGAAATAGGGGGCAGTCTTGTGAGACTGAACCCTTAACCTGTAGGTGGAGAATTGCTTGGTGGAAAACCCACACATTTGGTGTCAGAAGTGTTGTGAGTAGAGGGATAGTGTTTCTTCATTTATAGGGTAATCAAATCATTGATAAGGAAACATTCTTCTTTATACTAGAATCCCAACTAATAAATGTAAAGAGAATGATAAAATTATAAAATCCCCATTTTGTAATCCCTAATAAAACAATGGATCTAGGTAATGATCATCAATGGCCATTAAAATTCTTGGGTGAAAGTAAATGAGAAATTTTAACATGGATAAATCAGGTAGACAACACATGGACCCACTAATCAAAAAGAGAAATAACCAATTATTGTATGCTTTGTGATGTGATGCAATAACAAATATACAATATCAACTGTGAAATATTTTTGTCAGAGAGTTAAACATGAATGCTAGATCAGTGGCTCTCAACTGAGGCAATTTTTTTAAATTTTTTTATTGTTATGTTAATCACCAGACATTACATCATTAGTTTTTGATGTAGTGTCCCATGATTCATTGTTTGCGTATAACACCCAGTGCTCCATGCAGAACGTGCCCTCTTTAATACCCATCACCAGGCTAACCCATCCTCCCGCCCCCCTCCCCTCTAGAACCCTCAGTTTGTTTCTCAGAGTCCATCGTCTCTCATGGTTCGTCTCCCCCTCCGATTTCCCCCCCTTCATTCTTCCCCTCCTGCTAGCTTCTTCTTTTTTTTTTTTTTTCTTAATATATATTGCATTATTTGTTTCAGAGGTACAGGCCTGTGATTCAACAGTCTTACAAAATTCACAGTGCTCACCATAGCACATACCCTCCCCAGCGTCTATCACCCAGCCACCCCATCCCTCCCACCCCCCACTCCAGCAACCCTCAGTTTGTTTTCTGAAATTAAGAATTCCTCATATCAACTGAGGCAATTTTATACCTAGAGGACATGAGGCAATGTTTGGAGACATTTCTGGCTGTCACACAGGGGTCTGGTGCTATTGGCATCTAGTAGGTAGAGGTAAAGAATGCTAAGATACCCTACAGTGCATACGACAGTCCACTATTGCAAATAACTATCCAGTCCAAATTGTCAATGTATTGACATTGGAAAACCCTATTCTGGGTCTACCGCAAGAAATATAGGACCCAAGGCACATATCAACCAAATGTAATCTGTGGGCCTTGTTTGAATCCTGAACCAAACAAACCCATGATTGACATTTATGATTCAGAGAAATCTGAACGCTGAGTGAATACTGAGGAACTGTTCGCATTTTAGGTATATTAGTATTATGCTTATGCTAACAGGAAAATTCTTATCTGTAGTTAGAAATATACACTGAAGTATTTACAGATGAAATGACATGATACCTGAGACTTACTTTAAAATCAGGCAGCTGGGTGGAGAGCAGGGGAGAAAAGTGAAGAAGAGATAAAACAGTTTGGTCATAGATTAATAATCACTGAATCTGGGTGATGGGTAGAGCTTCCACTTTTGTGTATGTTTGAAAATAGATAATAAAAATACACGGAGATGGATGTGGGGCTTGATCTCATGACCCTGACTGAGATCATGACCTGAGCCAAAATCAAGAGTCCAACGCTCATCCGACGAAGCCACCCGGTGCCCCCTTAGACTACTTTTAGAAACAGTTACCTGAGAAGTATGATGTGGCTGTTCCCAGAAGCAATGAACTGACGAAGTATAATCCTCCAGGGCTTAATTTCCTATACTCTGCTGAAGGCTTCTCAAATCTTTCCACTGAAGCACCCTCTAAGGTGCATGTATGGCACCTATCCTTCAATATTCTCTAGGATAGACAGCGTGTGTCAGTTACAGTTGCACTCTTGGGGCAGGATGCTGCCCTAATCAGAAATCCACAGCCTGGAGATGATGAGCTAAATTTTATTAGAAAAGTCATGCCCCAGAGGTAATGACTAAAAGGTCTTCAGGCACTGTTTTCTCTCTTCACTGACAGAGGCTTCCTAATCAGCATCATGTTAGGAGTGGGTCTTCATGGGTGGAATTAGTGGCTTGTTAATTGATAAAAATGAGGCTTTCATTTGGGAAATCAGTGGCAGTGGAGAAATATGAATTGGCTATAATATTTTATAGACACTCTCCGTGACTGCAAAAAAGGAAAAGGAGGGAAGACTCTAGGGAGCCCTGGAACCTTTGTCCTTAGGAGTGGAGCCCTGGGTGAGACCCCTAGATGATATTTGCAGAATTGGTTTAGGATGATGTTGTGCCTGCCTATAGAAAGGTCTATGTGAGTGGCAGAATTTGCTCTGAGACTTGCTTTCCTAATAACCTGATACAAGGTTACGAGATAGTAACTAACCCTCTTTACCTCTATCCATTAATATCTCCCAAGATACACCAAAAAGAACCTAATAGTTGTGCACACCAAACTGGGTTGGGTCAGTTCTCAGCAAGAGAAAAAAGTAAATGCATTATCCAGGGTGCATGAGTGCTGGCCCACCATAAAGACAAGTTATCTTGAAATCAACAGTTTCATCGTTAAAATTCATGTAAATTTGGCATATTACTCCATGGAGTAGACTGTTAAGTTGGCAACCCTCAATGAATCATGCCTTTGGCCTTCAAGCCCTTTTCTCCTTGACTCTGAGCTGGGCCATGTGACTTATTTTGTTCAATGGGACATTAGCAACTATGATGCAAGCAGAAATTTGATAAGTGATTCCACAGTGAGGTTTGTCCTCTTGGTGCCCTGAGCCACCACATAAAAAGGTCTCACTACCCTAATGGAGAGACTGTGTGGAAAGAAAGAGAGCTGCCTGGCTAGCCTGCCCCAACTCTTGCAGCCCTTGCAGCTGAGGCACCAGACATGTGAGGAAAGAAGTCACCGTAAATACCCCAGCTTCGGGGCACCTGTGTGGCTCACTCAGTTAAGTGTCCCACTCTTGGTTTCCACTCAGGTCATGATCTCAGGGTCCTGAGATCAAGCACCACATTGGGCTCCTTGCTCAGCGGGGAGTCTGCTTGAGATTCTATCTCTCCCTTTGCCCCTCCCCCTGCTTGCTTGCACTCTCTCTCTCTCAAATTATTAAATAAATAAATAAATAAATAAATAAATAAATATTCCAGCTCCAGCAGTCACATGTGGAGCAGCAGAACCACTCCAGTGAACCCAACCTAAATTGCAGAGCTTTAAGAAATAATAGGTTGACCTTTGAGGAACTGTACCAAATTTATCTTGTGGTGTCATACATCACCTGGAACAATGTTAAACGTTTTCTCCATACTGTAGCATCATAGACCCACTACTCTGATACTGTGGGGAACTTCGGAAGCTGAGGACAAGTTAAGAAAAAAAAGAGACAGTGAGTACATGGTGCAAACTCTTTCCCCAGCCAGGAGCCATCAGAGCTGTAAGGAAGACTGCCAGAGTCCAGAGGGAAGGGAGAGGAGTTAGGCCAAACCGGAGAAATTTCCCCACATGTTCTAGAGATCTTCTTTAATACTTTCTGGACAATTGGATTTCTTCTATCTTATTTTTATGTCCTGGTGACTTAAGTGTCTTGGAAGTAGGGTTGGAAGGCCAAGAGAGAGCATTTGGAAAAGTGGTCAAGAAGAGGGCAATTCAATATGCTGGTATGAGTCATGATGTAAAAGAAATAACCGTCCTGATAAGGCACTGTGTCTGCATTAAAGCATGCATACACCCAAAGTACAGCTCTGCTTGACAACCCAAGCATTACTCCAAGCGTCCTGGATACAGAACCTACCACTGCACCAGTAATTCTACACCCACCAGTTCACGAGTCTAGGCCTACTGTAATAAAGCCCACCTTGTTCAAGACCAATCAAGGATTGTCTTAGTAATTAGAGACACCGAACCTATATGTTGTATGTGCCGGAGTATCAAGATTGACATGGTCTGAAAAAGATAAATGGTCAGCTATTCCACAGCCTACCCACTAGCAGGTGTTTCTGGACGGGGGGGAAAAGGACTCCAGTAAGATATTTTATACTTAATGAAATCCACTTAAAAGCAAACATTCTGTAATTCTGTTGGAGAATTTGTGAATGGTTCATTGACACTTACATTTGCCACAGGGAAAAATCAGCCACAATTTGTATTAAGTTATTTCTTTCTCCTTTGGGTTTTTGAAAGTAGATTTTATATGGTATGATCCAAATCAGTAGTTTTCTAGATAAACAGGCTGTCTAGGCTAGGCTCTCTTACCTTTTTGTATGTTAACTTTCTACTAACCTGAGGGACAATAGGATAAGACATGTATTTTTGGCTTTAAAGTTCAGGAATATAGGACTAGAAATATAGATGGAATCTGACCCATGAAATGATAAGCACCTCCAGGGATGATCACCAATGTTCTGAGAAGGACTATTTACATAGTATGTCAGATAACAGAATGTGACCTCCCTAACCTCCACAAATGGTGGGTCGGGCAAAGGCGTCTACACGGGTGTGCACACGCACATAGCAAAGCCAACAAATAAACCTTGCATTTATATCAATCTGTACCTCTCCAGACTACTCTATTCTAACTAGGAAAACTGGGGCAACCGAACAGACTTCTAACATTATTTCAGTACTTTGCTTCTCTTTCAGGAAATTCTTGTTACCACTTATTTTCAAAGTATTGTATACCTATTAAAGAATAGATTTCTTAAGAGCAGCAGACAACAAATGGTGGTTAAAACCATTAAAATGTAATAAAACAAAGGAATAATATCAACAGTCCTCATATTGCTGAAATTGTACACCAATAAAAATATATCATACTAAAGCATACGTACCAGCAAATAGGAATAGAAACATAGGTACAGACTAACATTTTATTAGCAAACTAAATCTTTGCTGTTGGTAAATGATGATCTTTACAGGAAAAATAATGCAAAGAATAGAATCTGATAACCATGCATATCTACAAAAGGAATTTAAACAACTGTGGAAGTCAAGAAATAACATATTCTCTCTTACCTTGAGATATTTGAAGGTTGTGTACAGTCTAACTAATGGATAGACAGTAGAGTGCTAACACGTACAAATTAGAACATACAAAAATACAGTAGTGTCCTGTTCTTTTCCAATATTGTGCCTCTGGAAGATAAATTACTGTAACCATATTCAAAAAAAAAAAAAGAGAGAGAGAGAGAGTGAGTGACCTATTTGAGACTACACATCAAGCTCTGTGTATTCCCAGAGGATTTGCACTGACAGGAAAACAGCATGACTTCCCACAATGAAGGTGTCACATGAATAAAGATTTACACATAAGTAAACAAATGAAATTAAAAGGCAAATAGGACAGAGTTACAGTCTACTCCTAGATTGGCCCTCATCAATTTTCTGCTTATCTTAGAAACCCCTCCTGCTCTCTAATTATATGTCTGAAGAGTCTTAGGTACAGTTATTTTCAGTGATTCTCTAAAACAAAAAAGTAAGCCATTATGTGTACTTTTTCTGTGAACAAGGGTCATAATGGGTTTAAATGTTTAACTGAATTAGTTTTGATCTTCCTCTGATGAGCTTAGAAACCAAATGAATAAATAAACAAGCTGTAAACATATGCAAGACGTGAGAAATACGCTGAGGGGGAGCAAGGATGTGTGAAGATAAAGATAAACTGAGTTGGGTTCATACATTGTTAAAAAAAAAAAAAAAGCCACAAAAGTCCATGAATCACATTCACTTTAACAGACATGACAGGAAGGTGGGAATATGAGCAAGTGGGCTGTTCTCAAATACGTACTATTATTTTCCAGAATCATTAAAATTAGATTGAATTGTTATGGATTTTTCATGAGGCAGCATTAGACCCGCTGCTAGAGGTGCCATCTAATAAAATCAGTGATTTGCAACCCAGGAATACTTCACGCCAAAGGAGGCATCTGCTAATTCATCACACCAGCAAGCTCATTGTTTTACTTGAGAGAAAACTTTATGAAATAACCAAGGGAGCTCAGAGATAAAAATGTACATTTTGTTGTACCTAATTTTTTAACATAATGTAAAAGCTTTTTCTCTATTTTTTAGTGTTTGCACAACCACATGGTTTGTCCATTGGCTTGTACTTCTGGGGAAGGAAAAGCCAAAGTCTTAGGCAACACCAACGTGGCTTTTGGTAGACCCACAAGTGACCTTAAGACGTGGCAGATTTGCTCACTCGGAAATAAGTCAATCAGAGAAAGACAAGTATCATAGGATCTCACTGATATGAGGAATTCTTAATCTCAGGAAACAAACTGAGGGTTGCTGGAGTGGGGGGTGGGAGGGATGGGGTGGCTGGGTGACAGACATTGGGGAGGGTATGGGCTATGGTGAGCGCTGTGAATTGTGTAAGACTGTTAAATCACAGACCTGTACCTCTGAAACAAATAATACATTATATGTTAAAAAAAAAAAAAAGAAAAAGATAGTAGGAAGGGAAAAATGAAGGGAGGGAAATCGGAGGGGGAGACGAACCATGAGAGACTATGGACTCTGAGAAACAGACTGAGGGTTCTAAGGGGGGAGGGGGTGGGAGGATGGGTTAGCCTGGTGATGGGTATTAAAGAGGGCATGTACTGCATGGAGCACTGGGTGTTATACGCAAACAATGAATCATGGGACACTACATCAAAAACTAATCATGTAATGTATGGGGATTAACATAACATAATAAAAAAAAAGAATAGTAATCACATGTATCGTGTGTTGGAAAGGGCAGGGGTGGGTGGGAGTGAGCATTTAATGGAGAAGAGTAAAAGGACAGAGCAGATAAGTGAGAGCTAAATACTGGTTTGTTAAATTGAGAAATACCAGGAAGCTGGAAGGGATAAAACTGGGATTCAAAGAGAGCCCAATGATGGGCTACAAAGATGAGCCAAATATTTTAAGATAACTATTCTAGGGGTACCTGGGTGGCTCAGTCAGTTAAGCATCTGCCTTCAGCTCAGGTCCTGATCCCAGGGTCCTGGGATCAAGTCCCACACTGGGCTCCCTGCTGAGCAGGGAGCCTGTTTCTCCCTCTGCCTCTGCCTCTGCTCCCCCTTGCTTGTGCTCTCTCTCTGTCACATAAATAAATAAAATCTTTAAATATATATATAACTATTCTAAACTTAGGTTTAGAGTGGCAGGAAAAAAGTTCAGGGCAGGTATGATGTAATTTAACAGTTGTACATGTTTAAAAAATGCTCTGGAATAGTTGCTGATTACACACTCAGTGAGTCATCTGTGCCATTTGGCAGATCTAAGTCTGTATTGACTGAAGCATGGAGTCCAAAGCAAAAGCATCTTTCTTGATTATGAGACCTGAACCCTTCTGTCAGCCAGAGATAGGCTTTGGATTTGGGGTTCCACATGTCCAGATCCAGTTAGCAAGGAGGCTGTCTGTGGAAGCTGGGGTTGGAGTAAGCTCTAATCTGTTGTTCTCATTTTCTCTTCCACCCCCTGTTGATCTTTCTCTGATCTAGCAGTTCATGCTGTCACAGTTATTCATTTAGTTACCAAAAATATGCATTACAACAACAACAGTGTTTGTCAAAGTATCATCGTCCCTTTGTAATTCTTAATCTTGACTCAGCATAGGCAAAGGAGTATACATAAAGACTGTGGGGATCTACACAGCCCCTTGGAGATCAGAGTGTCAAGAGAGAGTGAGAGCAGTACAGAGTTCAGACAGGCACTAATTGGTGTTGTTAAATGTTCAATGAACAACTCAGAAACCATGTTTCCAGTGCCATTCAGTGAGCAAAACAGAGAAAAGTCCCTGTCTTCATGAAGTTTCCGTTACAGTGGGAAACAGACAAAAAAAGACAAACAAGGAAAATATGGAGTCCAGTAGAGAGTAACAAGTTCTCAGCGGATGTTATCAGTGCCCTTCTCAGATTCCCTTGAACTCTGTTCCCACCTGCCCTGACGCCAGTGCTCCTACTGGGAGCCTCGGCAAAGCTGGGGGTTTTCTCTGGCAGCTGGAGGACACCTGCCCAAGCGCAGAGACAGGAACCGCTAGGAAGTTAGAGTCCCAACCACCACCACCACCCCACAGCAGCTCCCAACCACCCACTGATGCGAACTGGTGGATAAACATGCTGACTTGCTGATGCCTCAGACATCCTCCAAGGTGCGTCGGTGCAGTCTCCCAGAGGCCCCAGCAGGACTGGGTCCCAGCTGCCCACAGCAGTGACCTGTTCACTGCTGCACCCTGTCTGGCTTCCTACCCTTCCCATTTTCACTCTCCCACACCCCACTGGACTTCATCCCCCCATTTCAACCACTTGTGCTCAAATCCTTCTCTATGATCCTGCTTCTGGGCAAGACAAGTGTTGAGGAAACATGATGCAGGGAAAGAGGAAATGAAATATGGAGTAGAGTGAAATATTAGATGGAGTGATCGGGAAAGGCTTCGCTGAGGTCATTTCGAAGAAAGATTTGGATGGAAGGAGGAATGAGGTCATTGTAGTTCCAAACCAGGGTCACGGCCATGCCTACCCCACCATGTTACATCCAGAGCCATGGTGAAACATCTATTCAACTTGGTGGGGATGGGGAGGAGGTTCCCCCTCTCTGGTGTTTGAAAATAAAGTGTTCATCCCTAATAATTTGGCGAGGTTTGGATTTTCACTGCTAGAAGCAAAACATTGATTTTCCTTCACAGCATTTTGATATAAATGTATGTGAAGCCCTTAGGGCATCTTGCCCTTTTATTCTTATTATAAGATGTCTCGTCAACTGTCTTAGCTCAAGGCCACAAAACTGACTCGATACTGAGACGTCCTCTCTCAGAGGAATTCTCAACAAAATTTCATGAGTACAGATATGAACGTGGTGGGGATTCATGTCACTTTCACTTAGAGCCTCCAAAGAATAAAATGTCATTCTTTGTAGTCACCCTAAGCTCACTGTGTGACACTGGCCCTATATGCATAGTGACCTGCAATATATGCATCAAATAAATTCTCAATTTATTGAGAGTATATATATATTCTCAATATATAGAGAGAAAGGCAATTTCACAGAATCATGGGCCTCTAAAATTAGAAGCTACCTCAATAGGTAAATCTCTTAGGACAGTGATCTCTGCTCCATCATTCCTGACTGGGGGGTCACCAACTCCTGCTCAAACACTTTCTCCTGGTCTTGATTTGACAGTTCTATTTACACAGAAGTGCAAAACCTACCTATCTGATTGCAGACACATGATATTATACACCATGCACATCACAGATGCCTCACTGTAAAAGTTTGTCTGTATTATGTAGTGGCCCCCACAACAGATATTGTACCCTCGAAATACAAGCCAGCTATTCTTACTGGGCTTAGTTAGAGATCATATAGGGTACCAGCTTTATTTTCACACCTGACCAAGGCTTTCCATTGCCAAATTGCTTCTATCACAGTAGCTTCCACTTTTAGCTGATAAGGATTCAACTGGCCTTCTCAAAACTGATGCATGCCTGGACCAAAATTAGTCTAAAAACTAAAGCTGCATGGGAAATTAAAGAAGCCAGGCATAAGGATGCATCTCCCACAGACAAATCTTTTCATTAGATTTTTTGTTGGAGATGATGGACTACCAGAGAGAAGAACATTTTGAAATGTTCTCCACAGCCTGGAGTGACCGTGGCAGGCACTTCTGGGCCCAAGATGAGGGTACTGGATCAGGCTGCATCCAGAAGATCCATCCCAGCAGGGGTGGCCTTTGGAGGAGGGCTCTAGACTTACAAACCAAAGAATTTGGAGAGCAGGACCACAAAATGTGAAATTTAAAAATAGCTCTGGACCACAGGAGAGCATCTCTATGACCTCCATAAGATCAAATTGGCCGGGCGCCTGGGTGGCTCAGTTGGTTAAGCGACTGCCTTCGGCTCAGGTCATGATCCTGGAGTCCCTGGATTGAGTCCCGCATCGGGCTCCCTGCTCGGCAGGGAGCCTGCTTCTGCCTCTGACCCTCCCCTCTCTCATGTGCTCTCTCTCTCTCGTTCTCTCTGTCTCAAATAAATAAATAAAAATCTTTAAAAAAAAAAAAAGATCAAATTGGCCAAGGGATCCCTGAAACAGACCCTGTGGGTGGTCGTCTGGATGAGGAACCACCAGGGCTTGAAGTGGACCTCCTTTCTCTATCAGTAGGAATAATCTTGGCTGCCAGAAACAGCTCATTTAAATTTCATGAACAATTAAGGACATTTTTATCTCACAGCTCTCCAAGCAGTGACCAGAGATGACTGGATCAGGGTCTTTGTCCATTTCTCTTTGATTCTCTTTATTCTCTTTCCATGTCTCTGCTTCAACGTTGGCTGCAGTAATTCCAAGACTAACATCATAAACACGTCCAGAGGAAAAGATATCTGGTGCCCTCTCTTAAAGTCAAAGAAAATATTCTACCCAAGGTCCCCAGCAAGCATCTGTTATTGTGCCACATGTCTATTCCAGAATCAATCACTATGACAGTAGGAACAGAATTACTCTTACACTAATCAAGAACCCCCTGGAACTGGAAATGGGCTCAGCTGCCCCGGAGTCCATAAGTAGTGTTGGCCAAGGTGGATTCCTAGACTAAAAGGAAGTTACTTTGGGGAAAGGGCAGAAAAATAGATACTGGGAGAAAACTGACAATATCCCCTGCATTCATGTGGCAGCTTTGTGCTCTCATGTCTTTCCCTTTTCTTGATCAAAATTCCTAGGGTCCAAGAAACATAACAATAACCACAGCAACAGTCCAGAGAAGTCTCAGATTCTGGTGTTTTAGCCAAGGCTGTGGGCTTGCAGTTTATATAGAACTGAAAATCACTGACCCATTCCATTTCCTCCAGTAATGTGTCCAACTGTCAGTTCTATATGCTGACAGAGGCTTTTAAAAGCTCTGTGCTCAATTCTTTGGAATTGGGAGTACTGAGTGATAGCAATAATGAAGTCATATCTTTACAACACCTATCTTCATTCTTCATTGTCATTAAGCTGGAAAATTCAACTATTCAGTATGATGATCATTTCCAGCCTTTGATAAGATTTTTCCATTTTCTCTCTTTTTTAATGCTTTTAAATTGTAATAAAGCTTTAAAGACTGAGCTACCAATAGTTTCATTTGTCTATCTTTCAACCATAATGAATACAGATGGGCAGAGAGGAAAAGAAATCCTGGATTTGGTCTAATCCTATAATCTTTCTCATTTGCTTCTGAAAGGTTGAATAATTCCAGATGAATACCTTGTTAATGCCAGTGTTTTCTCATACCAATGATTTATTTTCTCATCGACACTAAAGAAATATTCAATATAATGTGCATATATAAACTACAAAATGATAATAACCTACATATGAAAAGCCATAAGTAACCAGTGTAATCAGAAGTAATGTGTAAGTCTGCATGCATACACACACATCATTAATACAGAAATACTTCCTAGAAAAGAAACCACAGATATTACTAAATGGGAAAAAAACACTGAGTGCATTTCTGCCCCATAAAAGAAGAAATCATGTTGTTTTTCTTTCTAACCATATTTGTCCAAATATCATAGCTGATATATCCATATTGTGATAAGCTGTGACATTAAAATTCTTCTATTGGAGTCCACTTAGAAAATTTCATTTTACTTCCCTGCCATTTACCCAGTCATTTGTCAGTCTAGTTATGTATGTGGGGAAAAAAATGACTTCTGGGTTGCTCATACATCTCCAGAGAATTGATGCTGTCTACACATAACTGTTTCCCCAGTCAAAAAAAAAAAAAAAATCAAACACCAAGTGTGCTAGGTACAGCAAATCAGGAAAAATAAAATCAGCTCAATTTCCCTTGGGTTGGTAGTACACTGTGGTACAATGCATGGCTAGGATAATACAACTAATAAGTGATGATAATATAGTAATAGGATATAATGATGATAAGTAATTATCTTATAATCCACAGTGAGCTCTGTCTACTGAATGAGGGAAATTGCACAAAAATGACCAACCTTTATAATGAGGGAGCAAAAACAATCTCTGGAAGGAACATTTCTGAGTGAGGAGTGGTAAGGGTGTGGGTAGCCTGTTTATTTCCTCTTCCTTCCCATCTGTCTCTTGCTGAAAGAGTCTCTTACTCCAATTCTACCTTGTTGTCAACACTCTGACTTTCAGAGCAATGCTCTTTCCTCCTTAATATTCTGACTCGAATATATATAAAACTAAAATCCACGTTGTTCATCCCCGGATCAAAGAAGTTTGAGCTAATTTCCAAATGAGATGAAAAAATACAAGATTTAAATTTACAAAGCATGGTGTCCTGATCCCAGCTTACTCAGTTCATAAGCCCTGTTTCATTTAACATCCTATCTCAGATGTGTTAAAAAGGACTAGGGAAAAGTATTTTGGGTTACTCTGCCTATGACTGGCACAAATTTGAAAGGGAACTGGGGATATAAAAAGGTGATATATAGTTCAATCATGAAAATTCATTATTTTATGAACAGGCATATCTTTTTAATCAAACTCAAGCCAATTTAAAGTAATAATCTCATCTTAATTTAAAGCATTCACTTGCACTTCCTACAGAAATTCTTGAGTAGCAAGAATACAGTCCCTTGAGTATTAAAGGCCTATTTAAAAAGGGTTTTACTTTCACTGATGCAGATTGGATGATTTAGACAAAACTTATTGTTAAGAATGGCTTGAAAAGATGAACAAATACTTTCTAAATGTTTGAAGGCACAGATAATAGGGCAGTAAAGAATTACATAGCCATGGTCCAGAAGAATAAGGAAACCCAAGAAGAAAGCCTGGATTTGAAGTCACTTTTCTACCAGACAAATGTGTCAGTGTTCCACTAGAAGCAGCTGAGAGGCTGAGAAACTGATCAGAGCTTTTAACAAACTCATAGGGCCAAGAGGACAAAAACTAGAATTCAGAGCCAACTGGGAAGTGAGTGGTGATTGATAAATCCGCCCCTCCCACCCCATCCCTCCAGACATGGAGTTGAGAACCTTGAGGACCTACCCACTCTGAGTAAGGGTAAACTGAAAACAGACCGCCCCCGACAGAGGCTGAAGCTCAACTTCCTTTCATTTTTTTTTTTCATGCACTAGTCTGCTTTATTATTTTTTTTATTCTTATGTTAATCCCCATACATTACATCATTAGTTTTAGATGAAGTGTTCCATGATTCGTTGTTTGTGCATAACACCCAGTGCTCCATGCAGAACATGCCCTCCTCAATACCCACCACCAGGCTAACCCATCCTCCCACCCCCCTCCCCTCCAGAACCCTGTTTGTTTTTCAGAGTCCATCGTCTCTCATGGTTCGTCTACCCCTCCGATTTCCCCCCGCTTCATTCTTCCCCTCCCGCTATTTTAAATGCTGATTGAATTAAGAAGATCTGGGATCTCCAGTGTACCTAGCCTCCATAAAAGCAAATATAATTCTCCCTGAGAGGAAGGTAGTATCCAGAACTACAAATTAGCTGTAGTTTTTCATAACCTTCGGCACTTAATCAAAATAGCTAAGGGACATGAGATGACAAGACAATATGACTAAAAACAAAAGTAAATAGCAATCAAATACAGACCTACTAGAGAGGGTCTCCAGACTCTCCATAGAGTTAACCGACACACACTTTAATATAACTATATGTAATATGTTCAAGGCTATAAAAAACAAGATTCTTAATTTGGGAAGAGAACCAGAATTTATGACAGAGAACCAAAGGAGAATTATAAAATTTTTAAATAAAATAATTAAAATTAAAGATTTTATGTGTTATATGTGGAATTTAAGAAACAAAGCAAATGAACAAAGAAAAAAAGGAGATAAATGAAAAAACAGACTCTTAAATATAAAGAACTAACTGGTAATTACCAGAAAAGAGGTTGAGGGTGGGTTTGGGGGGGAGTGGGTGAAATAGGTGAAGGGGATTAAGAGTACACTTATTGTGATGAGCACTGAGTGATGTATAGAATTGTTGAATCACTATATTGTACACCTGAAACACTGTATATAACATTATACATTAATTTTACTGAAATTAAACAAATAAATATAAAAGACAAACTTTTTTTTTCAGAAGCAATTTTATGAAAACTTTGTTTTATGATTTTCTACAGGCTTGTGAAGATATTTTGGGCTGCAAACTTTGTAAGCAAGAAAAAGAATAAAAGAGAGATAGAGAGAGAGAGGGATGAGTCAGAAGAATATTGGAACTGACTGCCAGTGAGCAAAAATATTTCAGGTAGGAGCTATTAATTTGATGAATTATTTTAAACATAGGAAAAATAACATTATTATGGAAGCTGAATGAGACCATTCCTTAAAATATCTTTATTAGTTATTTCCCTCATGATCACAAAATCTTTGACAATCACACACCTGGTACACTGGAAGATGTTTAAGGCAGGATCATAGGGGCCTCATTATCAGATTCTTTAATACAACTATTTTGCCCCAAAAAGCAAACTTAAGAAAAAAGATTTTATGTATTAAACAGCATCCAAGACATAGTCAAAAAGAGAATTAATGAATTGGAAGATAAGTCAAAAATTGTCCAAACTATAAATCCACACTTATATGGTCAATTAATCCAGGGCAAAAGAGGCAAGAATATACAATGGGGAAAAGACAGTCTCTTCAGTAAATGGTGTTGGGGAAACTGGACAGTTACATGCAAAAGAAAGAAACTGGCCACTTTCTTACACCATACACAAAAATAAACTCAAAATAGATTAAAGACCTAAATGTGAGACCTGAAACCAGAAAATTCTTAGAAAACAACATAGGCAGTAATTGCTTTGATATTAGCCATAGAAACATTTTCCTGGATATGTCTCCTAGGTAAGGAAACAAAGCAAAAATAAACTATTGGGACTACATCAGAAAAAAAAGCTTCTGCACAGCTGAGGAAATCATCAACAAAACGAAAAAGCAACCTACTGAATGGCAAAAGATATTTGCAAATGATATGTCCAATAAGGGGCTAATATCCAAAATATGTGAAGAACAACTAAACACTCAAAAAAAATAAAATTTAAAAATGGGCAGAGACCTGAACAGACATTTCTCCAAAGAAGACATACAAATGGCTAACAGACACATGAAAAGATGCTCAACATCACTAGTCCTCAGGGAAATGCAAATTAAAACCACAATGAGATATCACCTTACACCTGTCAGAATGGCCAGAATCAAAAAGACAAGAAACAAGTGTTGGTGAGGATGTGGAGAAAAAAGAACCCTCATGCACTGTTGGTGGGAATGTAAATTGGTGCAGCCACTGTGGAAAACAGTATGGAGGTTTCTCAAAGAATTAAAAATAGAAATACCATATGATCCAATAATTCCACTACTGGGTACTTACCCAAAGAAAATGAAAACATTAATTTGGAAAATATATATGTACCCCTAGGTTTATTGCACCATTATTTACAACAGCCAAGATAGGGAAGCAACCCAAGTGTCCACTGATAGCTGAATGGATAAAGAAGGTGTGGTATAAAACAGAATATTACTCAGCCATAAGAAAGGATAAGATTTTGCCATTTGCAACAATATGGATAGACCTAGAAGGTATTAAGCTAAGTGAAATAAGTCAGACTGAGAAAGACAAATACCATATGATTTCACTTATATGTGGAATCTAAAAAAAAAAAAACAAATGAATAAACACATAAAAAGCAGAATCAGACCTATAAATACAGAGAACAAAATGGTGGTTGGCAGAGGGAAGGAGGGGAAGATGATGAGCAAAATAGGTGAAGGGGAGTGGGAGATACAGGCTTGCAGTTATGGAATGAATAAGTCATGGAGATGAAAGGTACAGCATAGGGTTTACCTCAAGAATTCAGGGTAAGCTTAAATTTAAAAAGCAATAATGTAATTCACTATATTAACAGCATAAAAGAGAAAAATCATATCATCTTCTTAATCAGCAAAAGCATTGATAAAATTCAACACCAATGGGGCACCTGGGTGGCTCAGTTGGTTAAGCGACTGCCGTCGGCTCAGGTCATGATCCTGGAGTCCCAGGATCGAGTCCCACATCAGGCTCCCTGCTCAGCAGGGAGTCTGCTTCTCCTTCTGACCCTCCCCCCCTCATGCTCTCTCTCTTTCATTCTCTCTCAAATACATAAATAAAATCTTAAAAAAAAAATTCAACACCAATTCATGATTAAATTTTTTTAACTCTTAGCAAGCTAGGATTATAAAAAAAATTCCTTAACTTTATAAATGTATATAAAGTAAAACAGCAAATATCAAACTTAATAGTAAAATTCTAAAATATTTTCTTCTGAGATTAGGAGAGAGAAGAAATGCTAAATCTTACCAATTCTGTTCAATATTTCACTGAAGATTCTAACTTACATATTGTGTATATAGAAAATTCAAGAGTCTACCCCATTCTCATAGGATATTATTTCCATGCTGGTGCATTAACTGCACCTTCAAAAGACCATTTCATCCCACTGTGTGACAGGCAGCTTCTGGCTAATGCAATATTTAAATGACCAATAGATCCAAGGGTCATGTGGTCACTGCCTTACCTCCTGTTCTGTAGAGTAGGTTCCTTAGAACTCAGATAGTGGTGCTGGCTAAACACCTGAATGTATGAAAGACAAATCTCATGCCTTTGCAAATATATATCAATTTTGGTCAAGATGGAAGATGCCCAATGTAGTCAATTCTTCACCAAATGGCTGGTTGCCTTCCTCAGGGGATGGTGCTGTATTGGGGACTCAATGTTATCACTGCTGATGGAAGAGTGAACATTCATCAGCGACAGTAATTAAGTCTGCCTTGTTAAGTGGGAGTCCATGCAGTTGGGCTCACATATAATCTCCATCCCTGCTACACTGGCTACTCAGTTCATGATCCCAATTGTACCAGCACTGGGATAGTCAATGGCAGAAATTGGCAGATATCAACTGATTCTATGGGGCTATTGAGTGTCTCATCATTGAGGATGCTTTCTGACAGCACTTTACACCCAGTCCCATAGGTCCATTTATATGCCTCTTCTCCAGAGAGTCTTGTCTTGTCTTCCATTATTTATTCTCTAGGCCCCTGACCAATCATCCAAGCCATTCTCCATTGCCTGTGAGTCTGTAGGCTTACCTCAGGTCACTTTTTTTTCCCACACAAATTGAATAATCAGAGACACTGACCAAAGCTCTGCCAATTAGGATGATTTCTTCTCGCTGCTATCTTTCTGGGTCATCCCACGTGGGTCTATGGTTTAGCTGCAGTCCGTTTTTGGCTTACACTCACATAATGAACTAAACCATCTATGGACCAAATTCAGCCTCTTTCCTTCCTCATCAGCTGGTCATAATGAACTCTCCATGAAGTACACACTGGGTCGGTCAGGACCAACTATAATCCATCATAAGATGGCAGTGGTACATCTGGAATCAGCCCATGAACCGGGCCAGAGGGCACAAATAAGCTACATGAGTAGGTAGCCCAAACATCCATGTCATCTACCACTGTTGCACCGGTACCTCTCACTCGGTTCATACCTCATGGTCATATGATGCGCTATAGTCAGATGTTCCATCTACATCATGTGAGCATGCAGCCAGAGTTGCCCATCCTGGACCTAGATTCTGTCAGGTCCACCAAATCATGAGTTGGGTAGACTCATCAGTAATCCTTCAAGTGTCAGGCTCCTTGCACCACATCTAGAACCTTCTGAAGAGCTCTTTTCTGCCCTGGGCCACACTCAAAGCTGGAATCCTTCGGTGTGACTCAACAAATGGGTCAAAGCAGTATTCCTAGGTGAAGAATATTCTGCCTCCCCAACATAAAGAAGACCTAAGCTGCTGCACAGTGGTAGAAGGTAGAGATTGTAGTAACGTGTCCTTTACTTTGGAGAGAATTCCCTGGCATGGCACAGACCATAAGACTTTTTTAAAACTTTACTGATGTGGCAGATGTCTGACTCTCCATGAAGTTTATCTCCCATCCTCTGGAGCGCATATGTCTTACTAAGGCTTTCAAAGTTCTTGCCACTTATTGCTCATCCAGCAAAACTAACTGATGTCACTGATACAGTGGATCAATATGATGTTCTACGAGTACCCAGATGGACTAGATCTCTTTGGATTATATTATGACTAAACATTGGGAGAATTAACATATTCCTGGGTCAAGACCATTCTGATGTCTATCCCATGTGCATGCAAATTACTACTAATTCTCCCTGAGAAAAACTAAAAGAACATTGGCCAGATCACTGGTCATCAAATATCAAGTATCTAAAGCTCTGTTAACCTGCTCTAGAAAAGATGCAGTATCTGGCACAGCCGTTGCAACTAGAGATACAACTTGGTTAATTTGTGATGGTTTGCCTATTGTCATCCATCGGGATCCATCTGGTTGTTGTAGAGAACAAACTGGTGAATTAAACAGAAATATGATGGGAGCCATCGCCCTTTTATCCTTTAGGGTTTTTAATGGTGGCATTAATTTTTTCCCTCATGCCCAAGATGTGAAACTGCTTTTGATTTACCATCTTGACCAAGGGGAAGGGGACAGTCTCAAAAGCTTGCACTAGGCATTCCCCACTAATATAGCTCTTACTCTACTACAAAGGACCCCGCATCATGGTTCTGCAAAATTTAGTGGAACCCATACTGTGTCTCTGGCAAAAGTGTTCCCAACCCTGAATCAGTCCTTGGAATAATACCCCTAACTGTGGCAGACCCTAAGGCTGTGGGGATAAGATGCACAAATCCCACAAACTAGTCACTGGAACTGATGGCAAAAAAAAAAAAAGACCAATCCATCATTTAGGGTCATTGTGCTATATCAGCTGTTGATTTCATGTGTATATAATACCCTGGAGGGCAGCACCCAAACTCTACAAACTCTTGTTCCTAAGCTAGCTCCTTAGCTGATAGCTCTGACAAGATACCACAGTGAGATTAAAACCACGTTGAGATACTACGACACATACCACTACACATATATTTGGTCTTTGTGCCCTGTTATAGCACAGAGCTTCTAAAACCCTTAGAATTTCTAAGTAATGAAAGTAATAAAGGTGTCTTCTGTTATGTTAATGAGGTGACTTTTAGACCTGAGGATGGGGGTTGGTTGTCAGGAGAACCAACCAGGTAATTAGAGGATTGGAACTTTCAGCCCCACCCCTGTGATGGAGGGAAGCAGGGAGAGAGTCTGGAGACTGAATCAATCGCCAATAGCCAATGATTTAATCAATCATACCTATGCAATGAAGCCTCCGTGAGAACCCAAAAGGACAGGATTCAGAAATCTTCCGGGCTGGTGAACATGTGGAGATGCGGGGAGAGAAGCATACGTGGGGAGGACATGGACACTCTGTGTCCTTTCCCCACACCTTGCCCTGTGCATCTCTCCCATCTGGCTATTCCCAAGTTCTAGCCTTTTATGATAAATCAGTAATCTAGTAAGTAAAATGTTTCTCCGAATTCTGGGAGCTCCTACAGTAAATTAATCAAGCCCCTGGAGGGAGGTGTTGAAACCCCCAGTCTATAGCCAGTGGGTGAGAAGCACAGGTAACAACCTGGGCTTGTGATTGGCATCTGAAGCCAGGGAGAGGCAGTCTTGGAAGACTGAACCTGCAGATTCTGACACTATCTCCAAGTAAACAGTGTCAGAATTAAGTTGAATCATAGGACACCCAGCTAGAGTGCAAGAATTGCTTGGTGGAAACTATCCCCATCTCATGTTGAAATTGGGTCCAGGAACCCAAAATACAAGTGTTGGAGAAAATGTAGAGCAACTGGAATTCTCATACACTGCTGGTGGGAATGCAACATGGTATAACCACTTTGGAAAACAGTTTGTCACTTTCTTCAAGTTAAACATACACCTAAAATAATAACCCAGCCACTCTACTCCAGGTATTTACTAAAGAGAAATGAAAGCATATGTTCATACCAACACTTGTACACAATGTTTCTAGCAGAAAGGGGAGCTACTGATATGGAGGAGATAAAAGAGGGGCTTTGGAGGTACTGGTGATGTTCTATTTTTTGACATGGGTATGTTTATTTTGTGATAATTTGGGGGCCCAAATACTTATGATTTGTTCACTTTTCTGTTTTTTATATAAAATGATTTCTAAAAATTTTTCAAGCTTACAAAAGAAAATATCCCTTAAAATATCACTAACTCAAAATATTTATTGCTCCTTCCAGTATGTAATATAAAAATATCATCACCATGGAACTCAAGGTGACATTTAAATTGAGGACTAACAATTGGGGAGAGAGTCATTTATGTGAAGGAAGAAATAAAAAATTTAAGGTTTATGGTCTTGCCTAAAAATATGAAGAGTAAAACCTTGCTTTTCTCTATTAAATGGCAAAGTGTATCAGTTTCATTACTATGAGGTATTTCCAAAAGGAGCAGCAAAATAAACGTGGTTTGAAACAACAACAAAAAATGTGTGTGTATGTCCAAATCTGAAATTGACCTAAAATTTGAGGTAATTTAAAGAAAGTGACAAAAGTAAGAGGGACAATAAATATCTTGCACATAGTTTTAAAAGTTAGTTGCAGAAGAAATAGTTCTTAGTAGAAATTTAAAACAAGTGATATGAAGGGGGGGGAGTCTTATTTATTGGTATTTATACACTCCAATGTCCAAGAAAGGATTTAAAGTGACTTACAGGGAAAGATAAAGATACATAAGAAATAGTTCATGAAATAGGAATGAGAAGAGGAAAGCAGTGTTGTAAAAAATAAGAGAGAGGGGGAATAAATATGCCAACCATAAGACTGCCAAAAATATGTTTCCAATTCAGATTTTTCCCCTAACCCCCAGACTTACATACATCTTCTTGCCTATTGGATTTAAACTATGATATTTGTACTTTAAAGTGCCTCAGTATACACAGTGTTACCTACATATATTTGCATTAGTAAATTTAAGTAATACCTTCGGTATTATCAGTTCACCCAATCAGGAATCCATATCCTAGGGGTGGTCAGCTCATGCGCTAATCAAGAAGCCCAGCTCCAGGTGCAACTATTACATGTGTTTCCATTAATCTTTATCTTCTATCAACACCAGAGGTTTACTAATTAGCATCATGAATGTTTAAAAAATGAGTTTCACTGGTAAAGAGAATAGCCCAGAGGATGGTAGAAATAAGCTCTCTATGGAGAAATTAGTGGTATTTCATTGATATTTGTTGAATAAAATACATTCAAGACACTCTCCTCCCTCACAAGGATAGAGTGTAGGAAGATAGCAGAACCTATAGTGTGAATCTTTATGGATAATTCTTGAGATTTTATACCTAAACAGTCCTCTCTCCAGCCACAGCTGAACCTTTCATGAAGATGTCATTGTGACGGCTAATAGGACAGAGGACAATGACTCTATCAACCTTAGAAAACAGTGTATGTTAATTATTTTGTGCCTGCTTGCTAATAAATGCTCACCTTAAATATAAAAGTCTGTGTGTATGGCAGAAATTGCTCTAAAACTTGCCATCAACGTTACCTGATATCAGTCTCTAGAATAGCTGACCATCATCCATCTTAGATTTGGGGGTCCTTGCTATTATCAACCAAAAAGAACCTAATAGTATGCAAAACCAAACTGGCTTAGGTCAGTTCACAATTTACAGTTGCGGTCCTCTCAAATGTGGAATTCCATAACTAAACTCAAGTGGCCCTGCTTCCAGAATGTTATTCCTTCTGTTTTCCTAAATTATTAGGACTACCATTTATCTTGTCATCCAAGCCAAAAGCTGGTGTCATCCTAATTCCATCCCTGCCTCACCCAGTGTAATTTCCTACATGCCAATACCTCTCTAGGTTGTTGGGGGTTTTAACTATATTAAGTAATTTAATCTTCACCGTAGGGTATGAGGAAAAAACTGAAACACCAAGCTTAAGTAGTAACTTAAGGTCACACAGCTACTAAGAGGAGGATCCAAGATTCAAACCGAGGCAGCCTGGTAGAATCTTCACGCTTACCCACAACTCCTATCAGTTTTATCTTCTTAAATATGTTAATCTATATCCTTATCTCCAAGCCCACAACCATCCCTTATGCCAGGCATCATTTCTTACCTAAATAACTGTGAGAGCCTCTGATCTCAGACCTCTCCGATCCACTAACACTATCTGTATAAAATGCAAATTATATCATAGTGTTCACCTACTTCAACCCTTCAGAGGTTTTGTCATCACCACAGTGTGATGGCTGAACTCCTTGGGAAAATTCTAGGGCCCTTATGATCTGGTTTGCCCACCTTACCCACTGAGATGGGCCCCACTCCACATAGCACTCTAAGCCCAAGCTTTGCAGCCTATCTAAAGGCCCAGAAACTCTCCTAGTCCTTGATGCTTCTGCTCTTGCCGTCTCTACTGAGAATGCCTTTCTTCTCCCTGTCTGCCTGAAAAAATTCTGTTCATCCTTCAAGACGCAAACCTTCTGTGATAGCTTACCTATGCTCCCACAGAATTAGTCAGACCTTCTACTGCATTCCAATAGAACTCCTACACTTGGTTTTATTATAGCATGTGTACTAACATGTCTGTTTCTTCTATTAACGTTCATGGAGGGCAGGTGTCACATCTTACTCATCTTGGCGTCTCTAGTAGCCATGTAAATAAATCTGTATTTAATAAAATAAATGGGTGACTAACACAAGCACTGTATTCAGGTGAAAGAGTTGGCTTTAGGCCTCCAGGCAGCCATGGTGAAATAAAAGGGAGGGGAAGAAGGAGGAGGAAGAGGGAGATGCAAGGAAGGAAGGCAGGAGGAAGAGAGGGCAGGAACAGAGAAGAGATACACAGTATTATATTACTTCCAATTAAAGGTTACTATAAAAAAACAGAGCTATAAATTCTGCTTCTGCATTTCCTATCTGCTTTTGAACTGCAGCGGAAGTAAAGGAGTGAGAGTTAGAAAGATTGAAATTGTCATCAGAATATGTTGTTTTCCAAAGTGGCTGTACCAACTTGCATTCCCACCAACAGTGTAAGAGGATTCCCCTTTCTCCACAACCTCTACAACATTTGTTGTTTCTTTCCCTGTCCATTTTTGCCATTCTAACTGGTATAAGGTGGCATCTCAGTGTGGTTTTGATTTGAATTTCCCTGATGGCTAATGATGATGAACATTTTTTCATGTGTCTGTTAGCCATTTGTATGTCTTCTTCAGAGAAGTGTGGAGGTTCCTCAAAAAATTAAAAATAGAGCTACCCTATGACCCAGCAATTGCACTACTGGGTATTTACCCCAAAGACACAGATGTAGTGAAAAGAAGGGCCATATGCACCCCAATGTTCATAGCAGCAATGTCCGCAATAGCCAAACTGTGGAAAGAGCCGAGATGCCCTTCAACAGATGAATGGATAAAGAAGATATGGTCCATATATACAATGGACTATTACTCAGCCATCAGAAAGGATGAATGCCCAACTTTTACATCAACATGGATGGGACTGGAGGAGATTATGCTAAGTGAAATAAGTCAAGCAGAGAAAGTCAATTATCATATGGTTTCACTTATTTGTGGAACATAAGGAATAGCATGGAGGACATTAGGAGAAGGAAGTGAAAAATGAAGGGGGGGAATTGGAGGGAGAGATGAACCATGAGAGACTATGGACTCTGAGAAACAAACAGGGTTTTAGAGGGGAGGGGGGTGGGTAATGGGTTAGCCCGGTGATGGGTATTAAGGAGGGCATGTGCTGCATGGAGCATTGGGTGTTATATGAAAACAATGGATCGTGGATCACCACATCAAAAACTAATGATGTATTGTACGGTGACTAACATAACATAATAAAATAATTAAAAAAAAAAAAGAATGTGTTATGTTGGCATCTGAGATTTCACAGAAAAGTCTGGATGGTGACAGGGACTACCAATGAGTCCAGGACTGAGAGGGTTGTTGAAATTTCTTCCAGTCTCTGTGCCACTTCCAAGTAATACCTCCATGAGCAAAAACAAACAGAGCCCCTGGCTTCATGGAGTTTTCTTGCTAATTGAAGGAGGGAGAAGGTATGTATCAGTCAAGATCTAATTGGGAAAACAAAAACCACCTCTGCCCAGCCTCCACTTTATTCCCTTCCACAGATGATGATCTCATGAAGAGTCCCTAATTAACCTGCTAATCTCAGAGGCTGCTTCTAGGGAGCTCAACCTGTGGCACTAATTCTAGAATGTTCGGAATAGACGGAGGACCAAGAAGTCTCCCTGAGACCCAATGTATTCACTGCCTATGGACTTTGCTCAGGGTTCCAGATACTCATAATAATAGCCAACATTTGCTAAGTACTTACATGTGCAAGTAATTTAGACATGTTAACTCATTTCATCTTTACAACTTCATTTTACAGATGAGGAAACTGAGGGACAGAAAGATTAAGAAACTTGATTAAGATCATACAGCTGGTATGCTAGTGGTGCCAGGTGACAAACCCAGACAGTCTTTGATGTAGGCAGCCCTTCACTGCGATTCCTCTCGTGCATATGGGTTTGGTAAATGGTTGTTTTCCTGTGTTGGTGAATGTCTTGCCCCAGGTAGACACCCACATTCTCTTGGTGGAACCAGATTTTTGGAAGAAAACTGTCAGTGCTTTCTATGAGTAGATTTCTCTTTCTTACTGTGTTCTGTTTATACAAAGACCAACATTACTTTGCATTAATCAAAGACACCACCTAGAAAGGATGAGACAGACCTAGAACTAAACATCTGTTGGAATAACTCCTAGAGAGGGAAGTACCCAAGGAGATCATCAAGAGGCAAATCTGTGGGTACATTAAAATTATTAACCTTTTCTTACTTTGAGTTTTAAAATTTTTTCACCTTTACCAAGGTATAATTGACACATAGGAATTGTATACGTTTAAGGTATACAACTTGATGGTTTGATATCAAAACATTGTATACATTGTGAAATGATCACCACAATCAAGCTAATTAACATATCCATCACTTCACAGTTACCTCATTCCTTCTTTCTTTTTCTTTTTTTTTTTAGTGAGAACTAAAATGGTGAGAACACTTAAGAATCTACCTTCTTAACAAAGTACAGTATGTTAATGGCAGTTACCATGCTGTTCTAATGAGACAACACCTCACACCTGTTAGAATGGCTTTATCAAAAGAACAAGAGATAACAAGTGTTGGTGAGGATCTGGAGAAAAGGGAACTCTTGCACACTGTTGGTGGGAAGGTAAATTGGTGCAACTACTATGGAAAACAATATGGAGGTTCCTTAAAAAAATAAAAATAGAACTATGAATGATTACATTAGAATATATTCTGGGAATATGGCCCAGCAATCCCAGTTCTGGATATATATCTGAAGGAAATGAAATCACTATCTCGAAAGGATATCCATACTCCATTGCTCATTGCATGCAGCAGCAGTCACAATAGCCAAGATATGAAAAAAACCTGAATATCCACCAATGGATGAATGAACAAAGAAAATGTGGTATATATAAAAATGAAATGTTATTCGGCCTTTAAAAAAGAAGAAAACCCTGCCATTTGCAACAACATGGATGAACCTAGAAGGTATCATGCTAAGTGAAATAAGGCAGATACAGAAGGACAAATATTGCATGATCTCATTTATATGTTGAATCTAAAATAGTCAACCTCACAGAAGCAGAGAGTGGAATGGTGGTTGCCAGGAGAAGGGGAAATGGGAGATGTTGATCAAAGGTGACAAAGTTTCAATTGTGCATGATGAATGAGTTCTGGAGACAATGTTTTCTTACCCTTTTTAATTGCAATAATAGGTAAAAGTGTATCATTTGTCAAACTTGTGGCCAGAAGACATGGTTATCCCATAGAGTACATTCCAAAGGTCAAGCAATCATGGATGATTTGCAGTTACCATGACTTGTCTATTTCTTAAATTTCCATTTCTAGAAAAATATCAATTTGACAGAATTCAATAAAAAAGACTCTATTATGTAGGAAACAAAAATAGTAAACCAAACTTACTAAAAAGGTCCAATTGGCGTGGTCTTTCAGGCCCACTTTCCTTTTGTGGCTAGGTCAGGGTCCTAAACACATTCTTGATTGTGTTATTATTCATATAATTAAATGACAATAAAACAAGTTCTCCTTTATATGTGCTTTCTTTTTCAGCATCTATGGTGTGAAATAAACATGAAGCTGTCAGAGAGAATGAACTGAGACAGGCTGAACTAATTTGCCACTGATGATAGTCATTATAAACAATCCGAATACTGTTCCACCTCACTGGGATTTAAATAATCTGTCAGAAAGCCACTATATTCTAAAATCTGTATATGAAATCAGGGAATATGAGGAAGAAATGAGGCTACCATTAGTGAAGCCAACAGAAATATCCTCATTCCTGACACCAAATCAAAAGAGCCACTTTGGGATCAGTTTCTGGAAGCGCCTCTTCTTTCCCTCCTTCAATGCCATCTCCATGCAAATAATTATTGCAAGCCCATTTCTTCTTCAATATTAAGGAATATTGCATAGTATCTCTAGAAAATTACCTCTTCAGGACCAGCTAGAGGCAAAATTATTTTTTTTTAAGATTTATTTATTTGAGAGGGAGAGAGAAAGAGAGAGAGAGCAGGAGGGAAGAGCAGAGGGAGAGGGAGAGAAAGCCCTAAGCAGACTCTGTTCTGAGGAGGTCAACATAGGGCTCGGATCCCAAGAACCCAAGATCACAACCTGCGCCAAAACCAAAAGTCTGATGCTCAACCGACTGTGCCCCCCAGGGGCTCCCACTTGTATTCCATTTCCCAGAATATATTCTTTTTTTTTTTAAAGATTTTATTTATTTATTTGAGAGAGAGAGAATGAGAGACAGAGAGCACGAGAGGGAGGAGGGTCAGAGGGAGAAGCAGACTCCCCGCCGAGCAGGGAGCCTGATGCGGGACTCGATCCCAGGACTCCAGGATCGTGACCTGAGCCGAAGGCAGTCGCCCAACCAACTGAGCCACCCAGGCGCCCTCCCAGAATATATTCTAATGTAATCATCCTGAAAATGGAAAAACTTTTATGCATAAAAATGTTCAGCATGGTGTTATCGTTTATAAGAAAACATGGAAATAAACTAGATGTCCAGCAATACAGGAATGGCTAAGTAAAATATGATGCATCACACAGGGGAACTGTATGAGCTATCTTAAACAAAATTTGGCAAAAGTTTTAAGAAAATTTTAAAATCTGTTATCAAGTTACATGAAAAATGGCAGGTTATGAAATTGTACACCTATGTTCTCAGTTATGCCAAATCATGCAAAAATATGGTGAAGAGTCAAAGATAGGTCAAGTCTGAAGAAGGTAGAAGAGGGGAATTTTACTCTTCTATATATCAAGGCTTAGTGTTGTTAAGCCCTAATTATTGTAACAGTATTATAGCAGAAATAAGCAGGTCAAAGGACACTTTATATATGGTATTATATATATACACACACACACATACATATATACACATGTATACACACACATATACACACATATACAGGCTTACCTCTTTTTATTGCACTTCAGATACTGCGTTTTTTACAAATTAAAGGTCTGTGGCAGTCCTGCCTCAAGCATGTCTAATTGACACCATTTTTCCAATGCCATTTGCTCACTTCATGTCCCTGGGCCACATTTTGGTAATTCTCATAATACCTCAAACTTTTCCATTATTATATTTGTTATGGTGATCTGTGATCAGTGATCTTTGATATTACTACTGTAACTGGGGACATAAGACAGAAAGCTTAATTGATAAATGTTATGTGTGCTCTGACTGCTCCACCAACTGCCCTTCCCCACCCACCCCCTTAGGCCTCTCTATTCCCTGAGACACAACAATATTGGTGTTAAGCCAATGAATAACCCTACAATGGCCTCTAAGTGTTCAAGTGAAAGGAAGAGTCACAAGTCTCTCAACTTTAAATCAAAAGCTAGAAATGATTAAGCTTAGTGAGGAAGGCATATCAAAAGCCAAGATAAGCCATAAGCTAGACCTCTTGAAACAGTTACTCAAATGGTAAATGCAAAGGACAAGTTATTGCAGGAAACTACAAGTGCTATTCCAATGAACACATGAATGACAGAAAGCAAAACCGCCTTATTGCTGATATGGAGAAAAATTGAGTGGCCTGAATAGATGATCAAATCAACTACAATATTCCCTTAAGCCAAAGGATAATCCAAAGCAAGGCCTATTGAAAAATGATTGGGGTGCCTGGATGGCTCAGTCGGTTGAGCATCCAACTTTTGGTTTCTGCTCGGGTCATTATCTCATGGGTTGTGGGGTTGAGCCCCACCTAGGGCTCCTGCTCAGTGGGAAATCTGCTCAAGAGATTCTCTCCCTCTACCCCTTCCCCCCACACACACACATGCTTTGTTCTTTCTCAAGATATCTTTGGCTATTAAAGGTCTTTGGTGGTTCCATACATGATTCAAGTGGGGCTGCTGAGTGGGCTCCCTGGCGGGGCAGGCCTGCTGGCTGTATACTGTGGTCGGGGGGCAGGGGACACTAGCTGATTCTGCAATCACCTCTAATCTGTGTTCTCTAACAGTGCAGGCCTCTGGTTGGATTCCACAGTCGAGCAGGGCTGTGGGCATGCTCCACAATCTCTTGTTGGGAGGGCCTCAGGCTGTGGCCACTGGCTGGACTCTGAGTTCAGGAGGGGCTACAAACCCCCAGGGATCCCTGTGAGGTAAGACAGGGTAAGCCCAATGAGTGTCCAATGAGGATGCATCTTGTAATGTTGGAGAATGGGAAGTCCACCTTGGGTTCTCTTTTTCCTACAGGAGAAACCATAGGCCCTGGGGCACCCTCTTGGTGTGGTGCTGTGCTGGCCTGGGGCAGGGGCAATGCTGTCAAGTGTAGCTGCTCCTCTTAAACGTCTAATGTGGTCTGTCTCAGTCTCTCTTGCCCAGGGGAGTACTTCAGGCTCACTCCCACATTCTAGGATTTTCACAGTGGTGTCTCATCTATGGGCAGGTGCTACTTGGTCTTCTTGTGAGGGGGGCTACAGTCAGGAACATCCATGTGAACAGAAGCTCATACATCCTCATAATAATATCAAATTTAAGATATTTCAACATCAATTATCTTGAATCATATAAATCAACATGAGAAACCTAAACTGAACAAATAGAAAAAAGACAAAGGCTATTAAGCAAGGAATTTATAGAAGAAAAAAATGTAATGGCTGATAAGCCTATGAGAAGATGTTTAAGCTCACGAATAACCAAGGACAAAGCAAATTAAAACCAGAGTAAGATACCATTTCATATTTGAAAGTCTGGCAAAAGCTTAAAACGTCTAACAATATTGGCAGACATGTCAAGAGAAAGAAACTCTCAAGCATAGCTAATATGTTCTGGGAGAGAACTCCAGAAGAACAGCCCAACTAGGGCTCCATTTTGCTTTTCAGAAAACCAGATTTCTGGAGACAACACCTCCCTTTGTAGTATAATAAGCTCTTGTTAGTGGTAAGAATTTCAAATCAAAGAGAAAGGGAAGTTAGTACAATTGCACCCTGGGGAGAAGGTAAGAGAGATTCTAGCCCTCTCTTAAATCTTACCAATGATCAGCCAACTGTCAACACAACCCCTAAGCAAACCAGACCTTCCTCTTTCTTTTCCTTTAATGAGACTAATTCTTCTCTCCCAGCCCCTCTGAACTGACTCCCACAGTTCAACATTCAACTGAGTGAATGGAAACATAAATCACTTGCCTCCCTTATTGTTTTTCTTTCTTTTTATTTATTGAAGTATAGTTGATACACAGTGTTACATTACTCACCTCCCTTCTGCCATACAGAAACTAGAATAAAACTTTGAGCCCTTATCAAGGCAATTATATGAATATGTATCTTTGGGTAATTAAGGAGACAGCCATCAAGAGCCAACTGGTCCAGCGCTAGACCCTCTACTTGTTCCCAGCAAATCCTAATGGGAACAATTTAAAAGGGAGAATGAAGGAAAAGAACCAACACTCCTTGGCATAAGTGTAGTGGACTGACTCAATGGGTAGCACCACACCTTCCAAATTATGAGGCAGTTAGGGATATTTTTCCTTCTAATGGGTCTAGACTGCACTGTCTCTTGGACAGTGTGTGTGTGTGTGTGTGTGTGTGTGTGTGTGTGTGTGTGTGTAAATTTGGGAGAAGAAATAGGAGCAACTCAACTCTGGTGGTGAGATCTTAAAGAGGACACAAAAGGGAGAGCCCTGTCCAATCTGGAACACAGTGTGAGACTCAGGGTACCACAGTCCCCATCCCCATCTGACCTCCATCTAGATAGTTCTATTGCGTTCAGATCTATGATGACATCTCCCATGATGGGATGCCATCACTTTGGGCCCCACCACTCAGACTTGTTGAAACAGACTCCCAGAGGAAGGAGGGAAGAGGAACAGTTCCTAGAAAGACATGGGGCTTCCCAAACAAGGCCTGGAGATATTTGGGGAGGGGGGGCGGAGTTAGAAGAAGGAACTATAAGAATCAGGAATAATTCTGAGGACAAGAGCATACCCATAAAAGAATTCCATCAGTTTCCTTGCCTCTTCCAGCTTCTGGTGGCTGTCAACATCCCTTCGCTTAGAGCCACATCCCTCCAGTCTCTGCCTCCACCTTCACACCCCCTTCTCCTATTTAGGCATAATCTCCTTCGGCTTCTCTCTTAGAAGGACACTGGTGACTAGATTTAAGGCCCACCTGGATAATCCAGATAATCTCCTTTTGTCAAAATCCCTAATCCAGTCACATCTGCAAAGACTTTTTCTTTATAAGGTAACATTCACAGGTTCCAGGGGTTAGGACCTAATATTTTTGTATGACTATTTTTCAGCTTACTACAGGCACTCTCCTGTGAAGGATTTCATTTCTTGCATTTCTTCCTCTCAGATCTTCCAAAAGGTAATATTTACCACACAGATTTAAATTTGCAACTCCTACCTTTTCATTTCACTTAATTGTCCCCCAACCTTCCAGCAAAGAAAGTCATGTACACTAATACAACCCTCTGTGAGGTGCAGGCAAGATAGAGAAGAAGAAGGGAATAGGGCAGGAAATGGGAAGGATGCCTCATCTCTATCCAAACTCTCTGCTTGTCCCTATGCAGAGAAGCAGCAGTCTCTCAATGACGTGTGTCTCAGAGTCCCAGGAAGTGACCAGCAGCCACAGGGCGAGTGGGGGCTCATGGCGCAGCTGAAAGCAATGGAGAAAAGCCTGAGATGCTAAATCGTTTTCCAAGTTGATATTCCAACCCCGGTAGTGGCTGCAATTAAAAGCTGCCCATTTCCCACCCCATGTCTGTACACCCTGAGAGGGGAGTACAGATAAATTTTATGTTGCATAACTTTTCCTGGATGGCCTAACAAAGACTTTACCCCAGGACTTAAATGCTTTAATAATAATCTTGCTTTCACCCCTTTTCACCTTCTCCCAACTTCCAATCCCACACTTCTCTCTCTCTCTCTCCCTCTCTCTCTCTCTCTCTCTCACACACACACACACACCCAGCCCCTTGTCTTCTGGCAACAACAGTTAACTCGAACAAGGCTATCCAAAAATCATTATCCACTTCTGCTTTTCTTACCACCACCATTACAAGCATCACTCAATACCAAAAGAAAAAAAAAAAAAAAAACCTTGATTCCACACAATGCATGACCATGGAAAATGAAAGGCTGAGATATAGTGCACTGCATGCACTGCCAATGGTGATATTGTTAAAGTAAATTCATCATCCTGACATGTTCATAACACTCCGACACTGCTGTCTTATTACATCCCAGGCTGCCTAAGCTCGCAGCTCTGGGTGACACGCGGCACCGAGCAGAGCAACATCACTCCTTACGTCTTACCTCAATGCTCTGCCACATGCAGGTACGTGTTCCACACTGCCCGGGTGAGGAAAATGAAGTGCACGAGGACAAGGGCAAAGGGGTGTTGGTACCTGATTGAAACGGAAGCTCAATGGCTTTTCTCATCTGGGCGTTTCTGAGGAAATGCTCCTGAGCAAGGCCATCGACATCAGCTTTGCAAAAACTGATGAATAGACTGATCATTAAAACAAACAAACAAACAACAACAACAACAACAACAAAAACACGTCTATTTGAAGCAGAGGAGATTTCCCCAAATGATGCAATTATGAGTAGACAATAAGGACTCTCACCCTCTCAACACTGACGAGTTAAAAGTCCACACTGAGCCAGGGAAATCAAGTGTCAACAGAAGCTCATACATCCTCATCCCTGTACCTCTACCCCACACTTCTCCCAACCCTCACCAAAGACAACACAAAATAAAACAAACCCAGCAGTTTGTAAGTGATGACCATGCGATACTAGAGTGTACTTTGGAATGAGCAAAACCCATTGCCTTCGCATAGGTTACCAAAAACAGATCCTGTGACAACCACTGGTGTACAAGAAGTTTCCTTGGGAGTCACAGAAAGCTCTACCTCCAATGGGTGAGCAGGAATGAGAGAGGGAAGAGAAAGAAGCCAACAAAGGTGTTATGGCAAGCTAGCTACCACTGGGGGGTGACTGGAGTTTCAACCCATGGGGAAACTGGGAAACAGGATAAAATACACATGCTCAGGTCATCCTACTAGAGAAGCAAGCCCACCAGCCTTTGGCTGAGGACTGCTCCCTGGAACAGTGAGTTACTGGCATTTCTGGTCCAGCACTTCTGGTCAGCTTTGGACGGTGTCACTAACTCCAGCCTGCTAAATATGGGACAGCATTATCCCACGACATGTCCCCTGGGAATTGCAGATTAAGTTAGTGACGTGCATAATCGCTAATGTCAAACCCTCAAACCATGTCACAGAAGAAAAAAGTCTCTGCCAACAACAAAACCGAAGTACTATGCTAAGACTCAATATCCGAAAGACGGCTTCACTACGTCACAAGGTTATAGTTCTAGGTCGCTTGCTATGCACTTTGGGCATGAAAGGAAATGCTCATAGTGACTGTCCCCACTGGTTCTCATTTTGCATTAGAGCAAGTATACAGGGACACCTGGGTAGCTCAGTCAGTTAAGCATCTGCCTTCTGCTCCGGTCATGGTCCCAGGGTCCTGGGATCGAGCCCCGCATTGGGCTTCCTGCTCAGTGGGAAGCCTGCTTCTCCCTCTGCTCCTCACCCTGCTTGTGCTCTCTCTCTCTGACAAGTAAATAAAATCTTTAAAAAAGGAGAGCAAGTGTACAGGTTTTCGCCCATGTCTCTCAAGCAGCTCCATCCTCAGCTAGCCAAGTTTGCGTTGGCTGCCTGGGAAATTTTGAAGGAGATGAGGTTTCTTTAGCTTTCTCAGCCTCCTCCCTCTGGTTCTTTCCTCCTCTCCTGGAGCCCCTTCCTCCCCCAGATCTGTCAAAACCAGCTGTCAGGAAAGATTCGGATATGAGTCATTTATACCAAAGTATAAGTGTAACTTTTATTCATTCAACAGATATTTAATAATCCACTTGTTTTAGACCTGAGACTGTACTGGATGCTACCTATAGAAATATAACTGACAGTCCCTGTCTATACAGCGTGACAAGTACCAGGATTAAGATACACAGAATGGTATGAGAGCCCTCAGGAGTGGCTGCTAGGAAGTATTTCTTAAATTAATGACTCAGAGCCTTTGTCCCTTGTTAAATGCATTTCAAGCATCAGTGAGTAGCCAGAAAGGAGTGGAGAATGGAAGGAAGCCTCTTGCCTCAAATTCCTGAATCCCATGTTGTTGCTATAGAGAATTCAGGCACTTGGGCAGTTTTCTATTCCAACCTGGAGATAGCGCTGGCCCATCGCCACGGCCTGCAGAACACACTGAAAACTGAGCAGCAAGCAGCAATGTGTGCATCTGTTCGGAAGTCCTGCTGTGCATAAAGGATGTTTTTTAATTTGCTTGCACATTCCAGGAAAAAAAAAAGAGATTTCCTATTTATAGATGAATTCAACATTTGGATAATAATGCTTTCTTGGCTTATTATTCAGTGTGGAGATTTCCTCTGTGTTTCTAGCTACACCTGTTTTGGTCCCTCGTCCCTATATCTCACTTTAATGAATCAGAGCCAGAGCCCTAAGCAAAGTCTGTCTCACATTTCTTCATCTGTAAAAGGAAGTTAATAATTCCTTACAGAGAAGCTGGGCGGATTAAACAAAGTAATGTAAAGCACTTAGAAACCAATGTCTGAGGTTGAGAAGGTAATCAGTAATGTAGGGAGTTTAGGAAAACAGATTTAGGAGTTCATTTCTCCCAACAAGATCCAAACTTAGCTGAGAGATTATAACTAAATCTTAAGCTGCACTTTGGGGCGCCTGGGTGGCTCAGTCGTTAAGCATCTGCCTTCAGCTCAGGTCATGATCCCAGGGTCCTGGGATCGAGCCCTGCGTCGGGCTCCCTGCTTGGCAGGAAGCCTGCTTCTCCCTCTCCCTCTGCCACTCCCCCTGCTTGTGTTCCCTCTCTCACTGTGTCTCTCTCTGTCAAATAAATAACTAAAACCTTTTAAAAAAAATCTTAAGCTGCACTTGATAATAGTTATCAAATGCTTATTGATTTCATTTTTTTTAGATTTATTTATTTATTTATTTGTCAGAGAGAGAGAGAGAGAGCACAAGCAAGGGGAGTGGCAGGCAGAGGGAGAGGGAGAAGCAGGCTTCCCGCTGAGCAAGGAACCCGATGCGGGACTCGATCCCAGGACCCCAGCATCATGACCTGAGCTGAAGGCAGATGCTTAACCAACTGAGCAACCCAGGCATCCCTGCTTACTGATTTCAATAAGCAGGACATCATCAGAACCTGGGGGCTGCCACATTGGGTTATGCTCAAACACAACTAAGCAGAGGATCCCAGACCTTCAGCTTATACACACACACACACACACACACACACAATACCCATCCAACAAATACATCTTAATTCAATAAAGTTTATATGTCCTAAACAATATGACTGCACTCCTTTTCTTTGGCATAACTTGCAATGTCAGAATTATCTCCCAAACCAGGAGTCAGTAAACTTTCAATAAAAGTCCAGACAGGAAACATTTTTAGGCTTTACAAGCCAAGAAACAACGTCCTCAATTCTTTTTCTTTTTAATTTTACATTTAAAAATGTAAAAACCACTCATAGCTCAAGGACTAGACCTGGGCATAGAGTCTGTAATTTGTCAACCCTTGTACTAAAAAGATGAAACTAAGAGTTTCAGCTGTTGTATGCTTTATAAATTTCAATATGAATGAGAATACAATTCCTACCTAACAGACATCCTCACCAAACAGACCAGCAGGTGTATTATATAATCACTCACCTACAAAAGAAATAGTCTGTGAATCCTAATGTGGGCCCAACCCCTCAAACATACCAATTTTGACCCATCTACTGAAAACGACCCATCTACTATTGCCTAAAATTCCTCCATTCAAACTTCATTTTTTTAAATTTTATTCTTATGTTAATCCCCATACATTACATCATTAGTTTTAGATGAAGTGTTCCATGATTCATTGTTTGTGCACAACACCCAGTGCTCCATGCAGAACGTGCCCTCCTCAATACCCACCACCAGGCTAACCCATCCTCCCACCCCCTTCCCTCTAGAACCCTCAGTTTGTTTTTCAGAGTCCATCGTCTCTCATGGTTCGTCTACCCCTCCGATTTCCCCCGCTTCATTCTTCCCCTCCCGCTACCTTCTTCTTCTTCTTCTTTTTTTTTTTAACATATATTGCATTATTTGTTTCAGAGGTACAGATTTGAGATTCAACAGTCTTGCACAATTCACAGCGCTTACCAGAGCACACACCCTCCCCGGTGTCCATCACACAGTCACCCCATCCCTCCCACCCCACCCCCCACTCCAACAACACTCAGTTTGTTTCCTGCGATTAAGAATTCCTCATATCAGTGAGATCATATGATACATGTCTTTCTCTGTCAAACTTCATTTTTTTGCACTAAATAGATTCATTGTTTCAGAAACCACTTAGAGAGGTAGTACATTAAGTCGCTAAAACTTTAACAATAATTTATGTTCTCAAATGACTTTCTTCATGTGGGAATTTTGAATGATATATGAAAGAATACCAAAAGAAATGGAATAAACAAGTGGTCCTCAAAGAAATTTGGAATGTGTCCTAATTCCAGATCAGTTATTAAAAAAAGATTATAGGAGCACCTGGGTGGTTCAGTTAAGCATCCGATTCTTGATCTCAGCTCAGGTCTTGATTTCAGGGTCGTGAGTTCAAGCCCCACACTGGGCTCCAGGCTGGGCATGAAACCTACTTAAAAGTAAAAAATAATAAAATGGGCGGGGGGAATTGAAGGGAGAGATGAACCATGAGAGACTATGGACCTGAGAAACAAACAGGGTTTTAGAGGGGAGGGGGGAGGGGGGATTGGTTAGACCGGTGATGGGTATTAAGGAGGGCACGTACTGCATGGAGCACTGGGTGTTATACGAAAACAATGGATCGTGGATCACTACATCAAAAACTAATGATGTATTGTATGGTGACTAACATAACATAATAAAATTTTTAAAAATAATAATAAAATAAATAAATAATAATTAAAAAAAATATCAGAGATGGGGCAGTGTTATTCTGATGCATCTACGTTTTTCACCTAGTTTCCCTACTAGAAACAAAATAAGCTAGTGGTAGCACATACAGCCTCTGGAGACTGAGTCTGGTTCACACCAGCTGTATAACCTTGGGCAAGTCATTTAGTTCAATGAGCCTCAGTTTAATTATCTGAAAAAATGAGAATGATAATAGGATCTATCTCAGAGTGTTGATGTAAGAGTTAAATGAGATGAATATATGAAGAACACTTAGAATAGTTTTAGCACATAGAAGATTCACAGTAAGTGATAGCAATGACTGTTTTAACATTTCTCAAATTTTAGTGCAAAGAACAAATGTAGAATTTGTTAAAAATTCATACTCTCAGGGCACCTGGGTGGCTCAGTCAGTTAAGCGTCCAACTCTTGATTTCAGCTCAGGTCATGATCTCAGGGTTATGAGACTGAACCCCAAGTCGGGCTCTGTGCTGGGTATAGAGCGTGCTTAAGATTCTCTCTCTCCCTCTCCTTCTGTCCCTCTCCCCACTAAAAAAAATCCATACTCCCATCCCTAAAGATTTTGATTTAGAAGTTCTGGTGGGTGGGGTGGGGATCTGTATTTCAACAAGAATGTCAGATGATTCTAATGTCAGTGATGCAGACCATGTTTAAAAAAAATAACATCCTACAAAACTCATTAGTAGTGTGAGGAGTTGGAATAGTGGTTACATGAGAGGACATGGGAGAGGCTAATGATTAGGGGGAGCTCAAGGGGACTGAAGAGGTGCAGGTAATGGTCTATGTCTTAGCCCAGGTGTTGGTTACACAGGTATGTTCACCTTGTGATAATTTATCAAGATGCACACTTATGATTTATGTGCTTTTCTGTATGTAAGATTTTTCTTCAATAAAAAAATAAAAACCAAACAACAAACAACAAAATAAAACCAGTGTCCTGTATCAGTGGTTCTCATTCCTGACTGAACAATGAACTCAGTTTGAGAATTTTAACAAACATCAATGTCCAGACCTCAATTCTCAGAAATTCTGATTTAATTGATCTAGGGTGGGACCCAGCCATCAGTACATTTTAGAAGCTCCTCAGATGAGTCTATCCTTTACAGCCATGGTTGAGAACCCCTGCCCTTACCAATGTTCTCAAACCCCGGCATGCATCAGGCTCACCTGAGGGCTTATTAAAACACCAATGACTGCACCCTACTTCCAGAGTTTCTGATTCAGTGGAAGCCAGGATGAGGGCCTGAGAATTTGCATTTCTCAGTTTTTTTGTTTTTTTTTTTTAAAGATTTTATTTATTTATTTGAGAGAGAGCACATGAGGGGGGTTAGGGTCAGAGGGAGAAGCAGACTCCCTGCTGAGCAGGGAGCCCGATGTGGGACTCGATCCAGGGACTCGTGGATCATGACCTGAGCCGAAGGCAGTCGCTTAACCAACTGAGCCACCCAGGCGCCCTGCATTTCTCAGTTTTTAAGAAATGCTGATTCTGCTGGTCCACACCAATGGTGATTTCTTTACAAAGTCAAACCTCTGGCATCAAACCCCTCTTGTCTTCATTTACCTAATATTCTTCAATCAATAAAAAGTTAATGTTCCTCAGATATTAAAAATCTATAACCCAGGAATTGGACTATTGTAGTTATGGAATACAGGCAGTTTTGACATTGTAACTTTTGGTCATATTAGAAAGTACATTCTTTCATTGAAATAGCCACATATTTTTTTTTAAGATTTTATTTATTTATTTGTGAAAGAGAGAGAGAATGAGCGTGCACAAGCAGGGGGAGCGGCAGGCAGAGGGAGAAGCAGGCTCCCTGCTGAGCAAGGAACCTAATGTGGGACTTGATCCCAGGACCCTGGGATCATGACCTGAGCCAAAGGCAGATGCTTAACCAACTGAGCCACCCAGGTTTCCCGAAATATCCACCTAGTCTTTAAACAAACATTTCCTGAGCCCCTACAATGTAGTAGACACAGAGCTATGTGCAGATCTTGTTTTCAAGAAGTCCTCAAACTAGAACAGAACTCCTGAATCTCATACATAAAGGAACTAATATTCATGCTGATTTTTTATTGCAAGATTGCCTCCTGGATTAATACTTGGAATGGTTCTCTCTTTCTGTAAGTGGGCACCAGAAGAATATAGAGGTCCTTGAGAAAGGACTATGGTTCTCTCAAAAGAAGACTGTGCACATCTCAGTGTAAATCTAAGGGATGTTTTTCTTATATATTTTTTAAGAGCTCCCAATACATTAGCCCTTGATGCTCCAGTAAGAACTTTATTTTTTACCAGAGAAAGAGATTCCTTTGTGACAAATCTGATGACAACCTTAAAGATCACTTTACAGTTATAGCCTCAGATAATACAATGCAGAATTATCCTCAGTAGCATCACAAGCATAACCCTGGACCATCACTCAAAACTGATTTACTCCTAAGGACTTGGTTCTGCATATTTTCATTCCCCCATGCCCTTTCTTTGTTTATGTTACTTAAATTCTATTGGGAACAAAGGCCTTGACATTGGACTGCAGAGCCCATGTAAAATGTCTATGCTATCGTATTTGTCAGCTCTCAAGGCATGTAGAATAATTGAAGTCCATTTGTAAAGCTTTCTATAGCTCACTAGCAGGAACATCAACTGACAATCTCAACAAAAATATAAGGAATGAAAATTCTTACAAAACTTTATTCACCATGAATTTTTCTACATTTCTAAAGACTTTTCTGTAAAACAGAAAGCTTTGGTTTAATGTCAGTTAATACTACGGCAATAAAACACATCACCTACTATCCTTGATGGCTACAGTCTTAGTTTCAGAGAAACATTTGCTCTACCTTATACCTGGCATCTCATTATCTCTTTTAACAGAATTAATGTTACATGAAATCCTATGTGATCTGCACCCACCTTTATGAAATAATTGGTATTTAGTTCAGCAGAATTAAATCCAACAATATGTAAAAAGAGTAAAATACCATGATCAAATAGCATCCCAGAAATGGCTTTTTGTTTGTCCCAGAAATGAGAAGTTTAACATTAGAAAACCAATCAATGTAATTCACTATATTAGCAAAAAAAATAAATGAATACAATATGACCATCTCATTTTTTGACAAAAATCAAAATCCATTCATGTTAAACTCTCAGCAAGCTGGGAATAGAATGAAACTTCTTCAGCTGATATAGAAAAACCTATAGTTAACACACTTACTGGCGAAAGACTGGATACTTTCCCTCCAAAATCAGAAACAAGAATTCCTAGGGCACCTAGGGGGCTCAGTTAGTTAAGCATCCAACTCTTGGTTTCAGCTCAGGTCATGATCTCAGGGTCATGGAATCAAGCCCTACGTCGGGCTCTGTGCTCAGCGCGGAGTCTGCTTCATGTTCTCTCTCCCTCTCCCTCCTGCTCACTCTCTCTCTCCCCCAAATAAATAAATAAATAAATAAATAAATAAATAAATAAAATCTTTAAAAAGAAAAAAAAAGAAACAAGAATTCCTTCTCTCACCACTTATTAAATATTTTGCTAAAAGTCCTAGCCAATGCAATAAGGTAAAAATATTTTTAAAAAAGGAAATAAAAGCATGCAGATTGGGAAAAAAAGAAATGCAATTGCCATTATTAATAGACATAATACGCTCATATACATAGAAAATCCTGAGGAATCTAGATAAAAGCTACTAGAAATAATAAGTGAATTTAGGAAGATAGCAGGATACAATGGCAATACTGAAAAATCAATTGTATTTTTATATCCTAGAAATAATTAGAAATTAGAGTTAAAAAGCAATATCACTTATAACAGAATCAAAAATATTAAATACTTATGGACCATTATTTTAAAATGTGTGCAAGGCCTACACTGAAAACAATAAAACATTGCTGAGACAAAATACCTGAAACATATCATCTGCATGCATGGTCAGAAGACTCAATACTGATAAGATGTCAATTCTCTCTAAATTGATCTATAGGTTCCTCATAATATCAATCAAAATCCCAGCAGATTTCACTGTATAAACTGACAGGCAGGCTCTAAAATGTATATGGAAATGTAAAGAACTCAGAATAGCCAAAAAATTTTTGAAAAAGAAGAACAAAGCATCCATGCTACCTGATTTAAAATTTTAATATAATGTTATAGTAATTGGAGTGGTGCTGGCAAAAAAACAGACATACAGATCAATGGAACAGAATAGAGAGTACCAAAAAATACCCATCCATATATGGCCAATCTATGTTCAATAACAAATGGTGCTTGGATACCCACATGGGAAAGAGTGAACCTTAATCTTCACTAGTCACAGAAATTAATTTGAAATGGATCATAAACCAAAACACAAAATATTCTAGAAGAAAATATTCAAAATGCATATATCTGACATAAAGGACTTACCTCCAAAATATATAAGAACTCTTATAACTCAATAAAAAGAAGATAAATAAACCAGCTGAAATGGGCAGAATATTTGAACAGAAATTTCACAAAAGGAGATGCATGGAATGCCAAAATCCATTTGTAAAGATGCTCCATGTCTTTAGTCACAAAGGAAATGCAATTAACACCACAATGAGATACCACTAATTCCCTACTCAAATGGCTGAAATTTTTAAAACTGACAATATTAAATATACGTTAGGATGTGGAACATCTGGAATTCTCAGACATTGCTGTTAGAAATGTACAGCCACTTTGATAAACTGACAATTTCTTAGAAAGTTTAACATACACTGACCATGTGACTCAGGAATTCCTCTCCCAAAAACCTCTTGAATAGGAAACATAGGTACACACTCATTTTTAAAAATTGTTACATGGATGTTTATAGCAGCTTTATCCATAATAGCCAAAAACTGAAAACAACCCAAATGGAACTTAAAAAAAAAAAAAAAAACTGTTCCATGCAACAACATAGTTGAATCTCTAAAACACTACTCTGGAAAAAAGCAAAACAAAACAAAAAAACTAGTGTAAAAGAGTGCCTACTACATAAGTCCATTCTCATGAAACTCTACAGAAGACAAATTTAATCTATAATGATAGAAAGCAGATCAGTGGTTGCCTAGAACCGAAGTGGGCAGATGGGACTGATTTGGAAGGAGCTCATGGGGACCATTCGGGCAGATGGAAATGTATACATTTGTCAAAACTTATGGAAGCATTGCATCTTATGTAAATTATATTTCAATAAAGCTCATTTTTAAATTAAAAAGTTAGCACTTTTTACGTCTCTGAACACATTTGACACTATTGGTATAAAGAGGCAATGAACATAAAGCATCAAATAAGAAGAGCTACCACCGGCTATTTACTGGGTGTCAGAATCTACGCTCAGCATTTTAAAAGTATTTTCTAGTAAAACCAATGTCTTAAGGTTTGTTTCTGTTCCCACTTTACAGATGAAGAAAATGAGGCTTAGGAAAGTCAACAGTTACTAAGTGGTGGGGTGGGCTTGGAAAGTCAAATCCATCTATCTCCAAAGTAACCCGTGCTCCCAGAATTCACACCACGCTTTCTCAGAAAGGAGAAGGACATTGCATCTCTGAGGAGCCCCAAGGGTCATTACAGTAAAATGCTCTAAACAAGATGCCAACCAAGAAGAAAATACATGGATTTGTCACCTGGGCAGAACAAGAATAGAATAATAAACAAACAAGAAGCTTTGCAGGGTCCACTAATGTCAACAGACCATCAAGTCTGAACTGACAGGCAGCAAATGTAATTATGGCAGCAGGAAAATTCCAGTTTAAAATATTACATTAATCTCAAAAGTACAAGGGTCCTTGTTATCATTCTTATTTGAGAAGAGAAATTAACTTACAAAGAAAGGCAGACATTTTCAAGGAATAAAAATATGTATCTATCTTCTCACACTTTTTCTTGTCTTATTTACCAGAATGCTTATGTTCCTAGCTTACACTGTTTTATAAGTAAAGGCTTTCAAATTTTTAGGAATGGAGAGTGTTATATTAAATAAATAGATCCAGCTCCAAAACATAAAGAAATGGAAAACAACCTAATTAATTCTAGAAAAGCAAATATAGCCCTAATGCCAAAATCTTACAGAAATAGCACAACATTTTTAAAGGGAAAGAGGAAAAGAAGGGGAGAGGGAAAGAAAGGAGACTTTTGAAAATGTTCAATTAAGAGTGTAAGTGAAATTACAAATAAAATGTTTGCAAATAGAATTCAACAAAATATCTTCTAAGGCAACCAAATAGAATTAAACAGGGAAAGTAAGAATGGCCCAATCCTGAGAAATTTATTAATATAATATAACAAAAAGCTAAACAAAAAAATCCATAAGATAATGCTCCATTTAATCATCTGCCCCAACTTGTCATCTATTTTTTATCTTCATATACGAATAATTGGAAGCTGTTCAAATTCTTTCAATAAGAAAAAAATACAAATTTATACAAAGGATCAAACATACATTTATAACATCATTACATCAACAAATAAAAATCACCAGATGCCAGAAAGGCATTTGATGAAATTAACCTCCATTCCTGATTTTGTAATAGCTTAAAAATAAGAAAGAAAAGAGGGGAAACTTTAACAGACCCAGGGTCAACTAACACCACTACTGACCTCATCTATACAAAGCACAGCACCTGGTACATGATAAGCACCCAATAAATAGAAGCTATTTTTTATATCAAACCATCAACCAGCTTCAGGCTTAAGAGAAATTCTACAGGCATAATATTAAAATTAAGCACAGGGGCTCCTGGGTGGCTCAGTCAGCTGAGTGCCCCACTCTTGGTTTCTGCTCATGATCTCATGAGTCCTGGAATCAAGCCCTGGGTCCCAGGCTCTGCACTCAGTGGGGAGTTGGCTTGGGAATTCTCTCCTGCCCCTCTCCCTGCTCTCTTTCTCTCTCTCAAATAAATAAAAGCTTTAAAAAAAATAAAGCACAAAGCAAGGAAGCTTTCTATCACCTATATTTCATCTTATTTATTTTTTAAAAATAAAAATAATAAATGCAGGAAAGAAAAAGACAAAATTATCATTTTTTGCAGATGAGTGACCACCTTGATATCCAAAGAGAAAATTCTAAAAACTAGTAGAACTAAGAAAAGAGTTTAGGAAAATGGCCAGATACAACATAAGTATTTCTTTAAATCAACAACATTCCTAATACTAGTCCATTAGATAATATAATTTTAAAATACATTTTGTTTACTATAGAAATAACAAAAATTAAAAAGGGAAAATTTCCATGAGAAATATGCATAGTATGAAAAAACACAAACCTTTACTTATAGAATAAGATTTAAATAAGAATGGGAAAATTATTGTAAAAATATCAAAACTTCCAAAATTTATATTTGTATTTAAAATTCCAACAGGATTATGAAGACTTTAAATATTCTAAAATTCATCAGAAAGGGTAAGCAGGTAAGAATATCAAATAAAAAGGCATAAAAGAAATGTTATTAGTCAGTTACTGATCTTAATACATGTGAGCTCTCAATAAATATGTGCTGAATCAACTATAAAATTAAGGTAGGTAAAATCATGTAATACATAAGCAAATAAGTAAAAGGCACACATGCCCAGATTCAAATAAAAAACTCAGAATTGGACCTTATCTAATTTTTGGTACCAATTTTTGGTACTTAAAAATTGAAAGTATGATATTGGAGTAATCATAAAACAGCAGAGAGGGGAAGAATTATTTAATAAATGTTGAGGAAATGTGATAAAAAATTGAAAAACAAGGGGCACCTGGGTGGCTCAGTCTGTTGAGCATCTGACTCCTGGTTTCAGCTTGGGTCATGATCTTGGGGTTGTGGGACTGAGCCCCATGTTGGACTCCATGTGCAGCATGGAGTCTGCTTGAGAGTCTCTTCTTCTCCCTCTGCCCCTCCTCTCTCTCTCTCTCAAGTAAAATGAATAAATAAAATCTTTTTTAAAAAAATTTTTAATAAAAAGAATTGAAAAACAAACCAGAGAACTTCCTTTCTTGCCATAACTAAAAAATGTCCAGATGGGTCAAAAAGTTAAGTAGTTAAAACTCATAGCAGAGAAAAGCTATAAACCCTCTGGAGGGAGAAAGAATTCCTAAGCTCAAAAGCAACAGAAGAAACTAAAGATCAATACCTTTATAACCCAAAACTTTGGAAATTTCTCCATGTTAATAAAAAAAAATCAACATTAAAAGGCATACATCGTGGGGCACCTGGGTGGCTCAGTCGTTGAGCATCTGCCTTCGGCTCAGGTCATGATCTCAGGGTCCTGGGATTGAGCCCGCATTGGGCTCCCTGCTCAGTGGGGACCTGCTTCTCCCTCTCCCACTCCCCCTGCTTGTGTTCCCTTTCTCGCGGTCTCTCTCTGTCAAATAAATAAATAAAATCTTTAAAAAAAAAAAAAAGGCATACATTGAGAAAAAAATTAGGTTATATAGTAGATAAATTATCCTTCTCATTACAATTTACAGGGTTCATATATACAACAAGGGGAAACTCACAACTCTGATAGCCTAATAATATAAATAGACAATCCACAAAAGAAAATGCAACTAGTAAACAAATATGGGGAAACATTCCAATAGAAATTTAAGAAATGCAAAATAAAACCACAGGGAAGTGCTATTTTTCTCATGATATTAGCAAGTACTTTGTTGAATGATAATATTCTACTCTGGCACTGGTGTTGTGAACCTGGTATTTTTACACCAGGTTTCAACCTTTTGACCTTGTCGAAAATGTAAATTGGCACAACCATTTTGAAAGCAATTTGAAAATATTTTTTCATAGGCCTTAAGTTCATTCATAGCTTTTGATCCAATAATTCCATTTTGAAAAATTTATCTTCAAGAAATAAATATGGGGAAAGCTTTATGTGTGAAGATATTCACTGGAGTATTACTTATAATAGCTAAAATTGGAAGAAAACCCTTAAATATCCAATAATAATGAAAAACCTAAGTAAACTAAAATCCTGAGTAAATTATACCCACTAAATGGAATAATAAGTAGGTGTTTCAAGTGACAGATAAAACTATTAAACACGTTATCTCTGGAAAGTAAAACTATAAAGAATTTTTATTTTGCTCTTAATGCATTCCTTAAGGTTTGAATTTTTTATTTCTTTCATATTATAATGAGAAGAAAGATATGAAGATATTTCCATTTTGAAAAAACATAGTTGAAATGATGGTTACAAAAATTATAATAATAACATGGAAGCTTGCTCATTATCCTTGGGGAAAAAAAGATCTGGAATGAAATACCCATAAATGCTAATAGTGGATATGTTTATTGATGAGAATATGGGATGATTTTTTGCCTGTTTTCCAAATTATCTTTATTCAACAAACATTTATTGAGATCTTAAGTTAAAGGTCCTGAACTATGACAAAGATGTAAAAGGCACTGCCATGCTGTTCATTAATACACCTGACCTATTTTTATAATATGCAGGATAGACATTTTCTCCCCGCAAAAGAATTCTCAGGGAAAATAGTGTAATGCATCACAAAACAATCCATTAAGAGTTTATTATTATACAAACTTCTGTGGCATAAAACTATAACATCCATTTTTCAAACACATATAAGAAAGTACTATTAAGACTTAATAATTTGGTTTACAATAACAACTTCTAAACTTCCAAATCTATCAAATATGAGAAAAGAGAGGGGTGCCTCAGTGGCTCAGTTAAGTGTCTGAATCTCCATTTTGGCTCAGGTCATAATCTCAGGGTCATGAGATGGAGCCTGGTGGGTGTGGAGCCTGCTTAGGATTCTCTCTCCCTCTCCCTCTGCCCCTCCCACCTCTAAAAACAAACAAAAAAATATGAGAAAAGAGAGATAGAAATTTCTTTACTGTTTCCTCAGATCCCTGAGATTATTTAACACCTTGTTTCAAAAGCACAGAAATAAAGAGTGAAAAGTTTACAGAGGGAGGCAGAGCAAGATGGCAGAGGAGTAGGAGACCTGGATTTCGCCTGGTTCCAGGAATTCAGCTGGATAGGGATCAAGCCATTCTGAACACCTACAAACTCAACAGGAGATCGAAGAAAAGAAGAGCAGCAACTCTCTGAACAGAAAAGCGACCACTTTCTGGAAGGTAGGATGTGCAGAGAAGTGAATCCAAGGCGATATTCGGGAAGATAGACGGCGGGGGAGGGGGCCTCTGTCGGCTGCTTCTGGCAAGTGATAGAGCTGCAGAGCACAAAATCAGAACTTTTAGAAGTCGGCTCCGCTGAGGGACATCGCTCCAGTGGCTAAGTGGGGGGTGGGACCCTCGCGGGACAGTGTGGTCTCAGGACCCTCGGGGTCACAGGAAGACCAGGGGTGCCTGAGTGCAGCAGAGTTCCCAGGTATCAGAGCAGGGAAGCCAGCTGCAGAGACGGAGCCAAGGCGCGGGCTCTCAGCTCAGGGTTTCCATAAACCGTGATCCGCGGCACAGTCGGGCCACTGCTCTCCAGCAGGGACCCAACAAGTGGCAGATCCGGGGAGACTCCCCTTCCTCCCTGGGAGGAGCGGCACGGGAGCAAACTGCAGGGATCTGCTGGGTTTGGAGACTCCACACCGGGTCGTGTGCCAGAGATAGAAACACTCGGTCACAGGCCGGGTGAGCACGGAGTGCGGCCAGAGACCAGGGAGATGGGAGTGACTAACTGCTTTTCTCTGGGGGCTCACTGAGCACTGGGGCCCTGAGTTCTCGACTCCTCCAGGGCGGAGATTGGGAGGCCGCCATTTTCACTCTCGTCCTCCAAAGCTGTATGGAGAGCTTGCAGGGAACAGAAGCTCCCGAGAGCAAACCCGAGCAGATTACTTAGCCCGGACCCAGCAAGGGCGGGGCAATTCCGCCTCCTGCAAAGACATCTGAGAACCACAGCAACAGGCTCCTCCCCCAGAAGATCAGCAAGAACAGCCAGCCAAGACCAAGTTTACCGATCAATGAGAACAGCAGAACTCCAGCGCTAGCGGAATACTGCACATAGAATTCATGGCTTTTTCCCCAGGATTCTTTAGTCTTTCAAAGTTAATTTTTTTTTAACTGTCTTTTCTTTTTGTTTTTGAATTTTTCTTTTTCCATTTTTCAACCAACATCTTATCAATCCCTTTTTTAAAAAATATTTTTTATTTTTCATTTTTAGAGTCATATTCTATCCCTTCATAGTAGTTACCCTTATTTTTGGTATATATATATATATCTTGTTCTCTCTTTAAAATTTTGGGATACAGTTTCTTCTAACAGATCAAAATATACCCTAAATCTCTACTGTATGTCTTTGTTCTAGTCTCCTGCCTGATCATTCTCTCCCTTTTTTTTTTAATCCTCTTCTTTCTTTTTTCAACCAACCTCTTATCTTATCAATTCCTTTTATAAAATCTTTTATAATTTTCATCTTTACAGTCATATTCCATCCCTTCATCGTATTAACCCTTATTTTTGTACATATATAAGTTTTTCTTTCTTTAAAATTTTAGGAGGTACTTTCTTCTAACAGACCAAAATACGCCCAAAATCTAGTGTGTGGCACTGATCTATGCACCAGCCTGATCATATTTGATCATATTCTGTTTTTTTGTTTTGTTTTGTTTTTGTTTGTTTTTATCTTTTTCTTTTTCTTTCCTTTTTTTCTTTTTCTTTTTTCTTTCTTTCCCTTTCTTTTCCACCAGTTTCAGGTCTTTTCTGATTTGTTTAGTGTATATTTTCTGGGTACGTTGTTACCCTGTTAGCATTTTGTTCTCTCATTCATCTATTCTCCTCTGGACAAAATGACAAGACGGAAAAAATCACCTCAACAAAAAGAACAAGAGGCAGTACTGACTGCCAAGGACCTAATCAATACAGACATTAGTATGACGTCAGAACTAGAGTTCAGAATGATGATTTTAAAGATACTAGCTGGGCTTGAAAAAAGCATGGAAGTTATCAGAGAAACCCTTTCTGGAGAAATAAAAGAACTAAAATCTAATCAAGTCGAAATCAAAAAGGCTATTAATGAGGGGCAATCAAAAATGGAGGCTCTAACTGCTAGGATAAATGAGGCAAAAGAGAGAATTAGTGATATAGAAGACCAAATGATGGAAAATAAAGAAGTTGAAAAAAAGAGAGCTAAACAACTACTGGATCACAAGGGCAGAATTCGAGAGATAAGCAACACCATAAGATGAAACAACATTAGAATAATTGGGATCCCAGAAGAAGAAGAAAGAGAGAGGGGGGCAGAAGGTGTATTGGAGCAAATTATAGCAGAGAACTTCCCTAATTTGGGGAAGGAAACAGGCATCAAAATCCAGGAGGCACAGAGAACCCCCCTCAAAATCAATAAAAATAAGTCAACACCCCAACATCTAATAGTAAAACTTACGAGTCTCAGAGACAAAGAGAAAATCCTGAAAGCAGCTCGGGAGAAGAGATATGTAATCTACAATGGTAGAAACATTAGATTGGCAACAGACCTATCCACAGAGACCTAGCAGGCCAGAAAGGACTGGCAGGATATATTCAGAGCACTAAATGAGAAAAATATGCAGCCAAGAATACTATATCAGCTAGGCTGTCATTGAAAATAAAAGGAGACTTAAAAAGCTTCCAGGACAAACAAAAACTAAAGCAATTTGCAAACACGAAACCAGCCCTACAAGAACTATTGAAAGGGGTCCTCTAAGCAAAGAGAGAGCCTAAAAGCAACATAGACCAGAAAGGAACACAGACAATATACAGTAACAGTCAACTTACAGGCAATACAATGGCACTAAATTCATATCTTTCAATAGTTACCCTGAATGTAAATGGGCCAAATGCCCCAATCAAAAGACACAGGGAATCAGACTGGATAAAAAAAAACAAGACCCATCGATATGCTGCCTGCAAGAGACTAATTTTAGACCCAAAGACACCCCCAGATTGAAAGTGAAGGGGTGGAAAACCATTTACCATGCTAATGGACACCAAAAGAAAGCTGGGGTGGCAATCCTTATATCAGACAAATTAGATTTTAAACCAAAGACTATAATAAGAGATGAGGAAGGACACTATATCCTACTTAAAGGGTCTATCCAACAAGAAGACCTAACAATTGTAAATATCTATGCCCCTAACATGGGAGCAGCCAATTATATAAGCCAATTAATAATAAAAGCAAAGAAACACATCAACAACAATACAATAATAGTGGAGGACTTTAACACCCCCTCACTGAAATGGACAGATCATCTAAGCACAAGTTCAACAAGGAAATAAAGACTTTAAATGACACACTGGACCAAATGGACTTCACAGATATGTTCAGAACATTCCATCCCGAAGCAACAGAATACACATTCTTCTCTAGTGCCCATGGAACATTCTCCAGAATAGATCACATCCTAGGTCACAAATCAGGTCTCACCTGGTACCAAAAGATTGGGATCATTCCCTGCATATTTTCAGACCACAATGCTTTGAAACTAGAACTCAATTGCAAGAGGAAAGTCAGAAAGAACTCAAATACATGGAGGCTAAAGAGCATCCTACTAAAGAATGAATGGGTCAACCAGGAAATCAAAGAATTTTTAAAAATTCATGGAAACAAATGAAAATGAAAACACAACTGTTCAAAATCTTTGGGATACAGCAAAGGCGGTCCTAAGAGGATAGTATATAGCAATACAAGCCTTTCTCAAGAAATGAGAAAGGTCTCAAGTACACAACCTAACCCTACACCTAAAGGAGCTGGAGAAAGAACAGCAAATAAAGCCTAAACCCAGCAGGAAAAGAGAAATAATAAAGATCAGAGCAGAAATCAATGAAATAGAAACCAAAAGAACAGTAGAACAGATCAACAAAACGAGGAGCTGGTTCTTTGAGTGAATTAATAAGATTGATAAACCCCTGGCCAGACTTATCAAAAAGAAAAGAGAAATGACCTAAATAAATAAAATCATGAATGAAAGAGGAGAGATCACAACCAACACCAAAGAAATACAATCTATTATAAGAACATATTATGAGCAACAATATGCCAGCAAATTAGATAATCTGGAAGAAATGGATGCATTCCTAGAGAAGTATCAACTACCAAAACTGAACCAGGAAGCAATAGAAAACCTGAACAGACCTATAACCATTAAGGAAATTGAAGCAGTAATCAAAAATCTCCCAACAAACAAAAGCCCAGGGCCAGATGGCTTCCCAGGGGAATTCTACCAAACATTTACAGAAGAATTAATACCTATTCTTCTGAAACTGTTCCAAAAAAATAGAAATGGAAGGAAAACTTCCAAACTCATTTTATGAGGCCACCATTACCTTGATCCCCAAACCAAAGACCCCATCAAAAAGGAGAATTACAGACCAATATCCTTGATGAACATGGATGCAAAAATTCTCACCAAAATACTAGTCAATAGGCTTTTCCTATAGGAGCCGCCGGATTGAGAGGAGCGTGGCCCTCTCCTCTCCCCGCGATGGCGTGTGCTCGTCCATTAATATCTGTGTACTCCGAAAAGGGGGAATCATCTGGCAAAAATGTTACTTTGCCTGCTGTGTTCAAGGCTCCCATTCGACCTGATATCGTGAACTTTGTTCACACCAACTTGCACAAAAACAACAGACAGCCATATGCTGTCAGTGAATTAGCAGGTCATCAAACCAGTGCTGAATCTTGGGGTACTGGCAGAGCTGTGGCTCGAATTCCCAGAGTTCGAGGCGGAGGGACGCACCGTTCTGGCCAGGGTGCTTTTGGAAATATGTGTCGTGGGGGCCGCATGTTTGCACCAACCAAAACCTGGCGCCGTTGGCATCGCAGAGTGAACACAACACAGAAGCGATATGTCATCTGCTCTGCCCTGGCCGCCTCAGCCTTACCCGCACTGGTCATGTCTAAAGGTCATCGTATTGAGGAAGTTCCTGAACTTCCTTTGGTGGTTGAAGATAAAGTTGAAGGCTACAAGAAGACCAAGGAGGCTGTTCTGCTTCTTAAGAAACTTAAAGCCTGGAATGATATCAAAAAGATCTATGCCTCTCAGCGAATGAGAGCTGGCAAGGGCAAAATGAGAAACCGTCGTCATATCCAGCGCAGGGGACCCTGCATCATCTACAATGAAGACAATGGTATCATCAAGGCCTTCAGAAACATCCCTGGAATTACTTTACTTAATGTGAGCAAACTGAACATTTTGAAACTTGCTCCTGGTGGGCATGTGGGACGTTTCTGCATTTGGACTGAAAGTGCTTTCCGCAAGTTAGATGATCTGTATGGCACTTGGCGTAAGGCTGCCTCCCTCAAGAGTAACTACAACCTTCCCATGCATAAGATGCTTAATACAGATCTTAGCAGAATCTTGAAAAGTCCAGAGATCCAAAGAGCCCTCCGAGCACCACGCAAGAAGATTCATCGCAGAGTTCTGAAGAAGAATCCACTGAAGAACCTGAGAATCATGTTGAAGCTAAACCCATATGCAAAGACCATGCGCCGGAATACCATTCTTCACCAGGCCAAGAATCACAAACTCCGAATGGATAAGGCAGCAGCAGCCTTAGAAGCCAAATCAGATGAGAAGGGGGTTCCAAGCAAGCCTGTGGTAGGGAAGAAAGGAAAGAAGGCTATTGGTGTGAAGAAGCAGAAGAAACCTGTGGTGGGGAAAAAGGCTGCAGCTACCAAGAAACCAGCAGCTGAGAAGAAGCCTGCAGAAAAGAAACCCACTGCGGAGAAGCCTACTGCCTAAAAACTTAGGTTTATTCTATAAAAGTCAAATCATTTTGGACAGCTAATTTTGAATAAAGACCCAATCACGGCCAGTGGGGGGGGAAAAAAAAATACTAGTCAATAGGATCCAACAGTACAATAAAAAGATTATTCACCACGACCAAGTGGCTGGGCTGCAAGGTTGGTTCAACATCCACAAATCAATTAATGTGATACAATACATTAATAAAAGAAAGAACAAGAACCATATGATCCTCTCAACAGATGCAGAAAAAGCATTTGACAAAGTACAGCATCCTTTCTTGATCAAAATTCTTCAGAGTATAGGGATAGAGGGTACATACCTCAATATCATAAAAGCCATCTATGAAAAACCCACAGTGAATGGGCGCCTGGGTGGCTCAGTTGGTTAAGCAACTGCCTTCAGCTCAGGTCATGATCCTGGAGTCCGAGGATCGAGTCCCGCATCGGGCTCCCTGCTCGGCAGGGAGTCTGCTTCTCCCTCTGACCCTCCCCCCTCTCGTGCTCTCTCTCTCTCAAATAAATAAATAAAATCTTTAAAAAAAAAAAAAAGAAAAGAAAAACCCACAGTGAATATCATTCTCAATGGGGAAAAACTGAGAGCTCTCCCCCTAAGGTCAGGAACACGGCAGGGATGTCCACTATCACCACTGTTATTCAACACAGTACTAGAAGTCCTAGCCACAGCAATCAGACAACAAAAAGAAATAAAAGGCATCCAAATCCACAAAGAAGAAGTCAAACTCTCACTGTTTGCAGATGATATGATACTTTATGTGGAAAACCCAAAAGACTCCACCCCAAAACTGCTAGCACTCATACAGGAATTCAGTAAAGTGGCAGGATATAAAATCAATGCGCAGAAATCAGTGCATTTCTATACACCAACAACAAGACAGAAGAAAGAGAAATTAAGGAGTTGATCCCATTTATAATTGCACCCAAAACCGTAAGATACCTAGGAATAAATCTAACCAAAGAGGCAAAGAACCTGTACTCAGAAAACTATAAAATACTCATGAAAGAAATTGAGAAAGACACAAAGAAATGGAAAAATGTTCCATGCTCATGGATTGGAAGAACAAATATTGTGAAGATGTCAAAGCTACCTAGAGCAATCTACACATTCAATGCAATCCCCATCAAAATACCATCCACTTTTTTCAAAGAAATAGAACAAATAATCCTAAAATTTGTGTGGAACCAGAAAAGACCCCGAATAGCCAGAGGAATGTTGAAAAAGAAAAGCAAAGCTGCGGCATCACAATTCCGAACTTCAAGCTCTATTACAAAGCTGTCATCATCAAGACAGTATGGTACTGGCACAAAAACAAACACATTGATCAATGGAACAGAATACAGAGCCCAGAAATGGACCCTTAACTCTATGGTCAACTAATCTTCGAAAAAGCAGGAAAGAATGTCTAATGGAAAAAAGACAGTCTCTTCAACAAATGGTGTTGGGAAAATTGGACAGCCACATGCAGAAGAATGAAACTGGACCATTTCCTTACACCACACACAAAAATAGACTCAAAATGGTTGAAAGACCTAAATGTGAGACAGGAGTCCATCAAAATCATAAAGGAGAACACAGGCAGCAACCTCTTCGACCTCAGCCACAGCAACTTCTTCCTAGAAACATCGCTGAAGGCAAGGGAAGCAAGGGCAAAAATGAACTATTGGGACCTCATCAAGGTAAAAAGCTTCTGCACAGCAAAAGAAACAGTCAACAAAACCAAAAGACAACTGACAGAATGGGAGAAGATATTTGCAAATGACATATCAGATAAAGGGCTAGTATCCAAAATCTATAAAGAACTTACCAAACTCAATACCCAAAGAACAAATGATCCAATCAAGAAATGGGCAGAAGACCTGAACAGACATTTTTCTAAAGAAGACATCCAAATGGCCAACAGACACATGAAAAAGTGCTCAACATCGCTTGGCATCAGGGAAATCCAAATCAAAACCTCAATGAGATACCACCCAGTCAGAATGGCTAAAATTAACAAGTCAGGAAACGACAGATGTTGGCGGGGACGTGGAGAAAGGGGAATCCTCCTACACTGTTGGTGGGAATGCAAGCTTGTGCAACCACTCTGGAAAACAGTATGGAGGTTCCTCAAAAAGTTGAAAATAGAGCTACCATACGATCCAGCAATTACACTACTGGGTATTTACCCCAAAGATACAAATGTACAGATCTGAAGGGGTACATACACCCCGATGTTTATAGCAGCAGTGTCCACAATAGCCAAACTGTGGAAAGAGCCAAGATGTCCATTTACAGATGAATGGATAAAGAAGATGTGGTATATATATACAATGGAATAATATGCAGCCATCAAAAAGAATGAAATCTTGCCATTTGCAACGACATGGATAGAACTGGAGAGTGTTATGCTGTGCGAAATAAGTCAATCACAGAAAGACATGTATCATATGACCTCACTGATATGAGGAATTCTTAATCTCAGGAAACAAACTGAGGGTTGCTGGAGTGGTGGGGGGTGGGAGGGTTGGGGCGGCTGGGTGATAGACATTGGGGAGGGTATGTGCTATAGTGAGTGCTGTGAATTGTGCAAGACTGTTGAATCACAGACCTGTACCTCTGAAACAAATAATACATTATATGTTTAAAAAAAGAAGAAGAAGAAGATAGCAGGAGGGGAAGAATGAAGGTGGGGAAATTGGAGGGGGAAATGAACCATGAGAAACAATGAACTCTGAAAAACAAACTGAGGGTTCTAGAGGGGAGGGGTGTGGGGGGATGGGTTAGCCTGATGATGGGTATTAAAGAGGGCATGTTCTGCATGGAGCACTGGGGGTTATATGCAAATAATGAATCATGGAATATTACATCAAAAACTAATGATGTAATGTATGGTGATTAACATAACATAATAAAAAAAAAAAAGAAAAGTTTACAGAGCTGAGTAGCTGCATTCAGTAAATATTTCTTGGTAAACCCAAAAGTGAGTTTGAACATATCCAGAAATTTCAGTAAAATATCTACCAGATTAGAAGATTTCACATAAAAAATGTGAAACATATAATTAATAACCTTATGTTGATTACATGTTAAAATGGTAGTATTTTAGAGACATTTAGTTAAATAAATATAGTATTAAATTGTTTTAATAACTATCACAGGTAATTTTCTACATGCCATTTCTCATAAACCTTATAGAGTTCAAAGACAAAAAAATATGGACCAGATTAATGTCTATCAAATTCAGAAGCATTTTCTTCTGTTATCTTTCAGAACACCTTTTATTTGTTAAATTAAATGCACTAATTCATAGAAATCACTTAAAATAGTGCCCAGCTTATAGAACTACCCCACAAACATTGAATGTTATTTTTAACAATTTAAGAAATAGTTTTGAGCAACTCCCATGTGCCTAGCATGATACTAACCACAATTAAAGCACAGTTAGGTCTCTGAAGGATAACAGCTCTGAAGAACAGGACATCCTGGGCCATCACTTCTCCTTAATCAAGAACAAAATGGGGGCAGAATCCCCACACTGCTGAAGAGAAAAAAGAAATAATGTCTTTCCTTTGGTCTCCTAAAAACAGTAGATTCTTGATGGGGTTACTTACCTGTCCACAGGTGGACCAAAAAAGGGTAGCCAGGGAACAGCTATGTGAAAGCCAAGGTGGAAACAGAAGGACATGAAGTCTCTGAGAATAATAGGAGGGGTTCATTGGATGAAAGATGAGGGGCAATGATGGCAGAGTTGATACTGTGTCTTCATGGCCCTTCCTCCCTTTAAATGCCCTCCTGGGAATGTCTCCTCCAGGTCACATGGTAATGGGCTGAGTGACATCACACAGCAGGGACATGGCATTCTCCAAAACCCAAAAGAAAAGGAGTATCAAGAAATCACTTAGAAACAGCTACTGGAATCAAACAAAGGCCAGCTTTGCTAATAAGAACTATATCAAATGTCACAGAAGAATAAATGCAAATCATAGTTAGAATCTATTTTTTGGGAGGTAGATCTAGAGTCGAGTCCAACATCTTAACCAATGATAAACAAAGAGCGCTATACTTCCTCAAAAAAAAAAACTTCCAATAAGGCAAACCCAAAAGTGCTTAATTGATAAATAAGAAAAGCAAACATTATAAGCACCACAGGAGGTAGATTTGTATTTTGACAAGCAACAAGAATCCAAAACTCTAAACAGTACTATTAAAAATATTTAAACAATTTGTGTCAGTTTCACGATTCCCTTGCTTTATTACCACATTGCAAGTTGATTAGAGGACTATTATAAATATTTTTCAGAGTAAACTTCTAGACGTTTAATTGCAGTTAAACATTATTTCTCCAATATGTAATCTAATTAAGGTGGGGAGGGCAATAAAGATGAGCAGGGATAAGACCATTTCGTGAGCAGCCTGGAAAGTGAAGTGGGCCCAAAGCACCCCAAAGGTGTTCCTAAGTCTCCTTCGGCTACAACAATGAACAGTGCCTTTCCCGAATCAGGGAAGGATCCCCTCTCTTTGATTCCTTAGACAGATTTCTGAAGCAACAGCCTTGGATTTATTTCTCTGGCAAACATTATAAATAAAACATTCATCATTACTAAACCTGCCTGGAAAAAAGAATGCTCTGCTAGAGACCAATCCACATTTTTCTGGGCCCAAATCAGAAGTTTTTTACACTTGAAGAAAATGCTTTGTTCTTTTTACTGAAATTTTTCTGACTCAGGTAAAACCCCCAAAGGATCTTCAAGGTTGGAAAATGCCTTGAATATCACAAACACCACAGCCATAGACTTGAATAAAATGAACCTTGTCTCCAGCTGCCAAAGGAAAATGTCTTATATTATTTGGCCTGTGTGGGTGTGTGCCTTAGCTTCTTTCTGAGCAATGTAAAGATGCAAGTGTTCAACAACTTCCTAACTACAAATTATTTCAACATACAAGGCCCAACATCCTACCAATCCCCATCCAAACCCAGACACCACGGTCAGGCAAAGGATGACATCCACTACTAGGCAAAGGATATCCCTTAGGAGACACTCATAAATTACCTGTCCAGGTTTCCATTCATCCAGAAAATGAAACTACTCCCTGATAATCATGGAGAAATGCCAGTGAACACCAGAGATTTGTGCCCAATTTACCTAACAATTTGGACCTTGGCACTAACTAGTTCTATCTATTATTGATAAAGAAGTTGCTCATTATACTGGGTGTTATACGCAACTGATGAATTGTTGAATACTACATCTCAAACTAATGATGTGTTGGCTAATTGAATTTAAATAAAAAAAAGAAAGAAATTGCTCATTATTACAACCCCTCCAGGTGCCATTATTCTTTACACAGCAAAAGTCACTAGGCGGTGTCAGAAAGGGTTGACGTGTCTGAGATTTCACTGCACGTCTGCCCACTAATAGTATGTAGTGGTCATGCATTTCTTATTAGGTATGTAAAAAGTTGAGCATGCATAAAGAAGTCACACAGAGCAAGCTCATTGTTTAATCTGCTTCACCAGCCCTCGAAAGAGAAATGATGCCTTAAAAACTCATAGAGTGCCTTTCATGAGTTTTCTTCAGGACAACAGAATTCAAATTCCTTGCCCCGAAGCACAGAAAGTTTCACTGACTTCGGTTACTATTATTTTAACCTCTCCTGAACAGATTACTCAGAAAAGACAAAGGTTATAGTGATAGATTAAGCAGAAAAACATAACCACAAAGGAAGGTCTTCAACTTTCTAGTTCAGCAAATAATAATTATTATAATTTACATTAGCATAGTGGTTTAGAGCTCACTAAGAATTTTTTTAAATTGTTTTTATTTTATTATGTTATGTTAATCACCATACATTACATCATTAGTTTTTGATGTAGTGTTCCATGATTCACTGTTTGCATATAACACCCAGTGCTCCATTCAATATGTGCCCTCTTTAATACCCATCACCAGGCTAACCCATCCTCCCACCCTGCTCCCCTCTAGAACTTTTAAAAAGATTCTTCTAGGGATGCCTGGGTGGCTCAGTCAGTTAAGTGTCTGCCTTTGGATCAGGTCATGATCTCTGGGTCCTGGGATCGAGCCCCGCATGGGGCTCTGTGCTCAGCAGGGAGTCTGCTTTTCCCTCTACCTCTGTGCTCTCCTTCTCAACTAAATAAATAAAATCTCTTTTTTTTAAGATTTTATTTATTTATTTGACAGAGAGAGACACAGCGAGAGAGGGAACACAAGCAGGGGGAGTGGCAGCGGGAGAAGCAGGCTTCCCGAGGAGCAGGGAGCCCAATGTGGGACTCGATCCCAGGATCCCGGGATCATGACCTGAGCCGAAGGCAGACGCTTAACCGACTGAGCCACCCAGGCGCCCCTAAATAAATAAAATCTTTAAAGAAAAGATTCTGCTGTGGTAGCACTGCGAATTGTGTAAGACTGTTGAATCACAGATCTGTACCTCTGAAACAAATAATATATTATATTAAAAAAAAAAAAAAGAAGATAGTAGGAAGGGTAAAATGAAGGGGGGGAATCGGAGGGGGAGATGAACCATGAGAGACTATGGACTCTGAGAAACAAACTGAGGTTTTAGAGGGGAAGGGGGTGGGGGGATGGGTTAGCCTGGTGATGGGTATTGAGGAGGGCACGTTCTGCATGGAGCACTGGGTGTTATGTACAAACAATGAATCATGGAACACTACATCTAAAACTAATGATGTAATGTATGGTGATTAACATAACATAATAAAATTTTAAAAAGAAAAAGATTCTTCTCTATGTGATTCCCACAATAATCTACTTAATATTAGAGCATCCTATAACGTTAATGGACTGTTATGTTATGTAGCCAGGCAAAAAAGAACAATGTTGTAGAACTAATGGCATGGGATTATGTTCATAACAGATTGAGTACAAAACACTGGTTTCAAAATAGAACAGACTGTTTAAACTGTCCCGTTTCTGTAAAAAGGTATACAGATGCATACACACATATACATACAAATGTACATAAACATATATAGGAAACAGGCTGGAAAGATATCAACCAACTAGAGTCTCTGTGTTAGGATTACTGTCACTTCCCTTTATCTTCTGATACATCTGCAATGAACATGTATTACATGTATGATCAGTAAAAGATAATCATATATGATAATAGTTGTCCTCTGATTTTTCTAATAAGAATTTTCACTAAACTTCAATAATCACAGCTTCATACCAAGGAGAAACGGGACCTTAGTTTGAACTGCTTTGAAAAAAAGCATTTTTGAAAATATCAGAATTCGCTGAGTTTTATAACCATCTAGAGTTAAAAGGTCTGGTAGCTCAGAACAATTCAGCACAAAATATCCATTCAGTGACGTCTCAGCCCGATTCCTCCAGGAAGCAGAACCAGCGGTGGGAATTAAAGTGCTGATACTTTATTCGGAAGTTGCAAGTCCAAGACGGTTTAGGGGAATTGGACAGGGAGAAGCGGGGAAAGGAACCAAGCAATGCAACACAGCGCCACCTGCTGACCACCAATCGCCTTACAACAATCTGCAGAGACACAACGGGTCAGGCCGCCAGATGGTTCACTTGGCACGTGGGGCTTCTCTGTAACTGATTATAAGAAGTAACGACCCCGGAGCAGTCCAAGGAAGGGAGAAAGGAGGAGAGCTTATGTGCCCAGTTCCCTACTATTTCCGGTGCCCTTTCGATCAAGGTCCCTCAGGGCCCACCATCCAGCCCCCAGGACCCACTCAGGAGGCCAGATCCCATGGTCTGAGTATCCAAGCGCAGAAGTAAAAGACTAACTTCATGCAGGTGGGGCTCAGCATTTGGGGTGTGAAGACAGAGATATCCAGGACCTAACCTCAGACTCCAGGAAGCAAAGGAACCAGCAAAGGTGGCAGAGTCAGGAGGAAGGCAGCTCCTTCAGAAGGAGGTGACTCCAGGGACTCTGAGAGCAGTATAAAGACATGTCCAATATAAATGTCTTGCTATGTCTTGGAAATAGTTGGCCACTTTATTCCATCAAATTCCATGAACGGCATTAAAAACAAAAAAAAATCTTCCCATCTGTAAACCTACAACAGACGATGAGAGATCTTGTTTTACTCATCTGCTTCGCTAACATCTGGCTCAGTCCCATGCCTGTGAAATGGACTCAGATGACTCACTGTGCAGGTTATACTTAATTCTTGATGCACAAAATGTACTTCTACCTTTTACTTTCCCGCTCAGGAAAGCACAGTGGAACGCAAGTAAATGAAGCAGATGTTATTAAAGAAATTGTGTTAAATTCACTCTAGTTTTTTAAAGAAAGCCATTTATGAACATCAGTAGTTTTGAGTTTAAAAAAAAATCCCTTATAATTTATGTCACAAATGACCACCCCACCTTATATGTAGAAAAGCTGATTAAAAAGTACTATGAGATACCACTTCACACCCATAAGGATGGCTATTATAAAAAACAACAACAACAACAACAGAAAACAGAAAGTACTTGTGAGGATATGGAGGAAAAATCACCTTCAATTCCTCAGCTATTTTTGGGAGCTGCATAAAGTAAGACATGATAGTCATCCTGTTCTCTGCACCCCTCCCCCTAAGATAAACACAGTACTGTTTATAATCAAAGAAACATGAAAATAATCTAAATGTCCATCAAGAGAAATAATGATTAAAAATTTTTTTTGTTAAAACCATTCCATGAAAAATTATGTGTCTGGTAAAAAGGAAGAAGTAGATCCATATATGCTAAAATGCAAAGATTCAAAATGTGTTAAGATAGATAAAAATACATAAAGCATGATGCCATTTTTGTTTGAAAACTACCTATATGTATATATGCTGTGTGTGTATGTGTCACAGTATCTTGGAGGACATACATCAAACTACTAAGCATGGATGTCTCTGTGGAATAGAGGTACACATGGGAGTTTAGGAGAATAAGTCATTTGTAGATTCTTGGTCACAAGTGAGAGGAAAAAAATCTAAAAATAATTAGAAACATAACTAAACATACAGGGCAAAACAAAAACGTTATTATAAACCCAGAGCTCCAAGCTTTAGACGTGACTGGATTTAGGAACTCAAAGGATGTCATCAGGCTCTGCTGTCCTCTCCCGAGTGTGTCACTCCTTTTGTTCTTCAGATAAACGCTTTTTCCAGGGGAGCTGAAGAGGTCCCTGAACACCCAGACTGCCACCCTTCCAACGGAGCAATGCTAGAGGACAGAGGCTGTCTTCCCTTTTAGCTCCCATGAAAAGTCCGAGAGGGAACGGACTGTGCCAGCTTGAGACACATGCTGAACTGATTAGAGTTTGCATTTAGAGGCAAGTGACAGAAACCCCAATTAACATTAGTTCCAACACGTCAGAGTTTTAGGTTTGTCCCTCACACCACACTAAGTCCCCAAAGCAGACAGCCTGCTGGCCTCAAGTCACAGGCACTGATGTTCTGTCAGTCTTCCTCGTGGTCCAAAGGCAGCACCTGCTGCTCCAGCTGACACACCCCTGGGGACGGTGTGAGAAGAAAGCAGCAGGAGTGTGTGTATCAGGAAAAAGCAAAGCCCCCCCAAAACTCTCAGTAGACCTGTCTATTTCTTACTGGCAGAACAGTGTCCCATGCCCACCCCCACCGCAAAGGGATCTAGGAAACTTTAGCATTCCAAACTCCATGGCAAAGGACAGCAAAGGAAGCAGATGTTGAAAGATTGTCGAGTGAACCAACCTAGAGAATATCCTAGAAATCCCTTTTCCTAACTAATCAATCCTTAGAGCTCACCAGGCTCGGGTGCCAGTTTTCATCCTTATGTCAGGGGAGAGCAGTGCTCAGTGACCAACCCCAAGGACCACATGGACTAGAAGGGAGTGTTACCTCTAAAAACACTGATCTTGCCAAAGAAATGATACAGAAAAGCACCCCAGATAGAAAGCAGGAGAGTTACCACAGCTGGTCCCAATGATCCATAAAATACACACATATACACAAACACACATAAATACGAACACACACAAAAACACAAGCATGCATACACACACACACACACACAGATACCAGGCTGGGAAAAGTTGAAAAAAAATTTTAAGCCCACACTATTAACTGTGCGTATCTTGTGGGGAGGGGTGCAGAGAACAGGATGACTACCATGTCTTACTTTATGCAGCTCCCAAAAACAGCTGAGGAATTGAAGGTGATATTTCCTTTTTTTTTTTTTTTTTGACTTTTTGGGGTTTTTTTTCAGTATCTTCCAACTAACAAAGAAATTTTATTAAATTATTAATAATATGGTAAACCATTTTACTGAAGGAGGAAATGGAATTAATCCAGGTTTTTCTCATTTTGGTCCTGGAAATTATCATCAAGAGGCAATATTTATTAGGAAGGGCATCAAAGAGAAAAAAAAAAACTGGGTAAAGAAAGAATCATGAATAATGAAAACTGATCTCTCCCATTTAATTTTCCCTACATCTATCTGGATGAAATTACACCTACTAAATATTGACTTTGCTTCTAAGGACCTGAAGGCATGTGCCATATTTTATTTGACATAGATCAGTACATTTAACCTTTGGGTAAAGATGGAGCCAGCGTATCTCATTCAGTGACACAGAAAAAAGTGATACATAAAGAGGTGAAGTGATGAATCTGGGCTCGATTGCCGTGCCGTAATTGCCTTATAGATCTGTCTGCCACCTATGAGGAGGCCCAACGGACTGGCTCTGTCTTGGCTGCCTTCCAGCCAGTGTGTCCTCCTGCCCAAAGAGGAAGGGTTCTTGGGGCACCTGGGTGGCTCAGTCGTTAAGCGTCTGCCTTCGGCTCAGGTCATGGTCCCAGGGTCCTGGGATCGAGCCCCCATCGGGCTCCCTGCTCCGCGGGAAGCCTGCTTCTCCCTCTCCCGCTCCCCCTGCTTGTGTTCCCTCTCTCGCTGTATCTCTCTGTCAAATAAATAAAAAAAATCTTTAAAAAAAAAAAAAAGAGGAAGAGTTCTTCACCTAGGGCATTGTGAACTTGGATTAGGAAACAATTACCTTTTTCCCCCCCACAAACCTCTAACTTAGGTTTCCTTCCATTATAATACAGGGAGGGCACTAACCACTGCAGTATCCGCAGCATCCGTGAATTTGTCACCAACAGAAATCCCAGATATTTTCCTAGCTGCTGAGTCCTTGCCAATTCATTTGTACACATGACCACTTCAAAAGCAGTTATTAGACCTTTATGTTGTGATAACTGGATTTCAATAAAATGCGTTTTCCCTGTAATCCTATATATTTCATTTTATGCATTCAAACGCATTCTTCTGACGCCAAAAGGACCCACGGCACACACACACACAAAAAGAAAAAACGCACAACAGATTAAGCACATCTGCACAGAATATCTCAAGCATGGAAGCCTAGGTAGGAGCCTTCAAACACCTTCCTGAAACCCTCCCAGGATAAGAAAAAACATCCCTATTCCAAGTCTGCCCTGACACATGACCACAAATCATCAGACCCACTGTTTGGGTACATGGGTGCCTCTGTTACAACATAACCACAGGATGATCAAGTCTCAAATCCCCATTTGGCTCTTTTCTCCTCCCAGGGGTCTCTCAAGAGAATGCTTCAGTTTCACTGCTATCGAGGAGCAATGCATGTAGCCTGGTTCACACACAAAGCAGCTGCCATGCCTCCAACATAATCTCAGGCACTGTAGCAGTACAACAGCTCACAGTCAACATTCCAAGGCACAATCAATAAACTAGAAGCCATGGAAAAAGGTTCAAACCTATCAATGTCTCCTCTTTAACTCTCCCTGCCTAGGGAGAGAATTATGAGTATTTCTCCCACTACATCAATTAGCTGTCACTGGGTGTTTTCCTATGGGCACTGAAGTCAAGCAGAACTGGCTTTGAATTCCAGCTCTTCTACTATCTACTCTGAGTAACCAGATATCCTTCCTGAGTTTTGGATTTTTTAATTCATTCATTCATTCATGCACTCATTAATCAACAAATACTTTTTGATCATGTCCTACCAGTTGTCTTTACCACAGTTCTGAATAGATAATGCAGAAATGGAAGGAACTTAGGAAGACCCAATATTAGGATGTGCAAACATTCTCAAGACAAAAATCCACAAATGGTTCAGAAATAGTGGGCCCATCTTGTTATGTCTCAGAACTCAGTATCAGACAGATGGGGTTTCCCAGCATCACAGAACAAGTAGAGAGGAAGCGGAGTAGGATACCACAGATGTGCCTCAGAACCAGGTTAGGACAGTTGCCTGAAAAGATCTAGCCAGCAAAAGAATGTGGGCTGGGAACAATGGGAAGAACTTCAGTGGAGAAACAAAGATCCACAAAGAAAGTCCAAGAGAAGACTGGGGGAAGCTACTCATCACTGGGTAGAAAATAGCAGCTGTAAATCCAGGGTCAAGAAAGATTACGGACTGACATGATAACATTTGTCAAAGGCAAAGCAGAGCCCATGTTACCCACCCCAGAAGCAGAGGCAAGGTTTTAGCTTCTAGGAGAAGGCTTAGCAGGAACAAAGCAAGTTAATAGGCACCAGAGCTGACAGCCAGAACAGGTCACTGGCACATACAGGATGGAGAGGATGAAGCATAGGGAGAGTGTTGGAGACCAGGAGTCACTGGAGCGTGAAACCCAGTATACCTAATCTCAGGTGTAGGAAAATGGCTAGTGCTAAGTACAGAGTGAGGGACCTGATACCACACATGTCCTGCTTCAGGGAGGACTGGCTCTGAACGTGGACCAGGTGAGATGGACATACAGGAGGTATGGTACTAGATTTCAGGCACCAGAAAAGATGAAGCAGAGGAAGTAAATGATGGTAGGGGGTTCAACTTTCTTTTTTTAACTTTTTTAATGGAAGTATAATTAACATACAGTGTTGTATTAGTTTCAGTATAACGATTCAACAATTCTGTACGTTACCCAGTGCTCATCATGATAAGTGCACTCTTTAATCCCCTTCACCTATTTCACCCATCCCCCCACCCACCTTCCCTCTGGCAACCACTAGTGTTTTCTCTGTGTTTAAGAGTCTGTTTTTTATGTCTCTACTACCCAAAGCAATCTATACACTTAATGCAATCCCTATCAAAATACCACCAGCATCTTTCACAGAGCTGTAACAAACAATCTTAAAACTTGTATGGACCCACAAAATATTCTAAACAGCCTAAGCAATCTTGAAAAAGAAAAACAAAGCTGGAGGCATCACCATTCCAGAATTCAAGCTATATTACAAAGTTGTAGTCACCAAGACAGTATGATACTGGCACAAAAACAGATACATAGATCAATGGAACAGAATAGAAAACCCAGAAATGGACCCACAGCTATATGATCAACTAATCTTCGAAAAAGTAGGAAAAAATATATAATGGAAAAAAAACAGTCTCTTCAACAAATGGTGTTGGGAAAACTGAACAGCTAAGTGCAAAAGAACGAAACTGGACCACTTTCTTACACCATACCCAAAAATAAATTCAAAATGGATGAAAGACCAGGGTGACTGGGTGACTCAGTTGATTAAGCGTCCAACTCTTGATTTCAGCTTGGGTCATAATCTCAGGGTCGTGGGATTGAGCCCTATGTTGGGCTCCATGCTCAGCATGGAGTCTGCTTGAAATTTTCTCGCCCTCTCCCTCTGCCCCTCCCCCACCTGCTCTCTTGCTCTCTCTCACTCTCTCTCTGAATGAATAAATAAGTGATCCAAAGGGGTACATGCACCCCAATGTTTATAGCAGCAATGTCCACAATAGCCAAACTATGGAAAGAGCCTAGATGTCCATCAACAGATGAATGGATAAAGAAAATGTGGTATATATATACAATGGAATATTATGCAGCCATTAAAAAAACAAAATCTTGCCATTTGCAATGACATGGATGGAACTAGAGGGTATTATGCTAAGCGAAATAAGTCATTCAGAGAAAGGCAAGTATCATATGATCTCACTGATATGAGGAATTTGAGAAACAAGACAGAAGATCATAGGGGAAGGGAGGGAAAAATGAAACAAGATGAAACCAGAGAGGGAGACAAACCATAAGAGACTCTTAATCTCAGGAAACAAACTGGGAGGGTTGCTGGAGTGGAGAGGGGTGGGAGGGATGGGGTGGCTGGGTGATGGACATTGGGGAGGGTATGTGTTATGGTGAGCGCTGTGAATTGTGTAAGACTGATGAATCACAGACCTGTACCCCTGAAAAAAATAATACATTATATGTTAATAAAAAAATAATAAAAATAAAAATAAATAAATGAATAAATAAAATCTTTTAAAAAATGGATGAAAGACCTAAATGTGAGACATAAAACCATAAAAATCCTACAAGAGAGCACAGGCAGTAATGTCTCTGACACTGACCATAGCCACATTTTTCTAGATATGTCTCTTGAGGCAAGGGAAACAAAAGCAGAAATGAAATATTGGGAATTTGTCAAGATAAAAAGCTTCTGCACAGCAAAGGAAACCATCAACAAAACTAAAAGGCAGTCTATGGAATAGGAGAAGATATATGCAAATGATATATCTGGTAAAGGGTTCATATCTAAAATCTACAAAGACCTTATCAAACTCAACACCCCAAAAACAAATAATCCAGTTAAGAAATGGACAGAAGACATGAACAGACATTTTTCCAAAGAAGACAACCAGATGGCCAACAGACAATGAAAAGATGCTCAATAGCACTCATCATCAGGGAAATACAAATCAAAACCATGATGAGATATCACCTCACACCTGTCAGAATGGCTAAAATTAACAACACAGGCAACAACATGTTGGTGAGGATGCAGAGAAAGGGGAACCCTCTAGCACTGTTGGTGGGAATGCAAACTAATGCAACCACTCTGGAAAACAATATGAAGGTTTCTCAAAAAGTTAAAAATAGAACTATTCTAGGTTCTTGCAGTTGCACTACTAGGTATTTACTCAAAGGATACAAAAATACTGATTCAAAGGGGCACATGCACCCCAATGTTTATAGCAGCATTACCAACAATAGCCAAATTATGGAAAGAGCCCAAATGTCCATCAACTGATGAATGGATAAAGAAATGTGGTGTGTGTCTGTATGTGTGTGTGTGTGTGTATACCTATATATATGATGGAATATTACTTAGTCATCAAAAAGAATGAAATCTTGTCATTTGCAACAACATGGATAGAGCTAGAGTGTATTATGTTAAGTGAAATAAGTCAGAGGAAGACAAATATCATAAGACTTCACTCATATGTGTAATTTAAGAAACAAAACAGATGAACATAGGGGGAGGGGGGAAAAAGAGAGGGAAGCAAACCATAAGAGACTCTTAACTACCCAGAACAAACTGAGGGTTGCTGGAGGGGAGGTGGGGAGGGGATGGGCTAAATGGGTGATGGGTATTGAGGAGGGTACTTGTTGTGTTGAGCACCAAATGTTATATGTAAGGGATGAATCACTAAATTCTACTCCTAAAACCAGTATTACACTATATGTTAACTAACTAGAATTTAAATAAATTCTAGTTTTGAGGGGCAAAAAGTGTTTTTTGTCTATTTTTTTCTTTGTCCACTTGTTTTACTTCTTAAATTCCACATATGAGTGAAATCATATTGTATCTGACTTTCTCTAACTTATTTCACTTAGCATTATACCTTCTAAGTCCATCCATATCATTGCAAATGGCAAAATCTCATCCTCTCTTACAGCTGAGTAATATTTCATTGTATATTTATACCACATCATCTTTATTCATTCACCTGTTGATGAATACATGGGTTGCTTCCATATCTTGGCTACTGTAAATAATGTTGCAATAAACATAAAAGTGCATATATCTTTTTGAATTAGTGTTTTCATTTTCTTTGGGTAAATACCCAGTAGCGGAATTACTGGATCATACGGTGTTTCTCTTTTTAATTTTTTGAGGAAACTCCATACTGTTTTCCATAGTGGCTGCACCAACTTGCATTCCCACCAACAGTGCACAAGGGTTCCTTTTTCCCCACATCTTCACCAACACCTGTTATTTCTTCTCTTTTTGATTCTAGCCATTCTGACAGGTGTAAGATTTTATCTCATTGTGTTTTTGATTTGCATTTCTCTGAGGACTAGTGATGTTGAGCTTCTTTTCATGTGTCCATTGGCCATCTATATGTTCTCTTTAAAAAAAAAAATCTGGGCGCCTGGGTGGCTCAGTTGGTTAAGCGACTGCCTTCGGCTCAGGTCATGATCCTGGAGTCCCGGGATCGAGTCCCGCATCGGGCTCCCTGCTCAGCGGGGAGTCTGCTTCTCCCTCTGACCCTCCTCCCTCTCGTGCTCTCTGTCTCTCATTCTCTCTCTCTCAAATAAATAAATAAAATCTTTAAAAAATAAAAATAATAAAAAATCAAAAAAAATCAAAAAAAAATCTGCTCAGGTCCTCTGCCCATTTTTAATCAGATTATTTGGGGTTTTTTGGTGTTGAGTTGTATAAGTTCTTACCATATTTTGGATATTAACACTTTATTGGATATATCATTGCAAATCTGGATATATCATTGCAAATCTCTTCTGCCATTCAGTAGATTGCCTTTTTGTTTTGTTAATTGTTCCCTTTGCTGTGCAAAAGCTGTTTATTTTGATGTAGTCCCAACAGTTTAATTTTGCTTCTGTTTCCCTTTCCTGAGGAGACATATCTAGAAAAATGTTTCTATGACCAGTGTCAAAGAAATTACTGCTTATGTTTTCTTGTAGGAATTTTATGATTTCAGGTCTCATATTTAGGTCTTTTATCCATTTTGAGTGTATTTTTCTGGATGGTGTGAGAAAGTGGTCCAGTTTCACTCTTTTATATGTAGCTCTCCAGTTTTCCCAGCACCATTTATTGAAGAGACTGTCTTTTCCCCATCATATATTCTTACTTCCTTTGTCATGGATTAATTGACCATCTAAGTACGGGTTTATTTCTGGGCTCTACTCTTTTCCATTGATCTATGTGTCTATTTTTTGTGCCAGTACCATACTGTCTTGACGACAGTCAATCTACAGCTTCAAAATCTGGGATTTTGATACCTCCAACTTGTTCTTCTTTCTCAAGATTGCTTTGGCCATTTGGGGTCTTCTGTGGTTCCATACAAATTTTAGGATTACTTGTTCTAGTTCTGTGAAAAATGTTGTTGGTATTTTGATAGCAATTGCATTCAATTTGTAGATTGCTTTGCATAGTATGGGCAATTTAACAATATTGGTTCTTCCAATCCATGAACATGGACTATCTTCCCATTTCTTTGTATCATCTTCAATTTCTTTCATCAATGTTTTATAGTTTTTAGAGTACAGTTAAGTACTGTTAAGTTTATTTCTAGGTATTTTATCATTTTTGGTGCAACTGGTTAAGTTTATTCCTAGGTTAAGTTTATTCCTAGGTATTTTATCATTTTTGGTGCAATTGTAAATGGGATTGTTTTCTTAATTTCTCTTCCTGCTACTTCATTATTAGTGTATAGAAATGCAACAGATTTCTATTAATTTTGTATCCTGCAACTTTGCTGAATTCATTTATCAGTTCTAGTAGTTTCTTGGTGGAGTCTTTAGGGTTTTCTGTATATAGTGTCATGTAATCTGCAAATAGTGGAAGTTTTATTTCTTCCTTAACAATGGTTCATCTTTAAAATGTGGCCAAGAACAAATGCAAAAGAAGCTCCCCAATCACTCTGTAAGTCTACCTACACCCAATCAAGGCCCTTCCTATCTTGGAATATCCCAGCATGTACAGGTCTAATGGGTCAGGATTTGCCAAGAAAATACATCACTCTGGTTACAGAGTGAAAGCTTTCAGAGAAAGTCTGTGTTAGCAACTAACAGATATTGCCTAAGAACACACAGTGAAAAAGATTAACATATCAGAGATTAACCTATTTCAAAAAGTAGTTCCTCCTAAGGTGTGTGGGTGGCTCAGTCGGTTGGGTATCTGACTCTTGATTTTGGCTGAGGTCATGATCTCAGAGTCCTAGGATCTAGCCCCTCACTGGGCTCTGCGTTCAGCATGGAGTCTGCTTGAAGATTTCTCTCCCTCTCCTTCTGCCCCTCCCCACCTCATGCTCTCTCTCTAAAAGGTAAATAAATCTTTTTTTTAAGTAGTTCCTCCCATTCCAAATGAGCACCAGAAAGTCATGAGAAATAAAACCTTTCATATCTAGACTTAAATTTGTGGAGTGAAACATTTGTAAACCTGAATCACAAGTTTACAGGTAAGACACTCAGTCTGCAACTGTCCCCAACAAGAAAGTCTCCTGTCATGACCAACCTTATTTACCATGTCAAACAATTTCCTAACATTTTTATTGTAATCTTTTTTTCTACATAACAGGCCCAAGTAGAAGATGTCTTTTTTTTTTTTTTTTTTTTTAAGATTTTATTTGACAGAGAAAGAGAGACAGCGAGAGAGGGAACACAAGCAGGGGGAGTGGGAGAGTGAGAAGTAGGCTTCCTGCAGAGTAGGGAGCCCGATGTGGGGCTCGATCCCAGAACCCTGGGATCATGACCTGAGCCGAAGGCAGACGCTTAACGACTGAGCCACCCAGGTGCCCCTAGAAGATGTCTTTTAAAGTTGAGTGGCCTTGGGACACCAGGGTGGCTCAGTAGGTTAAGTGTCTGCCTTCGGCTCAGGTCATGATCCCAAGGTCCTGGGATCGAGTCCCGCATCGAGCTCCCTGCTCAGCGAGGAGCCTGCTTCTCCCTCTACCTGCCATTCCTCCTGCTTGTGCTCTCTCTCTCTCTGACAAATAGATAAATAAAATCTTTTAAAGGGGGGGTGACCTTCATTTTCAAAGGATATATTTTTAAGTTACAAAAATATGCTTTATTTTACCATAGGGAAACACCAACGTTATAACGGTATGCCACTGTATTACAAAAGGAGTAGAAAGGTGCAGAAATGAACATATTTGTATAAGGTTTCTGAGGTTAGAGTAATTTTTAAAATTTTTCTTCAATGCTGTCATATCATCTTCCCAAGAATAAATATATTCAAATGTCTTCCTTTCCTTGACTTACTCTGAATTAGAAAATTGAACTGCTCTAGCCTTGGATTAACTATACCGTGTTGCTGATATCATAACTTAAACTCAAGTATTATTTGGCCATCTCTGCTGCTCATTTAGGTTCTCCTTTACAGCTTGTCTGCCACTAAGGAGTTGCTCTGATTGTGTAGTCTAAAGACCCCTCCAAAGCACTTTAAAATCAAAATGCTTTACAAGTTTTGAAAGCAAAAGTTTCTGAAGGTTTTATAATATCTCCTCCTCTCTTCTTGGGATAACTGCACTAGAAGTCACTGATGTGGCTATGAGGGGTCCCTCTGGGACTGCAGAAGGGGTCTCCACTTGACCATCACACCTGAGAGTCCACAGCAATGACTATTATTTTTGTTTTAAACCACATTCCACCTTATGTTCAAGGAAACATGAACTTCTGCAATCCCCAGAGCTTCCTCCTTCTAACATCTAACAAGTTTGGGCTACAGGCCAAAGGTGTAAGCCTAAATCCTAGGATCTCACATAAAAACTTCTATTCTTTTAAAAATGAAAATCTTTCCAGTAGAGAACAACTGAATAGGAGCTGATTGCCCAGTCAGTATCTGTACCTAGAATTAGCAAATAATAAGATGACTACAGTTAGTTTTTATTTTTTATATATAATTAAAGATATTACACAACCATATCTGTTATAGGTTAAATTGTGTCCCTCCAAAAAGATATGTTGAAGTCCTAACCCCGCAATGCCTGTGAATATGACCTTATTTGGAAATAGGGTGTTTACAGATGTAATCAAATTAAGATGAGGTCATTAAGGTGACGCCTAACCCAAGATGACTGGTTTCCTTATGAAAGGAAAACGCCATGTGAAGATGGGAGACATCCAGGGAAATGCCACGTGACAGAAGCAGAAACTGACAGAGGTAATGTAGCTGCAAACCAAGGAATGCCAGGAATTGTTGGCGAGCTACCAGAAGCTAGGAAGAGGCAAGGATTCCCTTGCAGATCTCAGAGGGAGCAGGGCCCTGGCCAACACATCGATTTTAGACTTCCAGCCTCCAGAACTGCGACACAATAAGTTTCTGTTATTATGAGTCACCAGTCTGTGGTATTTTGTTATGCCAGCCGTGAGACTCTAACACAGTATCTTTGCTTCTTATTGCTAATTTTCACATCAATGTGAGATTTCTGGTGAACTTTTCCTTGAAAGTACCTTCTTCATTCAACCACTGTAATTGCAGTGATATAGAACCAGGCTCATCCATGCATGCAATGGGTTTAGAACTTAATATGTATAACAAAAGGTCCTGCTTGCTAAGGCTGCCAGATAAAATGCAGGATGCCTCATTAAATTTCAATTTCAGATAAACAATGAATAATATTTTTAGTTATGTCCTATGCTTTACCTGGGACACACTTAACTATAAAATCATTCATTGTTTATGTGAAACTCAAATTGAACTGGGTGTCCTATATTTTTATTTGTTAAATCTGGCAGCCCTCCATCCCACCCCATAGACGCAAGGCCTGCTTCTGGAATATTCTGTTATTTGCTGTTTGTTTCTAGTCCTTGAGCCAACAAGACAAACTACCAGATATTGAATACCATGCAGGCTGTTCTTCCTCTTTGGTTTCCAGAAGCTCCAGTTTATTTGTAGACGCTGTTAACAATTATGGACGGATGATGACCACTGTGGTGAGTTTGCTTTGGGTAAGCACCATGACATCCATACAGCTTTTATAAAATGCTACACAATCAATAAAAAGAAATTAGAACCATCAATTCTATGTGTAAAGATGTAATCAGCTTTCAGGGGCATTTCAAATTCTTTATTTCGACGTGGTGAGCAACATAAGCATATAAGAAGAAAACAAAAGGATTTTTTTTCTTTTTACCAACACTAAATTAATTATTTTTTCTAAAAATGTAATATATCCCTTTATGGATAATGCTGTTATTAGGAGACTTTGTAATCTACTGCTTCAATCTTATTTCTTATTCTCCCTGGACCTCTGCTCCTTCATCTGTAAAATGAAGGAGGTAGAAGACACAATTCCAGGGCCTTTGTCAGGATGCTGGAGTTAGCCGCAGGCTTAATCAACCTTTCTCTCTGTATACTCCCTTTTGCCTCCCCCCAGAGATGACCCCACCTCCCATCAAAGTTCCTCTTCCCTAGAGTCAGATAAGGCCTCCCCAAGCATAACAGAAACCACAAAAGAAACAATTATTAAATTTGACTGAATATATCAAAAGACTCCATGAACAAAATTAGAAGGCAAATGACAAACGAGATAAAGTATTTGCATTATATTATATAGAAAAATTTTAACATGCCAAGAAAAATTCGGGCAAAGGACATAAGAGGCAACTTATACATTTACACACAGCACACTAGATGTATACGTGTGTATATGCATACACATTTACACGCACATAAAGAAAGATGATAAACATATGAAAATACTTTCATCCATTGGTAATTAAATAAATACAAATTAAAGAAAGCAAGCATCATTTTGCCTATCAAATTGACAAAATTCTTTCAAGGAAACAACCCAATATTAGAAAAATGCACTCCTGGGATGCCTAGGTGGCTCAGTTTGCAGGCTCAGCCTGCAAAAAAGCGACTGCCTTTGGCTCAGTCATGATCACAGGGTCCTGGGATCGAGCCCCACGTCGGGCTTCCTGCTCCATGGGGAGGCTGCTTCTCCCTCTGCCTCTGCCTGCCACTCCCCCCAGCTTGTGTGCTCTCTCTCTCTCTTTGATAAATAAATAAATAAAATCTTTAAAAAAAAAAAAAGGAAAAGAAAAACGCACTCTCAGGGGCGCCTGGGTGGCTCAGTCGGTTGAGTGTCCAACTCTTTTTTTTTTTTCTTAAGATTTTATTTATTTGACAGAGAGACACAGTGAGAGAGGGAACACGAGCAGGGGGAGTGAGAGAGGGAGAAGCAGGCTTCCCGCCAAGCAGGGAGCCCAATGGGGGGCTCGATCCCAGAACCCTGGGATCATGACCTGAGCCGAAGGCAGACGCTTAACGACTGAGCCACCAGGCGCCCTGAGCATCCAACTCTTGATTTCAGTTCAGGTCATGATTTCAGGGTTGTGAGATCAAGCCCCACATGGGCTCCACACTGAGTGTGGAGTCTGTTTGAGACTCTCTCTCCCTCAGTCTGCCCCTTCCCCCACCTTTCTCTCTCCCTGAAAGAAAAAAAGGAAAGAAAGAAAGAAAGAAAGAAAGAAAGAAAGAAAGAAAGAAAGAAAGAAAGAAAGAAAGAAAGAAAGAAAGAAAGAAAGAAAAGAAAAGAAAAGAAAGGAAAAGAAAGGAAAAGAGAAGAAAAATATACTCTCATACCCTTCTGGTAACTGTATACAGTGATAGAATCATTTTAGAAATCAATTTAGGGGCACCTGGCTGGCTCAGTCAGAAGAGCATGTGACTCTTGATCTTGGGGTTGTGAGTTTGAGCCCCACGTTGGGTGTAGAGATTACTTAAATAAATAAATCTTTTTTAAAAAAGATATCAATTTAGCAATTCTTATGAAAGGCCTTAAAACCTATAAAGGTTTTTTTTATTTTTTATATATAATTAAAGATATTACACAACCATATCTGTTATAGGTTAAATTGTGTCCCTCCAAAAAGATATGTTGAAGTCCTAACCCGGCAATGCCTGTGAATATGACCTTATTTGGAAATAGGGTGTTTACAGATGTAATCAAATTAAGATAAGGCCATTAAGGTGACGCCTAACCCTGTGGGGTGCTCTGGAGCCGGGACAGCCCTTCAGAGTTCCTCCGAGCTAAGGCAAGGGGATAGGCCTTCATACACCCACATCAGCCAAGACGAGGCACGACGCTGGGCAAGGCAGTTTCCTGCAGCAAAGGTGCCAGGTGAAGGACACAGCGGTGAACCTTTGGCAGCCCATATTCCCAGCAGTCGGGGGCTGGAGGGGTGTGTCACAGCCCTAAAAAGGGCATCAGGAGGGGCACCACAGTATGTCAGAGTGGTAGAGCAGAGTTAAGTCCCACCCACCTCCTTTTCAAAAGCATAGTCATCAACCATTAAAGTATAGTTACACTCATAAGTAAAATAAGCAAATCTGTGACTCAGAAACAAAAAATCTAGTGACAAGCAAGGGCTGAAGACAGTAGACCCTCTGGGATCAGAAGCAGCCAATGGGGCTAGGGAGAGAAAGTCTGGAACCTGAGAGATGGTGGCTCCTAGTACCGCTCTGTCCACTCTGTCCGTTTGTAAATTCATAGAAGACTTAGCCACCCAATATACTCAGAACAAAGGCTCACACTCAATAGGAGTGAATGCTTGGGTCACCCACCAGGTAAAAAAACCACAACCCACTGAGGTACTAGCTGAGAGCAAAGGGAATACAGAATGGGTAATAGAAAAAAGAAGTTATAAATACCAACCCTAATCTTACAGTCAGGTACATAAACGAGAATTGTAGTAACTATCTATATATTTTCCTTATTTTATCTCTACATTTTTCCATCTACCTTTTCCCTATTTTATACAAGGTATGTTGATGTGATAAAAATTTTTTAGGTTTTTATTTATTTATTTGAGAGAGAGCATGGGGGAGGGCGCAGAGGGAGAAGGAGACCCCCCCCCCCCCCACTGAGCAGGGAGCCCAATGTGAGACTCAGTCCCAGGATCCTGAGATCATGACCTGAGCCAAAAGCAGACGCTTAACCAACTGAGCCATCTAAGTGTCCCAATGTGATAAACTTTATAATGTGTTTTTTAGGTTTTAGGATATCAAGTTGCGATTCTGACTTTATTAAGAGAGGTCTGGGGCGCCTGGGTGGCTCAGTTGGTTAAGCGTCTGCCTTCAGCTCAGGTCATGATCCTGGAGTCCCGGGATCGAGTCCCACATCGGGCTTCCTGCTCAGTGGGGAGTCTGCTTCTCCCTCTGACCCTCCTCTCTCTCATGCTCTCTGTCTCTCATTCTCTCTCTCTCAAATAAATAAAATCTTAAAAAAAAAAAAAAAAAGAGAGGTCTGAACATCACTCAGAACCAAAGATGAAAGTATATCTGAACCAAGGATGGTGATTAATACAGTTCTATAAGCTCAGTCCAACAAAGCAGGCAAGGAGGAGAAAAAAACATACCCCAGAAATGGTTACATTGACTGATGGGATGCTAGATCTCTCTTTTCTGGGGGAGAGAGTGTGTTTCCACTGGACTGAGAGATAGTTGTATCATCTGAGGCAGGAGCATGTTATTGTTGTTGTTAGAAAATTTAAATATGGGTAGAAGTGTATAAATAAAAACTAGCTATATAACATTCCATTAAAGAGATAAGCCACAATTGACCATACTATTCCCCCATCCTTTTAAGTTAGCATTTAAGTTCTTTCCAGTTATTGCCATTACAAATTTTATACTGATTACACTTCCAATGTTTTGTAATTTTTTAAGAGAGTCACAGAATTGGGATCCGAGGATGTATTTCTAATATTCTCAGCCTTACACAGCTCTGTGAAAAAATTCCTTTTCTCTTTCTGTCAGAGTGGCCAACAGAGTCAGAAAATCAATTGATGGTGGCACCTTAGGACCTCAGTCTTAATGCCTGTTCACTGACTTCCCTGATTCTCCATGCTAAAATCTTCATACTCAGAAGAAGGGAGGAGAGCAGGAGGAAGCTCCTTCCCAAGGTGGGGTTGTACTCTTATTTAGTCATTCAACAAACGTCTAGGAGAAACCACTGGATATTGTGTTCTAACAATGTTTCATTTACCACAAAATAAAATGTTAGCACTCTTCTAGAAAATATATGGAATTTCATGTCATATCTTTTGTCCTCATTCCATCTTTCTTTTCCATCCTTTTTTTATTTTTCACCTATTTCAAATTTCTTTACTCCTACTATATTGTGGGTACCCTCAGTTCTTCCTGGTACAAAGAAGAGAGAGCAGAATTAAGAGTGTATCTGCATACGAATGACTGCAATGAACAGAATGCCCAACTTAGAGTGCTTTAAGCAACAAAGGCATATAATCATTTCAAGTAATAAGTCTGAAGGCATACTGTTCAAGAAGTGGTCCAGCAGCTCAGTGATGTCATCCAGGGCCCAGGTTCTTCCCATCCTTTTGCTCTGATAAACTCAACACACTGGATTTTCATCCTCAGGTTGGTTGCCTCATGGTGGCGTAATGGCTGCAGCAACTACAACTATCATGTCCTCAAACCACAGTGCAGAACACCGGAAGAGAGAAAGAAATGGCCTCCACATACAAATCTCTCTAGCGGAGAAAAATCCTTCCTATCCCAGCAGACTTCTCTTGTGTCTCATTGACCAGAGCTGGGTCACTTGGATACCATTAGCTGCAAATACACTGAGAAAATGAGAATCTGACATTTTTAGCTTCATTCAAGAGGGATGGGCCTTCCTAGAAGGGAGGAGGTGGTAGAAAATATGTATTGAGTAGACAACCAAGTGACTGCCACATATACAGGATTACGGAGTGGGGCTGCTGGTGAGTAGAGGGGTAGATGCATGTTTACGTATCTATGTCAAGACAAAGCCTTTTTTAAAAGCTTTGAGGCCCAAATGTTGTCTTCAGTGTTTCTACCTGTGTATCACAACATATGGTTTACAACACTCACACACACTCTCTCACCCTTTCCTTGCCCACTCCCCTGTCTCTCTCACACACAAGAAGCCTCCAATAAACTTCCTGCAACATCTTTTCTAATATTTTCATTTCAACACTGTCAGTGATGCAATATCTAATTGTTCTTTGTTTGGAATGGTTGAATGGAATGGTTTGGAATGGTTGACATTAGCAGACTTATTTACAACATTCCTTTCTAGATAATAAACCCTTCTGCGTAACAACAATCCGATGTGTCTGGAAGTCTAATGAGTCACTATGAATAAGTTGCTATATGTAATTCAGTAATTCAGAAAAAAAATTGCAATAAGAACCCTATATTCAAATACAGTGACAAAATACCTACTTCTTGGGGTGCCTGGGTGGCTCAGTCATTAAGCGTCTGCCTTTGGCTCAGGTCATGATCCCAGGGTCCTGGGATGGAGCCCCAGGTCAGGCTCCCTGCTCTGCGGGAGGCCTGCTTCTCCCTCTCCCACTCCCCCTGCTTGTGTTCCTGCTCTCGCTGTGTCTCTCTCTGTCAAATAAAATCTTTAAAAAAAAAATACCTACTTCTTTTTTTTTTTTAAAGATTTTATTTATTTATTTGAGAGAGAGAGACTGAGAGAGAGAGCACATGAGAGGGGGGAGGGTCAGGAGGGTCAGAGGGAGAAGCAGACTCCCTGCCTAGCAGGGAGCCCGATGCAGGACTCGATCCAGGGACTCCAGGATCATGACCTGAGCCGAAGGCCGTCGCTTAACCAACTGAGCCACCCAGGCGCCCAAAATACCTACTTCTTAATATAACACTCCACCATCTACTCAGTATTCTCACATTCATTATCTTACTAATCCTCACAATGACCCTGTAAGGTTAGTATCATTATTAGCATTTTACAGATGAAGAAACAACTGGTCATTAGAATTAAGTTGACCTTGGCCAGTCTCAGAGAAGAAGTGACAGACCAGGACTTTACCTCACTTATCGAGACATTATGCCAATTGCTTTTAGGTTCTACACACGTAGGAAAGAATCCAGAGATTTCTCATATTTTACTATATGACTATGTTTTTAAGAATTATGAAAGTTTAGGTATGTCACTTAAATTCTCTGTGATCGCTTCTATTCTATAAATTTGTTCTATAAATTAGGGTCTTAAATAGATTAAAGGTTCCCAACTACCAGGATAGCAACCAGAAAAGGTGACCTAGTAAATCTCTGAGCCTCACCTGAGTAATATCTGAACAATTACCACTGCCACAGTACTTTCTTTCCAACCCTTACCCCCAATGTGGTCTTATTCATTCATACATGCATTCAAAAAACATTTACGAAGCAACTGCCATGGGCCAGAAATTTTCAGGGGGAAAAGTAAAGCAACAGGAACGGAGCTCTTCCCCAATGCCTACACTTTCACTGCCAATAATTTTATACCCCTGCCCTGATTTTCAAAATTTTATGGACAGATTAAAAGTGGTTTATTTCTGATGTATCTTTGTGTTCTAAAACGGTGTGAATCTATGACCTTAGACATGAGAAATCTAATTAAGAGAGTGAATATAACAAAGAGGGACTGGGGCGTCTGGGTGGCTCAGTCGGTTAAGCGTCTGACTCTTGATTTCAGCTCAGGTCATGATCTCAGGGTCGTGAGAACCAGCCCCACATCGGGCCCCATGCTGGGCATGGAGCTGCATGGGGTTCTCTCTCTTGCTGTCCCTCTTCACCCTCCCACCTCCCTCTCTAAAAAAAGAAAAGAAAGGAAAAGGGAAAGGGAAAGGAAAAAGAAAGGAAAGGAAAGGAAAGGAAAGGAAAGGAAAGGAAAGGAAAGGAAAGGAAAGGAAAGGAAAAAGAAAGATGAACCTGTAAGAAGAGAAATGATCAGTGAAAGGAAATGATTAAAGCCAGACATAACATCCCAGTCTTTTGCCTTTAACATTAACTCAGGTAACACATGGCCTCACTTGGGGTGAGGTCCAGATGAAGCCAGCACTTCCACAGCCCCAGACTGGGCCCCATCACATCAGCCCCATCTCCCCACAGGCCCACTGTGCCTCTTACCAGATCGATGCCAGAGCTTGATAATCAGATCACAGTTTGTATTACAGGACCCACCTGGGACCCTGGGTGCAGCCTTACACTGTGCCTGTGAAAGCTCAGATTTCCTAGTGGCAAAGATGGGTGGTGATGGATGTCTAGGACCCCAGAGGGCCACTGTGAAGATTAGTGACTTATGTTTTGCAAAGTATTTTTAAATCCCCAGATGAGAGCTGCTCCTACAGCTGGCTGCTGCATGATTAGCATTTGCTTGTTTTAAATTGGTTGTTCCCACCATATTTCAAGGCCCTAAGAAAGACCCAGATTAAAAGAAATGCCCAGGAGTCCACTGATGGCTTTTAGATTGCACTTCCCCAGAGGCTGATGGGCTGACAGAGACAGAACGCTCCTTTTCAGCACCACCTTCACAGAGACACCCTGCATCTTGACTTTCAGATGTGGGATCAAGATCATGAAAGTCACATTTGAACTAACATCTGATGTCCCCCTTGAGACCACACTGCAGACTGCCAGCACACTGTTGTGCTTTGGGAACACTGCCAGGCTAATGGCAAAATGATTTCTTATGGGACTATTGCAGGGGGAAAGACTGAGTGGAGATTTATCTTGCTATTTAGAGAAATAATTAGTAAATAAGTTTGAGTGATAATCACAGAAAATCCAAACCGGTTTAATATGTGTGGTTTCTAATGATGTGAAAATTGATTAGAAACTATACTTACAATCTGATTATCCTTAGAAAACCTGGAACAAAGACCAGTTTTGGAATTCTGTTTTATTTCAAGACTGATTTTGGTGGGGGAGAGGGGTTGACAATTTGAGGAACTGACACTTTAAAAGATAAAAATAAATTGCATTGATCCAATAAAGAGAAAATAAAATTACTGTACTGCTTTTCCCCTGTGAAGCATTTTCCCTGGCCTTTCAAGTTTTGTTAAAGAATATTAAAAGCATCAAAATGAGCAAGAGGTGTAATTTATAATTATGTGACCCATGCACAGTCTAAAAGGTTTCCATAGTACCACTCGCACAGATTTGGAAGTCAACTTTGAAGTAGTTACAAGTGCAGCGAAAATCTGCATTTGAGAAGTTCTAATGGCTCGTGCAGTCAGAGTTTTCACAAAAATAGAGTAAACTCTTGCCCTCCAGATAAATTAGATTTTAAATGAATAGCTAGTAATAATGCATAAGGTAGTCACATGAATATTATCAAACATTATTGACTAAATGTACCAAATGTAGAAGTACAGTAAGAAAAATGGTGACTTCATCATGGCTTATTTCAATTTTCAATTTTCTTAATATTTAGTTAAAGTCCAAGAGGCTTGAGGAATAATAATAAGTTCTATAGCCTTTGGCTTCTGGGTTATTCTCAGCAGTCGTCATTGAGTGTGTATTGAAAAAGAAAAAGAAAAATTTACAAAGGCCACCCTTTGACAACATCTTCCTATATTCTTGAATAAATTTCACAGGTGACTAGGAATAATATTGAATGGTTAGGCTTCAATAAGTAATTCAGAGAATATCCTTCTTTTGATCAGCTAAAAAGGAGCCAGGGATTATCTGGCACTTAGTTATATTTTTACCATTTAGAAGTGGCAATATTCACTGAGACACAGAGGCCCAGAAAGTGAGGGACAAAGCTACATCCGCTCTACTCCCAGTCACAGTGCTGGTCCACTATATAGCTAGGTGCCATGGGAATGACAGAAGGGACCAGAGTAATCCAGTAAGCATACAGTCTTAACTAAGAATGTGACTACTAGGAGCCTACTGGTAGGGCCTGAGTAACAAAGAACCGAGTTGTTACTAACCTAGAAACCCTGGAAAATGGCCAAATAACAATAACAATACTTACCACCTTTTCTTGAGTGTCTATTATATGACAGGCGCATTGCAAACATTATTATTAATATTCACAACTCCGTAAGACCAGAATGATCATCCCCCTATTTTACAGATGAGAAAATCAAAGACCAAGAAATTAAATCACTTGTCCAAGTTCAAACAGCACAACACAGGAAAAGCGTAATTCAAACACAAGCTACTCTGATATCCCAGCCAGTGTACCAGACCCCTCCACAAACCCAGTGAGCCTGAATTGCAGAGCTACAACTACATGTTTATGCCTCTTGTATATTTACATACTTGGGTCTGTATTAGGGGCACAATCTTTAGTAACAAAAGCACAGAAATCATATATAATGGTGATATTTTACATAATACGTATTGAGAGCTATCACCGAAAAATTACTTTTGTGTCCCTTTCCAGGTGTGATAGTCAGAATGGCACAATCGAGAAAATCAAGAATAATATACCTAAATCAATCATGCACAAAGGATTTTGGATTGTCAGGACTGGCTTAGACCAGTGATTCTCCAAGTACGGTCCTTGAACCATCAGCATTACCTCAAAGCTTGTTAGGAATGCCCCACCCCAGACCCACTGAATCATATAATCCGGGAATGGGTCTCAGCAATGTTTAACAAGCCCCCTACCCCCAGGTGAAAGTGATGCATGCTCAAGTCTGAGAATACTTAGGCTTTGACCAGTTCTGATTCAACCTCGGAAGCTAGAGCATGATCACATCCCTGAGGACACCTAAACAGATGTGGGGCTCTGACAGCTAGAGAGGTATCTGACACTTAGTCTCCGAGTCAAATGCTCCAGGGGATCAGAGAAAGGTTAGAAAGGCCTCAAGGGAAATGACAAGTCAATCAGCCAGCAGGATGGGGAGAATTCTGAAGGACCAAAAAGGGCACTTCAAAAAGTGGAAACAAAATGAGAGAAGGAAGTCACTATAGTTCCTTTAGCCCAGAGCCACTTAACTGATTAGGATTCATTTGTTGCAGATGAAGTAAAAATTCATTTCCCCTAATGTCAATCTAATATACATGAACACCCCCAACTCCTTCTTTTTCAATTATAAGTATGCCTAAAGGGGAATTGTAATTTAAAGTACCTCAATGTGAACAAAGCAACTAATTCCCTTGAGGTTATTTTTCATATTTAAATTAACTTAGTGAGACCTTATATTACCCACATCATAGTTCCTCTGTATACCCAAATTATTACTACTTTTCTCAAATGGCCAGTACAAATTTTAACAACAATACCTGGGGTAATATTTTCAACTACTGCTTTGGGGTTTTCTAATGTGAACAAGAAATGAATACCAAAATATGGCAAATAAATAGGTTACAGAGAAGTAACAGACTGAGGAGAATATTTGTAATACATAGACTAGAAATGGAGTTAATATTCATAATATATAAAGAGCTCCTACCAATAAAAAAGAAAAACAACTCAATAGAAAAATGACCAAAGGAAGAAAACTGGTCATTCATTCATCATTCAACAACTATTTATTTTTTTAGATTCAATATAACTTGCATCCTGACTCCACCCTTTCTAGTTGTGTGACTTTTAGCAGTTTTTTTTTTTTTCTTTTTTAAGTAAACATGGGGCTTGAATTCACGACCCTGAGATCAAGAGTCCCATGCTCTACCGAGTGAGTGAGCCAGGCACTCCTGGGCCTTAGCACTTTATTTAACCTCCCTGACTCGGTTTTGTCACCAGTCATAAGCATCCTAATAACATACCAACTTCATAGGATCTTTGTAAGCATTAAAATATATGTAAAGTATAAGAAGGCTCAGAAAATGCTAGAGATTACTATTATTATGTTATAGATTATATGATAAATACTAGGCACTAGCAATTCTCAAAAGAAGAAAAATAAATGGCCAAAAAATAGTACAAGATGTTTACTATCAAAGATATGCACAGGTTTGTGGGGAAATTGCATTCTCATACTTTGTCAGTGTAAACTGGGGGCAAAGACTATGGAGCAGGTGGACAGTATCAACTTTAAATGCACATACCCTTTGATTTCAGAATTAGAACACTAGGAATTCACCTGAGGGTACTCAACAAAAGCATGAAAATATTCATCACAATATTTTTATAACAGAAAAAAATGGGAAATATCCTGAATATCCATATACAGAGATGATTAAAAGAAATATGGTACATTCAAATAATAGGAAACCCATTAAGAATAAGATGGATGTGTAAGTACTAATATGAAGACATCTTCAAAATATATTGTTTTTCAAGAGTGTAATGTGATCTTTTTGTGAACATCTCAAAAGGATTTACACATTATATTGCATATGCATGAAAATTTTCTAGAAGAATAACTTGGTCACCTTGGGGTGAAGAACTAGAGATTAGGGGTGACGGATGTTAACTAAACTTATTGTGGCAAACATTTCACAATGAATACATACATCAAATCATTATATTGTATCCCTCGGACTAATAACAATGTTATAAGTCACTTACATCTAAATAAAACTGGGAAAAAAAAGAAATAGAGATCAGGGATGGGAGAAGGAGAGTTTTCTTTTAATTTTTCCTTTTTATACTATTGAAATTTTTCCAGGAATAGATATTATTCTATGAAATACAAATTGTCTTTATTCCCTTCTTTATTTTTCAGTATTTTTCAAAAATCTAATTTAAAAAAAAGAACAAGTATTTATTCTCTCACACAGTTTCCAAGAATCAGAAATCCAAGCACAGCTTATTGATATAGTTCTAGCTGTGAGGTTGCAGGCAAGATGTAGGCTGGGGCTACAGACTCATCTGAAGGCTTGAAAAGGACTAGAGGATCTGACTACAAGTTCACTGACATGCGTCTTGGCCAGAGGCTTCAGTTCTTCACTCTGTGGCCCTTTTCATACGGAAGTTGCTGTCTCTTTCTCAACATGGTCTCTATTTATACACCATCACTTCTGCTTCATTCTAATTCCTTAGAAGTGAACCAGCCCAAATTCATGAAGAAGAGAATTAGAAGTATTAAAGAATTTGTAGACATTACAAAACCACAACAGAAGAGGAATATTTGGGAGGCAAAATTCAGAGGAGAAGGAAGTCAGAATCAACATATTGACGTAGATATGTGGAAAGAATACTGGCCTTGAATCAGGAGAGCTGGGGTTTATTTCCTGACATACAGCCAGCACATAATAAATGTTTGTTACATAAATCCATGAATAACAACTTGTCTGAGATTGTTTTCCAGTCTTTGGCCACGGGCATAAGAGCAGTCCCCACATTACAGGGCTCTCCTGAGGGCTGAGTGGAATAATGGGTAATAGAGCTTTTTGTAAATTCAACACTTGTATCCAATGACACCTGGAGGTGAACATGGCCTAGAACATGAAGAAGGGGCTCCAGCACCCAGGAGTCCTTGCTCATGCCAGATATCTTCCCTACCTGTCTAGGGCCTAGGACCTGGGGCACTGCTCCGATTCCAGCTCTCTCTCTCTGCCCCAGTCCAGACTCCTTAGCATCCTACCACCAGTTGCTGCTAACAACCTAACATTTTATTTTATGAAACACCACCAAACTCTTCCAGTATTCCCCATCTCAATAAATGGCAGCTCCATTCCTCCCATTGTTCAGGCCAAAAACTTGGAGCCGTTCCCAACATCTCTGTCTCTCTCACTCCTCCTATCCAACCCATCAGCAAGTCCTTCTAACTATATCCAGAATCCAGCTACTCCTCACCATTTCTATAACCACCACCCCCTGCCAAACATGTCACCTGATACACCAACATGATTTCTTTACATGACTTTTTTCAACAAGCCATTTGCCCGGATCCAATGTCCAACTCTGGATACAATTTCTTATGCTGCCACCAGCATTGTGTGCAACATTTTCCACAGGTTATATAACACATTATTATATAATAAGTAGGCATGATGCCTGCCTAACAGCACTATGTTACAATCACATCATAAGCAATCTGTGAGCATCATCTGTCCCCTGCGTCCCAATACCTAGACCTGACCAAGGTCTACCATGGCATGTGACATCTAGAACTACTAAGCTCTTCACAACAAGGAGGGGACACTGCCGAACACTGAGGTTTGCAGAAGAGTAAAATAAAGTATACATGGTCCTCTATGATATTGTTGTACCATCCAATTTAATCAAGCCTTGAACTGCCAGGCCTGTCATGTCAGATAATAAAGACTTTATTGCTTGAACTATTAGTTGGCTTTTCTGTTGCAGCAAAAACATCCTTATCAATATAACAGCTATAACTAGGAAGGAGGGTGGCAACTTAGAATAAAGACAAATACAATAGGTCAGTTAAAAATAAAGTCATAAAATGATTTTAGAAACCCAGCATAGGAACAGAATAGATGATGCCACCAAAAATCTGAGCTCAGGTAAACATCAGCATTAAATTTAAAGTTCCCAACTACAAAGAGAGAGAGAGAGGGAGAAAGGTATACCAACTCTTTGGAATGAGAAAACCTTTTCCTGATGTTAATTCCATGAGATATTAACCATGAAAAGATAAAGGACACAGAATAACATAATGGAGGCACAGTGTGTCTGTAACAAAAACTGTTGATGCTTCACCAAATATCCATGTGCTCCTATTTCCCAGCCCCCATAAATCCCAGTGGGATTGTGTCACTAATTTTTTTTTAAATGGGAAAATTTGTAGCTGCCACTACTTTACTTAAAACTATCGTTTAGTCCCAGGGCACCTGGGTGGCTCAATCAGTTAAGCATCTCACTTTGGCTCAGGTCATGGTCTCAGGGTCCTGGGATTGAGCCCCACATCGGGCTCCCTGCTCAGCCAGGAGTCTGCTTCTCCCTCATCTTCTCCCTCTGCCCCTCCCCCTGCTTGTGTGCTCTCTGTCTCTCTCTCTCAAATAAATAAATAAAATCTTTTAAAAAAACTATATTTTAGTCCCTGAACTGTGTCAAGTTGTTACTTTTTTTTTTTTAATTCCACTTAACAGTTAACATACGGTGTTACATTAGTTTAGGGGGTACAATATAGTGATTCAACAATTCTATACATTTACTCAGTATTCATCATGGTAAGTTTACCCCTAATTCTATTCACCTATTTCATCCAGACCCCCACCACCTCCCCTCTGGCGACCATCAGTTTGTTCTCTATAGTTAAGAGTCTGTTCTTTGGTTTGTCTCTTTTTCTCTTTGTTCATTTGTTCTGTTTCTTAAATTCCACACATGAGTAAGGTCATATGGTATTTGTCTTTCTCTGACTTATTTCATTTGGCATTATACTCTCTACTTCCATCCATGTTGTTGCAAATGGCAAGATTTCATTCTTTTTTATGATGGAGTAATATTCCATTATACATATATATACACCACACCTTCTTTATCCATTCATCTATTGATGAATACAGGGGTTGCTTCCATAATTTGGTTATTGTAAATAATGCTGCAATAAACATAGGGGTGTATATATCTCTTCATATTAATGTTTTTGTATTCTTTGGGTAAATACCCAGTAGTAGAATTACTGGATCATATGGTAGTTCTATTTTTAATTTTTTGAGGAACCTCCATTATGTTTTCCACACTCCACCAACTTGCATTCCCACCAACAATGCACGGGGGTTCCTTTTTCTCTAAATCCTCACCAACACTTATTGTTTCTTGTGTTTTTTATTTTAGCCATTCTGACAGGTGTGAGGGAATCTCATAGTGGTTTTGATTTGCATTTTCCTGATGATGAGTGATGTTGAGCATCTTTTCATATGTCTCTTGGCCATCTGGATATCTTCTTTGGAGAAAGTCTGTTCATGTCTTTGGCCCATTTTTAATTGGATTACTTGGGTTTTCTGATGTTGAGTTGTATAAGTTCTTTATATGTTTTGGACACTAACTCTTTATCAGATATGTCATTTACAAATATCTTCTCCCATTCAATAGGTTGTCTTTTAGTTTTGTTGATGGTTTCTTTTGCTGTGCAGACGCTTTTTATTTTGATGTAGTCCCAGTTTATTTTTGCTTTTGTTTCCTTTGCCTCTGGAGACATATCTAGAAAAATGTTGCTACAGCCAATGTCAGAAAAAATACTGCCTGAGCACTCTTCTAGGATTGTTATGGTTTCAAGTCTCTTGTTTAAGTCTTTAATCCATTTTGAGTTTATTTTTGTGTATGGTGTTCAGTTTTATTCTTTTGCATGTAGCTATCCAGTTTTCCCAGCACCATTTGTTGAAGAGACTGTCTTCTCCCATTGCATATTCTTGCCTCCTTTATCAAAAACTAATTGGTCATATAATCATGGGTTTATTGCTGGGCTCTCTGTTCTGTTCCACTGATCCATGTGTCTATTTTCGTGCCAGTACCATACTGTTTTGATTACTACAGCTTTGTAGTATATTTTAAAAACTGGGATTGTGATATTTCCAGTTTTGTTCTTCTTTTTCAGGATTGCTTTGGCTATTCGGGGTCTTTTGTGGTTCCATACAAATTTTAAGATTATTTGTTCTAATTCTGTGAAAAATGCTGTTGGTATTTTGATAGGGATTTCATTCAATCTGTAGATGGCTTTGGTAGTATGGACACTTCAATAATATTAGTTCTTCCAATCCATGAGCATGGAATATCTTTCCATTTGTATCGCCTTTAATTTCTTTCATCAACATTTTATAGTTTTCAGAGTACAGGTCTTTCACCACCTTAGTTAAGTTTATTCCTAGGTATTTTATCTTTTTTGGTGCAGTTGTAAATGGGATTGTTTTCTTAATTTATCTTCCTGCTATTTCATTATTAGTGTATAGAAATGCAACAGATTTCTGTATATTGATTTTGTATCCTGCAACTTTACTGAGTTCATTTATCAGTTCTAGTCGTTTTTTGGTGGAGCTGTTAGGGTTTTCTACATACAGTATCATGTCATCTGCAAATTGTGAAAGTTTGACTTGTTCCTTACCAATTTGGATGCCTTTTATTTCTTTTTCTTGTCTTTTTGCTGTGACTAATAGTTCCAGTACTATGTTCAATAAAAGTGGTGAGCGTGGACATCCTTGTCTTGTTCCTTATCTTAGAAGAAAAGCTCTCAGTTTTTCACCATTGAGTATGATGTTAGTTGTGAATTTTCATATTTGGCCTTTGTTAGTTGAGGTTTGTTACCTCTAAACTTTCTTTGTTGGGGGTTTTTATCATGGAATGGATGTCATATTTTGTCAAATGTTTTTTCTGCATCTATTGAGATGATCATACAATTTTTATCCTTTCTCTTATTGATGTGATCACACTGATTGATTTGCAAATATCGAGCCACACTTGCATCCCAAGAATAAATCTCACTTGAGTGTGGTGAATGGTTTTTTTAATGTATTGTTGGATTCAGTTTGCTAATATTGTGTTGAGGATTTTTGCATCTATGTTCATCAGAGATATTGGCCTGTAGTTCTCTTTTTTTGTACTGTCTTTATCAGGGTGATGCTGGTTTCACAGAATGAATTTGGAAGCTTTCCTTCTTTTATTTTTTGAAATAGATTGAGAAAAACAGGTATTAACTCTTCTTTAAATGTTTGGTAGAATTCACCTGTGAAGCTATCTTCACTGGACTTTTGTTTGTTGGGACTTTTTAAATTACTTTTTCAATTTCATTCCTGATAATCATCTGTGTCAGTTGATATTTCTCCTCTTTGATTTCTTGCTTGACCTATTCATTGTTTAGTAACATGTTATTTAACCTCCCTGTATTTGTGTTCTTTCCAGATTTTTTCTTGTGGTTGGTTTCTTTTTTTTTTTTAAGATTATTTCTTTATTTATTTGACAGAGAGAGACAGCGAGAGAGGGAACACAAGCAGGGGGAGTGGGAGAGGGAGAAGCAGGCTTCCCACTGAGCAGGGAGCCCAATGTGGGGCTCAATCCCAGGACCCTGAGATCATGACCTGAGCCAAAGACAGACGCTTAATGACTGAGCCACCCAGGCACCCCTTGTGGATGATTTCTATTTGTGGTTGGAAAAGATGCATGGTACAACTTCAATCTCTTTAAACTTGCTGAGACTTGTTTTGTGGCCTAATATGTGATCTATTCTGGTGAATGTTCCATGTCATGTCACTAATTCTTAACAATGGAATATGAGCTGAAGTGATGTGTCACTTCTAATCCAAAAAGGATGTACCTTATCCACATTCTCTCTCCCATCCATGCAGTGGTAACCAAGTACTCCAAGACATCAGGGTTGTGAAAGAAAAACAACTTGGACTCCTGAGTCACCTTTTGGAGGAGAGCCAAGCAGGGGAGCTACCCAACCTACATCAGCCTGTGATATAAAAGAGAAATAAACCTTTGCTGTGGTAAGCCCCTGAGATTTTCAGGTTTATCTGTTTCACAGAACAGCTTAGCCTAGCCTGGCTACTACAGTCTACTTAATTAAGATTCTGGAATCAAGAATGTCATTTAAAATAGATAACTAAAGTTTAATTCTTCTAAGTTGACCACACCCTTCCTTTTACATAACCATCCTCAGCCTGTCTCCCACACATACACAGAAATACACACTTTGGCATCTTTCTTGAGTCCACTAGGCAACCTATATCTCTAATAGATGCCCCCTTCCCAGGGAAGTCTTTTTCACATCAATTCCATTTCATCCTTTCTCTGCAGCAGTTGAAAACAGAGAAGGAAGATGAGGGTAAGTTTAAAACACAAATTTAAATGATGATAAGAAAGAGAAAATCAGGGCACCTGGGTGGCTCAGTTGGTTAAGCGACTGCCTTCAGCTCAGGTCATGATCCTGGAGTCCCGGGATCGAGTCCCACGTCGGGCTCCCTGCTCAGCAGGGGGTCTGCTTCCCCCTCTGCCCTCTTCCCTCTCGTGCTCTCTGTCTCTCATTCTCTCTCTCTCTCAAATAAATAAATAAAATCTTTAAAAAAAAAAAAGAAAGAAAAGAAAGAGAAAATCACCTGAATGTTGTATATATATTAGGAGAATCCTCTATTTTTCAGCAACAAAAATCATATCACACTAAATATATCACTTCAAATGCTCTGTTAAGAACTCAACAATCCATTGCTATAAAAAGTTTGCCAAGCCAAAAATATTTGAGATCTCCAAACAAGAGATTTTTCTTGACTAAAAAAAAAATAATTAGCACATACATTATTTCAACTATATAAAAATAAACTCTGAAGGAGCTGAACACTGAGAGGATAAATGGAATAGACATGCAATGAAACACTGTTGAATTTCATCATTTCCGGGGCCAATTTACACATTTTTCCTCCCTCTGTCTTCCTGGGTATAATGCAAGTACTGATCTTCCTTTACTTGAGCTGCTCCAGCCATTACCCTGGAGATGTTTAACACTGAGGCATCCTTCCTGTTAGATGACTAGGGAAGGAGTTGATAGATCTCTAATTCTAACCTGAGCCCCCTTTACCGCCACTCGTACCCAGGACACTATCTCTCAAAATGACCACTAATTTCCTTTGTGAACCTTGAGTCTTTCCCCCTTAAGTTCCTATTATTAAGTTCCTGCTTATGAGTTTATAGGAATCTTTCTTTGGTCCCTATTTTAATTTATTGTTCCTAAAATTATTATTATTACTAGTCCTGCACTCCCTCCCCCCAAAAAACCCTACCCCCTAAGCTTAGGGCATACACCCAAGTGTAGTTAATAATACTAAGTATTCATCAGGCCATATGCTAGCAGTTTTTCTACAGCATCTTGAAATCCCCACAACCATAACTCTAAGGTAGGTACCAGTATTAGCCCCATTCTGCAAGTGAGGAAACTGAAACCCAAAGGTTAGGTAACTTGCTCAGAGTTTCTAGGCTAGGAAGTGGCAGGGTCACTGCTGCCTGACACTATGTAATTTAAGGAATTAAATGTGCCACAGTATAATGGGTTTTAATAAACGAATGTCTTGTCTAGGGGCCAGACAGTGAGAGTGATCATTGGGCCGACAGACCACATGATGTTCCTATCTGTCTAGGGCCTCCCAGGCTTGGGTGGATGGGGCAGCACCTGCTCAAAAGAGACCTGAGGATGTGTGTGCATGCATGACAGTGGCAAGTGCAGGGAGGGGAAGCTGGCCCGGCCAGGAAAACGTATTACCCAAGTCAGTCCATACATGGGCAGCTTGGATTAAAAAAGATTAATTTTTTCCACCGGTAAATCAAGAAAAACAAATGTAAACTTCATAATTTTTGGTGTTAGCCAAATGGTTAGATAGGCTAATCCAAAAACTGAGTGCCCACACAAGAGAATCCAATTTATGTGATGTCTGCTCTGGGAGGACTGGGTCGGAGGAAAAAAATCAGAAGGGCTCCTTTAAGGAGTTTCACCACCTGCTGACCATCTTCTCAGTGCTGGTTTGATCCAGCCTCATTTCCCCCATCACACCCTCCCTCCAGAATCAGAGTTAAATCAATCTCCTTTTTGGAAGTTTCTTTATTCTTTTGTATCTACGGTATATTCAAAATAAGGGAAAAAGACAAGGTTCCAGTTCTTTGAAGAGGTAATACATATATATATATATGTATATATATTTGATCCAAGATAAATATAATCAAGCTCACACTCATTTATTTAATCAATATGTAAAGTTATAAACTAAATTTAACATCAATTCTCAAACCTTGAATTGAAGAAGAGCACCCTCCTCAGGCCACAACAAACTTACCGAGTTATATTAACAGTGCTAAACTGTCACTTAGCTTCTGAGATGAGAAAGTTGTGCAACAGTAAGTGAAAATTAAATAAGTATATGCCAGCCATCCCATAATTACCCCCCAAAGTCATCTTAACTCAAATTCTCACTTAATAAAGGCAATTGTTGGGCAGTGTTTTGTGTGGGGAAAAGAACATTAAAGTCAAAATGTTTTAGTTCAAGTTCCACCACTAACTGTGTGACCTTGAGTAAGCTGATGAACCTCTCTTAGTCTCCATTTACTCATCTCTAAGATGGGTATAATCCTTCCTAAGTCTGCCTCACTAGGGTCCAATAAAATACATCTCAAATAATTAAATAAAATACATCTCAAAGTACTTCATAAAATACAAAGCAATTAAAAAAAATACAAAGCAGTTAAAAAAATACAAAGCAATTCTAAATGTCAGGTATTATTAGTATTAATCTTTACTGATACAGCATGAGGAATCACTTCATTTTGTTCAGACCTAGAACATCATACTAGAGAAAAAAGACATTTGTTATTTTTGTATAATAGATATCCACTTGTTTAAAAGGTGAATAAAATCTTCACAATTACAGGGGCGCCTGGGTGGCTCAGTTGGTTAAGCGACTGCCTTCGGCTCAGGTCATGATCCTGGAGTCCCGGGATCGAGTTCCACATCGGGCTCCCTGCTCAGCAAGGAGTCTGCTTCTCCCTCTGACCCTCCTTTCTCTCATGCTCTCTGTCTCTCATTCTCTCTCTCTCAAATAAATAAAATCTTAAAAAAAAAAAAAAAATCTTCACAATTACAAAAACAAAAGCAAAACACTGATTCTGCACAGGATCTTTGCCACACATAAAGATGTGCACTTCAGACTCACATCTTAGATGATCTGCTTTTCAGCTCCTTGTCAGGCTTTGAATCATTTAGGTCAGTATCAACAAAGATTCATTAAGCATCAGAGGTAGGGCACTGTCTTAGGAATTTAAAATTTTTTTTTAAAGATTTTATTTATTTATTTGAGACAGAGAGAATGAGATAGAGAGAGCATGAGAGGGAGGAGGGTCAGAGGGAGAAGCAGACTCCCTGCCGAGCAGGGAGCCCGATGCGGGACTCGATCCCGGGACTCCAGGATCATGACCTGAGCCGAAGGCAGTCGCTTAACCGACTGAGCCACCCAGGCGCCCCTGTCTTAGGAATTTAAAGAGAGCTCAGTGAAAAGCACTGAATTTGTATTTAAGTCTTAGATGCTGGGAGGCACCTCAAGAGATCATCGACTGTACTGAGTAAGTTTCTCTTACAGCTCCTGTGTCAGAGAAAGATCTCAAAAGATAAAAATCTGTTAATTATGATTAACCTCTAGAAAGTGTGGTTAAAAGTAGGACCATCACATCTATAAATGCATGTTGCTTTGTCATCTAAGGAATCAAACAAAATGATCTGAAAAAGCTGGTAAACTTTTTTTAAAGACTGAAGGCAAAAAGTATAGTCAAAGCCTTAGTTTCAAAGAACATCCTAGGGGCGACTGGGTGGCTCAGTCATTAAGCGTCTACCTTCAGCTCAGGTCATGATCCCAGGGTCCTGGGCTCCCTGCTCGGCAGGAAGCCTGCTTCTCCCTCTCCCACTACCCCTGCTTGTGTTCCCTGTCTCACTGTGTCTCTCTCTGTCAAATAAATAAATAAAATCCTTTAAAAAAAAAAAAAGAACATCCTAGAGATAATGATGCCCAGCCTAACACAAAACTTCAGACTCCTTTGCTTGCACCTCACCCCCCCAGCAACTTTGTAAACAATGTATCTTGCACAGCTTTAAATGAAATATCTAATTTTATCACCATAATTATAAATATTTTCAAAGGAAATAATTTTTGGTATTGATATTTTTAAATGTACACAAGTGAATCTAAATATCATAGTAATTTCATACCCATTTATCACACATTAATAAACAAGCTCCTCTTTAAAAGTTAAAAATGTTACATCCTTCATCCTTCTCCTTTAACTCTGACTGAACCAGTCAGGGTTCAGTGAAAGAAACAGATGCCCCTGGGGGCACCTGGTTGGCTCAGTCAGTGGAGCATGCGATTCTTGATCTTGGGGTTGTGAGTTCGAGCCCTACACTGGGTGTAGAGATTACTTTATAAATAAATAAATAAATAAATAAATAAATAAATAAATAAATAAATA
>NW_023270323.1:15201387-15257507 GCF_011800145.1 Mirounga leonina | reverse complement strand
ATAAATAAATAAATAAATAAATAAATAAATAAATAAATAAATAAATAAATAAATAAATAAATAAATTTTTAGAAAAGAAACAGAAGCCCCTCAGGGCCTTTTAAGTAGAAAGGAATTTAATACAAAGATTTACGTTCTTACAAAATCACCAGAACAAGCTCTAAGTGGACTTCCCAACGTCCAGCCTGGGCAAATCTACAGAGATGCCTCACCTCACTTCCTAGGGCTGGTGTGGGGGTGAAGGGAGTGACTGTTAATTGGGGAAGTAACTTCACTGGAACACAGCCCTGTCCGTTCGGGTATTGTCTGTGCTTTTGTACTATAAGCGAGAGTTGGATAGTTGTCACACAGACTGTGTGATCCTCAAAGTCTAAAATATTTACTATGGGTCCTTTAAGAAAAAGTTTGCCACTCTCCCTTTTATTCAAAGATGCAATGTTGAACTGTCAGAAGCAATATGTAATTTTTCACCTTCTCTTCTTGAAATGAAACTAAATAAGCACCCAGGGCACAGAATGAGACACTAAGGAAAACAAGTCCTCACCAAGCTGTTTTTCATTAACTAGTAAGAATTGTAAAAATACAAGGTCCTCCTTGCAGGTTGGAATTTCCCAGCATGCTTCTTTACAAACTTTAAATATGTGAAATCTAAGAAAGATAAACAACAGTTTTATTTTTAAATGGTAATATTTATAGTACACCAGAAACTGCATCTTTGGCAACTATCTAAACTTATGATGAAAAATTTTAGATGTGAACTTAAAAATGTATGTGGAGAACATGCTGGTTTTGTTTGTTTGTTTCAAAAGTTTGAGAGAGGACATACAAGCAAAAAAGTTTAAAGGCCACTGGCCTAAAGAAGAAAATCATCTTTGATTTTCAGCAAGAGCCCCAGGTGGAGTTATAAACTCCCCCTTCCCAATTAGAATTATTAGAATTGCCCTCAAAGTTAGCTATCTTCTTTCATTATTTTTTAAAGATTTTTTTTTTTTTAAGAGAGAGAGAGAAAGTGCAAGAGTGTGTGGAGGGGCAGGGGAGGGGCAGAGGGAGAGAGAGAATCTCAAGCAGGCTCCACACCCAGCGCAAAGCCCAATACAGGGCTTGACCTCACGACCCTGAGATCATGACCTGAGCCGAAATTAAGAATCGGTCACTTCACCAACTGAGCCACCACCCAGGCGCCCCATCTTCTTTTATTATTATACAGGTACATAGTACTTCTGTTCATTCGGTATATCACATTACAGAGGTTTCCAGAAGACTTGTATGTACAAATCATTCTGTTATAGATACATAAGTGAAAAAGCAAACTAACATTTCTTGAGCATCTATTATTTACCAAATTCTCTACATCAATCATCTTATTAATTCCTCATAATTGTACTGTGGGGTACATATTATTATATTAATCCTATTTTTCGGCTAAGAAACAAAACTGAGTTTAGGTAATGTACTTAAGCCCATACAGCCAAACTAGGATTCAAACCCAAGACTGACACCAAAGCCCGTGCACTTTCCACTCCCTGCACTGCTGGGTTCAGCTTTCTTATACCTCAGGCCTGTACTTACAGGTCTCTGAATCCATGACATGCAAGGATTCGGGAACCTACAGTGATAATACTTAATCCCTAAAAGTCCCTGGTACTTAGCTCCCCTCCAGTCATCAGTTAACAGGAGCAAACAATGGAACGACCAGCAGGGCACCAGCACCAGCCACTCAGAACCGATGCCAGGCTAAAGACAGGTACAGGGCTACCTGGGTTTACCAGCTGAACATCAGCCCTGACTATACCCCAAACCATAGCATTTTTAGAAAAACTGAAAAGGATAAACCTGCCCAACCACCTCAGTTTTCAGATAAAGAAGCTAAAAGCTAAGAGATTCATGTCTTGCCAAATATGACACCACCAGGTACTGGCTTGGCCAGATTAGAGCACCAGTCTCCGGAATCTCCCATATTGTAATGATGGATTGAGGAGTGTGTGAATGACTGACCTAACTCTGCTTTCTTTCTTTTAGAATCTAAAAGAACGCGAGGTAGCTTCATGTTTACAGTCTCCAACACTAGAGCATGAGCATTTCAGGACAGCTTCAAAAAAGCAATAAATCTGTGACTATCTGTTAAATGATTCCAGTCCTGATAACTTGTCCTACTTCTCTTCCCTTTGTACCTCACATCCACTGCTGGCATCTGACCAAGGGAGAACAGTGCACCTTACAGTGCAGGCAAAAATCCTAACTGCAGTCTGATTCAGGAGGTCTGAGGTGAGGGCCAAGATTCTGCATTTTTAATAAGCTCCCAAGTCCAAGTGATGCCAGTGAGTAGGAGGGACTTAGACAACATTATATAAGGAGTATTACTTTATACAAGGATTTTTCTAAATTAAAAAACAAAAAAGAGGGTTTGTGGGTGGCTCAGTTAAGCGTCTGCCTTCTGCTCAGGTCAGGATCCCAGAGACCCAGGATCGAGCCCACATCAGGCTCCCTGCTCAGCAGAGAGTCTGCTTCTCACTCTACTCCTCACCCTGCTCACACTCTCTCTCTCACTCTCTGTCTCTCAAATAAATAAAATCTTAAAAAAAAAAGAAAAGATGGTGTTTAGGATTACCCAAATTAAGACAATTTGTAAAATCTATATTTTTGAGCACTGAACTCTAACCAGTAAGCAAGTAGCTTCATCTGATATACTGGGAAATGGAATTATCACAACTCTTTAGGAAAACAAAAACAAAAACCAAAAAAAACCTATTATATGAACATACCTACCCTGGATTACATTATCTCTCATATACGTTAATAAAGGTAATGCTACTGCCTAGAAAAATACCTACTAAAAATGTATGCTGCATTTTTCTCATAGTAAGAAATTCATGAGACTCTGTTTCTCTTTTACTTAATACATTACTCTTTACACTGCTTTCTAAAAACAACTCCACCACCAAGTGGACAATACAAAAATTAGTTTATGTGATATAATATTCAGGTTTTCTCCAATTCTACCCTCCAACTTCACAGGTTAGTGAAGGATTGATTATTAATTCTGGGCTAATTAATAGAGCCCCAGCAGGACTCTCTAATTCAAGATGGACACCCTCAAAAGATAAGCCATATCAAAGAATCATTTTCCAGGACCTTTCAAACAATGGCATCTGACAGAACCGACATTGCTGATTAGGGAATGTATAACAAGTAAATATTTCCTCCATGACACCACAATGATTAGAATACACAGTTAAAGCAGTTTCTTAACATATGAACTAATGCTGAGTATTAATTCACAACCACAGATCTTGAACAATGAAAGCAACATGGTTTTCACTGCTTTTATCTTGGGTTTTTATAATTCTATACCTACTTCAAAAAGAGGGAAACAGAAACAAGCAACATTATAGGGAAGTTTAATAGTGAGAGCACCAAGGCCCTCCCACCATCGTGCCCCTCCCCTGACGCTGTCATGTAATTTATTTTGGCCAACAGGAAATTAGCAGATGTAACACAAGCAGAGGCTTGGAAGGAGCTTGCCTGATTGAGTTGATTTATTCCTGCTTCTCTGCTATCACATGAGCACATGCCTCAAATAGTCTTCTGCATTTATCTATCTATCAATTTATAGAATTTGTATTTGGGATTCTTGCCTCTATAAATAATTTCCCTCTAAGGACTTTTTTTAGCTATATCCTACATTTTGGCACACTGTATTTTCACTTTGATTTATCTGAAAGTATAGATGAATTACTCGTGATTTCTACTTTGACCCACTGGTTAATTTAGGAATGTGTTATTTAATTTTCATATATTTTGAATTTTCCAAAATTCCTTTTGTTATGGATTTCTAATTTTATTGATTTGTAGTTATAGAACATATTTTGTAACGATTTCAATCCTTTCAAACTTACTGAGGCTTTTTCTATGGCCCAATATATGGTCTATCCTGGAGAATATTCCATGTGCACTTGAGAAGAATCTGTGTTGTCTGTTAGTCTGGTTGGTGTATAGTGTTATACAATTCTTCTATTTCCTTGTTGATTATCTGCCTATTTATTCTACCTATTATTGAAAGTGGGGCAGTAAAGTCCCAACTATTATTTTTTAATTTTTTTTTCCTTCAAAACTCCTTTCTGGGAGCTTTAAATTCATATAATGGGACACTCTGTTATTCTGTGCAGATGTGTATGTCTTCCTGATGAATTATAAAACATCCTCTTTGTCTCTAGTAACGGTTTTTGTCTCAGAGTCCATTTGTCTCACATTAGTATACCTATACCACCTCTTTGATTGCTATTTGCAAAGTGTATCTTTTTGCATCCTTTTACTCTCAAACTATTTGTGTCTTTTAATCTAAAGTGAGTCTCCTGAAGACAGCATACAGTTGGATCATGTTTTTTAATTCATCCTACCGATATCTGCCTTTTAATTGGAGTATAATCCATTTATATTTAATTACTGATAAGATTTACATCTCCAAATTTTGCTCCAAATTACATTCTCTTGCTACAAATTACAATCTCCAAATTACATAATTTTGCTATTTGTTTCCTACGTATCTGACTTTTTTGGTTCCTTGATTCCTCTGATACAGCCTTTTGTGTTAAATATTTTCTGGTGTACCATCTTAACTCCCTTGTCAATTCTTTTATTATATATTTTTGAGTTTGTTTCTTACTGGTTGCCCTGGTGATTACCAGTAACATCTAAATTTATAGCAATCTGGTCCTGATTAATACCAACTTGATTTCAATAGTATATTTTAAAAACTGCTCTAAATAACTCCATTCCCCACTACTCCTCTATGTTGTTATTATCATAAACTATATCTGTAAACATTGTGTGCTCATCAACATACATTTATAGTTATAGCTTTATGCAGTTTGTCTTTTAAATCAGATATGGGGGAAGGAGTCACAAAGAAAAACTACATTTATATTATCATTTAAATTTAACTATGTGTTTACTGGTGTTCTTTATTTCTTTATGTGGATTTGAATTACTATATAATGTTCTTTTATTTAGTTTTTCTTACAGGGCAGATCTGCTAATGATGAACTCTCTCAGTTCCTGTTTATCTGGCAGTGTTTTAATTTCTCCTTGCCAGATACTGAATTTGTGGTTGACAGTGGTGTTTTTTTCTTCCTTTTTTTTTCTTTCTTCTTTCTTTCTTTCCTTCAGCATTTTGAATATGTCATTCAACTGTCTTCTGGCTCCTCTGGCTTTTGATAAGAAATCAGCTGTTAATGTTATTGGAGTTCCTATATATGTAATGAGTCCCTTCTCTCCTGCTATTTTCAAGATTCTATCTTTGCCTTCAACTTTCAACAGTTTCATTACCATATGTCTAGGAGTGGATCTCTTTGAGTTTACCCTATGTGGAGTTTCTTTAACTTCCTGGATGTGTAGATGAATATTTTTCATCAAATTTGTGAAGTTTGCAGGCATTATTTCTTCATGTACTTTCTCTCCCTTTTCTTGCTCTCCTCTCCTCTGGGACTTCCATTATGCTTATGTTGGTATCATTTGTTGGTGTCCCACTGGTTTGTGAGGTTTTGTTCACTTTTGTTCGTTCTTTTTTTCATTCTGTTCCCCAGACTGAATAATATCAGCATATCTGTCTTCAAGTTCCCTGATTCTTTTTTCTGCATCTTCAACTGCTGTTGAGGTCCTCTAAGTGATTTTTTTTTTTCATTTCAGTTTTGTACTTTAAAGGCCAAAATTTATATTTGTTTCCTTTTCATAATGTCTTTCTCTTTATTGATATTCTCTATTTAGTGAAATGTCACTATAACACATTAATTCTTTAGATAGGGTTTGCTTTAGTCTTTGGAATATTTAAAACAGCTGATTTAAACTCTTTGTCTTGGGAGGCACCTGGGTGGCTCAGTTGGTTGAGTGTCTGACTCTTGGTTTCAGCTCAGGTTATGATCTCAGGGTCCTGAGATCAAGCCCCACGCCAGGCTCCATGCTCAGTGGGGAGTCTGCTTGAGATTCTCTTCCTTTCCCTCTGTTCCTCCCCCTGCACTCTCTCTGTCTCTCTCTCAAATAAATAAATCTTAAAATAAATAAACAAACAAATAAATAAATAAGTAAAGTCTTTGTCTTGTAAGTCCAACATCTGGGGTTCCTTAGGAACAATTTCTATTGATTGCTTTTTTCCTTTTATGGAACATATTTTCTCGTTTCCATGTATGTCTCATGATTTTTTGTTAAGAACTAGACATTTAAAATAATATGCTGTGACAACTCTGACAATCAGATCCAACATCCCCACCTATAGAGTTTATTGTTGTTGCCACTTGTTATAGTAACAGTTTGTTCAGTGACTTTCCTGAACTAATTCTGTAAAGTCTACATTCTTTGTCATGTTAGTGTCTCAGTTAGCTTATTGGTCAACTAATGACTGGACAGAAATATCCTTAAATAGCTGGAACTAATCAATCTCCCAGGCTTTGCTGTGAGCAGCTCTGTGTAAGTGTTAGAGCATGCCTTTAAAACTCTGTCCATGGGATGTCTGGATGGTGCAGTCAGTTAAGTGTCCAACTCTTGGTTTTGGCTCAGGTCATGATCTCAGGGTCATGGGATCGAGCCCCAAGTCAGGCTCTGCGCTCAGTGCAGAGTCTGCGTGAGATTCTCTCTCCCTCTCTCTGCCCCCCCACTTGTGCTCTTTCTCTCTCTAAAATAAATAAATCATAAAAAAAAAACCTCAATTTATAATTCCACCTAGGCCTTCACTTCCTACTTGCATAAAATCTCAAGGTCAATCACACATGAGAGCTTAGAGCCTTCTCACATCTTTCCCAAGCATGCTCAGAACTCTTTCATATAACATGGACTTCTAGATTACCAGAAATATGTCAGAACTTTTCAAAGTCCTTACGGACAGTGCATTCACCAGCTATTTCTTTTAAGCTTTTGGTTTAGTCTACTGTTTTCCCAACTGTTACCCATCACCTACAGCAACTGCAAGTTGAAACCCTTGCCTATAATTGTTTTGACAATGTCCCCTGTGGGAGGAGAAGGTTTTTAGCATTGAGTGAGCTCTGAATCAGCCTCGTAAGTGAACTCTTCTGAAGAACCACTAGACAGATCAGATAATGACAATTCTATGAGAATGGGGCTTTGAAACAGTTCCAAATTCATTCTGCGATCTCGGGTAGCTGCCAAGTTGCCCCCAGGAATATGAACTGTTATTAAGACTACTGCATAGGGGCACCTGGGTGGCTCAGTCATTGGGCGTCTGCCTTCGGCTCAGGTTGTGATCTCAGGGTCCTGGGATGGAGCCCCGCATCAGGCTCCCTGTTCGGCGGGAAGCCTGCTTCTCCCTCTCCCGCTCCCCCTGCTTGTGTTCCCTCTCTCGCTGTGTCTCTCTCCGTCAAATAAATGAATAAAATCTTTAAAAAAAAAAAAAAAACTACTGCATAACTGGAAAGTGGGGGGGTGGGATTAGGATAAGTTAAAATGCCACAGAGCTCACTATTCTTACTAAGATTCAGCCACTTAAATGATCCTTAGGTTAGTAAGCCTTTGGTTAACGTCTAGATTTCTAAACATTTAATTCTGAATTTTTTTTAAGTACAGATGACATATATTAGTTTCAGCTATACAACACAGTGATTCAACAATTGTATGTTACAAAATAAATTCAAAAAAAGATGCCTTTTTTTCATTGCTTTTATGAAGGGGAATATTTTTGGAGGTCCTTTATTCTGCCATTTTTTCTGACATTCTCCCATACCCTTTTTTAAGCCAAATAACCCAAACTATGGCTAAGTACAAAAGCACTAGCAGCCAGACACCAGCATCATGGAAATGCAGAGTGAGGAGTTGGGAAGTAATAAAGACGTAACAAAAAGCCTTGTGTCTTCTGTGAAATTGCCCCATAAGGCCCATTCAGAATATCCTCTAATTTCCAACACCTCTCTATCCTCCTTTAATTAAACCTGCTCTTCCTTAAACACCAGGACCAAGATGAATGGGAGTGAGCTAATTCAATCTTATTGATTCCAGGTTTGTTTAATCACTAGAGTTGCTATTTTGTTTAATTACTAAAGATTGTTTTCTACTATTTCTATTTCAAATACACCTTGACTCAGTTACAATATTTCTGCAGAGAAACGTGCTCTACATTCCAAACAGTTGGGTTAAAACTTTTTAAACCCAACAGACTTGTGAACAAAGAATTAGCTGTATGTCATTAATGGCTGAAACCCATACCGTAAAAAAAAATAAGTGGGAGAGCTGGTGACCTCTGAAGACCTTCACCTGGGTTTCGAAGGATGGAAGAAGAATTAGGAGAATGTGGCGGAAATTATACGAACAAAAGCTCCCAGCCTGGAATCACCATAATACGATCTCAGATTAGTAAGCAGGCTAAATTGGCTATGGCGGTGATTGATGTGGAGAGAAGAAGAAGGTTAAAGTCAGGGAGATACTGGGGTTGGGGAAGACAATGGCAAACCTTAAACAACAGGCAGAGAATTTTGTACTTGACTTGGAGGACAACAGTTCACAACCATTTTATCTCCTCCTCCAATACACCTGAGAGAGGCAATCACTCCCAGTTACAGAAGTGGCTCACAATTCAAGAGATCCTCAACTATGAGGATGAGGTGGTGAGAATGGTATCAGAATCTCTGGTGGGGGTGCAGAAGGGAGGGACATGAGAGATTTCAGAAAGCCCCACTTGAGATTCTGCTATTCCTTCCTTAACCGGTCCACTCATTCCTCCACACCTCCTTCAGTGAGAATGGGAAGTCATAGGAGATCTCTGAAGGAAACAGTGTCCTTTTGAAAATCCTTCATGGCTGTATCTCATGGAGTAATTGCCTAATTTCTTGAACATTAGACAAGTCTATTTCAGCACTTTCCAAAATGGGACTCATGAAATACTCATCCCATAGATGCCATCTGTTAAAAATGTTCAGTTCACATAAGTTTGGGAAATTCCACATACATATAATATCCCCCTTTTATCAGAGATTCACAAACCGTATTTATTAGCCTGTTAAAGGATCTAAGAACTCCCACAGTAGAGAAATCTGTTCAATTTTTTAACAGCTTCCACACACATATTTGATCACAGACTTATTCTCACTTAATATCTACCAACATCTTAGTATTCCACAGAAAAAACTGTAACACTGGCCTATATTAGCTTCTTTGTGGTTGCGGTGACGTCACATGTGATTCTGCACCTGCCATAGATCTGTTTATGCAAGACAATAAAGCAGGAAGTGCCCCTCTCCCCACTCTCTAGAAACCCCACTCCCTACAACCATTCTGTCCAGTCCTCATTTGCCTCTCCACTTCCTCATGCAGAGAGGAATCCAACCCCAGCCCTTTCAGTCCCCCCAAATGGCTTTATTCAGAGGGAATTGTGAATCAAGGCACCTGGGTTCCTCCGTGTTTTTCTGGGACCCTCACCAATGTCCATCCCCTGAATCTGAGCTAAGTAACTGAGCTGACTAAAAGAGAAACTAGCTTGGAGAACATGAGGGCACTTGTGGGTCTTCCTGTGTAATTAACTAGAGGAAAGGGAAGGGCTCTGAAAAGCTGCTAAGCAAGGGGCAAAAGAAAAGATGAGAAGAGGCCTGGAGGGCCTGAATGAGTTACCAAAGAGAACAGGGCGAAGAGAACAAAAATGAGGAATGACCTTCTTCCTAGCTCTCACTTCCTTCCTCTGTAAAAGTCCTGACTGGCCATTTTCATTCTCCCCCAGTAACTGCACCTGCTTTCTCCTTCAAAGCTGTGCTCTGTGCTCCCTCTGCTGGCCACGACACAGCTGTTAGATTTAAAACCAACTAGACTAAAACAGTTCCGTTTGGGGGGCCTGCAGAGATGTCTGCCTCTACATACCCTCTCTTAAACCTGGCTATGCTTCCTAGCAAAGATGAGACTCCAACATCTTTTGTATTAGCAACAACAACAACAAAATGAAGGTAGGCAAATGGTTAAATAAATTATTGTGCTTCATACTATGAAATACAGCCACCAAAATTTGTCCACCACTGCATGAGGTGCTAGAGATAAAAAGATCGGTAATGGGGTGCCTGGGTGGTTCAGACGGTTAGGCGTCTGCCTTCGGCTCAGGTCATGATCCCAGAGTGCTTGGATCAAGCCCTGCATCGAGCTCCCCGCTCTGGGAAGCCTGCTTCTCCCTCTCCCTCTACCTGCTGCTTCCCCTGCTTGTACACTCTGTGTCAAAAATAAATAAAATCTTAAAAAAAAAAATCCGTAATATTTGACCTCTGTTCTTGGGAAACTTATTATAGAGGAGAGCCCAAGAGGTAACACATTTCTCAAAAGGAAGAATTTTAGAAGACTTCTGGATCATGTGCCTTGAATGGTGATTCAAATATGTTCACTGACTCTGTAGAGGGGCAGCTCACATAGGCTAGGCTGTGCTTTCTTAAATGTGCATCTTAATGGATACATCTGGTTCCATGACAGTACGGACTCATAACGATCATAACGGCCATCCACGCTGGAACACCTACTGGGGGCCAGTCATAATACGCTTTATGTATGTTAGCTCATTTTCTTTTAATATTTTATTTACGTACTTATTTATTTGAGAGAGAGAGTAGGGGGGGAGCAGAGGGAGAGGGACAAGAAGACTCCTCACTGAGCATGGAACCTGACGTGGGCTCGATCTCACAACCCTGAGATCATGATGTGAGCCGAAACCAAGAGTCAAACGCTCAACCGACTGAGACACCCAGGTGCCCCAAGCTCATTTTCTGAATTAAGTTCAGAGATGAGCCAAGAAAGAAACTAAGGTTCAGAAATGCCAAGATTACACAACTAAAAAGTGGCAAAGTCAGCATTACAGTCCAGGTCCGCTTGACTCCAAAGTCCCTTCAATCTCCCACTACACTATCTTCAATCATTATCTAGTTTTCACAAATATTGCGACCTGAGGTTCCCCTCCACTTGGCCTCTGAATATAATGGAAAAGCCTAATATGAGAGCCAACAATAGTATCCTACCTCCTGGTCACATGGAGGGTAGCACTCTGTGCTGTACGTGAAGCCCCTGGCCTTTAGGAGTTTACAATATAATGGAGCAGGGGCTATATGTAAAATAAATTAAATATAGCTGATGAGGGATAGAAGCAGAAAAATGTTCAACTTTAGCCCACAAGGCTGACCTGCATAGTTCCGATAAGGATCAAATATGTGCCGGTTGCTACATCCTGAAAGGGACTCATGACTGCCTGGGTATCTCACTGATAGTTAATATTGAACTGAATGATAAGCAAAAGAGAAATCTTGTGAAAGTAGTTTTACAAGTAGAAATTCAAAGACATTTCTGATCTAATACCGCCTGCATGTCCCTTCCCCCCTGAGCACTAAGCATATAACCACCAGCTTCATACAGCAAAAGTGCAGCCCTTTCTGCCCACCTGTCCTGTCCCCACGCTACTTAAATAAACTTACTAAGTTGCATCAGACAACATCTCAAGAATTCTTTCTTGGCCATTGCGCTTGACAACCCCACATCACAGCCAACAGATTTTCTATATGCTAGAAACAGGGGCGCCTGGCTGGTATATGCCAGAAACAGCCAATTTGAAGACAAAATGGGGAACAAAATCCATAAACAAGAACCGCCAAGGGATGCCTGGGTCAGTCAGTCGGTTAAGTGTCTGCCTTCGGCTCGGGTCATGATCCCAGGGTGCTGGGATCGAGCCCCGCATCAGGCTCCCTGCTCAGCGGGGAGTCTGTTTCTCCCTCTCCCACTCCCCCTGGGTGTTCTCTCTCTCTCTAATAAATAAAATCCTTAAAAATAAATAAATAAATAAATAAACAAGAACAGCCAAAATACCCTAGAATAAAGATTTTAAAAAATTGGCAAACCTTTATGAAGAAACTTACAGCGCTTTTATAGGAAGATATAATAAAGAATAACTAGAAAGTCACCCCATGTTCCTGGATGAGAAGACTCAATACTGCAAATATATTAACTCTTTCCCATTTGTTCGACTTAAAGCAATTCAAGCTACAGTTATTGAATCATTGTGATATCAGCACAGAAACAGATGTGTTAATCAACTCTAAAATCCAATTAACAACATTGTGGAAGAATTTAGTTTATAGCAAAAATGGCACTTCAAGTATGTGGCTTGAAACAACTGGCAGTACATTAGGAAAAACACATACTTCTCCCTCACAAGAGACAAAAAAACAACTTCCAGTTGGATTAAAGATTTAAACCAAAGTGACCATTAAAGAAATATTTCCATATGGGACTAGGAAAGGAAGCCTTGCCTAACATGCCACTAAGTTCCAACATCATAATAAAAAGTAGGGACATGGTTCACTAAGTAAGAAACAAAAATGTCTGCAAAAGAATAGCCACCAGAAAAGGGGCGCCTGGGTGGCTCAGTCAGTTAAGCGTCTGCCTTCGGCTCAGGTCATGATCCCGGGGTCCTGGGATCGAGCCCCGCATCGGGCTCCCTGCTCAGCGGGGACCCTGCTTCTCCCTCTCCCTCTGCCTGCCGCTCTGCCTGCTTGTGTTCTCTCTCTCTGTCAAATAAATAAATATTTAAAAAAATAATAATAATAGCCACCAGAAAGAAAAGGAAAATGATAAACCTCAGAGGAAATATTTGAAATATATGTGATAATCAAAGAAAGCAATATTTTATTTTAAACACAAAACAACAGATTTCCGAAAAAATAGTATGCATGTATCCGTTAATGTTAAATATAAAAATGTATCAAAACAGTCAAAAATAAATTAGATGATGATGATGATTAGTGGGTTTTTTATGGGTTGGTAAAAATAAAGAGACTTTTACTGCTGTATTGTTTGAATTACTACAGCAATTACATGCCATAAGAAAAAAATATATAAATATTCTCATTTTGAAGAACAACAGTGAGTAAAAGAGGAGTCCTTCAGAGGAGAACTTCAATACTAAAGAAGCATTCTGAATCAGTGAGTGCTTGATGCTCTCCAGCTTGTGGAATATTTACAAACTCTGCAGTGACCTAAGAAATTGGATGATTCAAATCCTGGTGACTTTCCCGTCTGTGATGCTAACCTGTATAAAGCAATGACAGTAGATTCGCCAGTCAGTGAAAGTAGTCATGAAGTCTAAAAACTTGTGTTAAAAGAAATGGACAGTAGTCCCATTTCTCCGTCCCACGGATCAAGCTTCTCGCTGCTCATTGTGCTCCGCCCTCAAGGTTTTGTCAAACTATCAAGGAAGAGCTAAAAATGCCTGCGATGTTTTATATTACCTGCTGCAGTTGTCATTGTTATTCTCTGCATAAAAATAGACAACAAAGAGTGCGAGGAGGGACCGAGGCGGAAGAGCAGGCAAAGAAGGAAAAGATTCTCTCCTCTTAAAAGTTTCCAAACAGGTTTTAGCAAGTCCCTGAAGAGAGAGTATATGAAAAGAAAAGGTCTGGGACCGCAGAAGCCAACATTAATGCCATAAATTGGGAAGAATGCTCGGGGTGGTAGGAGATTCCCCTCCTAGATTTGCTGGAGTGTCCACAGGCTGCAGGAGGGCAGAGTCTGAAGGAAGCAAGCCAATTAGCCAGAGTCCCTGCTGGAAGGTGAGGGGTGATGGAATGTGGTGATGAGAAGACTCTCAGTTAATTGGGAATCCAAGGGCTTGCTGCCCAGGTAGGTAAGGTCTAAGAGCTGCTCCCCACATGACAACAAAGTGACAGCACGACAGGAGGGGTGGCAGCGTGCCATGTTGGCCAGAGGCCTGAGACAGCCTCTCGAGCCTCCCACGGCCTCAGAATGGCATGAGGGGGCAGGGGAAAGTTTTCCTCCCCTCAAGAGGGCTACAAAAGTGGCCGAGAGAGAACGAGAGTGCCTGAAGGGGACTTGAGTTTCCAAGGGGAGTGTGTGAACTGATGACCAAAGACAGAAAACAAACATTAGCAGCAGGTGCCACCTTAAAGAGATGACCATCACAAGTCAGATCTCCCCACACACACAGACACCACCCCTACGCCATATAGAAACGGGTAAATCCTGAGTTAACTGAGGGAACCTGGCATTGACTAGATTAATCCTCAGATATCAGGTAAAATGGGACTCAAAGAGGGAGTTGTGGTATCACTTAAGTTTTACATTTCTGTAGGTCTAAATGTGTGGGCTGTGCAGAATGAACCCATCATGCCTGCTTTACAGGATTGTTTTAACGTGACAAGGTGAGAACAAGATGGGGGAGGCCCCATATACACCCCTCCAACTATCAGATGCTCGTTGTCATTCCTACAGCTCAGGGTTTCATTGCCCAGTCTCTTTCGGCTCCACTAGTTACTAAACACAAGGGGTGCCGCCATGTGGCCAAGTTTATTCAGCTTATTTTTATCGTGAGCAAGAATATTCCAACCCATTACCTCAGAATTAACATATTTCACTTTCCTACATTATATAAACAATGTGACCAGTGCTCTTTTTTTTTTTAAAGATTTTATTTATTTATTTGAGAGAGAGAATGAGACAGAGAGAGCATGAGAGGGTCAGAGGGAGAAGCAGACTCCCCGCCGAGCAGGGAGCCCAATGCGGGACTCGATCCCGGGACTCCAGGATCATGACCTGAGCCGAAGGCAGTCGCTCAACCAACTGAGCCACCCAGGCGCCCGTGACCAGTGCTCTTAATTCAGTGACTCCACCTGTAACACACGACAGTCTCTCTAAGCTGCTAAGGCACACTGAAGATTTCCTTTATACAGGAGGATACATGATTCAACAAAGCATTTTTCTCAGGAGCTACAGTCAAGTTTTGCTACTTGCTTGTCAAATCCAATTTGATTGCACTGGGTTAAAATAAACTCCACTGACTACCCGTCTTCACCTCTGCCGATCACCCCAGAAGGACATCGACTGTTTTTCCTTTAGAGTTATACCACCAGGAGCAAGAAAGTAATTCTCATTAATGTATTTATCACACTGAGGGTGCAACTGCTTATCTGCGGCATGCTAAGTATTTTGCATGACGACTTAATTTAAATTTGGCGACTATCCCCATCTTATAGATTAGGAAACTGAGTCTCAGGTTAAGTTATAGTAAGGGCGCAGAGTACGTGGCAATGCCTGTATTTAATCCAAGTTTGACTTCTTTTCATTCTACCACGACACCCTACTAATGAGAATATATACACTTATCGAAGCTCGTATTTTTAAAAATTCTTGTCGAGGAACTCAAGATCCAGGATGACAAGTCATTCGACCACCCCTCCCCCTCTCATCTCCTACCCACTCTACCACACACCCTTCCTCTGCCACACTCACTCACATCCATTCCCTAAACCCCCACCTGCCTGCCTGCTCTCCAGCCTTTACAGAAGCTGTTCCCTCTGCTTAGAGTGTCCCAGCCTTCCTCCCCACTTAGAGAATTCCAACCCGTCCTACATCAGGGGGGACTGAAAGCTTTGCTCCCTCTCCCAAGGAGAATTAGCAGCCTCCAGTCCAGCTTCCGCAACTTAGTTTATCTTTCCACCACAGCCCACACATACCACTAGGCATTGGCGTCTGTCTGCACATGCCTCTGTAACCACTTCCAGAAAGAACCCCTCAGAGCCAGGGCCCAGGGCCTGCATCCTAGCATCCCTGCACTGTGAGAGTTCGACAAACACTTGCTGAGTTCATGGATGAATTTCATTTTAAATCAAGGTCTATACTTTTCATGTTCCGGGCTATGAATGAAGTGTAGGTAGGTAGTACTGTGAAGTACACTGGCTCTCACCAAATGACTTTTTTACGGGTTAAAAATTTTTAATTTTTATGACTGTGGTTAAATAGTCATAACATAAAATTTACCATTTTAACTGTACATGTTTAAGTGTACAATTCTGTGGTATTAAGTATATTCATTGTTGTGTAATAAGTATCACCATCCATTTCCAGAACTTTTTCATCTTCCCCAACTGAAACCCTGTACCCATTTCACCCTAACTCCCCATTCCTCCCTCCCCCTTCCCCCTCTACCCCTCACCCCTCAAATCACTATTCTAATTTGTCTCTATAAATCTGACTACTCTAGGTACCTCATATAAGTGTAATCATATAATATTTGCTCTTTTATGACTGGCTTATTCACTTAGCATAAAGTCTTCTAGGTTCATCCATGGTCTAGCATGTGTCAGAAGTTTCTTCCTTTCTAAGGCTGATCATACCACATTTCATGCATGCATTCAACTAGCGATGGATTTTAAGAATAACCAGGAAGGAGAAAGGTCTCACTCACCCAAAGCCAGTTTTTCCCGAAACCCCGCCCGGTCTCATCATAGGCTCAGCCCAAGCCAGGGATGGCCCCGCCTCCCTCCCTGCCAATCAATCGCTGCTCGCGCCTGCGCAAGCAACGCCCAGAGCCCGGCGCCAGCCGTTGCCCCGAGGCCGTCCCGGGCGGTTAAGTCCGGCCGAAGCCTTTCCCTCACTGGCCCGCCCACCATGACGATCACCTACAGCTGTATTGCTAATGGCCGAGCGGTCCTAGCGGAGCTGGCCCTGGCCGGCGGCTCCTATCAGGTACCCCTGGGCCCTGACCCCACCTCGGCAGGCCCCGCCTCTTCAACGGCGGCGCCTGCCGGGCCCGCCCCTCAGGACGCGGCGCCGCCGGGCGGTCGGGAGCAGGCCGCGGGGGCGAGAGGCCCCGCCCCGCGAGAGGCTAGCTTCTGTGAGCCGCGGAGCCTGCGAGCGGGTGAATCCCGACCGCGGGGCCGCACGTGCGCCGCCTGGGGGTTAGGGCTGGTGGTGCACGCGACCCCTTTGGAGGAGAGCCTTAAATAGTTTAACTCCCCTGAGGAGAAGCGACTTTCAGTTCAGCACACATTTATTGAACATGGGTTAGTTGCATCATCCCGGGGTAAAGGTGTAGGGGATGCAGCCACGAAGAAAAGACGGGACCTGCACTTGCCCCCTGATGAGCTCGTTGTCTCTTTATGACCAAGGGCTATATACAGTTTGTCCTACAGTTGTAAAAGCCTTCCAGTGGAGGTACGTTGAGATTGCTCCTGTAGCATTCAGGATGGTGGCTGCTTGCTGACCACAGCAGAGGTGATGTTAGGGTGGTTGGCTTGGAAGCCTTGTAAGAGTTAGTCTTAGCCTGAGACAGGAAAGAGAAATGGGGACTCCACTCAGATGGAACAGCACGGTGTGTTTGGGGAACCCCAAGAACCTCAGTGTGGCTAGAACACAGGGTCACAGTATGTAGGGCTAAAGATTAGGTCACGAAAGCGGACAGAGAATAATTAATGAAGAGTCCTATACTGTTTGTTTTCTTATTGTAGGGACACTGGAGAGCAATTAAATAGAGGAATAGCAGGATCTGATTCATCTTTGGAAAACTTGGTTTGGTTATAATATGGAAGGTGAATTGGAGGGGAGAGAACCAGTTAAGATGGCATTGTTGTAGATTCTGTAGGAGATTGAAGGGTGTGAGCAAAGGGCAGTGAGGGTGCAGATGGAAAGGAGGGGTCAGATCCTAAAGAGACTGTAAAACTAAGGGAACTGGGTCATGCCCAGAATGATTCTCAATTTTTTTTCAATCTTGTTTCCCCAGAATTATTAAGACATAATTCACATATGACGGTGTATAAATTTAAGGTGTACGACATGATAATTTGTCAGCTTTTTTCCTCAGGTGGCATTAAACCAGATTGAAACTACAGATGGAGGAGCAGGATTGTGAGGGAGGAAGTCAGAGGGAATGCGAGGGAGGAGAGTATAGTCTGGGACAGGTTGAATTTTGCTGCCTCTTGGAAGTGGCCAATCTATTTGTGTCTTTCTTCCTCCACCTTATTCCCAAAAGATTTAAGTCAACAAAATGTCCAATAGGTAGCACTCAGAGGGTCATGGCTAACAGTTGAAGCTAGTAGAAGAGGGTAGAAAAGAAAAGTATGAGAGTGAGGAGAGAAGAGGACCAAAAGGCAGAACACTGTTTAGGAGCAGGTTAGAGAAGTGGGACCCCAAATGAGAGCACTGGTGTCCTGAAAGCCAAGAGAAGAAAGTTACAAGAATGTTTTATGCCCCAAAGAAGTTGAACAAGATCTAAAAGGTGCTCATTGGACTCTACAGTTAGAAGATGATTGGTGGGGGTACCTGGGTGGCTCTGCCTTCACCTCAGGTTTTTTGTTTTTTTTTTTTTAAGATTTTATTTATTTATTTATTTGACAGAGAGAGAGAGAGACAGCGAGAGCAGGAACACAAGCAAGGGGAATGGGAGAGGGAGAAGCAGGCTTCCCGCCGAGCAGGGAGCCCGATGCGGGACTCGATCCCAGGACCCTGGGATCATGACCGGAGCCGAAGGCAGACGCTTAACGACTGAGCCACCCAGGCGCCCTCGCCTCAGGTTATGATCTTGGGGTCCTGGGATCGAGCCCCACATCGAGCCCCACATCGGGCTCCCTGCTCAGTGGGGAGTCTGCTTCTCCCTCTCCGTCTCCCACCTGGTCCTGCTCTCTGTCTTGCTCATACTCTCTCTCTCTCAAATAAAATAAATTAAAATCTTAAAAAAAAAAAAAAAGATGATTGGTGACCTTACAGGTAGCAGTTTGGAAGAAGTGGTAGAGGCAGAAACCAGATTGCTTGAGGCCAACTGAATGGGAGATGAGGAAGTCAGGAGAGTGAAGTTAGACATTCTAAGAATTTAGAAAGGGAGTGGGATGGGGTGAAAGCTGAAGAAGCATGGTGGAGGAACGGGTCTCATTTTTCAGAACAGGGAAGATTTTCAGCGTATGTAGGCTATTGGGAAGCGTCTGACTTGGTTCCGGCTCAGGTCTAGAGGTTGTGGGATCAAGCCCTGCCTCGGGCTCCACACTCAATGCAGAGTGTGCTTCAGATTCTTTCTCCTCTTCCTCTGCCCCTTCCCACTCATGCGCTTTCTCTCTCTCTCTCTCCGCTCTCACTCTCTCTCAAAGAAGGAGGGAGAGGGAGATCAAATCTCATGGGTTGTGAGATCAAGCCCCACGTGGGACTTGTGCTCAGTGGGGCATCTGCTTGAGATTCTCTCCCCCTGCCCCTTCACCCACCCCCAAACACATGTGCTCGCTCCCTCTCGCTCTCTTGCTCTCTCTCAAATAAATAAATAAATCTAAAAAAAAAAAAAAAAAAGGAATATGGCTATTCAAGTCTTCCTAGGTAACTTTCAGGTTCCTTTCACACTTCTAAAGTAAATTAATAGGACTCCATACAATTAACCATATTTAAGATATTCTGAATAATCGTCAACACCTTGCACATTTTCCCCCAGAGGATGAGCCTTACAAGAAACAGAAATAAGAGACCTTGACAATTATTTGTTTCATAGAAAGAAATCAGTGAATAATATTGAATAAAAATTGTTATCTTAATCAAAATGAAGAATGCAGAAAGAAAGAAAAAGAAAGTAAGAAAGAAAGAAAAAGAGAAAGCTTAGGATATTCAGAGAATAAGGGCTGAATGCCTTTTTTTTAAGATTTATTTTTATTTTAGAGAGAGAGCACACATAGGGGAGGGACAAAGGGAGAGAGAAGATCTCAAGCAGACTTCCCGCTTAGCATGGAACCTCCACCCGCACCGCTCAGCACAAGGCTCAATCTCGTGACCCTGAGATCATGACCTGAGCCGAAATCAAGAGTTGGACACTCAACCGTGAGCCACCCAGGCGCCCCAAGGGCTGAGTACTTTTAATCCATCAACATTTTTAGGTATAGTTTCAGTGACTAGAAGTCACTGAAAAGATGTTTGATTAGATAGTGCTTCCCAGCCTTAAAGCCAGATGTAAGATGTGACTCTAAGAATAAGACTGATTAGTGCAACCTGTATTTGCACACATATAAGTATACACACAAGTATATGTATATTTGTGTAATTTTCATATTTTTCTTCAGATTCAAATGACTTATTTCATAACTTACCTCTTACCACACATTGACTAACTACCCATTAGTTCTCCTAGTGAACACTTGCTCTTTAATAAACCATTCAGACCATTGGTAAATCTAGGGAGAGGATTAAGTAAAGACACTACAGTGTTGCACAAAGTAAATGCTGGTAATTTATTTTTAGGAAGCAGCGGCAACAGTGCTTAAACTAGTGCTTCTTAGAGCTGAGCCAAAGACCATAATGCAGATGGGAAGGTAAGCTCTGTTCTCATAAAAGACTGCTTGTTTTTTAACAATAGTAATGACACGAAGGAAAAAAAGGTTAGTTGCACATACTCTCAGTTGAACCCTCAAAAAGGAGAACTTCCATATGTAAGAGGTAAGATCAAATGAGAATAATTAACACCAAATTCAAGATAGTGGTTACCTCTGCAAAGGGAAGGGAGAAAAAATGAAGTTGGGAAAGGGTAGCCATGGGACGTGAATTGTATCTGTAACATTTTACCCAGATGGTAGGTAGGTCTAAAGTATTCTTGTTCTCTTATTCTCCAAACTTCTTTAGTATACCCAAAATATTTCATTAATGAAAAAGGAAACTTCCACTTGAAAAATCTTTAATAGGACCACTCTAAGCTATACTTGGGACACTACATGGTATGGCCTACACCAGTCTTGACACCATTTTGTTAGTAAAAGAACAGGTAGGAAATAAGAGCATCTATTACTTCTAGACTCATCATTTTTCTTTTTAAGAGCAGGTTTGTTTTAACCTTTATATTGTAGAATAAAACAAAATACAAAAACCACATCAAGTGAAAGTATAGCTTTATGAAGCTCTACAAGGAAACCTCCCCACCAACTGCAGCTACCACCTAAGCCAAAAATACGGAATCCTGCCAGCCATCCCCGAAACGCCCCGCCATGCGTCCTGTCCCATCCACAGCTTCATCCCTCTTCCCCACCATTCCAGCCCCTATAGCAGTCACTTACCCTGGGTCTTCACTGCCTCAGCACCTAAATACGCAACCTCAGACACAAGAGCCTAATCCCACACAGTTTTTTTCTTTCAGTGTCTTTTACATCTCTTTAATCTATATTTTCCCCCTCCATCCCTTTCCTTTCCTTACAGTTTATCATTGAAGAACCTGTAGAGTGTAGTTTCCCACTCTCTGGTTTTGCTGACTGCAGAATGCAGTTCACCATGTTTCACGCAGCAGGATCCACAGGCTGGATCCCTTCCACAAGACTATAGGTGCTTTTTTCCATCAGATGGTACATGTGTCGACTTCTGTCTCCTTTTGACAGGCTAGCAGCCAGTGCTATTCCTTGCCGATATCCTAGAGCCATTTATTGACTGGGGAGTGCAAAATGGTGATATTCTAGTTTTGTTCTCACTTATTAGCCAGCATGATTTCAAAAGGAGATTCTTTTCTCATCTACTATTTGCTTTCCTATATTATGCATTCTAATTTGAATCTTTTGAAGATCTCTTCCTGAATTCCTGATTCATATATCCAACTGCCTATTCCGCATCTCTGTTGGATGTCTGATGGGCAACTCAAACTTATGTCCAAAACCAAGCCCCCCCTACAGTCTTGCACTTATCACTTTTCCAGTTCCTCAGGCCTGAAACCTTTGTGATCCTCGACTTTTGTCTCTTTGACATCCAAACCTAATCCATCAGCAAATCCTGTTGCCTTTCCCTTCCAAATATCCAGAATCCGACCGCCTCCAGCCCTACCATGGGAACCACGCCACCATCATCTCTTGTCTGGGTTCCTCCATACAAAGTGAGGTTCATTTTTGTCATTTTTTTTTAATTTTCAAGAATGTCTCTCTTAGAGTTTGATTTAATAGCTTTTATAATTATGCAAAACATGCATGTGGTTCCAAAGTCAAAATGAGAAAACAACTTTTTTTAAGAAGCCTAATTCCGCCCCCCAAAAAAGAAGTCTAATTTTCATTCCTTTCCTCTCCACACTGTTCTCCCTTCCCCCCCTTGACAGATAACCATTTTGAGAAAGTTTTCAGTTTGTCATTTTCTTTTTCTTCTCTTTTCTTTTCTTTTCTGTAAGAGACACATGCATATATGTGCATTTCCCTTCAGGGAGCGTATGAGAATGATAGATAAATGGTAGTACCTTGTACACAGTTTTCCTCATCTTGCCTTTGTTAATTACAGTGTATCCTGGACATTGGGTATTCAAGTTTTTTAACTTTTAAAGATGGTTTCTGAATGTTACTCACTAATAACATACTAAGCATAAATTTAAAATATTTCTTTCCTCACATCCAATATCAATTTACTTCAAATCACATATATACCTTTCAGAGACATGATAGAATTAGCAACTCTTTTTCAACAAAGACTCCTCCCAAAATAAAAATATTTTCAAGTAGAGATTATGTGTATCAATATCATCATTAAAAATATTTGTAGCATATTGTATTAATATGATATGAAGGATTTACATGGAAAGGGCGGGCACATACTTTAAATTTTCTGCCTCTGGGATTATCTTTTCTCCCTGTTTCTGAGATTTGTCATTTTTGTGTATATCCAATTTAGCATTTGACCAGGTCTATTGCCTGCTAACCATTTGGATATAAAGTGTTCAGAATGACTAGATTCAAAGTCTAGGCAACAAGCAACTATTTTTTTTTTTGCCATATTTTTAAATTTTCTGGATTGTTGTGCAGTAAAGATGGAGGCACTTTCCAAGAATCTTCTAGCTTCCTAACATGTGACTCTGAGAAGGCACAAAAGGTCAGCTAAGATACACTTTCACATACTATAGGGGAGTTTAATTTCCCCCTCCGCAGTTCATCCTGTTCCTCAGAATATTTAGTATTGGCAGTTTACAACTTTTAAATTCTAATCTATCATACTAGAAAGCCAGGAAGTACCAAAATTAAATATGTCTACCTAAAGATATAAGGATAGTAAAAATCAGTGAACAGCATTTTCTATTTGATGAGAATCTTTATTCAGTCTTGGAATGAGTAATTATCTACCAAAGCCATTTTTTAAAGATTTTATTTATTTATTAGAGAGAGAGCACAGTGGGGGGCTGGGGCAGAGGGAGAAGCAGACTCCCTGCCAAGCAGGGAACCCATCGTGGGGCTCAAACCCAGGGCCCCGGGATCATGACCAGAGCTGGAGGCAGACACTGAACTGACTGAGCCACCCAGGTGCCCCTATCAAAGCCATTTTAAATATAGATAGATAAATAGATGGATAGAGTTTTCTCTTTATTGTATTTCATTTTTATTGATGAAATTTTAAATACATATTCTAATTTTATAGTCTTTATTTAACATAATTTAATTTCTCACATATATGAAAGATTTCTAATTCTCATTATAAAAAGTTATCTATACAGCTTGTATACTACTACTGAGAGCTTGAAAAAAAAAGATTCTCTGTGAGGGTACTTAATTTCTTCAATGTTATCATGTAAATGAATGTATTCTTTTCAAAGCTTTGTCTACCATACTCTCTTTATTGATGGAATCACTTACCTATGTGCCACAGACAATGCCTTGGATACCATAACACCATCTGCATTTCTTAAAAATGTAAGTAATTTCTTACACTACTTGAAGGACCTTTTCACTTATTGAAATTATGAGGTCTCTATTTTATAGTGTGTTCGTAGTTGTGTCACTAACTGAAAGCAGATCACTCATTTGTCTATAAAACAGAGCCTTAATGACCTTCAGAGATTTCTTTTTTTTTTTGACCTTCAGAGATTTCTTACCCCTATCCTTCATCTGCCCTGTTTCCACACTTCTCCAGACCCTAAAGCAAGGTCTGCAAAGACTACCCACACAGATCTATTAGACTCTCTCTCAGTATTTATCTTGTTCTTTAAAAATAAAAGAGAAATTAAACTTTACTAATATTTAGTATACCATTTCAATAGCATGTGTATTTAATTTACAAATAGGGGTGCCTGGGTGGCTCAGTCAGTTAAGCATCCAATTCTTGATTTTGGCTCAGGTCATGATCTCAGGGTCATGGGATCAAGCCCCACCTCAGGCTCCCTTGCTCAGTGGGGAGTCTTCTTGGGATTCTCTCTCTGCCCCTCCCCCCCATTTGTGCATGCTCTCTCTAAAATAAGTAAATAGATCTTTTCTAAAATAAATAAATAAATAAATAAGTAAAAAATATTAATGGAAAAATCAGTCAGCAATACTATAGTGACTAACAGTTATTTTCAGTCATATCATGAATCATGCATATATTTGTTAGTGTACTGTCTTACTTAACACAACTCAAACTGTAACCACATATAGAATCAAGGATTATAAGGACTAATATTGAAATTCACTCTTCAGATACACCTTGATAAGTGCTAGAGTCTAGACGCTAAACACTGTTAGCAATTTAAGTGACTATACTCTAATTTTTCTCCCTCTCTGCTACTATGACAAAACATCCAAACTTTACCACCTTTCCAAAACCAGATACCAAATTGCTAACTACATACATTTTACCACTATTTCTGGGGAATACAATATTGAGTACAAACAATTGCAAGAATTCCTTCTTGAGACTTTGAAATGTCCTCTAACAACCATAAGGGTTTGGAAAAAGAAAAAAATAAAATAAGGGTTTGAAAGGTAGTACCATGACATTCAGTTGGGATTGAATGAAAGGTAGTACCATGACATTCAGTTGGGATTGTTTCATCATTGTTGAATGGATTTTGAAGGGAGGAGGAAGAGGGCAAAATGAAAAACACTTATTTAGAAAATATCATGGAATCCCATCTCTCTCTGTCCACCAGAGGTGAGCATCTGCTCTTCCCCTCAAGTCCTCAGACATACCAAAGACTCAAAGTGCTATTTGCGGTCTCACTGTATGAGACTGTGATCTGTACTACAGCAGTGGAGAAGAATGGGCAAGCACAGTTGTCCTACATACTGCATCTTTGATTGGAAAGGACACCCTGCCACCAAAAAGCTAGAAATAGTGTGGAAATAGAATATTCTTTTATTTCACATTTCTGCCAGACTTTGCTTCAAATGAACTCTGTAATTCTCCAGTTGAAATTATCTAAATAGGTTAAATATTTCCATTAATGTCCCCAGGTTAGTGATACTTTTCTGAGAAATCCTCTGATATCGCAAGAACATTTTTCTCCTTCAAATGCAGTTGCTGCAGATTTTCAACAAGTATTAGGAAAGTATATGGTATGTAACCTTCAACTATACTCCTAAACATTGTATTACAGCTGACAAAACAGTATGGAATTAGGAGATAAGAGCTTAAAAGATGAGTGAGAACGGAGAACTTCTATCTTTACATAATGATAAAGAATGATATTCTTGATATACAGATAAGAGAATAAAGCAAGATAGATAAAGTATGTATGGTATACTATTGTTTACCATTCTTACTTGTAACCATTTAAGAAAGAGGGAATAAATACAAATACACATATTTGTTCACTTATAGTAAAAAACAAGGGGGGGGTGGGAGCAAGAAAAGGATAAACCAAAAACATTTTAATGGTTGCCTATATCGGGATAGGGGACAGGAATAGAAACTAGGCCTCTCTGAATGAAACTTGTTTTGCAGATTTGACTTTGGAACCATGTAAATATTTTACATAATTATAAAATAAAAAATAAAATTATATAAAATTATAAAATTAAATATTTAAAAAATTGTCCATAGATTAAAATAAGACAGTCAGAAGAGGACAAATACTGTGTGATTCCACGTATATGAAATACCTAAGTAGTCAGAGTTATAAAGACAAAAAGTAGAAGGGTTGTTGCCAGAGCCTGGGGAAAAGGGATGAGGAGGAATTAGTGTTTAATGGTATAGAGTTTCAGTTTGGGAAGATGTTCTGGAGATGGTGGTGGTGATAATTGCCCAACATTGTGAATATACTTAATGCCACTGAACTATTAAGTTAAAAATCATTATAATTATAAAATTTGTTATGTATATCTTACCATAATAATTTTTTTAATTTTAAAAAGTAATCCCTAAAACTCAAAAGAAAAAAAAAACAAGAACCTAATTGTGTATCGAGTTGATGACTTGAAAGACAGTGAAAATTTCTTCCAAGTGACTTTAAAACACAATATCTGATTGTATATTCCTAGTGAGATTATACCCTAATGACAAAAGAACTAAAAATAAATCTTAAAGTATTTATTTTCAAGTGTCACATTGTTAGTGATAACATTGGTGTTGCTATTCTAAAATTGGTTTATATAGATATATTACTTTGAGTAAGAAAGTTAATGTCATTAGGAATCAAGATTTTCAGCAAGAGTTGCAAATATAAGGTCAAAGAATTAAGTAAAACCTTATAATCCTAAATTTTAATTGAAAATTAAATATTTTTTAAGAGAAAATCATATTGTGAAATTTTTAAATGAAAATTAAATATTGAAATTTTTTCTTTTTTTTAAAGATTTTATTTTTAAGTAATCTCTACACCCAATGTGGGGCTCAAATTCATGACCCCCTGAGATCAAGAGTTACATGCTCCACTGACTGAGCCAGCCAGGCACCCCAAAAATTTTTTCATCAAAAATATATTACATGATATATTTTCTCTTAAAAAAAAAAAAGTATTTCCTAGCCTATCTACTGAAAAACTTTAGAAATAATGATCAACCCACAAGCAGTGTGCCCCCTTAGCATCTAGATATAGTCTCTAAATACCATTTTACACTAAAAGGAACCGGGCCTGATTGCAGATATCAGGCAGGAAACATAGAAGCCAGAAACATTCTGTCATGCCAGAAACAAGGAAGCTATCAAAGTTCACTGTGCTCATGGCAAAAGACTTCAGGAGCCAACTTAAAGAGGCTAACACTGGTCAGTAATGGAGTAACTTGAACATCGAAAAGAATAATAACTGCAGTGGATTGTAACGCATCAAATATGTTAAATTCCATGAGTTCCTAGATACTATCAAAGACAAAATAATCCCTCATCAGTCAATCTGGAAGATACTAAGGATCCACCTCAATACTCCAAAAACCAATAAATAAAAGACTCAACCATTTATTCTGACTTTCCTATATGAACTGTACCTCAAAGAAAACAAGTAGTTGATAGAGAAAATGTTTTTTTGGTCTTTATAGAAGTATTCCAGCTAATAAACAAAGAAGAGGTGATAAATTTCACTATTTTATAATCCCTGATGAAATAATGTATCTAAGCAGTCATCATCAATGACTGAAAAAATTAGGTGAAAAGCTGTGAGGAACTTCATAACAGATGAAAGGGGCTCAAAACACCTAAACCCATTGATTATTCCTAAGGTCACAATAAGGGAGATGATCAATCATTAGTTATGTTTCCTACTGTTACACAATGAGTAGTATACAGCACACATCTGAAGTATACTTGCCCAAAACATCAAACCTGAATATGACCAAGCCTTTATATCTAACTACCAGTTTGCAGGAAATAGAGAGATCAGTGACCAATTAAATGATACCACAGCAATGCAATCAGCAAAATCCAGAATATGAGAAAATCTACAAGACAATCCAATTTCTTCAACAAATAAATTGCAACAGGGAAAAAGTTAAGGAGAACTCATAGATTAAAAGAGACTTACACATATCAACTAAATGTGGACTTTGGTTCCTGGATCAATAAAATAAATGTTAAAAAAAAAAACCAACTATGATTTGTTTTTGATAAATTTGTACACAAACTGGATGTTTGATGATGTTAAGGAATTTTTGTAGATGTGATAATGATGTTGTGGTTTCATTTTTAAGAAAAATGAGGCCATATCTTTTAGAGATACAAACTGAGGCATTTACAGATTAAAATAATATAATGTCTGGGATTTGCTTTGAAATAATGCATTTGGGGAAAGGGTAATCAGTAGTAGTACATATGAAACAAGATTGGCTATGTGTTGATACTAAGTGATGAGTACTTAAGGATTGATTATATTGTTCACTTTGCATTTGTATAAGTTTGAACTTTTCCATAATAAAATATGGAATATTTTAAGGTATACCTGCTTTAGTTTTTTATTATGTATCTAACAAATCCTACAAATTAGCAGCCTAAAACAGCACACACTTATCGTCTCATAGTTCATGTGGGTCAGGAATCCAGGCCCCACTTAACAGGTTCTCTTCTTAGGTCTCACAAAGCTGCGGTGAGTGTCGTAGGCCAGGCTATGTTCTCATCCGGAAGCTCGGGAAGATTCGGCTTCCAGGCTCATTTAGAACCTGTTGCAGGATTCATTTCCTTATAGCTGTTCCAGGGAGGCAGCTTTTTGTTGGCTGTTGGCCAGGGGACAACCTCAAATCCTAGAGACTGAAAATAGTTCCTTGCCACTTTGCCATCCTCAATATGGCTGCTTGCTTCTCAAGGCCAGCAGAGGAATCTCTCTACTCCAGTTTACTAAATTTTTTTTTTATAAATTTCTGTTCTTTTTTTTTCTAAGATTTTATTTATTTATTTGACAGAGAGAGACACAGCGAGAGAGGGAACACAAGCAGGGGGAGTGGGAGAGGGAGAAGCAGGCTTCCCGCGGAGCAGGGAGCCCGATGCGGGGCTCGATCCCAGGACCCTGAGATCATGACCTGAGCCGAAGGCAGACGCTTAACAACTGAGCCACCCTGGCTCCCCCAGTTTACTAAATTTTATATAGTGTGACATAATCACAAGAGTGACATCCCATCACCTTTGTTATTAATTAGAAGCAAGTCATACTTGGGGGTTTGTTTCAAGAATGTGATGCATTGGGGGGTCACCATAGGGTGTGTCCACCACAATGCCTGAAAAATAATTAAGGATAGATGTTTTTATATTAAATTCATAAATTTTCTTGTGAAGAATTCTGCATATTTAACACAGCCAAAATATATTATTGACATAGCTCCCTGAAAACTAGTTACCATATGAAAATATGCACATTTTAAGCAGTTAACACATCTGACATCAAAGAAATTTCTGTTTAACATTTATAAGCTAACCTGGTAAGCATTAAATCTGTAGAAAATTTTATAAAAGTCATTGAATTTCTTATATACTAGTTAACAAAATAAAAATAGTTTTGAGAAATTTAAATATGTGTGTGTGTGTGTGTGTGTGTAGAAGCTTAACACCAGTGAATGGACTATGAATACATTATCTTAACAAAACTTAAATGATTCCCTTAGGTTAAAAAAGATTAAGCATTTTTTAAAAGGAGAGAAAGAGAAAAAAAGGAAAAGAAAAATAAAAAATTAACCATTGATCTTAACTTGATTATATCTGCAAAGACCTTATTTCCAGGTAAGGTCACATTCACAACTATCTGGCGTTAGGAATTGAACATATCTTTTTGGAGGGACACAATTCAACTAGCAACCTCTTCTTTTCTACATTTACCTAGTGAGCTCCTCACAGAACATCAATTGTAAATTGCATGGTCCAATAACCAGCAAGATCAGAGTTCTGTTTAAGATGGATTTGAGGGGCGCCTGGGTGGTTCAGCCAGTTGAGTGTCTGCCTTGGGCTCAGGTCATGATCCCAGGGTCCTGAGATTGAGCCCTGTGGCGGGCTCCTGCCCAGGAGGGAGTCTGCTTCTCTCTCTCCCTCTGCCCTTCCTCCCACTCGTGCTCTCTCTCTCTCTCTCTCTCTCTCTCGCTTGCTCAACCTCTCAAATAAATAAAATCTTAAAAAAAAAAAAAAGATCTTTTTTTTTTAAAGGTGGATTTGATCAATTGCCAAAGAGCAGGGGGTTTTAATATTATTTTTATTTAAAAACTAATGCTCATTAATAAAGTAAAATAACACAAAATATATAAAGCAAAATATGAATATCTCCTACAATCTCAAACCCCTGAAGTGAGCACTCTTAACAGACAACCTAGTGCATAACCTCCCAGAATTATTTATATATAAATATGCATATAAATAAATATATAATAAATATATGTGAATATATATTTTATATGCATGTATGTTTATAATATATGTAACATAAGTTTATACATACCTTTTAAATTCGCAAAACTGAGGTCATTAATGCAATGGGTAAAGGCTTAATCTCTGGAGCTTGAGTCTGTCCTTGTTGTGTAACAATTTGGGTACCTTATTACTTTCAGTCTCAGATTTCTTTTCTTTTTTTTTTTTTTTTTTATTTTAAGTAGGCTCCACACCCAACATGGAGCTTGAACTCAAGACCCTGAGATCAAGAGTCAAGCACTCTAGCAACTGCACCAGTCAGGGACCCCTCAGTTTTCTTCTTTAGAAAATGGTAGCTTGGGAATTAAACAAGTTAATATGTGTGAAGTGCTTAAAACAGTACCTGGCACATATTAAGTGTTCAATAAGTTATTATTTGCTATTGTTCTGCAGCTGCAGCTTACTTTTTTAATATAACACTCTATTATAGAGATCATTTTTGTTAATATGGATAAAGTAGAAGACAAAAATAGGAACAAAGGACAAGAACAATGAATGGAAAACAGTAACAAATATGGTAGATATTAGTCCAACTATATCAATAATCATTTTAAAAGTTAATGGTCTAAATATAGCAATTAAGAGACAGAGATTGTCAGACTGGATCAAAAAACTGTCAAGAGAATGAGAAGACAAGCCATGGACTGGAAAAAAATATTTGCAAAAGACACATCTGATAAAACTACAGACCGGGAGAAAATATTTGCAAAAGACACATTTGTTATCCAAAATACACAAAGAACTCTGAAAACTCAACAATTCAATGATAAACAATCTGATCAAAAAATGGGTCAAATGGGCACCTGGCTGGCTCAGTCAGTAGAGCACACGACTCTTGATCTTGGGGTTGTAGGTTTGAGCCCCATGTTGGATGTAGAGATTACTTAAAAAAATAAAGTCTTTAAAATAAATGCGCCACTGACCTGAATAGATGCCTCACCAAAGAAGATCAAAGAAGGTGGCAAATAAACACGAAAAGATGATCATACATCATTAGGGAATGGCAAATTAAAACAACAATAAGATACCCCCTACATACCTATTAGAAAGGCCAAAATTCACACTGACAACACCTAATACTGACAAGGAGGTGGGGCAATAAGAACTCATATTCACTGCTGATGGGAATGCAAAATGGAACAGTCACTTTGGAAGACAGTTTGACAGTGTCTTACAAAACTAACCATACTCTTAACATACAATGCAGCAATCACACCCTTGGTATTCGCATAAGTTGAGAAATTATGTCCACACAAAAACCTGCATACAAGTGTTATAGCAGCTTTACTGATAATTGCCAAAGCATGGAAGCAACCAAGATGTCTTTCCATAGGTAAATGGATAAACTGTGGTACATCCAAACAATTGACTATCATTCAACACTAAAAAGAAATGAGCAAGCAAACCATGAAAAGATATGGGGGAATCTTAAATGCATATTACTAAGTGAAAAAAGCCAATATGAAAAGGCTACTTGATTCCAACTATATGACATTCTGGAAAAGACAAAGCCATGGTGACAGTAAAAAGACCAATTGCTACTAGGGCTTAGGGAGAAGGGAGGCATGAATAGGTGGAGCACAGAGGATTTTAAGGGCAGTGAAACTGTTCTGTATGCTACTGTAAAGGTGAATACATGTCATTATACATTTGTCCAAACCAAGGGAATGTACAGCACCAACAGTGAACCATAAAGTAAACTATGCACTCTGGGTGATAATGATACATCAACGGAGGGCCATCCATTGTAGCCAATGTACCACTCTAGTGTGGGATGTTGATAGGGAGCTGGGGAGTCGGGGTGGAGGGGATAAGGGTATGTGAGGACTCTGTACTTTCCACTCAATTTTACTGTGACCCTAAAACTTCTCTTTAAAAATCTATATAAATCTATAAATAAACAACCAAAAAAAAAAAAAAAGACTTCCACCACTGATTGAATACATTGAAATATCACTCTCCCCTCCATCACCCCCGCCTTTTCTTAGCAAGATTAAGGTGGGACAATCTGAGGCTTAGTTGATTCCTTATGCTGAAAAACAAGTGAAATGTACCTTTGACACTTTTGTTCAATTTGTACAATATATTGTAGTAGATTTTAATTATAGAAAATATTTGTATTATATTTCACTTCTATATAGATGAAATACAATAAAAATCAAGATGATAGCTCAATATCTACACTGAGGAGTCAAGTAACTGATGTAAAAAAGATTATGTCCCAAAATATTGATGAAATTTTGGAAAGCGAAAAGAGATTGAATATCTTCACTGATAGAACCAATGACCTCCAAACAACTGTAAGTAATGCTAACCTGTCTTGATATCTGAATAGTGCTCAAAACAAATGGCCAAAAGCAAATACATACCAGGATACTGTGAGATAATCCTATGTTACCAAACTATGGCTTTATCAAAAAATTATTGGAATGCAACTAAAGTATTTTTTTAAATTATAAAACAATGAAAATTAAAAGTCCATTAAAGTAGTAGGTAGTTATTTGCATAACAGATATATTTCTTACATTAAGAAACAGACAGGTTAGTCAACAAATAAATTGCAAAGGAAAAAAAAAAAGAGGGAGAACTTACCAAAACATGGGTTTAGAAGGTGTATCAATTGCAATGTGTGGCCCTTATTTGGAATTTGACTCAAACTATAAAAATGAAAATTTGCAACTTTATGAGATAATTAGGTATTTGAACTCTGACTGGATATTAGATGACCTTAAGGAGTATTACTAATTTCTAGTTATGATAGTGGTATTATAGTTATGCTTTAAAGAGTCATTACTTATTAGAGATCATATTAAAATATTTTGAGTGAATTTATATAATGTCTGAGATTAGCTTCAGAATAGTTCAGGAGTAGAATGGGGTATAAGTGAAACAAAATTGGCCATAAATTGATAACTGTTAAAACTGGATGTTGAGTGTGCCTGGGTGACTCAGTGAGTTGAGCGTCTGCCTTTGGCTCAGGTCATGATCCTGGGGTCCTGGGATAGAACCCGGAGTTGGGCTCCCTGCTCAGCAGGGAGTCTGCTTCTCCCTCTCCCTCAGCACCCCCTCCAGCTTGTGCTCTCTCTCTTTCAAATAAATAAATAAAATCTTTTTTAAAAAAACCTGGATGTTGAGTATATAGGGGTTCATTATACCATTCTGTCAACTTTTGTATATGTTCAAAACTCTCTATTAGAAAATATTTTTAAAGCAATCAGTAAGGGTTGAATAGTTCATTACCTAGACCACCTTAGAGCATTTTAAATTTTATTTTTACAGATCTTTTCTAGAAACACAGCCACCATGTAAAACAAAATATGCACATACTTTTAACTTACCAAGGTCTACTGATTCTACCTCCTAAATCTTTTTTGTTCTTGGCCTTGTTTTTTCACTTTTAGAAACAACTTATTAAGATATTATTTACGTAAAATAATAGTCACCCACTTTAAGTATAGAGTTTGATGAATTGTGGTACTTGTGTACAATTGTGTAACCACAATTAAGTTATAGAGTAGCTCTTTCATCTTAAAATCTTCCTACTGTCCTTTGCAGTTGACTTCCCCTACCCTGACCCCAGCCTACAACTGATCTGTTTTCTGTCACTATAGAGTTGCCTTTTCTAGAATTTCATATAAATAAAATTATACAATACATATTATGTCTGATTTCTTGACTTATAATAATTTTTTGATATTCATGTTGTTGTGTGTGTTAGTATTTTATTCCTTTTCATTGCTGGATAATATTCCACAGAATGGCTAAATTCCACCTTCTGCTCATTCCAGTACCACTCACTATGTCACACCACACTCTATTATTTCTTGTCTAACTATTGTCTTCCCTCTATTTAATTGTTCTCCCTATTTTTAGTTCTAGTCTACTCTAGTCATCCTCCACACTGAAACTAGACTATTCTTTAAAAATGCAAGTATCATGGTTTCCTTTCCTATGCAAAAGTTTTTTTACTTTGGCATAGTCCCAATAGTTTGTTTGCTTTTGTTTTCCTTGCCTAAGGAGACATATCCATAAATAGGTTGCTAAAGCCAATAGCCAAGAAATTATTTCCCTTTTTTTTTTTTAGGAGTTTTATGGTTTCAGGTCTCACATTTAGGTCTTTAATCCATTTTGAGTGCATGGTGTAAAACAGTGGTTCAATTTCATTCTTTTGAATATAGCTAATTTTCCCAACACTGTTTATTGGAGACTGTCCTTTCCCCATTGTATATTCATGCCTCCTTTGTCATAGATTAATTGACCATATAAGCATGGGTTTATTTCTGGGCTCTCTATCCTGTTCCATTGATCCATGTGTCTATTTTTGTGCCAATACCATTCTGTTTTGATTACTATAGCTTATATGTGGAATCTAAAAAATAAAACAAATGAACAAACAAACAAAACAGAAAGAGACTCATAAATGCAAAGAACAAACTGGTCGTTGCCAGAGGGGAGGGTTTGGGAAGAGCAGACAAAATAGGTGAAGGGGAGGGGCACCTGGGTGGCTCAGTTGGTTAAAGCAACCCACTGTTGGTTTTGGCTCAGGTCATGATCTCAGGGTCGTGAAATCAAGCCCCATGTAGGGCTCATGCTTAGTGCAGAATCTGCTTGAGATTCTTTCCCCCTCCTTGTTCCTCCCCCTCTGTTCCTCTCCCTGCTCTCTCTCTCTATTTCTCTCAAATAAATAAATAAATAAATAAATAAGATCTTAAAATAAAATAGGTGAAGGGCATAAGAGGTATAAACTACCGTTTATAAAATAAATCACAGAGGGGTGCCTGGGTGGACAGTTGGTTAAGCAACCGACTCTTGATTTTGGCTCGGTCATGATCTTAGGGTTGTGAGGTGGAGCCTGCTTAAGATTCTCTCTCTCTCTCTCTCTCTCTCTCCCCCTTGCTCCTCCCCCTCCCTCCCTCTAAAAAAAAATCACAGAGATGAAAAGTACAACACAGGGAATATAGTCAATGTAATGATGTTGTATGGTGATTGACAGTGGCTACACTTATCATGGTGAGCATTGAATAATGTACACAATTGTAGAATCACCATGTTGTACACCTGAAACTAATATGACATCGCATGCCAACTATGCTTCAATAATTTAAAAAAATTTAATAAGATAAAGTAAAATGCAATTAGGAGTATTATATATAGCCTTCTCTTTTTTTTAAGATGTCAGTATTTATTTTTAGAGAGAGAGAGCACACAAGAGAGCAGGGGAAGGGGCAGAGGGAGAGAAGTCTCAAGCAGACTCCCGACTGAACACAGAGCCTGACACAGGGTTCAATCTCACAACCATGAGATAATGATCTGAGCCAAAATCAAGAATTGGGTGCTTAAGAGACTGAGCCACCCAGGCACCCTTATCTATATATAGCCTCCTTAAACCCTCCCATGGCGCACCTTTGTCCACACAGGGTAGAGTCCAACCCCCCTAACATAATGAGCTTTCTTCGGACTGTATTTCTAGTCATATCGCCAAGAGGTCACAATCTTAAGATTTATAAATCTCAAAAAATACTGAACCATTTGTAGGCCTCCAAAATACGTGCTGCGTTATTTCACACCTTTAAACATGCTGTTCCCTCTCTTTTTCCTTGCCCTCGAAAACTTCTACTCACTCATCAAAACCCAACTCAAGGATCATCTCCCCATTGCCCAGACTGAGTTTATCACTCTCTCATCTCTGCCATCCCTGCAACTTTTATTGATTGATTTATTCAACAAATATCTTTTGAGGACCTATTGTCTACCAGGCTCTATATGAAGAATTAAGAATATAATGATGAATAGTTACATACAACCCTAGCAAACAAGCCCTCAGCCTTAGTTAAATTAATACTATTTATTTGAGCAAAGCAATCCTTTACATCATTTTTATAGCAGAAAAAAGATAAGGTCACATCAGTTTATATTATCTACAAAGGAGAATCAATAAAGTAAATGATTGTCTAAGATTGCATTTGTATTTTATGAAAGTTATAACACAAGAGCTCAGATAATACTGTCCAAGCCATTTAGATTCATTCAATATTTATTAAAAAGTGTTCTTCAGGGGCCTATTATATACAAAATAATATGTTGGTCATCTTCAGGAATAAAAGAATGTAAGATGTTTGCCACAGTTTAATCTACTGCAGAAAACAGATTTATATAAACAACTGCAATATTAAGTGTGGGTTAAGTGTCACAATAGATGGATAAAGCATAACAGCCAAACAGTGGAGAACTGACATTACATTCTTACAAAGCATTTTGAAATGGCAGTTCTAAAATTCCACAATCAGTATTAACTCATTCTGTTGTATTAGGAAGCATGTACAGGGGCACCTGCTGGCTCAGTCAGAAGAGCATATGTCTCTTGATCTCAGGGTCGTGAGTTTGAGCCCCATTTTGGGTGTAGAGATTACTTAAATAAAATTTTTTTTAAGAAAAGGAAGCATGTTATAGTATTTAAATACTACATGGTCAGAGGCCATAGTTGGGAATCAAAACTATTTTCTTATGAAAATTTATTTCAAGCATATGAAAAAGTTTTCAGAATAATACGTCTAATGCCCTTGTAATCATCAGCCTACTTTATCTGACCTAATATTTTGCCATATTTGATAGGGGCCTTTGGGGGTTTTTTTGTTTGTTTGTTTATTTTAAAGATTTTTATTTATTTATTTGAGAGAGAGAGAGAGCACATGAGAGTGGGGAGGGTCGGGAGGGTCAGAGGGAGAAGCAGACTCCCTGCCGAGCAGGGAGCCCGATGCGGGACTCGATCCAGGGACTCCAGGATCATGACCTGAGCCGAAGGCAGCCGCTTAACCAACTGAGCCACCCAGGCGCCCGGAGACTTTGTTTTTAAAAGACATATGAATAATTTCTCTGTGTACCTTTCCCAAGCCCATTCCACTCCCGCACCAGAAGAACCACTCTCATGAATTTGTATGAATCATTTGTATGCATGCTTTGATTCCTCTGGTATATATCTGTAGGTACATATGTATCTACATTCTTGGTTTGCATTTTTAACTTTATATTTGTGACATTATAATGTACATATAATGAACTAAAACCTGAGTTTTTAGTTCAACATTATGTTTATGAAATATATTCATTTGGACACACTTAGCTCTAATTTATCAATTTAATTTCTGACAGCATATCATTACTATTTAAGTAAACACAGTGTACTTATCTTTTCTCCTTTTAATAAATATTAATGTAGATTCCGACTTTATTATGAACAATACTGCCTTGAACACTCTCATTCATGTCTCTTGGTACACTTTTGCAAAACCATTTTTTTTTTAGATTTTATTTATTTGAGAGAGAGGGAGAGCATACGCGCACAGGGGAGGGGCAGACCAAGGGACAAGCAAATTGGCCACTGATGGCAGGGCCTGACCCTGCTGGATCTTAGGGACCCCAAGATAATGACTGAATCAACGGAAGTCAGACACCCAACTGTCTGAGCTACCCAGGCACCCCTGCAAAACTATTTCTAAGACAATGATCTGTAAAGTTTTTTGATCATGCATACTTATTTGTAAAATATTCTTGAGAATGCATTTAAATATGTATATCTATATTATATATTCTTCTATAATAACATTTTAATAAAGCACACAGAAAAATAGAAAATAAAAGAATGGGATGAAGATGAAATAAAATATTAGCTAATTTGGTTTTTTAAGAAGATGAAAGCTGTTCCTCTCTGATTAAGAAAAATATTAACAATAATGTATTTTAATGATAGTAATTTGTGATTAAAAGTCAGATCTGATTACAATTACTATTTATCTCTAAATATGGCAGATGGAGTACTCAAACTAGAAGCAAAAATATATCCTCTTTGCCATGTTTTTGTTGTTCACGTATGCCTTATTGACATAATTTTAAGTTTATTTATCTATTTAAGTAATCTCTACACTCAACGTGGGGCTCAAACTCACCCCCCTGAGATCAAGAGTTCCATGCTCGTCTGCTAAGCCAGCTAGGCACCCCTTTATTGGTATAATTTTTAAGCCACATGTCTACTTTTTAGTTTAGTTTAAACTAAATAATATGGGGCACCTGGGTGGCTCAGTCGGTTAAGCATCTGACTCTTGATTTCAGCTGAGGTCATGATCTCAGGATTGTGAAGTCGAACCCCACATCAGACTCCATGCTGGGCTTGGAGCCTGCTTAAGGTTCTCTCTTTCCCTCTCCCTTTGCCCCTCCCCCCCCCAACTGGCATGCAAGCTCTCTCTCTAAAAAAAAAAAAATAGTTGCCAAATGTTTGAATAGATAATGAATAAGGGAATAAAAATATGTTAAAAAAAGAACTCCTTCCTCTCCCGAGGTTATAAAGATACTCATATTGTTTCCTAAAATTTTTAAATTCTGCTTCTTAAACACGGATTTTTTTTTAAGATTTTATTTATTTATTTGAGAGAGACAGAGATAGCAACAGAAATAGCAAGAGAAGAAGGCAGGAGCAGGGAGCAAGACTTGGGGCTCAATCCCAGGACCCTGGGATCATGACCTGAGCTGAAGGCAGGTGTTTAGCTGACTAGGCCACCCAGGCACCCCTTAAACATGGATCTTTAAAACATCTGGAATTTTATTTTTGCACATAGTATGAGATAGTAATCAAAATTTTATTTTTTTCCTTTCAAAAAACCAATTTGCCCAAACACCATTTATTGAATAGCTCAGCCTTTCCCATTTGGTTTGAAATGTCAACCTATCATATATCATGTTTTCATTCTTTTAATTTATATATACATATTCTATTCTACTGGTCTATTTCTTTATCCTTGGACCAGTACTATACTGTTTTAGTTACTGTGGTTTTATAAGAAGCCTTAATATCTTATAGTGCAAGATACTTTCTACTTTTGGAAAATTGTGTTGGCAAGTCTTACTTTCTCTTTCAGTGAAGTTTAGAATCTACATCTCAAGTTACACTCACACACACAAATTGTTGGGATGTTAGTTAGAATTACATTAATAGGAGGAGGATTGACATCTTTAAAATACTGTTTTCCCACCTCTGAACATGCTGTGTCTTCATTTTTCTAGGTCTCTTTCAAAAGCTTTTTTTTGATTAATAGAAACACAATCAATTTTTGCATACTGATTTTGTATCCTAAATCTTAGTGAACTTTTTCATGATAAAATTGTTTATCTATGCATTTCTTTGCATTTTCTACATTGAAATTTTATCATATATAAATGAATGTATTTTTTCATCCTTTCCAATATATATTTCTTTTTTAAAGATTTTTTTTTAAATTTATTTGAGAGAGAGAGAGAATGAGAGAGAGCAAGCACATGAGAGGGGGGAGGGTCAGAGGGAGAAGCAGACTCCCCGCCGAGCAGGGAGCCCGATGCGGGACTCGATCCCGGGACTCCGGGATCATGACCTGAGCCGAAGGCAGTCGCTTAACCAACTGAGCCACCCAGGCGCCCTTTTTTAAAGATATTTTTAAGTAATTTCTACACCCAACATGGCCCTCGAACTCACAATGCCAAGATCAAGAATCATATGCTTTACCAACTGAACCAGCTAGGTTCCCCTATTTTACTTATTTTATTTTATTTATTTATTTATTTATTTTATTTTATTATTATTATTTTTTTGCTTGTCTTACTATGTTAGCTAGCAATGCCAGGAAAATGTTGAATAGAAATGTTGATATCTGAAATACTTGTTTTGTTCCCAATTTGAAATGATTATTTCTAATGCTTCCCAATTAAGTATTAAATTTACATTCAGATTTTGATACTTTTTAACAAGTTATACAACTTCCTTTCTATTCCTCATTTGCTAAGAAATTTTATCATGAAAGGGGGTTGAATTGTATCAAATGTTATTTTTACGTTGAGATAATGATTTTTCTTCTTAAACCTGTTAATACGATAAATTGCACATTATATGTTTGTGTGTGTTGTAGAATTCAGTTTTATAATTTTACCTTTGTTGCCTCAAAAGACTGACTCTAGCAATGTATAAAAGCTGTATACTACATGCCATGTGAGGTTGTATTCTTATATAATTTTTATAGTCTATCTTGTGCCTATGGTTGGTTTAATTTCCTCATTCCTAAACTCTCTTAATTTTTTAAAATATTTTATTTATTCATTTGAGAGAGAGAGAGACAGAGAGAGCACAAGCAGGAGGAGGGGCAGAGGGAGAGGGAGAAGCAGACTCCCTGCTAAGCAGGGAGCCAGATGCGGGACTTGATCCCAGGACGTGGAGATCACAACCCGAGCCGAAGGCAGACCCTCAACCATCTGAGGCACCCAGGTGCCCCAATTCTCTTAATGTTTCAATCTTTTTTTTTGTCTTTTCAAAGGACCAGATTTTGGTTTATTTATAATTCTGTTCAAAATTGATGATTGATGATTTCCAATCTTTTTTTTTTTTTTTTAAGATTTTATTTATTTATTTGAGAGAGAGAATGAGAAAGAGAGAGCACGAGAGAGGGGAGGGTCAGAGGGAGAAACAGACTCCCTGCTGAGCAGGGAGCCCGATGCGGGACTCGATTCCGGTACTCCAGGACCATGACCTGAGCCGAAGGCAGTCACTTAACCAACTGAGCCACCCAGGCACCCGATTTCTAATCTTTTTGTTTCTAGTTCTTTCCAATGCCTGTAGCCACATATAAAGTTCTTTTCTGGACAATATTCTGAAACCTGGTTATTTCTTTGCTTCCTTGCCCTCATGCCTCCCTCTCAATTTAAAGACAACTACCTTGAGGCCGTAAGGCTTCGATAGGTACCTTATTATACCCTTAATTTGATCTCTACTGCAGGGAAGAATCTTTTTTTTTAAAAGATTTTTTTATTTCTTTAGAGAGAGAAGGAGCTGGGGGAGGAGCAGAGGGAGAAGCAGACTCCCTCCTGAGCAGGGAGCTGGATGTGGGACTCGATCCCAGGACTCTGGGATCATGACCTGAGCCGAAGGCAGGTGCTTAACTGACTGAGCCACCCAGGTGCCCCAGAATCTTTTTTTTTTTTTTCTAATTGTTGTATACCCAACACCTTACTAGTTCCAAAACATTTTCATCCCCAAAATGAAACCTCATACCTCATACCCATTAATCAATTATTCCCCAGCCCCTAGGAACCACTAATTTGCTTTCTGTCTCTATGGATTGACCTATTCTCGCTATCTCATATAAATGGAATCATACAGTCTATGATCTTGTGTGTCTGGCTTCTTTCATTTAGCATGATATTTTCAAGCTTCATCCATGTTATAGTATGCATCAGTAATTCACTCCCTTTTTGTGGCTGAGTAATATTCCATTGTATGGATATACCTCTACTTGTTTATCCATCAGTTGGTGGACATTTGGGTTATTTCTGCCTTTTGGCTATTGTGAGTAATGCTGCCCTGAACATTCGTGTACAAGCTTTTGTTTGAAAACTTCTTTTCAATTCCTCTGTATGTATACATAGGAATGGAATTGCTAGGTCATATGCTAATTCCGTGTTTAACTTTTTGAGGTAACTTCCAAATTATTTTCCACAGTGGTTGAACCTAATAATGTAAGAGGGTACCCACAAGTACCCACAAGTAGTGTAAGAGGGTTCCGATTTCTCCACATCCTCTCCAACACTTGTTCTTTTCCTTTTTTTTAATTATAGCCATCCTACTGGGTATGAACTAGCATTCATTTTCTTTTCCTGTTAGCATCTCATTTTGATTTGCATTTCCTCAATGACTAATGATGTTGAGCATCTTTTCACATGCTTATTGGCCATTTATAGATCTTCTTTGAAGAAAGTCTATTCAAGTCCTTTGCCCATGTTTTAATAGGTTTGGGGGGCTGCTATTGAGGAAGTGCAGAATCTTAAGGGGCATTTGCCATTACACACCTTTTCAATCTCATTTCCTACTGTTTGGACCAGAAAAACATCAGCTTATCCAATGTTTCAGTGTTCCACATTTCGGCACCCTCTCTATTCCTTTTTTCATTTCTTCTTGCAAATCAGCCATTTGGTACCATGACAAATGCAGCCAGTAAAGAGAACTCACACCACTATCATTCTATTTTTCAACATTTTCTTCCAAAGTGAGAGTCAAAAGGCAACTTGTTTACTTTCCAAGTTGTCACAGGAGATAGTAAAACTATCAAATATTTTATTCTGAAGAGCATAGGTCTTTATCTTTCTGTGAAAGATACTGCCCTAATAGTTTCTTCACAGGTTTACCTATCCTGATGGTTAAACCAATGCCACATGTTTTAGATTCTTGTAATAACATCTCATCCTACTACCAATTGAAATATTAGAGAAACACTAGCTGTACCAACATACCTCGGTTTTCAGTGTTTTAACTAAATAGAGGTTTATTTCTTGGTTGTATAACAGTCCAAGACAGTTTTTCGGTGGGCATACTTTCACATGGTAATCCAGGAACCCAAGCTTTTTCCATTTTGTGACTCTGCCATTGCCTTGGGCCTCAGAGTCTTTCAATTTCAGGTGGCAGATGGTTAAACAGGCAGTGGAGGAAGCACATTTGCTTATATACACTTGAGACCCAAAGTGATACGCATCACTTCTACTTGCAACCTATTGGTAAGAATTAGTCTTATAGCTTTGCATAAGTGCAAGAGGCAGAGAGGGACACAACATAGGGCGGGGTGAGGAGCCTGAGAAATGTGGCCTGCGATTGGAGAGTCTCTTGCTAGCAACAATTCTACATTATGGAAGGGGAACCCAAGTCTTCAGTGGATATTTGGCTGTCTTTGTCCCATCTGCACTAAAGGAAATTCTAAAAGTTTTTTGGTAGTTAGAAAATTACCTCAGAGGAAAAGTCTGAATTTCAGCAAAAAATTAAAGAGCAGAGGAAGTGGTAAAGGTATAAGTAACATTAAATGAATATTTACTGCAGTACAAGTGGTGAGAAGTGGTTGGATTCTGGATATACTCTGAAGGTGGGGCAAATTGGAATTGCCAACAGATTGAATGTGTGGTGAGAAAGAGTTAAGGAAGACTCCAAAGTTTTGAGCTTAGTTAACAGGAAGGATGAAAATTCAGTACAGTTCCATTGCTCTCCTCATGTAAGCCCAGAGCTTAGCCTGCTATGCCTATGAGCAGTGAAACCCCAAGCCCTGGACGACAGAAGCCAACATCCTCACCCTCCCAAATACAGAGGAGCTGCACCATAAGTGCAATTTTTCACTGCTTTCCTAGGTTCCTGCACCAGGAATGAATTTAATTCATTCAGGTATGAATTTAAGTTTGCTTGTTATATTTTACCTAGCACTTCTGAGTAGTAATAGTGGCAGGAGGGTTACAGGGTTCCCTAATCCACCATATTGCTAGATCTATTAATTTTTATCAAATTATATCTTTTTTTTTTTAAGATTTTATTTATTCATTTGAGAGAGCATGCACAAGCAGGGGGAGAGGCCGAAGGAGAGGGAGAAGCAGACTCCCCACTGAGCAGGGAGCCCAGGACCTGGAGATCATGACCTGAGCCAAAGGCAGACACTTATTTAACCATCTGAGCCACCCAGGTGTCCCAGATTATATATCTTTCTTATGAGGAAAGTGGCATCATCTAAATACCATGAAAATATGGCAAAAAAAAAATTAAGAGGTTTTATTTCACTTTACTGCCTTACCTTCCAAACAAATTTCACTTTTATGCATACATGATTACATGAAGAAAAAATGACTTCCTCTTTGAAGCCAATTGAATAGAAGCAGCTCAGTAAAATATATTTGACTGAAGTATTTTAGTTTTTCTCACAATATTTTCACACAGGTAACACATAATCATTCTCACTAAAACCTCAATTTTTTGCCTAGCAAAATTAGTTCTCTCTTTTCCCTTGGTCTTTATGTAAAAGGCTCTACTGAATGTTCTTAGGAAGCACATTTGGCTTTTTAATAAAAACTAGGCCAATAAGCTTTCTCTCAGTCAGCCTACAGGTAGATATGGGTCATGGATTATAATTGGGCAGATTAAACAGGAACATTTATCTTGGTATACTCTCAAAACTCTAATAAAATGATAGGTAAAGCAATAATTAGGAATTTTAATGTATAAAACACTAGGATAAAAAACAAGAGAGGGGGCGCCTGGGTGACTCAGATGGTTAAGCATCTGCCTTCGGCTCAGGTCATGATCCCAGGGTCCTGGGATCGAGTCCCGCATCGGGCTCCCTGCTCCTTGGGAGCCTGCTTCTCCCTCTGCCTCTCTCTCTCTCTCTGTCTCTCATGAATAAATAAAATCTTTAAAAAATAAATAAATAAATAAATAAAAATAAAAATAAAAAAAATAAAAGGTGTCCACAAATTTAAAAAAAAAAAAAAAGAGAGAGAGGCGCCTGGGTGGTTCAGTCAATTAAGCTTCTCTTGATTTCAGCTCAGGTCATGGTCTCAGGGTGGTGGGATTGAGCCCTGCGACGGACTCCACACTCTGCTGGGAGTTTGCCTGGGATTCTTTCCCTATCTCTCTCCCTCTGCCCCTCCCCCCGCTCACACTCTCTAAGATGAAATAAATTAAGTTAAAATAAAAAAAGAGAAAAGACAACAGGTAAGAAATGTCAACAATTTTGGAAGCTACAAAATGGAGTACGAATACTTGTTAGCCTCAGTAGAGCAGAAAACTCAAAACGTAAGTTTGTAGCAGAAGACGTTAAGATGCAAGCAGATCTGGGCCATAGACTTGGAAAGGATCAGAAATTGGAGATACATGGTACTTGTAAAAGTAGGCATGCAGTATAAGTCTAGGAAGAAGAGACTGGGCATAAAGTCTTTAAAAGGAACATGTTACCTGTAGAGCCCTTTCCCTACTTTTTACAGCCATGTTGCTTCCTCTCCTTATCCCTGACAAAGGATAATAAATGTTATTATCTAAAGACAATAGATCAGAGGCGCCTGGGTGGCTCAGTCATTAGGCGTCTGCCTTCGGCTCAGGTCATGATCCCAGGGTGCTGGGATCGAGCCCCGCATCAGGCTCCCTGCTCGGCGGGAGGCCTGCTTCTCCCTCTCCCACTCCCCCTGCTTGTCTTCCCTCTCTCGCTGTGTCTCTCTGTGTCAAATAAATAAAATCTTTAAGTCTTATCCTGAATATCTATATTTTAACTACGGTGACCACTCCAACATCTGTCTACAGAGAAATAACAGTAATACATCCCTGAAACAAGAATAAAAAGCTATATGAAAGCTTATTCATAGAAAAGAGATATTTTGGAAATTAAAACCATAGTAAAAATTTAAAATTCAATGGACTTATTCTAATATAAAGTTGAGATATTCTCTCAGAAAGGAGAGCAAAAAGAGAGAGAGGAAAGATAAGGAAGACAGTGACTCAGTCTAAGAGATCCAACATATGAATAACAGGAGTTTCAGAAAAAACACGAAGGCATCAAAGGAAAGAAAATCAGAGTCATACAAGAAACATTGCTAGAACTAAGTAACATGTTTCCAGATTGAATGAACAAAACAAGGACCATAGCAGGGCATGTAATCCTGAAATTAAAGAACATCAAAAAGGAAAAGAGATTTTAAATGTTTTCAGAGAGAGAAAAAAACAAAGGTTCGGCAATTAGAATAGCACCACATTTCTCAATAGCAACATACAGGTGCTAAAGAGAAACAGAAGAATGTTCTATGTTAAGCACTGTTGATAATATAGCAGTGAGTGAAACATACCAAAACCCCTGCCTTCATGGAGCTTACATTCTCGACAAACAAAAAGTAAAATTTGCATAACGTGGAGCACCTGGGTGACTCAGTTGGTAAGCATCCAACTCTTGATTTCAGTTCAGGTCATGATCTTAGGGTCATGGTATCGAGCCCCATGTCAGGCTCCACACTGAAAGCAGAGCCTGCTTAAGATTCTCCCTCTTAAAAAAAAAAAAAAAAAAAAAATTTAAATAATGCTAGGTAAGAGATAAGTACTTCAGAGAAAAATAATGGGAGTATTATTTTTCTGGGATGGAGATGGGGGTAGCAATTTTTTTAATTAATTTTTTTAGAGAGAGTCAGGGGGGCAGAGGGAGAGGGAGCAGGAGAATCTCAAGCAGACTCCGTGCTGAGCACAGAGCCCGAGTGGGGCTTCATTTCATGACCCTGAGATCATGACCTGAGCTGAAATCAAGAGTCGGCTGCTTAACCAACTGAGCTACCCAGGCTCCCCATGGGGGGTAGCAATTTTAAATAGGGTTGTAAGGGATTTAAGTAAAATCAAGTGAAGATGTGGAAACTGAAGCTCAAAGAGTTAGTAACTTGGTTAAGATTATGGAGTTAATAAAACTAATAAAAGTACAGCTGAACACAGGAAGGCACCTGGAATCTTGGTGCATATTATAAAAGCTGTTCAGACTTATTGAGACTCTGGGATTGGTCAAAACCAAGCTAAATCTGTTCTTTTAGACAGCTCTGAGAAGTATTGGGGTGTGCCCATTCATCGAGATACAGAAAGAAAACATTACATTTGTGTTTATTTTTATTTCAGGCCAAAGAATCCCAAAAAACAAGAAAGATTCTTAGGAGGAGAATATGGTGGAAACACTTCAGAAAGATCATAATCCTCACTGTGGTAATTCTCCTTTCAATTATCATCATTCTTTTAAGTACAAATGTAATACCAACCTAACCCTTTTTCTCCCCATGCCCAGCAGTTACCAATAAATGGTTATGTGTAAACATAGAATTCCACAACCAACAATTATGAAAGCATTCTCTGGTGGTAAGAAGACTGGAGGAAGAGGGGGTTGGACATTTTTCCTCGTCCCTTCAGTGTGCTTTATTGACTCTTGTCCTTGTACCTCTTCCATTTCTATAATCCCATTTGTTTTTTCCCACTGCTCCAGCTACTTCCCCAGCCTCTCTTCCCTTTGTTAAGATTAAGAGCACAAACCGTGGAATCAGACCACTGAAGTTTAACTCCACTCGGCCACATACCAGCTAGGTGACTTTGGACAAGTTATTTAACCTGTGCCCCTGTCTCCTCATCTGTAAAACGGAGCTAATAATAATACTTCATAGAACTATATCTAACACACAGTAAGTGCTAAGTGTTAACTATTACTTAATAGGAAAAAATTATTGCATTTGTGACATTGATTAAATCTCTATTATCTTGCTCCTTAGAAGAAAAATGACTGTGAACTTATAATTCCCTTAGAAATAGGAGTCTTAACATGAGTACACAGTACAGAAATAGACATTCACCTCTTCTATTCTTTCATTTGAAATGACAACTCAAGCCATTGTTTTATACTAGACACTTTGTTGTGTAAAAAATTTTAAATTAGGAAGCTGTATTATTTCCCTAATAAATCACTGGTCCTATTTTACCACCCTAACAGCCTTTTTTTTTTTTTTTTCACATGATACACTTCATCCAGTAAAAGATTTCTAATAACTAAAGCATCCAACTTCACTTTGCAGTTGTTAACAAGGCTTCATGAGTTCCTTCGGCTCAGGTCATGATCCTAGGGTCCTGGGATGGAGACCCCGCATCCGGCTTCCTGCTCGGTAGGGAGCCTGCTTCTCCCTCTCCCTCTGTCTGATACTCCCCCTACTTGTGCTCGCTGTCAAATAAATAAAATCTTAAAAAGAAAAAAATCATTTAATGGGGTGCCTGGGTGGCTTAGTTAAGCATCTGCATTCAGCTCAGGTCATGATCTTGGGGTCCTAGGATCAAGCCCCACATCAGGCTCTGCTTCTCCCTCTGCCCCACCCTGTGCTCTCTCCCTTCTCTCAGATAAAATCTTTTAAAAAAATGAAATTAAAGGGGCGCCTGGGTGGCTCAGTTAGTTAAGCGACTGCCATCGGCTCAGGTCATGATCCTGGAGTCCCAGGATCGAGTCTCGCATCAGGCTCCCTGCTCAGCAGGGAGTCTGCTTCTCCCTCTGATCCTCCCCCCTCTCATGTGCGCTTTCTCTCTCTCAAATAAAATCTTTAAAAAATTAAAATTAAAAATAAAATAAAATTTAGTGATCCATAGGGAAGAATAAAAGAACAGGGGTTCCTGTCTGGTAGAGAACTCATTTTAATTCTGATAATGATCAAGTATCCACATTTTTTTTAAGTTTTTTTTAAATTTATTTGACAGAGCACAAGCAGGGGAAGTGGCAGGTAGATGGAGAGGGAGAAGCAGACCCCCAGCCAAGCAAGGAGCCTGACACAGGGCTCCATCCCAGGGCCCCAGGATCATGACCTGCACCAAAGGCAGACATTTAACTGAGCCACCCAGGCGCCCCTCAAGTATCAGAATTTTAATTAGGCACCAAGCTTGTTCCTCCAGCACAGTATCACCTTTCCATTCACACAAAATACTTTTTAAAAGATTTTAAATGTTAGAAACTTTGGAGTTTGTGTAATTTATATCCAAGGGAAAAAAATAGGTGATATATTGAGTATGTACTCTGATATAATGTACTAAGTGCTTTGAGCAAGGAGTGCATTAATTTTAAATGACATAAAGAGGTAAAAACTATTAAGTATAATGTAAAGCACATAGAACAGTGGCTGGCACATAAGTGCTATGTAAATGTTCATAGTATCTTTATTTTGCAGATGAGAAAATAGCCAAGCTAAATGACATGTTCAGGGTCACCTAGCTAGAAAGCTGAAAATTTTATTCAAGTACTGGCTGTGGTATATATGAAACCCGTATCTTTAATTCAAAGTATATTATCGACACCTTAATTGTGGGCCAGATAAGACACAAGACATGAGTATTTTTGCTTTTTGTAGGTTGGTAGATTCTTCTGGGAAGGGTGGGGAGAGACAGGAATGTGAGAAGAGGAATTGTCATGTATTTTGCTGCTGTTATTTTTGAGGACTATATAAATGTGTCTGCTAACATTCCTGTGATTTATAATTATGTATAAAACAATATATTTGTGGGGTGCCTGGGTGGCTCAGTCAGTTAAGTGTCTGCCTTCGGCTCAGGTCATGATCCCAGGGTCCTGGGATGGAGCCACGAGTCAGGGAGCCTGCTTCTCCCTCTACCTCTGCTCCTCCCCCCACTGATGCATGCTCTCTCAAATAAATGAAATCTTTAAAATATATACGTTTCCTGATTGCAAGTGAGTACTAGCGTATTTATTGCTAGAAGACATGAACTTAAGGATCACCTAATCTACCCCCTCCCCAATTTTACATATTAGGATGCCAACACCCAGGAGCCTAAAAAATGAAGAACATGTGACAAGCTCCTCTCCACTTGTAGCACACTTAAATAAAGCACAGGCTATCACCCTGGTTCCAGGCAGTTAAGTTCCACATAATGCCTGTTTTCCTAAGCAGTCTTAGAACTTAAGAGTTAGGAAGAAGAAAAGCACTTGTTTAATAAGGAGCGTTTACCTGCTATTTGTACTACCTTTGTCAGAAAATACCTGAATAGAGAGAGACAAATATTAAGGCAATCTTAGACTTTTCATTTAATTCTGCATTCAAATATTGTTCAGCTCCTACTCTGCACCAAAACAATTCTAAAACATTAGGATTTATTGTAAGTCACCACATTGATAGAGACAACTAATGTTTGAGAAATTAGTGGCTATATATAGAAGTATAAGAAATGGACCTAATCCCAAAGGAAGCTTACATTACAGTTGAGGCAAGACCAATAAAAATCAAACACATTAAAACAACAATTTCTACTTAAGTGGTACACTGCATGGCAGACAATAAATTCAAGATAATGATCAACACCACCAGCTCCAGTCACTGAGGAAGATTTCATGGGTCGTAAGTGGGACAGTAATTGAATCTTATTAAAAATTGAATTTATCTCAATAGGTAAAGGCAGTCAACAGTTAACAGTTACATGATTGAGCACTTAATATGTGCCAATAGCTGTTTAAGTACTTTATAGAGATTTTTTTTTTTTTTAAAGATTTTATTTATTTGACAGAGACACAGCGAGAGAGGGAACACAAGCAGGGGGAGTGGGAGAGGGAGAAGCAGGCTTCCCGCGGAGCAGGGAGCCCGATGTGGGGCTCGATCCCAGGACCCTGAGATCATGACCTGAGCCGAAGGCAGACGCTTAACGACTGAGCCACCCAGGCACCCCTTTAGAGAGATTCTTAAATTTAATTCTCACAACAACCCTGAAGTAGGGACTATTACTTCCATTTTACAGTTAAGAAAAACTGAAGGACAAGCAGTGTCACTTGCCTGATTCCACTGGGCTAGTAAAAGGAAACAGGATCAACAAATGAAGACACCACTTGCTGTGGGGGTGCAGGCGTACTACACCAATCAGGCACTCATCCATCAAATGGCCTGCAGCAGCGCTCAGCCTGTGGTTCTCTTCGTTTCCCACACTCTCTAGGGTGCTTCTATTTACTCCCCTGACATTGCCTTCTCCAGCAAATAACCTCTTCTGAATTCCAAACCGTTTTCCAACTCTCTACTGGATACCCCCACTTGGGTATCATGGAAACACCTTAAATTTTAAATCCCAAAACTCAACTATTCTTCCTCCTTTCCCCATAAAAACGCTTATGTAACCTTATTTCTTATCTCTGTAAAGGGAATCCCGCTATTCTGTAATCCAGACTGTTTTAGCCTACTTTCTGCTCATCTCAGGAAGCCCAGAAGAGTTATAGAAGCAAATGTGGGGAGTCCTAGCAGATGCCCAGGCAAACTTTAAAAAGGGCACTCATCCCATCATGGTGGACAGCTGTGTCTATCCCAAGCCTGGTCATATACTCCTCATAACTGCCCAGCACATATAGGTGTTAATACTTGATACCTTTTCATATGCATGATTTCTGAAACTCTTCAAGTCATAGCAATAAATATGAAGCTTTGGTTTTCAACCCTAAATCATCAGATTTACCTAAGTAATATAGATTCCTGGGATCTACCGCCTGAAGAATCAACTTAAGGCTGGGATATGGCCTCAAATTGTGTGCTTAATCTCACAATAAAGTTGAGAACCACTAACCCCAAAGCACTTTCACATGCCTATCATAACACCCATACCTGAGGAAGACAGAATTTTCAGTTGAAAAACTGATGCCTGGAGAAGTTATTTTATTTGCCCAACATCACAGGGCAACTGACAGAGCTGGACCTCAGAAACATTCATTTGAAATCATTAAACTAGAAACTGTTTTAAGTCTGCGAGATAAAATGTCTCACACATTTTAATAAATCTGAAAAAGGATTATTTTAACTTGTTTTAAAATTTCGTATTATCTCATTACAGAATCATGGCAGAGATTAAAATAACAAAGCCCATTATTTAATTTGGCCCGATTTTTAGAACAAAAAGGCAAATCACAAGCTGGTTATAGACAGGTCATCTGTGGTGGAGCAGACCTGCTCGACACACCACCATGACCTGCCATAATGGCAACCTCTCTTTTGGCAGGCCAGGAATAAGACTTGACCTATATTCCTCAAAAAGTTCTCAAGGGACACCTAGGAAATGGAATAGTGAAACAATGTTATGTTAGGCTTCCTCTGTATTTACACTATGAACACCTTGGCTAACATTAGTGCTACTTCACACATCTAACTCAATTTGCCATCCTCTGAAAAATATACACGTCTGCATATATAGTAGATGCCTACCAGCACTTTCAGTGGCCTCACATTTGACAGCAAACCCAGTAGACGCCAGAGAGACTGAACAGCTCCATAAGGAATCTTCCTACTCTCACTATTCTTCCTCATGAACATTCTGGAGAAAACTCAAAATTACCTTTTTGTTCCATTAAATTCAGTGACTCTTCAACTTAAAACACTATTTGACCCTTATGCCTACTCTAACTTTCAAAAGAATCCCAACATTTAACATTGTTATGACATTTTAAACATGACAGTTGTCTTACCTTTTTAACTAAGAAAATAAGACCTGTTATTCCAAGGTATTCACCCAAGAGGGGAAAGCTTAAATTTAAAAAAAGAAAAAGACAGTGCAAAAAATGCATGAGTGCTTTAAGAGTTTAATTGTAAGACAAGTGCACTACATTATAATTTGAACATAATCTTCCAGAAAAGAAAATTTAGTGCAAATTAAAACCCCACTAAAGCCCCCTATAAGCTTAATAATGAAGACTAAAAATAGGCTTCTAGAAATGGAAACACTTGGTTCTAACAGAATTTGCTGGGAAGGTCTTGAAAATGTTAAGTGGTACAGAGAACATCATGTTAGTTTAAAATCAAGTCAACCAAGTACTAAAAAAAGACATGCTGATAGGTCTTAATACATAAAACTAATTGACTAGTAGTAGCATGCTTTATATATCAATGATTGTAGAAGCAGAGTACAACAAATTTCTGAGCATTTCAAAGTTTTATTGCCTTAGCCAATTTAACTACACTGTAATAGAGCCATCTTCCAATTTTTTTTAAAGGGTTCCACTTCATCAGTGAGATTGGCAAGTGTCTTCTAAAATCTGTTTAATCCCTGTGTAACCCAAGGCCATCCATACAACCAAAAAAAGGGCAATTATAGAACTCTTTTTCTCAAGTACTTATTCCAACCATAGCTTCCGTGACATGTTAAATGTCGCTTTTAGGTAATGGCATTAACAGACCTCTTAAGTTTCTTCCAATATTTTATTTCTGAGAGAAATAGAAGATCCAGAAAAGTAACCTTGCATTCAAATTCTAAAGTGCAAACAGAATATAGCCTATCCAATTACAAAATAAAATGTACACCAATTAACCTTGAAGTAAACTATCTTCCTATCAAGTGACTTGTTTCTCAAAATAGAATTTAAAAAATCCAGTAACCTCTACCGTTTAATGAATTAATGCGTATCTATCTGTACTTTCTCTGAAGACTTTAAACAAGTCCTCTCGTGACCACTGAAGTTAACGGGTGTGAACTGCTCTTAACACCTTGCTCTTACTTAGGATCTAATTCCTATGAAGCCTCACCTTTTAAAAGTAGCTATTTTGTAAGGTCCTTTTTTCATGCCCTTAGAGCACTTCTTCCCCCCCAAATTTACAGGGCTTACTGGGGAAAATTAACACTTAGCAGTTACCCACTGCTTGGTCTTCCTAAATTGCATAGTCCCTTGGACACCAGTCATTACCTAAGGCTACCATACTACAGCCACTCAAAATGGGAGGCTGCTGGAATTACTGGAGAACCTAAAAGATACTAAGGACAGTGGGGCAGTATGCATCTTTTCACACCACAAGACAATTTCAGAGTTGCTAATTATAAATTCATAAAGGAATAGATGAGTGACATCAGTGACAAACCAAAAAGGGGCAATATGCAATGAGAGCAGAATGCCTGTAGAGAATTTAAAACTCATAAAACCAACTGGCCATGTTCCCAGGCTACTGCTACTCCTGCATCCCTTACCCCACTTGGTACACTACTCCTCATTGTCATCTTGTACACTCACTAGGATACAAAGTCTTTCCAATTTTTTTTTCAAGCTAGACTTAGGAGTTCATGACACAGACTTGAGTGGTGTTTTTATGGAACATGCACCTTTGTCTTTACACGAGATAAAAGTAAAAACAAAAAATCCTTATGAAACAGCATTTAACCATCTTCAAGGGACAATATGTAAAACTTTAGTGAAGCTAAGAGCACTTGGAGGGGGGTTGTGATACACAAGTTCCCAGGCAACAGTCCCAAACAATTCTGATTCTGATATAAATGGGCTGCAGGCCTCTTTGAAATGAGGAGGATTATAATCAACCCTTCCCCAATTTACCAGATTATAGGCAACTAACCGCAATTAATAAGCCAGGCTGATTCAATTTGCGGAAGTGGATATTCAATCTTGCCAGAATCATTTTAGCTGTGGAAATTTCAGGCTGGACTCTCAAACATGGTCAGCAGTGAAGAAGGGATAAAGAATGCACTCTCAGCCTGTCAAAAGTTGATAGTAAATATCAGTTTTCATGAATAGTTTGGAGTCATGCTTAAATGTTAAAATGCTGATAAATTACATTATTAAGTAAAATGCTCCCAAAGAAATTTACTGAGATGTATTAGTATATTATATATGGACCTAAATTTTGACATTTCAGGTTAATCTGACCCCCAAACCAAATAAAATTATGCATTTCAGAACCAAAACAAATGCTGTGGTAGATAGTGAGTTCAGTTCTGGTTTTCAAAATTCCCAATACCTCAAGACCCTAAAGTACTTTTTAAAGTACAAGATAACAATTTCAAAGAACTTTTTCAAGCAGTAAAAAAACAGAAGCACATATAGAATGCAAAGGTCTAATAACTTGGATCCTAGTATTAATGAAACCACCTTTCAAATTACCTCAGCATGAATGACACCTGGACAGAAGCACCACATAATGTATTCTAACTTGTTCATAACAATGAAGCAACTGCCAACCCAGTGTGGAAATAACGTAGTAAACAAAACTTGCAACCTTATAAAACTCATTGAAGGTGAAGAAAGGAATAAAAGACAAACCCAAAACCCCAAGACATTATAACTCACCTGGTAGCATACATCTAGTAAAGCAAAAGAGATTAAAACTTGAACTAGGACATCAGACCAAGGAAGCTCACACATTACTTGAAAAGAAGTGGGATTGATAGTTCTGGTAAGTCTACAAAACTGATGAATTTAAATCAAAGCTACCTAACACTGTCCGTCAATAAACAAATTCATTCTATAATAAACTAGCAAACTTATGAAATTTACTTTGTTGGCCAAATTCTGGAAGGTACATTCTGGAATACTACTCGTATTTTAATTTACCTGCCCTTTTATGTTCCCCCAAACCTTGCTTCACCATCCACCCCCATGCAAATAAAAAAAAGGCTGTTAAAAAACAGACCGTATCACTTCTAGTCCCTTCGGAAATCCTAATAAAACCCGGTACTTTAAAAAGCCGGGGGGGGTGGCGGTGGTAGCGGACGGCACAGACATTTAAAAACCATGAGGACAAAGAATGGGAGAGGAGACAACAGCGACAGAATCTTGGAAACTGCAAAGCTTATGAACAAGTGGTAATGGGCTCAACAGACAAGAAAACCAAGTATGCTATCAGCAATGAGGGTATCTCACTGTACCACAGAACCTCCCAAAGGCCCAGCAACTGACAGCTCAGGTACCTTTAAAAATAGAGGTAAAAAAGGGGCGCTTGGGTGGCTCAGTTGTTAAGCGTCTGCCTTCAGCTCAGGTCATGATCCCGGGGTCCTGGGATGGAGCCCCGCGTCGGGCTCCCTGCTCTGCAGGAGGCCTGCTTCTCCCTCTCCCACTCCCCCTGCTTGTGTTCCCTCGCTCATGTCTGTCAAAATACATATAATCTTAAAAAAAAAAAAGGTAAAAGGACTAAAAGGCTTGGTTCAAAGTCTGTTTGACAAGCAGTTAAACCCCAAGTTCCTCTGTACTGATAGAGAACCCTACATTCCTGGCAGAAAACTAGGGATTACCTGAAGTGGATAAGAAAAGGTGGTCTTTGTACTCAATAGGCATAGAGCAAAGTACTTATTCAGAACCTTCAGCTGTCTTCCCTCACTGGAATCTCAAAACACTGGCAGCCAGGTTTTTTACCCTTCAGGTAGGAAAGTGGACAAAGACTTCTGGTGAATCTGACCAGTTTAGGAAAGGGGAGGGGGGAGAGAGATTATCAAGGTGTTCCTAATAAAATGACACAGTCTGATCACTCAATAGTAAACCCCAAAGTTAACAAGCCCTAGCCCAATTCACAACACCCAATTAGCTTTTAAATTGTCCACTCCTAAATATGAGCCAAAGATCACCAAACATTTGAGGGAAATTGATAATATGAAAGGCAGAAGCCCAAGCAACAGTAATTAACATCTTGGAAACAAACCTTTGAAGTTATTACTAATAACCTCAGAGATGAGGAAAAGATAAAGTATCCATGTAAGAACAACATTGCTGTTTATAACACAGGTGGAAAGGGGAGGAGTCTTAGAAATTAATCAAAACCTTAAAAAAAAAAAAAAAAGCTGTGAGATTTAAGTTGTAAAAATCACTCCGAACACACTGCAATGGAAAACAGGATGTCTAGAGCTCACACTCAAATAAAAATTCCCAAGAACAGAAAAGATTAGAGTGCTGGTGAATGGGATGAGCAAAGAACCATTTCAGTAGTATTCCCCAGAATTGAAGAGCAAGTTTAAACAATAAAAAGACCCACGGAGTGCCCAACACAATGGATAAAATCCTGTCATAAAATTTGAGAACACTGGTGAATACAGATAAAACCTTGAGCAATTTTAAGAGTAAAAATACCTCATATGAACAATCAAGAACCAAAGTACCATCCGATTTCTTCACAAAACCTAGAATTCTCTATCTATAGCAAAACTAGTGATCCACTTAAGAGGGTAGAACAGACCTTTTCAGACAGAACAGTCTCAGACGCAGAAAGATCGGCTACACAAAAATAAGCTCTGAAAC
>NW_023270323.1:14726387-15196387 GCF_011800145.1 Mirounga leonina | reverse complement strand
AATATATCAAAATCTGTAATAACCAGAATAGCCAATACTGTCTAAAATAGAGTTGACTAATTGGTACTTTCCTCAAAGTGAGTTTATCAATTAAACCAATCATCAGTACTTAAATAATCTTCTCTAATGCTATCCAAGAATGATTTGCTTAAGATAGGCTGCGCCATCCTACTCATCAGGCCCTCAAACAGTATCTTCTGGTAAAACCTAGACAAAAATTCACTTAACTACAATGTTTTCCTCCTGCTCCCCAGTAAAAGCCCAAAGTAGTAATCAATGACTGTGATAAATAAGAAGCCAATCAGGTGTCTTAAAGCACAAGCATGCAAACTGAAACCTTTACAGAAAGCTAGATGATGAAACGCTCTACAAAAGCTAGTTTTCTCTACAAGTAAATGGATGCTTAACTTACTTTACTAAGACCAACATTGTGGTATTTCTTTTCCATTATCTTCTTCACTGGTTCCTCTTCCTTAAAGGTAATAAAGCAGAATCCACGCCTCTTATTGGTCTTGTTGTCCATAGGGAGCTCTATGGATTCCACCTGATATTTAAAAAAAATAAATTTTAATACCTTAGTTTGCATGTGATTGACAATAAAAGCACAAGTTTAGTGAGAAAAACAAACAAAGAAAACATATTTGGCCCCCAAATCCTATTCTGCTCTATTTATTCTAATCTTTTGAAAGAATTCTTCAAATTAGAACATCCATTCCACCTAAAAAGTCTTCAAACCTATTTATAAAAGCAAGCTTTACAGGGTACTGACATTTGCTACCTAATTCAAGGGTCACAAACTCAAATGCCGACCAAGAACAGAAGGCAACAATTTTAAGAAAAACAGGATAAAGACGACTGCATTTAGGAAAAAACTGGGAGCGGTGAGGACCACTGAAAACTGGAGAACATATAACTAACCAAAGGTAGAGACTGCTACTCTCGTCTTAGATGGCTACTGCGCCATGCAAGAAGGCAGTTCCAATGTTGCTTACTCTTGCAAATATTTAAAGAAAAGCTAGATATCCAGATACCTGTGGAAAGTAACTCAACCTAAATACAAACAATACATGCTCTGCTTAAATCAAGCAAAAGAGGTCTACAGGCTGTATCTGGCATGCAAAGCCACAAATTTCTCATCTTAGCTTTAAATCATTATTTCACAAAAGGAACTTTGGTTTCACTAAGTCTGTAATTAGACTCATAAAATTTGCACACACACATTATTTTTTTAAACTGCGAAGGCACTACATCCTATTCTTAATTCATTCTTTTCCTATTCTCAACTGAATGATTTCCTTCTATATCTCAGGTAATCCAATCTGTGTTTCTTCCTCATGTATCTATTTTTATTTCTTCTACTAATCTGGTAAATTTCTCAAGGTAATAATATCTATTTCATCTTTGTGTACCTGTACCTTCAATACATGAGAAAAATGCAATCATCAAAGCTTCAAAGATCTGCCAATGATTTACAATATTCGTCTTTCAAAACAAATCACATAATTAGTCCAAACTTCATAACAAGTTTGAAAATATAATGTGACAATTATATTCACACTAATTTTGACAAAAACTGGGTCAAAACATTATCACATACCTCACCAAAACCACCAAAGTACTCCCTTATTTTCTCTTCAGGTGTATCTGGAGAAAGGCCACCAACAAAAATTTTTTTAACAGGCTCTTTTGTTTTCATGGCTTTGGCCCTCTTAGGATCAATCACCTTCCCATTCAATTTATGTTCTTTCTGATCCATGACCTAAGGGAATTGAAGTTTTTCATTTTAAGTATGTATCTTAATTGAAGTTCAGATTATTAACTTACTTAATAATTGCAAATACAGCTAATGCCAGGTATATGCTGACTTGCTTATAACTAAACTGTCAAATTGTGGTGATGTGACATCAGCTAATAAAGAACAGTGTTCAAACTTAAGTGTCAATAAGAATGGGGACAGGAGACACAAATCTAATCAATTACTAGAAAACTGTCACCAACATAAACATGACTGCTACTTCCCCTTAGCCCAAGAAATTCCAGAATCTATACTTCTGCGAACTTGTTACAGATCATCCTTTCAATAAGGTGTCTGTAGGTCTCAGTATTTTTAAAGTTAATTTTTTTTTTCAAGTACAGCCTGGCATATAGAAGATATTCAGTAAACAATTAAAGAGTACTAGTACTCTTCATAAAATGTACTGGTTAAGAACTACAGCTCTTCCTTCATTTATTGCAAAAGGGGAAATCATGAGCAGGCAAATTAGTGTATCAAACTATCCACATCTTATATTATTAACTGATCAGAACACATAACACACTACCTTATCTACACTCTCCGACTCTTTAAATAGCACAAAGCCAAAACCCCTTGATCGCCCTGTGATAGGATCTAACTTCAGAGTGCAGTCTACAACTTCACCAAATTTGGAGAAGTAGTCCTTCAGATCTTTCTTTGTAGTGTCCCAGCTAAGGCCTCCTATAAACATTTTCCTGTAAAGACAAAAAGTAGTATTAAAATGCTAAAAACAAATAAATAAACTTTGCCTTAAGTATCCATAACAATAATACCTTTTCCAAACTGCACCAATTTACTGGGCAGTTTAATGATGTCACTCTTCCTATATTACCATGTATCAAGAACACCCCATTCCAGTTTTGTCAAGTTTTGCTTATTACTGCTGCATCTGCATAACTATAAAATAGTGAGGAAGCAGCAAATTCTTTTTGACTTGCCAAAATGATAAACGTAACCCTAAAGTAAAAATACTACACGTTTAAGTCTTAAGTTACAAGTTATCAGTAACAGCAAAACACGAATTTTAGCTTCAAATTTCTGTTCCAAATCTTCATTAAACTTGTAAAAGGGCTATGCAGTCCCCACTGATCACAGCAACCAGCATGACTATGCTGAAGCTTTTTTAACGGTTCTCTCACTAACAAAACTCTTAGCACATAAAATGGGAAATTCTAAGTCTCACAATTAAGTTGTAAGCTAAGTTTTTTGATGTGCTAAGAGTCCTTAATAAAGACAAAATTAAACAACTTAGCAAAAATTACCCATTGAAGCATAATCCACTAATTAACTTCTATGATTTATTTACAGTAGAACCTCAGTTAACCAGCAATAAAATATTTAAACCCTGAAGATGCTAAAAGTGACAGGTGGTAAGTGGAAACCACCAGAACACTTTAAGACCAAATATATACACTCAAAAAAAAAAAAAAAAAAAAAAAAACCTCAAGTAAGTATTAGTTTTACTACAGCAAAATGCTATGAAGCTCAGACTTGGCAGCTCTCTGACTGCTTTTACATCTGCCCCCTTTGCTGTCCCTTAGCCTGCCCCGAAGAGCTTACACACACCTCCTACCCTTTAAAGAGACAGGACTGGAGATTTTTATTTTAAGGGTAAACTGTCAGAATTTGTTATGTGAAGGCTAACAATTTTACAGGAATAAAATCACACTTGCTCAATGATTTCTCATCTTTGTAACTGGGGTAGGGATGGGGATGTGGTACTAATTTTCAGCTCCAGATAGAAATTAAAGCAGGAACATCTCCATCTTGTGGGCTTTTAGGATAGCGCCACTAAATCCAATTCTTCAAACAAGAGGCCAATTGTGTCCCTAGAATGAGATCTCGTTCTACTTCTCCCCTAAAGATGCCAGATTAACTGAGGTGTTACTGATCTTACTATTTTACCACAGACTTGTTTTTAGTTCTAAAGACAAAATTAACTTACAATGCCAAAGTCTTACTTTCAGTATATACTGTGCTTCCCATTTCAGGTTAAGTTTTCAATTAGTACATGTATTGTAATGTAAAGCTGGGTTATTTATATGCTTAACTTTCAGGACTTCCTCTAATAAAATCTCCATGCTTGAAGTAACCCTTATTAACCCTTTTGTATTGTATAATCAGATGAACATAAAACACCCATAAAGTTGTATAGGTAGTTTTTAATGTTTATTGCCAATTTCATGGAAAAAAGTTCTTCTCAATTACCTTTTCTTTCATTCAAATAATGCACCTTCTAAAATCCAATCCTTGACACTTAAATATATGCCTTAAGAACACTTTTATAACCTAAAGATCCAGAGCACTTCCTTCATAGATTAAAGTTCATTAGCAACATTTACCCTTTCAAGGTAAGGACACTGCTGTATTTTTGAAGATGAGAAAGAACAAACTATAAAGCAATGACCTCTAGCTCAGGTATCCATGGCAATTCTAGAACAGAAACAACTTCAATTAAGTTGAAATTTAACTACTGAATTACCACCTTCTGTGATTACAAAAAATTTTCCATCAATAATTTAACAGTTGGAAATTATTTCAGCCTGAAGAGAATACAGTTAACAAAAGCCTTGTTTTAAAAAAGCTGAAGTTGAAAGGCAAGAATATTCTGCCTGATCAGTTCCCTCAGATATTAAGACAGAATTAATTTTGATTTTATTTAACCAAGGCAAAGTTTATACTTTGTTAAGTATCCTTGATTTAAATTATTTAAAAATTACAAAGAAATAAATTATAAGCCATGAATGAGGCATGTCCTATTATTAGTCACAAGCCCCAAATGTTTTTCACGGCATAGGAATACAGTTTTCTTAAATACTAGATAAGCACACTAACGCTCCAACTGGGCCAATAAAGAACTCTCTATAAGAAACTTCCCACCTTTAATACAGTCATTAGTACAGAAGTTGTTAAATGTGCCTACTACCTTAAAGCTAAAAGGTCATCTTTGCTGCTTTTCCTAACAATCAAATCCCCTTTGGACAGAATATTAAAAAGTCTGGTCAACTATAATTTATATGTATTTCACAGAATCATTACTGTTTCTCAAAAAACTAGAGCAAAATACATAGTAAAACTTCAGCTATCCAGCACCTTTAGAGAATGAGCCAAATATTCCACCTTTTTTAAAAAACACTGCCTGCCTTCCAATCTCTCCCCAGTTGTTTTTTAACATTCAATTATTTGGGATGAATTTTTTTTTCTACAACACATCACACACTTCTGCCTTCTTAAATACAGTAATCATGATTTAAACACTGTATGGGTCATTCACCACTAATTTATATTAAGCTACTGTGGCATGCCCAAAGGCTCTTCTGAAATGAGATGACTATTAATACACTAAATGCATCTCATTATTCTTAGTTCTTTTAAGAAGTTTTATTTTTCATTTTTGCCAGGTTAATCATTGGTTGCTGTTAAATCCACCCCACCCCTTCCATTCTGTACGGTGGGTAGCCAGCACTTGAACTTGGGCAAATTTTGTGTCAAGTTAAGAAGGGTAAAACAACCTCTGGGCAAGAGCCTAAGTGGCTCTTTGAGACAAATGCCACTGCCATTGTGGCAGCCCAAGAGTGCTACTATAGCTTTAGCTGCTCTAACAAGGAAGGCTGCTGCACAACTGAGAAAGCCAGACAGGTTAATCCTACAATGAACACAAATTGTTCCAAATCATTCCATCCTTACAAAAAGGAACATGCTGAATCCATCAAATCTTTATTCAGTAGACACACCAAGATATAATGGTAGAGAGTACCGTAAGAAAAGGCCTGTTATCTTAATTTTTGGATAAACAGCCTCTCAGAACACTAGCATTCTGACATGCTCTTTCTCAAATTATGAGATGGCATAAGATACACTTAATTTTCTTTTATATTACTGTATTTTGCTTCAATTACAGTACCTATTGTCCATTCATATTACCTCTGCTGCCTTGAATACCAAAAGTGAATTTCAAGTTGCTGTCACTCCTGCAGAGATGTGCAAACACTTACAATGAGGTAGAAACAGAACTTCAGAAAATCCTAAGCAGCCAAGTTAAAACTATGTCACAAGACTTGTTCAAGTAGCAACAAAAATGGGCCCCTAATCCTGCAATGCAAGTTTAATATTTCATCCTTAGTTTTAAGTGAATCAATAATCCTAATGAAAACACAGGACTTCATCTACAGTGTTTTACTGATAGCTTAACTTCTTAATCCTACTAAGCTTTTTAGCACCCCAGAGGCAATATGGTACTCACTTTAAAACACCTACTCAACAATTTAAATCTCCTTGCTTTTACAGATATTAATATTACACCATATTATAGTATTAAACGATACGCATAAAATTATACAACTCGGTGCAGATGACTTTCCAAATATTATGCAATGTCATTTAGGAATTTAGACTGTTTAGTGGGACATTCTCTTCTCAAGTAAATTTAGAGGCAATAAGCCAAACCACTTGAGTGTAAATCCTACCTCCACCATGTATTAACTCTATGACCCTCACGAAAACAAAAACCCAAGATCGTCACCGTATCTGTAAATGAGAGGACAAAGAGCCTATTTCATGAATCTTCAGTAAGGATTAAATGAGCAAACACAGGGGTGGCTGGGGGCTCAGTCCATAGAGCATGAGACTCCTAAAATCAGAATTGAGTTCAAGCCCCACGTTGGGCATAGACCTTACTTTAAAAAAAATAATAAAAAAAATAAAGGAGCAAATACACTTAAAAAGGCACAGAACATACTCTGAAATATCCCAAGTGCTCAATAAAAAATTATTTAGAAGGGGTAGAGCACAATTTAATATAATTTAATCAAGCAATGTTTTCATTTACCTATCACCTTAATTTTTTAAAATCTGCATGGGCTATATGAAGTCATCAACATTAAGAGGAAAAAGCCAGAATGAGGTCTTATATAAATAGATCCAAAGATTATTTTCAATACTATAGACTTACCCAAAATGTTTAAATATCCCATGTAAAAAATACAGACTAGAAATTAGGTTGCCTAAAAAACTCTTAAATAAAATGTAGTTAAAAAACCATCTCGGTGACTTGTCTGTACTCCACGTAAATGCCAGTATTTAGTAAGGAATTTCAAAATATAAAAAGTAATACATATGGAGCAGTGCTGGCTGATGAAAATACTGATTTAATACTGTTTTTCACACCCAAAAAAACTTATTCTCTGTATCATTGGGATCACTAGGTTTAACACTCCAAAAGTCGGTATTTTTTTTTTTTTTTTTTAAGATTTGACAGATAGACATAGCGAGAGAGAACACAAGCAGGGGGGAGTGGGAGGGGGAGAAGAAGGCTCCCCGAACAGGGAGCCCAATGTGGGGCTCGATCCCAGGACCCTGGGATCATGACCTGAGCTGAAGGCAGACGTTTAATCGACTGAGCCACCCAGGCGCCCCAACAGTATTTTATTTAAAGATACTTCTAAGGCTTTACTGTTTACCTTATTCAAGGTAAAATGATAAACACCATTTACACTCCCTCCCAATTTTGAAATAGGGCCAAAAAAATATTCTGTAACTTTCAAACACTTCCTGACAACTCATGATTTTCCATATGTGGTTTCATAACAAGTTCTGACAGTTTAAAAAACAGAACAGAAGTAAATCTGATATATATTTCAGTACATAACATGACTGGCCAATCACTGTCACCTTTCAGAGTAACAGTCAAGCATACCACTAATTCGTTTTAAATTTTCAGTATTTTATCATTAAAATTACTCCTTTAAAATCCTAAAATGACAAAATGTAAGGAAAATCCCACCAACATATATAAAATCAGCATTTTTCCTTAGAAAGTACAGATTATTTGTTGGGATTTTTTTTTGGTGCAAAAAGGTAGTTTTATTAAAGCACGGGACAGGACCTGTGGGCAGAAAGAGCTGCCAGAAAGTATAGAATCTGTTTAAAGTTAACTACCTATAATGGGGGGCAGGGGTTACTTTTTATAACTGAACAGTATCACATGGTAGGGTAATCACTTTAGAATCTGTATAAAAAATACTTCTGGAAATAGACTGACAAACTTTTAACAAGTCAATAAAGATTAACTCCTCTAGCCTAGCTTATTAAATCTCATTACTACTTCATACTTTAGAATGAATCTACATGACTAAAAACGATGATTAGGTTAAAAACGTAACTAATAAAGATGACAGGTTTTAAGTAAATTTTACATGTTTAACCCAAAAATCTCTTCCTTTCATTCCAAGGAAAGAATGACTTTCTGTATTTTCACTTTTAAAATAAACTCTCAATCAACTTTACAAGGTTAACTCCCATCTACCTGAAGGTTAAGGAATGGGGTTTCCTTAACCTAGAGGTTAAGATTCTGGTTAACTGAGATTACTACACACTCACAATTCTGTAGTTTTCTATTGGAAATCAATTTAGATATGAACACTAAACTCAGAAAATGGTTTTTACCTTTCTTGATGAACTTTTAGACTCCTGCAATGCTTTAAAATCACATTGCTTTTTAACAATAAAAAGGAAAAATTATGGAAGATTGATTCCATGACACTGCCTATTGGTTGCTTTCTCAGTATATTTGCTGATACTTTTTCATCTTTCTTTCTTACAAGACTAAAGGGAGTGAGGGAAAACTTCCTAGTAGTAGTTTGAACTGTGTCGTAGTTTCAAGTCTAGAATAAGCAGAAGTTTACAGGACATGACCCAATACTTAAAACTATCACCCTGATTACTGGCCAAACACTACCAGCAATAGGAGTCTCCCCACCCCCAAATAATCTTAAATATCTAGAGCTCCAATATACAATTTAATACTCCAGAAACTAAAACATGCTTACCTTTACTCCACAGGAGTAAATCACTGGCAGTATCAACTATTAAGGCACTGGATAAACACACACAAGCTATGAAAGCAGGCTATGTAGTCAATCTTCCTGTGGTGAGCATTGTTTCCAACACATAGATCAGCAAACCAAGTAACAGACGTGTTATATTACCTGAGACCACACTGTTGGAAGTGAAGTAACAGAAACAGATCCCACGCTTCCAGCATCCAGTTCAGTGCCCTATCTACTAAAACGTTGAAGCAGAACTAAAGTCAAATAAATCTTGGACTAACAGAAGTTATGTTTCACTCCATTTGTCAATCTGCACACACTTGAGGTGCACAGCTTTAAGTGGAACAGGAAAAAGGTTATTATTCTATTCCTTTTTAAATGCTTTCAAGCATAGCATGTATCACTTGAAGACTACAACTAACCATCCTCCATACTGGCCACAAATCACATACCCCAATAGTAGATTCAAAACTTTCTTAAATTAGAGCAGCCTTACAAAGGACAGAATACCCAGGCAATATTAAAAATACACATTAAATATACTTAGTTTATAGAAGTCACAGGACTTGGAGAAAAAAACCCAGGCTAAGGCCAAGTAGATTATCTCAAAAGGCAGCACTGAGAAAAACCACAATGATTTTCTCCAATTACAAACCCTAAAGGTCAGGTGATTTAGTATCTTCCATAATTTGAAATGAAAAGAATTTAATACTCCTCCCTCCCTTATAGGTTCATCATCTTGAGACTCTGGAGCATCAACTTCTGCAATTTTAACACCAGAAACTTGTTAAAGGTTCCAAAGAACACTAAAATTCAGACCATCTACTCAAGGTCTCAACTTTACAGTAAACCCAACTTTACTGAATTAAAAACCAATAAATTAGGTATGAGGCTGCTCTAGAAGTAACTATTTTATAAAGCAACTTCAGAATGCCCCCAAAGCACTAGGGTATAGATTATAATCTCAAATATTTAAAACAAAAACATGTGTATGCCCATTTCTTAAAAATTAGAGAGCAGTCAACCCACAGCAAAATTAATTCACAAAATTCCCAAGCAGGAAGAAATCACACGAGATTATACACTAACGGTTACAGATCTAGATCTACTGCCCTGTTATTAGACAAGTAGTCCTGTACTTTGGCTGATAAATGAACTGAATTACTTTGCATCCTGCCCAATCCAATGCAGTCAAGTCAATGTACCTACCTTATAAAACTATCTGAAAGCTAACACAGTATTATAGTTTTCCACTCATCTTGATATTTAAAAAACTCTCCTCCAGGTAGCTTTGCTAAATGCCATGTATATTTTGCCCCACATGAAGTAACTTTAAATTACCTACCCTAAAAGAACTGCAGCCCTGTAAAGAACATGAACCCACACAAAAAATGGGAAATTCCAGTGCAGTTGCTTACAAGTAAAAACCAGGGATGTTAAAGTTGAAAGGATTAAAATGAGATGATCTCAGGAAGTATTTTATTATGGAAATGAACAGATTACTCCAGAGGTCTGAATTGTGGAAACATCCACAGAGATATACAACAGGCATGCCCTCCTAAGAATAGCTGTTTATTCTTATATTCAACATAAAAAAAAACTTTGAGTGCACAACAAACTCATTTTTAAAATTTTAAGGAACATATTGCAATAACTTTCTCAAGTTAAAATTGTAAAAAGGAATGCACACAGAAATGTTTAAGAAACTCAATTTGGATGATTTTATATCTAGTAAAGCCAGTCTTATCCTCATTCCTGAGACTATTACGAAACTGCTGCACAATCTTTCTCAAACTGGGAGTCAGAGAAAGGAACAGATAGAGTGACAAGTGCACACAACAACAAAAAAAACAAGAGTATCTGTAACAGGTCGAGGCTGGGTGATTAAGCAGTAATTTTATAAAGTCAAATATTACGTCTTAAAAACAGAAACATTATTTGTTTTAATGTAAACCTGCTTAACTTAAAATGAACCTCAGTTAAATCCTATTTTCAGAAAATGAAAATAGTTCATAATCTAAAATGTTCACTATATATATTTAATTGTCCACTCTTCCTAAGAGGTCATTCAAAAAACTTCTAAGCTTACATTATTGGGTAGCAGGGCAAAAATAATTCCTACAAAAATCATTAACAGTGATCTCAAACATAAGTTTATGTCCTTTCTAATCACTGAAAATGACTGCTTACATAAGATTTGAAACATGTAATAGAGCAAAAAAGTCAGGTATAGTGACAGTTTAATCTTATTTAGTTTGCCACGATTAGCTGGCAGTGAAAATGAAACGATCAGTGCCAAATGGACTAATTTTCATCAAAAACATTTTATTCCATATGTCAAACTCTGACCCCAGTCTTCTTTTTACTTTTCCCTTTTGCCTATTTCCAGTCTGCTTTATCTGCAATATAAAACCGGACAGATTTCAATGGATGAGAATACAGTATTAAGTAAAGCTCGTGTAAAATTTAAATGCTATCCCAATTGGGCTCTTAAAATAGAATGTAGTTTGTATAGCTAAGTCAACTTTCTACAAATTACTGGCCCTCTAAACTCCAGTGGTGGTGGACAAACTCCTGGAAAACTCAAAATAAAATCAATCCTAAAAGCAGAAAGACTGACATTTAGGGGAAGGGGAAGGCTAAAAAGAACAATAATCTACCATCCATCCATGGAGAAGTCATGCAATTTCAGAGACATGTGAACCAACCGTAATTAACATTTCAAGCAAATCACACTGAAAATAAAAAATCTCGTAAGAGCTGTAGCGAAAAGCCCCATCAGCCCACCTCTGAATAGTACATATCCAATTGTTAATAAAGTTCTACTTACAAATACGGCTGGAGATAAAATACATTTTTGCATAATACATATACACAACACTACTTTAAAAATTGTTTTACTTTTCACATATCCAGAATATTTCAGTATAGCATGCAAGACATTTCTAACACACAAGATTTTATATCAAGTAACCTTCATATTTAACATTAAATTTAGAATTCCAACAAAAATATTTGTCTTAACAAAAAGAAATCAAATTTGAAATTACGGTAATATTTTTTCTTGTTCAAATGTATCAATATTGCTAATTATATTGTTATTTTAAGTAACCAAACCACAGTAACATGCATTAGCACAAACCAAAAAACATGTAATGGCATTAATTTTGCCCAAAGATCACACACGATGCCTAAAAAGATTTTATATCCCAGGCACAAGATATCCTACTGTACTAGGTCTAGAATTTCCTGGGGATCAATGGGCAACTAATCAATACACAGCCTCTGCATGTTATGACTATTGAAACCTTTATAATACAGAAATAAAATTTAAAAGTTTTACCATTCTTCCCGCTGTGCCGTCGCTGCTTCAGAGTGTCGTGGGGAGGAGTTTGAATGGCTAGGGAATTAACAACCGGTACAGCAACCAATCAAAATTCTAGTTTTAGTTTTTGACATTGTTAGGGCTAAAAACTTTAATTCATTTACACTTCAGTTCAACAGTAGGTAACTATAAGGATAGCAGCTTTGTGATTTGAAAAATGAGGGCTAAAGCCTGCCCCAAACAGCAAGTTATACAATTAATCATTTTGGTGCCTCTGTCCAAAGAACAGAATTCAGGAAATAAAAACCAAAATGTTAAAGGCTTAAGTTTCCAAATATTTAACTATTCCTTTCTTAAACTATATGTAATTCAAAATTAAGTAAATTTAGTTTCCCATCCCACCTCCAATTCTCCCAAAACCAGCACAATCAGCCTGACCTGTCTGCCTGGGCTAAGATTAAACTCGACATTCTGAAGTGCTTCTCTTTCCCACCCTCCAAATCTTGTGCTCTTTCCCAATAAAGGAAATCATGTTTTCAAATACTGGACTAAAGTGACATTTTATTGCTTTCATTTTCCACACCTTTCTCGTTATAGTGAAATAAAAATCACACACACATCCCCCCATAACGAAAGGGAGAGATGCGTTAACCCACGATCAGCGGTCAATAACGGGAGTAAGAAAACCTAACCAAGAGCCCCGATTTAGTCCCTCCTGATAACTCCTGTATTATGCGCCCGCTCCCAAATGCTGCATTCTAATGTATCAAATGCAGCTTAAATAATATATACAACTCATTCCAACTGGAGGGAACAAGTCAGTACTTTAAAACCTGCAAAAAACAAAAATCATGCCATAGCACCATAAAGGATTTGTTCATTTTATGAAAGAAGGCTGGTAGGCCTCCTTTAACAGTGGGTAAGAGAGCGGGAAGGAGAAATCAAGAGAGACCAAAAAAGGATACTGCGCATGGGGGTGGTATGTAAAAAAATGAAAACTGCACATAAAAAGTAAGGTTACAATCTGTATTAACAGTTGAGGAACCCAAGAGGTGAGGGCGCGAAAAGGGTGCGCGGTTAGAATAACTCCGCGGGTGGGGGAAGGGCAGCCAACAAGCTGGAGGTAGACACAGCTCCACAGTCAAGTGCAGGCCCCGCCGACAAGGAACTTAACGAAAGCCCATGGAGCAAAACGAACGTACCAACAAGAGATTCAGGGAATATCACCAGGCCCAGTATGTTCCGTAGGCTGAAAAGTAGGGCCTAAGTACGCAAACCGTTGTTCGATAGTGTATTATGTTAAAAAGAGATTGAGACCAAACTTATCCGAAATACAAAACACATTCGGCCTGAAGCCGAGGGGGGAGGAGCAAAAGCATGTGCTTATAAAGAATCACATCGTCTCGGGATGCTAAAGTGGACGCACCAAATAAACCTTAGTTGTCCCAGCATAAAACCGTCTGTGTCTATCTTTATGCCTGGAACTTTAATAAAACGAGGAACGGAGGGGACAGCGGAACAAGAAAAAAGTACCCCTAGACAGGCGGGAAAAAATCCTGGCGGCTAAGTCGGTGGGAGGAGACCCAAGGCGAGGGAGGGAAGGAGGGCGGGCCAGGGAGCAGCATGGTGACGGCTAAAGGTGGAAACGTGTGTGATGGGGGAGGGGGCGATAAGCAGACAGGGGGAGAAGGAAATGAAAGCCCAGCATAGAAAAGGGGAAAACTGTGCAAGGAGACTGCACGGGGGCCTGGAGGGCGGGCAGAGAGCGGGAACGAGGCCTAATGGCGGGGGATAGGAAGGGGGAGGGGGAACTAGTTGGGCCTGACTATCCCGGGTCGCCCCTTACTCACCCTTCATCCTCCTCGTTCTTACTGGCATCGATCTTCGCCCCTTCCGACTCGGCGGTGCCCCCTTCGGTGCCTCCAGCCGCGGTTCCGCCCCCGGTCCCGGCTCCACTTCCCGCCGCCGCCGCTGCCCCCTGCGCCGCCGCCACCATGGCTCCCTCCTGCTCGCCCGCCGAGCCGCCTACCGCCGCCGTTGTGGCCGCCGCCGCCCCGTCCCCGCCGAACTGCTCCTCCGACATAGTGCTACTGCCTCCGCCGCCGCCGAGACTACACCCGCCGCTGCCGCGAAACGAAACTAGCAGCAAAGTAATCCCCGCCGCTGCCGCGCGCCCACTCTACCGCGCGAAGCACACAAGACAGAGAAGGCGCGCGCGGCTGCAAAGGCTCCTGTGCCTCTCCCTGGCCTGCCCCCCTCGCCTCCCACAGTCGCGTAGCGCGCACTCCCGCTCTCTCCAGCTGCACTAAAAAAGAATAAGCAGCAGCGGCAGCCGCTCTTGCCTCCTCCTCGCTTTAATGGCGCCGCCGCGGACCACCTAAAATGGCCGACGGAAGAACGGCGCGTCCCGGTCACGTGACGCGAGAGCGCGCCCTTTGCGCCTCCCCGCCCCCTCTACCGCTAGCTTTTTTCCTCTTCCTCCTTGGTCCCGCCCTCTCGTTCCCTTTTATACCTTCTTCTCACGCGCGGCGGCGCACAGCTTGGGGCCTTTAAAAGGAACCGGAAATTGCGTTCGATAAGACGGCCGCGCGGGGACCATCGAGAACAAGGAACGCTGTTTCGAAGACACAGCTAGAGGGGCCTCTTCCTTCGCCCCCGCCCTTCCGAGGGTTCCTGGAGTCGGCCCGCCCACCCGCCAGCCGCCGGCGGGAGCCCGGGCGTCGGGCTGGGGTGTGGTAGCACCTCCCAGAAGGCGACTGTGCCCGGTGCGCGGGCGGCGTAGGGGTGGGGGTGGGGAGGCGCACAGCCAGCGGCTCCTTCTGTCTAGTAGTGCCCAACCTGGGAAAGGAGGCTACCCTGGGGTGGTAGCCGCGTGACCCTGGCTCTGTCCCCCGCGGCACCTGGAGACGCCAGGCTCGCGGTCAGCCGAGCGGTGCGCGTGCACGGACTGCCGCAACTCCTTCGACCGCGGTAGTCGCCGCGACCGGGTGACATTGAGGTTTTCGCAGCTGCCGTCGCCAGACTTCCCAACCCCAGGCCGGCAGGCTGAGGCTACTGACTTTTAGGGCTTTTTTTTTCTTTTAAATTTGCTTTCCAAGTAAGAGTTTTGCTTGCCTGCTTTTTTCCTGAAAATTTTCGTCAAAAGAAGCAGGTAACTGGCGTATTTTAAAGATCAGGGGTTGTTTTGCTTTGCCTGATTCCTTTGAAGATCTTAAAACCTACCACAGTTCTTTGAAAATACTGAATTGGGCAATGTGTTAGGTCAACAAGAGGTTCTTTTAATTTCATGTTTTTTAGTCTTGATATTTAGAATATATACATGCTGTAAATCATCTTTACAAGGTTTCTGATCTTGTGTTTTGGGGTTTGGTTTTTTAAAAGAACCGCTAAGCGTTTCATGGAGGGTAACAGTAAACTTCTTTAATAGACTTATTAAAAATCCCGAATGTCGTGGCTGAAAACTGGCTTATTCCGGCTTTGAGATTTGCAGCTTCCTGCGGTACATCTTGAAGAAAGTGAAGTTTTTAGGTACTTCTCTAGTCAACAAGTAATTATTTGCTGGCTTAGTATGTACAGGCACCGGGGAAGCAAAGACTAGTGCAAAATATAGCAAAGAACTGTGAGGAATAAATATTTTTTCACTATGTAGTTAAATATTAATTGGACATTATCAAAAAATCTCAAGATGATTAAAAATGTCTAATTTTTTATTAAGCTAGCAGAATTTGCATTAGAGAATAATTAAAATTGAAGAATACAGATCAGATTCTGAAAATGTCTTAAAATCTTAACCGAGCTCTGGGGCGCCTGGGTGGCTCAGTTGGTTAAGCGTCTGCCTTCCGCTCAGGTCAAGATCCCAGAGTCCTGGGATCAAGCCCTGCATAGGACTCTGCTCAGCGGGGAGCCTGCTTCTCCCTCTCCCTCTCCCTCTGCCTGCTGCTCCCCCTGCTTGTGCTCTCTCTTTCTTTCTGTCAAATAAATAAAATCTTTTAAAAAAAAAAATCTTAACCGGGCTCTTACACAGGCAATGCCAAGAACGTATCTTAGATCAAGCGGTAGTGACTTCAGGTATGTTTCCACCTGTCAAAACAGTAGCCTAGGAGAAAATGGGTATTGGGATCAAACCAGTATTCCGATTTAGAGGCGACCAGGAGGTCTGGAATATTTTATGTCTTCAAGAGAGCATTCTTGGGGCACCTGGGTGGCTCAGTCCGTTGAGTGTGGGACTCTTGGTTTCCACTCAGGTCACAATCTCAGGGTCTTGAGATCTACCCCAGTGTGAGGCTCTGGGCTCAGCAGGGAGCCTGCTTCTCCCTCTCTACCCCTCTGCCTACTTGTGCTCGCTCTCTCTCTGTCAAAGAAATAAATAAAATCTTAAAAAAAAAAAAAAAAAGACCGCTTTAGACATGCCCACCTTTGGGTAATAGGCTTTCCCCAAAGGTTCATTTTAATTCACATGTAGCCCAGTAGCTTCTGGATTTCTTGGAATTTATATTGAAAATTCCAGAAAACCTAGGAATTATTTTATTTATTTATTTATTTTTTTAAAGATTTTACTTATTTGACAGAGACACAGCGAGAGAGGGAACACAAGCAGGGGGAGTGGGAGAGGGAGAAGCAGGCTCCCCGCAGAGCAGGGAGCCGGATGCGGGACTCGATCCCGGGACCCTGGGATCATGACCCGAGCTGAAGGCAGACGCTTAACGACTGAGCCACCCAGGCGCCCCTAGGAATGATTTTAAAGCTAGCACCTTTACTATATGCTATGTGAGCATGTATAATACCTATCACTTATATCCTTACTATGGTCCTAATCTCTGCATTCTATGTTCCTACATTGACCCAGCATTCCTCTTAGAACTCACTTATCGTCAACCTTAATTCTTTTCACATTCCTCATCTACCTAGTAAACTTCTATTCGTCCTTCGAAAACCCAATCAAATGTTACTACTTCTGTGAAGCCTTCCCAAACTCTCTGAGGTGGATTTAATCAGCCAGTCTCATAGCCTTTTATGCATGCTTCTGTTATTCTTTTTTTTTTTAAGATTTTTATTTATTTGGGGGTGGGGAGCACAAGCAGGAGGAGAAGAGGGAGAAGCAGACTCCCTGGTGAGCAGGGAGACTGACACAGGGCTCTATCCCAGGACCCCGAGATCATGACCTGAGCTGAAGTCAGACTTAACTGACTGGTCCATCCAGGTGCCCCCTTCTGTTATTCTAAATAGCAGTTGTACTAGACCATAAATTCCTTGAGAGCAAAGATAATTTGTTCTGTGTATGCTCTGTACCTCACACAGACACTCAATAATTTCTAATTGAATTATTGAATGGCAAAATACTACATTATTTTCATCTAGCTAGGTTCAGGGCCTCTTAGGAAAATAGGTGTACTTCCAGGGACTTAAAAGTCTTCTCTCCCCACATCCCACTTCATCTCAGGCATAAAAACCACTTGCTGATGCATGAAATTCCTTTAAAAGAAAAAAAAAATTACTGCACATTCGTAAAAATGTAGTCTTTAGGGCGCCTGGGTGGCTCAGTTTGTTGGGCATCTGCCTTCTGCTCAGGTCATGATCTCAGAGTCCTGGGATCGAGTCAGGCATCTGGCTCCCTGCTCAGCAGGGAGTCTGCTTCTCCCTCTGCCCCTCACCCTACTCTCATGCTCTCTCTCTCACTCTCTCAAATAAATCTTTTTTAAAAAATGTAGTGTCTGAGTGGCTGAAGACTATACTGAGGCCTGGCTCAAACCATTGTAAGGAATCAGTATTTCCTCTTAGTGTCCGTGACATCAAATATTGCATTGCTTCAGGTTCCCAGTGCGTTTCAGATAACACACTGAAATACTGGATCCTCCTTGAATTCCACCTTTGTGAAGCAATAATTGCAGAAAAAAAAGAGTACTTGTAAAACGGCAAACGAGTTTGTTTGAATTTTAAACCGGAATCACTTTTACCCAGAACAAGATGTACGCAAATAAGGCTCACAGTTTTAATGTGCTAAATACACTCTACAGTTGGGGCAAGCATATCCTATGCTCACATTTTTATGGAACATGCATTCCATTCGGCAACAGAATAAACTGTCCAGAAGAAACAGGAAGAACCCATTTCCTATCCAAGGTACGCATACTGTGCCTCTTCTACAACCATGTTAAACAGCCATTTACTCACTTGCAGAACACCCTCAGTAAGATTCAAGCATTTTGTTGAAGAATTAGCTTGTGATTTTAGGTGAAGTAACCAGTTGCCCAAACTGAAAATCCTCTATCACCAGTCCTGGTTGTCAGGAAGCTCGCCCTTCACTTAGAGAAAACAGAGGCCCCACCACTGTGAACTTTCAGATTTCAGCAAATCTATTGTAGAATCTTGAGTTATGCTTACCCACAGAGATGTCAATAGGGTGCCTTTAGACTCAGTTTAATAAAACCTAGCTCAAGGATTTCAACAATAAGGAAATTTAGTCATCTCACTCCAGGCATACATATCCAACTGCCTACATAATGTCTCCACTTGGATAACCCACAAGTATCTCAACCTTTAGATGGCCAAAACTGAACTCCACCGTCCCTACATATCAACTTCTTTAGTCTTCCTCTTCTCAGTAAATGACCTCTCCACTCACCCATGTGCGCCTGGCAAAAGTCAGGGAGTCCTTTGTATCACCCCTTCCCAGACCCTGCTCACATCCAATAAATTACCAACTCCTACTTATGTCTTGATTCATCTAAATGCTTCTTAGAACATAAATAGTGGTGTTATTCCTAGTTAAATATATTCACATTCAACCATGCCACACATGGCACAGGTACATTTCTGGTGCTGGGAATATAACTGACCAAAACAGTAAGGTCTTTGATCTCAAGGAGCTGACATTCTAGTAAGAGAAACAATAGACTAAATATGTGATAGATCGTGATTGGAATAAAAATAATGAGTAAGGTGCTAGAGCTAGAATATGTGCTATTTTAGGTAGGGTAGTCTGAGAAGACTTCAAGGAGGTAAGTTTTTGAGTAGAACCCTCAAGGGCTTCTACACATAGCTTAGGGAAGACTTTACACAAGACAAAAGTGTCCTTGACACTTTCAATGAATGATGGAGGCCAGTGTAGCTGAATAGAGTGAAGGGGAGAAAATGTAATAGATCATACCTGTGAGGTGTCCAGTAACAAGTCCACCCAGGGCCTTGTAAGCTGCAGTTAGCATTTTGCTTTTATCTTCTTTTTTAAGATTTTATTTATTTATTTGTCAGAGAGAGAGCACAAGCAGGGGGAGTGGCAGGCAGAGGGAGAAGCAGACTCTTCACTGAGCAGGAATCCCAATACGGGGCTCGATTCTAGGACCCTGGGATCATGAACTGAGCTGAAGGGAGACACTTAACGGACTGAGCCACCCTGGTGCCCCGCATTTTGCTTTTATTTTAAATGTGAGGAGAAACTATTGGAAGTTTTGAGCCAGGGAAAAACATGACCTGATTTAAACGTTAAGTGGCCAGAATAATCCAGATCATTCTGGATGTTGTATAGACAGTGGACTGAGGGAGGGTATCAGGGAGATAAATTAGAAGGCCGCTGCCATGAGGTCTCTCATGGTTGATTTCTTCTGGGGAGAGACAAATCTACAAACAGGGTGTTATTTACATGTGATCATATGACTTTTGGGGGGGGGGAATGATGTTTTCAAAAAAGAAAAACATGCTCCAAAATTGTTCAACATCACTTATTGTCAGGGAAATGCAAATCAAAACCACAATGAGATATCACCTCATACCTATCAGAAGGGCTAAAATAAAAAACACAAGAAACAAGTGTTAGTGAGGATGTGGAGAAAAAGGAATCCTTGTGCACTGTTGGGAATGCAAACTGGTGCAGCCCCTGTAGGAAACATTATGGAGTTCCTTAAAAAGTTAAAAATAGAACTACCATATGATTTGGTAATTCCCACTACTGAGTATTTACCCAAAGAATATGAAAACACTAATTTGAAAAGATAAATACACCCCTATGTTTATAGCAGCATTATTTTCATTACTTACATTAGCCAAAATATGGAAGCAGCCCGAGTGTCTATCAATTGATAGATGAATGGATAAAGAATATGTGATATATATATATATTTTAAATATATTTTTATATATTTTTAATATATATGGAATATTACTCAGCCATAAAAAAGTATGAAAGCTTGTCATTTCCAACAACATGGATGGAGCTAGAGAGTATAATGCTAAGCAAAATAAGTCAGAGAAAGACAAATACCATACGATTTTCACTCAATGTGCAATTTAAGAAACAAATGAACAAGGGAAAAAAAGAGACAAACCAAGAAACAGACTCATAACTATAGAGAACAAAGTGATGGTTACCAGAAGGGGGGGGAATTGGTGACATAGATGAAGGGGATTAAGAATACATTTATTGTGATGAGCACTGAGTAATGTATAGAATTGTTGAATCACTGTATTGTACACCTGAAACTAATAAAACACTGTGTGTTTACTAGATTTAAAATAAAGTTTAAAAAACAGAAAAACATGCTCTAATGATAAGAGATCATTAAAAATAAAATAAGAATTGGATTATTACTGATAACATTCACAATAAAGAATAAGACCAGCATTTTCATTAAATTCAGTATTTTTTTCTTCTTTTTCTCCCCCTTTCTGCAGCTCTGGGATGAAATTTTGGTTAGTTGCTGCAGTTAGGTTTTATCCAGAGCCTTTTCATAATCCTGCCTCAGGCATTGCAATAAGTACAATATTCTTTTCAGTTTATTTTTTTTAATTTTTTGGTAACCTCTACACCCAACATGGGGCCCGAACTCACAACCCTGAGAGGAAGAGTCACATGCTCTTCCGACTGAGCCTACCAGATGCCCCAGTAAGTACAATATTTTGAGTTGAACTGAGTTCTGGCATTTTGGATACTCCAGACTTCTCTCTTTTCCCAGGCACCAAGGCTGAAGCTTGAAGGTTGTTTTAGCTGCTAATTTTATAATTGTCCTACTTAGTTTGTAGAAGTTACAGTTCAAGAGAATACTGAAAAAGAACATAATCAGAAAAACTCAAGTTTTCAGATTAAGGTTCAACTAAGAACTATTGAAAACCTCAAAAAAAAAAGTTGAAGAACATAGCTCTTGTTTGAGGGCTATTTGGGGTCTTATCCTTTGTTGCAGTGGCTCTGAGTTATTTGATATTCCTCATCCCATACAAGCTGCATGAGACTAATTGCTTCCTTACACCAGGGCTGAGAGTTCTCAGGTGCTCAGACTCAGTACAATTGCTCAAAAGTCCCACTTTTTAAAAGTAGTGACACATAGGGCGCCTGGGTGGCTCAGTTGGTTAAGTGACTGCCTTCGGCTCAGGTCATGATCCCAGAGTCCTGGGATCGAGCCCTGCATCAGGCTCCCTGCTCAGCAGGAAGTCTGCTTCTCCCTCTCCTGCTCTCCCTGCTTGTGCTCTCTCTCTCAAATAAATAAATGAATAAAATCTTAAAAAAATTTTATTCTATTCTATTTTTTTTAATTTATTTTATTTCACTGGTTCGTGTCCTTGATGTTTTGGCTACTGTAGTAGACATTTGGGGTTGGAGCTCCCTAACATCAGTCTTCCCTTCTCAAGTCAGCTAATCAGAATGAATCCATCATCCCCATTATCCTTGGTCACATCACTGGTTTGGGAAGGGCACAGGGCCTAAGGCATCCAATTATATTAAAGAACTTCCTTTTGACATTTGAGTGAAGAAATACTCTCCTACCCATTGCTCATTCATAATCGAAGTATGTAGCTGAAGGAACTACTGACCTCCATTCTGCAACAAAAAGATGCCTGTAAAGATAGGTATCAAAGAGCAATGAAGAGTTGACAAGGATCGGGGGACTGGATACCAGGTCCTGCTCATGTGCTTTGTGCTGCCAGATCAATTTCCACTGACAGCTATCCCTACCTCTAGACTTAGTTACATGACTCAATAAATTCCCGTTATCATTTAAGTCAGTTTAACTTGCCAGTTTATTTCTCAAAATCAAAAGTATTCTAACCATACTGGATTGTTTGTTGTCAACTTTGCCTTACTACCACCCCCTTGTACTATCTGCATTGCAAAAGAAAGCTAGGCACATTTCCCAGAATCCCCTGCCCTTTATGGTTCTGAGTTAGAGTTGGCCAAAGAGAGATACTCACAGTAGATGGGAAAGGCAGAGAAAAGAAGCTTTCACTCTCAGAAGGTTGTGGCAGCTTCACAGACTTCTCTTCTCCCAGGAGACCGGCAGTTTCCACCTTCTCAGATCTCACCACAAGCTCTTGCTTTGCATTGACGGCAGCAAAACACAATGGCTTCTCAAACTTCTGTGCAAGTTCCTGCCTTGTAGTCAAGGGGGCCATAAATGGCAGCTTCTCCGAGTCCTCTACAAGTTCTGGCATCTTGTATTTCTCCATGGATTCTGGTTTCTTCATCTGCTCCAACGCTTCAATCCATCAGTGAATGTTCTCTAATCCTTCACCTGCAGTGCCCAGCCCTTCATGCCTCCAGCTTCTGCTATAGTAAACTAACCCTCGGTTCCTACATTAAATCTCTTTGTTCCAGAATACTTGCAGTGGCTTTGCTCTCCTCATTACAGTCAGTGATTAGTAATAGAAAGGGTTTCCAAGACTTGCAGAACTTTAGGGCTCAGAATTGCCTCTCTGATCCCATTAGATTTAAAGGACTCCATTGCCAATGATAATAGCATTGGTAGCTTACAGCATACAGTGGCAAATGGCTAATTTATTATCACCTTGGATGACCAAGACATTGCTGCAATAGGATAGCGTAGAGGAAATAAAGGGTACAAGGACTGTGGTGGTTTGGCTATATCAAATTACACTGGAGAGCTTACAGAAAGAAAATGATAAGCTCAAGGTTTGGAATTCCCGCTTCAAAGTCTGGGTAAGAAACAGAAAGTTTCTTACCTGCCTGGGGAAAAAAATAAACCTTACTTGATATAGCCAGAGGGTCAACATTTCTGAAACAAACTAAAAAAATCTGATCATGAAAGTGGATGAATTACAAAGCAAATGGAATTAAATTGCATGTTCTCTTATGTTCAAGTTAAGGTATTGGTGGAAAGAGTGGAACTGAAAATTAGGTGAGGACATTTGGACAAATTTCATTGAAGCTGAAGATCTTGAACCCCAAAATTTTGTGGAGCCTTCCTTGCCAGTAAAAAACAGATTCTCCTCTAATGCAGTAGGCAGGATAATCACCCCCAAAGATGACTACATTTGAATCCCCAAAACCTGTGAATGTATTACCTCACACAGCAAAGGGATTGTGCAGATGTGTTTAAGGCTCTTGAGATGGAAAGATTATCCTTGACTATCCGGGAGGGTGCAATGTATTCACAAGGGTCCTTGTAAGAGGGAGGCAGGAGGGTCAAAGAGAGATGTGAAGATGATACATTGCTGGCTTTGGGGATGAAGGAAGGGGCTGGATGGGCGGGGGGGGGGGGGGGGGGGCGGTGCAGCACGGAGCAGGGCTGTGGAGGAGGCACTCGCCCAGGAATACATGTGACCTCTAGAGGCTGGAAAAGGCAAGGAAAGAAATTCTCCCCTAAGGTCTCCATAAGGAAAGGAGGCCTGCTGACATCTTAATTTAGCCCAATGAGACCTCCAGACCTGTAAGATAATAAATTTGTGTTGTTTTTAGCTAAATTTGTGGTTATTTGTTAAGCAGCAATAGGAATCTGGTCCATCTACTGTTTGGAGAGTAGCCTCTCCTCTTGCCTAAAGACCTCGTAATGACCTATCCTGAAATGGTTGCTTTGCAGAGGAATACTGATTCTCCTCAAGACTCATTTCCTTGCTTGTAGACTAACAACTAGACTCAAATCTTGGAAGACCCCAATAGACAAGTACACTACATAACATTCTTTTGTGTTGACCATAGTTTAACAAATTTGGAAAGCTATTTGTAAGGTTACTAAAACATTTCTCAAAGTAGATACAGTATTTGCTCAAGAGGACTAAAACAAGAGTTTTTGGTCTGCTGATAGTTTATGGCCACCTGGCAGACTAAGTGACATATAGCTCTATGTGTGGGGGCTGATTTTTTTCTTTAGTATCACACCATGGTTGTATGATGATGGTAATGATCCAGTAGAAAGATAAAAACTGGTGATGTAGGTGGAAGTGGGGAGATAATTGCAGAAAATAAGTTCTTTTTTTTATTATTCCAGTATAGATAACATACAGTGTTATGTTAGTGTCAGGATGCAGTATAGTGATTCAACATTTTCACGCATTACCCAGTGTTCATCACAAGTGCATTCCTTAATCCCCATCACCTATTTCACCCATCTCCCCACCACTCTCCCCTCTGGTAATCATCATTTTGTTCTCTATAGTTAAGAGTCTGTTTCTTGGTTTGTCTCTCTTTTTTTTTCCTTTGCTCATTTGTTTTGTTTCTTAAATTGCATATATAAGTGAAATCATGTGGTATTTGTCTTTCTCTGAATGATTTATTTTACTTAGCATTTATACTCTCTAGCTCCATCCATGTTGTTGTGAATGGCAAGATTTCATTCTTTTTTATGGCTGAATAATATCCATTGTGTGTGTGTGTATATATATATATACCACATTTTCTTTTCTTTTTTTTTTAAAGATTTTATTTATTTATTTGAGAGAGAGAGAATGAGAGAGAGAGAACACATGAGAGGGGATAGGGTCAGAGGACGAAGCAGACTCCCTGCCGAGCAGGGAGCCCGATGCGGGACTCGATCCCGGGACTCCAGGATCATGACCTGAGCCGAAGGCAGTTGCTTAACCAACTGAGCCACCCAGGCGCCCCTTATACACCACATTTTCTTTATCTATTCATCTAACGATGGACACTTGGACTGCTTCCATAATTTGGCTATTGTAATTAATGCTGCTATAAACATAGTGCTGCATTTATCCCTTTTAATGAGTGCTTTTGTATTTTGGGGGTAAATACCCAGGAGTGTGATTACTGGATCATAGGATTGTTCTGTTTTTAATTTTTTGAGGACCCTCCATACTGTTTCTCACAGGGCTATACCAGTTTGCATTCCCACCAACAGTGCACAAAGATTCCTTTTTCTCCACATGCTCACCAACACTTGTTGTTTCTTGTGTTTTTTATTTTAGCCCTCCTACAGTAGCTTACTGTAGTTTTGATTTGCATTTCCCTGATGATGAGTGCTATTGAGCATCTTTTCATGTGTCTGTTGACCGTGTGGGTGTCTTCTTTGGAGAAATGTCTGTTTATTTCTTCTGCCCGTTTTTAAACTGGATTATTTGGTTTTGGGGTGTTGAGTAGTATCAGTTCTTTATATATTTTGGATACTAACCTTTTATCAGATATGTCACTTGCAAATATCTTCTCCCATTCAGTAGGTTCTCTTTTAGTTTTGTTGATTCTTTCCTTCACAGTGCAAAAGCTTTTTATTTTGCTGGGGTCCCAATAGGTTATTTTTGCTTTTATTCCCCTCGCCTCAGGAGACATATCTAGAAAAACATTGCTATGGCCAATGTCAGGGACATTACTGGCTGTGCTCTTTTCTAGGATTTTTATGGTCTCAGGTCTCACATTTAGGTCTTTAATCCATTTTGAATTTATTTTTGTGTATGGTGTAAGAAAGTGGTCCAGTTTCATTTGTTTGAATGTAGCTGACCAGTTTTTCCAACACTATTTCTTGAAGAGACTGTCTTTTTCCCATTGGTTATTCTTTCCTGCTTTGTCAAAGATTAATTGACCATATAATTGTGGGTTTATTTCTGAGTTTTCTATTCTGTTCCATTGATCTATATGTGTCTATTTTTGTATCAGTACCATATGGTTTTGATTACTACAGCTTTGTAATATAACTTGAAGTCAGGAATTGTGGTACCTCCAGCTTTGCTTTTCTTTTTCAAGATTACTTTGGCTATTTGGGGTCTTTTGGGGTTCCATACAAATTTGAGGATTATTTGTTCTAGTTCTGTGAAAAATGCTTTGGCATTTTCATAAGGATTGTATTAAATCTGTAGAATGGCTTGGGTAGTATAGACATTTTGACAATATTTGTTCTCCCAATCCATGAGCATGGAATGTCTTTCCATTTCTTTGTGTCATCAGAAGGCAAGTTCTTAAGTAAATGAGAGGAAATGGGATCCAATGCACAATATTGAGTAGAAACAGTTCATCTGTCGTATAAGAGGGAAAGAAGAGGGATGTCTGGGTGGCTCAGTTGGTTGAGTATCTGCATTCCGCTCGGGTCATGATCTCAGGATCCTGGGATCAAGCCCTGCATTGGGCTCCCTGCTCGGCGGGGAGTCTGCTTCTCCCTCTCCCACTCCCCCACCATGTTCTCTCTCTCTAATAAATAAACAGAATCTTAAAAAAAAGGGGGGGGGAAAGAAGATTATATGAGTCAGATATAGGCCAGTAGATGGGTTTGGTGATAAACAGATAATTAGTTCTAAATCCTTTTTTTCTCAGCCAGTTAAGATGTCTGTCATCAGCTGACAGTGTGGACAGGGGTGGAGATAGAGAAGACTTAGGATATTAGGGAAAGTGGAAGCACAGATTCACTAGGCCCAGAGAATCCAAGACTTTGATAAAAAGTGTTGATCAGGACAGAGCCACCACAGAGACTTACTGGATGCTAATGGAGATCTACTTGTAAGATCTGAAAGCCACTCCCTCCAGAAACTTCTAGCAGGATGTCACTGATTTATCATTTGTGTGTGTGGTCATTTAACAAGTTGCAATCTATCTTCTTCCAGCCAACTCCTGTTGGTTAGAAATCTATCTATTCAACCAACTTCTGTTTTTCTACCTTGACCCTGAGGACTTATGAGAAACCTAGGTAATAAATACCTTTTGAATTGTTTGCCAAACCACAACCCCCTTCTCCGAACTCTCCCCACTATCAAGGGTGGCCCCTTTGCAGCCAAATTTACATTACATGACCCCACCTCCATTGCCATGACCAAGTCCAGGGTGGACACATGACCCAAGCTGATCAATTGGACTTTTTCTCCTGGGAATGGAAATTGGAATACTGGGTCTGTAAGAGGTTGGCCAGAGGGCTGGAGCTAGGGGAAAATTTGGTTATAGGACGGAGCAGCCTTTTGGCACCATGTAGATCAGAGAAGATGAGAACATGGGCTTGAGTGTGAAGGGGGAGACAGAGAATGAAGCAGATGTGTAGAAAGAACCAGGGACCAGAGACCACGTGGTCTTGACAAGATGCAGATGGTATCTGCCTCAGCTCTTGATGATAAAGCAGTTACGGACTTCTGTCCTCAGCTGAACTTCCTCCCTTGGGTTATATACAATGCTCTTGGTTCCCCTAGATTCACATTTTACGTTAGCAAATCTGAGAAGATTTCTGTTACTGTGTAATCCAAACAGTCATGATCAAGAGCAAAGATATATCAAATGCTATGCTGAAATCAGGATATACTGTGTCTATATCATTTTGCTAATCTAGTATAATAACTAGATCTATCAGAAGAAAAAAAAAGTGCCATGAGACTGGATGATTATTTACTGACTCCATGCAGATTCTTGGGAGACTTGAAAAGAGAAAAGCAGTAGTCACTATATACAGTCCAGCTATATTTTTTTAAATCATTATAAAAATGTATTCAATTTGAAAAGCAATGAAAATAAAGACAAATTATTCATCAAGACAACCTTCCTAATACAACCACTGTGAGTATTTTGATGTTTAATTTATATCAGTTTTGCCCCTTATGTTGTTTGTTTTTAAACAATGAAATTAAAGTATAATATATAATTGCATTTCCTACTTTTTTCATCAGATATTATGCCATAACATTTCCTGTGTTGCATAATCTTCACAGCTAAACTTGTAATGGCTGCCAAATAATCTACTGATTAGATATACCATGAAAATAACATGGCAGTGATTATCTAGCATCCTCCAGTCTGAAATTCCAAAAAGAAATTCCGAACTTAATGTATATAGTTATAAAAGTTCTTTTTTGTAGGGTCGCAAATCGTTAATCAGACTTTACCATTTCCTGCATCCCTCAAGATTAATGTTTACCTTTTTCTTGGACCTATTCTCAGTCGATCACCCTTTGATTAATAATGCAGCCTCCTACTTACCAAGGATGGTTGTATGAGGAAGGTGTTATCTTTTATGGCACTTATAAATGTTCAGGCCACTGGAAAGGAAACTTTCCCGTTACCAAAATTTTACATTAATAAATTAATAAATTGGCGTTTGGGGCTTTGCAGTGACATCTTGTGCGTTTGATTGTACAGTGGCATAATCTATACCTAGAACCTGAGAACAGGTTTCTAGGGCGGTCATACTTAAGTACTGCCACCCTGTGGGCCCTTTTTGGGAAGCTTGCCAGCCCCCTTCATTCCCGTCTCTGTCTTCTGAGCTTTGCCTCATCGACTATGGAAGACCTCAAACCTGAAGCCACAAAAGTCAGCTAAGCAATTGCAGAGTGATTTGCAAGAAGTAGCCAAGAAGAGGATAGAGCGATGTCATCTACATTCATATACCATCTCGTTTTGATAACTTGAAGACTTTGGATTTCTGTTTTGTTATTCAATGTTAATTTAGGTGGCTTTCATCATAGACAGATTTAGCATTATCTGGGTTTTCACCCCCGTCCTTCAGTATTTCACTTACAGCCCTCTTGATCAGTTTGGCATATTTCTGGGAAATTTTGTGTTCCTCTAGTCCTTTAGGGATACCAATTTGCATTATCCAAAGATATGATTAATTCTATGCACCAAAGCATCTGCATACCATATCACTCTTCTTCCTTCCCATTGACAACCTTATACTGAAGACACTGGTGAGAATGCTGTTTGTATTCCTAAGTACTTCATCTTTTGGCCTAACACTTCAAAACATATATCCTCAGTCTCTTCTGCAAGGGATAGATGATCTTCTCCACAAATCAGTAAAAGCAGACAGTGACTGTCAAGTTTGGTGAGACTGTAGACCATATATCATTTTTCAGCAAGATACTCCAGGAAGACAGCCTCCACATGGGCCACAGAAGGGACCAAGGTTGCCTCTGCCCTTTTAGGAAGTTGCCAAACACCATTCAGTTAACAAACAGTTCATTGTGGGCTCTTGTGTGGCAAGCAGCCTGACAGGCTTAGCACAGAGTCAACTCACAGTTTAACAATCTCTCAGGGTCTAGGAACCATATCCTTACATTCTCTACAACTTGTGAAGTTTCATTATTTCATTTTGTCTTATATTCTCATTTTTACCTTAAAGTAATATTAAAGTACACAAATAATATATAGATGCAGTTTTACTAAACATCTGGACAAACAGAAATTTATAAAGAAAAAAGTCCTCAGGGCACCTGGCTGGCTCAGTCAGTAAAGCATACAACTCTTGATCTCTCAAGGTCTTGAGTTGGAGTCCCATGTTGGGAGTGGAGACTACTTAAAAAAAAAAGGAAGTCCTCTTCTCTCCTAACCTACTACCACTCTCCAAAAATAGACACATAATCTATTTTTTTAAATTTTATTTAGTTATTTGAGAGAGAGAGAGCACACGAGTGGGGGGTGCATGGACAGAGGGAGAAGCAGACTCCCCACTGAGCAGGGAGCCTGATGCAGGGACCCTGAGATCATGACCTAAGCCAAAGGCAGTCGCTTAAATGACCGAGCCACGCAGGCACCACAGAAACATAAACTTTAGAGTGATACCACCATTCTTGAATTCTACCATTAAGATCTTTTGATCTGGGGCGTCTGGGTAGCTCAGTTGGTTAAGTGTTGGATTCTTGATTTCGGCTCAGGTCATGATCTCAGGGTTTTGAGATTCATCCCTTTGTCAGGCTCTGAGCTGAGTGTGGAGCCTGCCTGAGATTCTCTCTCTCTCCTCTCCCTCGGCCCTTCCTCTGACTCTCTAGAAAGAAAAAAAAAAAAAAGATTTTCTGATCTACCCTCTGTTTAAACTGTATTGTTCCCAAGATTTTGTCCTTGGTCCTCTTCTTACTACAAACTCTTTCTGAGTGACCTCCTCTATAGATGAAGTATATTCATAACTTCAAACACTATCTCACTTTGATAAATTTTTTAAAAATCAACATGATTTATAATCATCTTAGTACAGTATATAATCAGAATTTCACAGTGGTCTACTAACTGCCAGACTGTTAGCCTCTAGAAGAAAACATCTAAATTGATCGATAAAGAAATATTGGTTTTAATTTTTAAAAATTACATCCTTACACGTTTTTCAGTTTTCATTCTTCTTATACTGGGAAAGTTTCTTCAGTGACTTCTTAATCTCTCTGACAGATAATGTTCTAGGATATTTTGTAAATTTTCCCATAATTACAGCTCTGAGCTCAGATGATTGAATGTCTAATATCACATAAAGAATTAAAAGCTGAGAGGCTGATTGTATAACATAAATGTATCTATCTGCCACATAAGAGTACTAGATTTATTAAAGATTTTTTATTGGTTTTTGACAACACAACTAGAAAGGTTGAAGTCAAAGTGGAGGCCCCCATCTAAATTATTTTAGGCAGCTAAAGGAGAGATAAAAAGATCTTCCTGTCTGCAGGGCCTTGATTGTCCTCAGCTCAAAATAATCCACATGTCAAAGTGGCATATTTTGGGGTGGGCGGCCCTGAACCCCATCACACTGTTCTTTTTTTTTATCTTCTAAAGTCTACTCTTCAGATATTAACATGGTTAACTCAGCTTAATGAAGAAGAAAATTGAACACCAAAAATATATGATATTTATTGATAAAGTTCGTGTTTCCAATTACTGAATCAGCTGTTTCTTTTAAGGAATGTGTATCACAACTACTAATTGACTGGAGTTACATCTGTGCTAGAGGAGAGAAATGCACATATATATCTGTGCTAATGTTTTTTATGCATGCTTCTATCCCTTTTCCTCTACATTATACCACGATCTGAGATCAAAGGTCTTCCTTTAGAATAAAACATTGCACATTAAGAAGTCCCAGAGACTTTAGTGATATTAAGCACATCACTCTTCTAAAACTCAAAATAATAGTAGAAATTTGAGGGGCTCCTGGTTGACTCAGTCGGTGGAGCATGCGACTCTTGATCTTGGGGTTGTGAATTCAAGCCCCACATTGGGCATAGAGCCTACTTTAAAAAAAAAAAAAGTGGAAATTTGATTTCTGAAAGATAGAATGATCTGCTGGCATTTCCAGCCCAGATTCTCACTCTTCACTTCATAAAGAAAGACCTAGCCATCCCTGGTGAGCACTCCCAGAAAAACTGCTGGGTAAGTTATCTTACACACCAACCCCCAGACATTCTTCTTTTCTTCCCTTGCATCCCAGAAATGATGTATTATTCACTTGCTCTGTGCTGTATCCAGAGCATTTTTTCCCGATTCACTTGCCTATGAAAATTTAAGTGTCCCATCTTTTATTTTCCTAACATCCTCTACCTTCCACAGCCTAGAGTCCCCTTTACAGAAACAGATTCCCACAGCCCCACCTTGCTCCAGCCATTTCTTCACAATCCAAATATTATCCCTACCAACTGACTCTCATTTTCTAATCGGGTATCTCCCAACTGTTGGCTTAGCAAGACAGACTTAGACAAAGCAATTTAAATTAAATATGTGTTTGATTCATATTCTCTTTAACTTTCTAATTGAAAAGGTAATACCTCTTTTAAGATTACTTCTTTTTAAAATAAAAATAATATGTATACATTATAGAAAATTGAGAGTATGTGGAATATATATGCAATGGAATACTACTCACCCATAAAAAGAATGAAATCTTGTCATTGGCAATGACCTGGATGGAGCTAGAGAGTATCATACTAAGTGAAATACATCAGTCAGAGAAAAACAAATACCATATGATTTCACCGATATGTGGAATTTAAGAAACAAAGCAAACAAACAAATGGGATAAAAAAAAGAGAGAGAGGGAGAGACAAACCAAGAAACAGACTCTTAACTATGAGAAAACAAACTGATGGTTATCAAGGAGAAGGTGGGTGGGGGGATGGGTGAAGTAGGTGATGGGATTAAAGAGTGCACTTGTGATGAGCACCGGGTGATGTATGGAAGTGTTGAATTACTATACTGTACATCTGAAACTAATATAACACTGTATGTTAACTAACTGGAATTTAAATAAAAACTTTTAAAAAAGGAGCACCTGGGGGCACCTGGGTGGCTCAGTCGGTTAAGCGACTGCCTTCGGCTCAGGTCATGATCCTGGAGTCCCGGGATTGAGTCCCGCATCGGGCTCCCTGCTCGGCGGGGAGTCTGCTTCTCCCTTTGACCCTCCTCCCTCTCGTGCTCTCTGTCTCTCATTCTCTCTGTCTCAAATAAATAAATAAAATCTTTAAAAAAAAAAAAAGGAGCACCTGGGTGGCTCTCTCTCTCTTGCTCTCTCTCAGGTAAATAAATAAAATCTTAAAAAAAAAAAAAAGACAGGGCGCCTGGGTGGCTCAGTTGGTTAAGCGACTGCCTTCAGCTCAGGTCATGATCCTGGAGTCCCCGGATCGAGTCCCGCATCGGGCTCCCTGCTCGGCAGGGAGTCTGCTTCTCCCTCTGACCCTCCCCCCTCTCATGTGCTCTCTGGCTCTCTCATTCTCTCTGTCTCAAATAAATAAATTAAAAAAAAAAAAGAAAAAAGAAACATAGTTTCTTTAAAAAAAAAAAAAAGGACAGAAACAGCCCATAAATACAGAGAACAAACTGATGGTTGCCAGAGAGGAAGGGGTGGGGGGACGGGCAAAATTGGTGAAGAGGAGTAGGGGGTACAGGCTTCTGGTTGTGGAATGAGTAAGTCATGGGGATGAAAGACACAGCATAGGGAATAGAGTCAATAGTATTGTAATAGTGTTGTACGTGACAGGTGGTAGCTATACTTGTGAGCATAGTATAGTGTATAGACTTGTCCAATCACTATGTTGTTCACCTAAAACTAATGTTTTAACATTGTGTGTCAATTATAATTTTTTTAAAAAAGAAATATCATCCATGTAACAATTTATAGTAAAGAAATTGTAGCAAGATGACCTCACAAGAAGTTCTTGAACTCCCTTCCTCTTGTGGACACACCAAATCTATAGCTACATATGAAATAATTCCCTCTGAAAAAGACCTGAAAACTAGCTAAATAGCTTCCTTACAGCAAACATTAAAAAGGCCACATTGAGAAGGGTAGGAGAGGCAAGGATGCAGTTTTGCCAAAATCCCCACCTCTACAATGGGGACAGATCTCACAAACCTGGAGCTTCTCCCTGAGACACACGGGGTTTATGTCCCACATCAGGCACCCCAACCCTTGAGGATTGCAACAGAGAGACAAATCCCCAAAATGTCTGGCTTTGAAAATCAATGCAGTTTAGGTCCAGAAGACTCAAAGGGATATAGGGAACTGAGATACTTCTCTTAAAGGGCTTGTGCACAAGGACAAGCACAAAAGCAGCAGTTTGAAAAGCACTTAGACTATATGTGAAGGAGATTGATTTGTTAATCTTAAAGCATCTGCCAGAGGAGCAGAGTTCTGTTGGGACTCTCTCTGGGGCCTTACATGCTGACAGCCACCATTTTTGTGTTCTCCCTATCTTGATAATGCTTGTGGTCATGCCCTAGCCATATACTCTCCCAGGTCCCTCTGAAAACTGGCAGGCACATGCAGTCCACACGGGGGATGCTCCTTATCATCTGGCTCTGGTGGCTGTGGTGGTGGGGGGCACATGCATCCCTAGATCCCATGGGACTATAACAATCAAAGAGACAATTCTTGGGGCACCTGGGTGGTGCAGTTGGTTAAGTGTCTGACTCTTGGTTTCAGCTCAGGTCATGATCTCAGGGTCGTGAGATAGGGCCCCGTATCAGGCTCCATGCTCAGCACGGAGTCTACTTCAGATTCTCTCTCCCTCTCCCTCTGCCCCTCCTGCTCATGCTCTCTCTCAATCTCTCTCTCTTTAAAATAAATAAATCAATATTTTTTAAAAAAAAGAGAGAGAGAGAGAGACAATTCTTGACATGATGCCACCCCTTGGGCACTATACATAGCAGACTGAAACACATCCCCAGTCTTTCTGTTAAAAAGACCTCTTTACAGGGTGCCTGGCTAGCTCAATTGGTGGAGCAAGTGACTCTTGAGCTCAAGGTTGTGACTTCAAGCCCCACACTGAGTGTAGAAATTACTTAAAAAATAAAATCTTTTTTTTTTTTTTTAAAGGCCTATTTACTTGACTGGAGCTTTAGCTTGGGGGGCAGAATTCAGGCTTGCCACATATCTAGATGCTAGGGAGGGGCTCTCAGGAAAGATAGGCCAGGGGACGCCATATGTGTGTTCTCCCCAGCCCTGTTATAGTTTGCTGGTACCTCCCAGAAAGGAACTTATAAACTTGTCTGAAGCCCCAATTCTTGCAACTGTCAACTCCAGATCCCTGGTCTGGAGGCCAGCAGGCTTTATGATTGGGGTCCCATAGGACTGTACATATTTGCATGGTTTAAACCTGCTGCCTAAGGCTCTGGTTTCCAATCAATGTGAAACTAGATGCTGACTGAAATCCCTTCTTTTAGAACACCCTCAACAACTGGGCCCTATCAAGAATAAATCAGGTCGGGCGCCTGGGTGGCTCAGTTGGTTAAGTGAGTGCCTTCGGCTCAGGTCATGATCCTGGAGTCCCTGGATCGAGTCCCGCATCAGGCTCCCTGCTGGCAGGGAGTCTGCTTCTCCCTCTGACCCTCCCCCATCTCATGTGCTCTCTCTCATTCTCTCTCTCTCAAATAAATAAATAAAATCTTTTTTAAAAAATTAAAAAAATAAAAAAAAGAATAAATCAGGTCTTCAAGAGACAACCAAGAGCTAGGGTGAGGTTGAACAATAAGGTTCATCTGCTATACAAGGCCATCCTTCAAAATTGGGGGTGGTAGCTGTTTTGCCTAATACATTGAAACAAACACAGGGTGGGGGCTCCTGGATGGCTCAGTTGGTTGAGCATCCAACTCTTGATTTCGGCTCAGGTTGTGGTCTCAGCGTTATGGGATTGAGCCCTGCATCGGGCTCCATGCTCAGCACACAAAGTCTGCTTGTCCCTTTCCCTCTTCTCCTCCCCCTGCTTGAACTTGCTCTCTCTCTCATATAAAATAGTCAAATAAATAAAATCTTTAAAAAAAAATAGAGAGTCAAACAAAATGAGGAAACAAAGGAATATGTTCCAAACAAAAGAACAAGATGAAACCTCAGGAAAAAAAACAAAAAACCCTTAATGAAATGGAGACAAGAAATTTACCTGATAGGGATACCTGGGTGGCTCAGTCAGTTAAGTGTCTGCCTTTGGTTCAGGTCATGATCTCAGCATCTTGGGATGGGGTCCCACACTGGGCTCCTTGCTCAGTGGGGAGCCTGCTTCACCCTCTGCCTGCTGCTCCCCCTGTTTGTGCTCGCTCTCTCTCCAACAAATAAATACATAAATAAATAAAATCTTTAAAAAAAAAAAGAAATTTACCTGATAAAGAGTTCAAAGTAATTGTCATAAAGATGCTACTGAACTTATGAAAAGAATGGATGAAATAGAGATAACTTCAACAAAGAGATAGAACACATAAGAAAGTACCAAACAGAAATCACAGAGCTGAAGAATACAATAACTGACCTGAAAAATACACTAGAGGAGTTCTACAGCAGACTAGATGAAGAAGAAAGTGATCAGGGCAGTGGAAATTCAGGACAGTGGAACAGGGCAGTGGAACTCACATAAACAGAGCAGAAAAAAAAAATTTTTTTTAAGTGACAATAGCTTAAGGGACCTATGGGACAACATCAAGCAGAACAACATTCACATTATGGGATTCCCAGAAGGAGAAGGGAAACAGACATACAGATCCAGGAAGTCCAGAGAGTTTTGAAGAAGATGAACCCAAAAAGATCCACACCCAGACACATTATAATGGAAATATCAAAAGTTAAAGAGAGAATCATAAAAGCAGCAAGAGAAAAATAAATTGTTACATATAAGGGAACCCCTATAAGTCTATCAGCAGATTTTTCAGCAGAAACTTTGCAGGTCAGAAGAGAGTGCCACAATAAATTCAAAGTTCTGAAAGGAAAAAAATGCCCAACCTAGAACACTTTCCTGTCAAGGTAATCATTCAGAATTGAAGGAGCAATGAAAAGTTTTCTAACAAGCAATAGCTAAAAGTGTTTATCACCACCAAACCAGCCATACAAGAAATATTAAAGGGACTTCATTAAGCTGAAAAAGAAGGGCATTAATTATTAACAAGAAAACTTAGGAAAGTATAAATCTCACTGGTAAAAGAAAAGATACAGTAAAGGTAGTGGATTAATCACTTATAAAGCTAGTATGAAGGTTAAGAGAAAAAAGTAGTAAAAATACTGTAACTACAATAATCAATTAAGGAATACACAAAATAAAAAGATGTAAAATGTGGCATCAGAAACATAAAATTAAGGAAGTGGTAGTAAAAGTGCAGAGTTTTAGTATGCATTCAAACTTAAGTTGCTATCAACTTAAAATAGACTGACATATATAAGCTGTTATACGTGAGCCCCTTGGTAACCACAAAGCAAAAACCTATAGTAGATACACAGAAGATAATAAGAAAGAAATGTAAGCATCACAGTAAACTATCAAAACACAAGGGAAGATAGCAAGAAAAGAAGAAAGAAAGAAAGAAAGAAAGAGAAAGAAAGAAAGAAAGAAAGAAAGAAAGAAAGAAAGAAAGAAAGAAAGAAAGAAAAAGAGGAACTACAAATGAGCCAGAAAACAATTAACAAAATGGTAATAAGTACTTAACTATCAATAATTACTTTAAATGTTAAATGGTCTAAATTCGCAATCAAAAAAACATAGAGTGCCTAAATGGATAAAAAACAAGAACAACCTATGTGCTGCCTACCAGGGACTCACTTCAGATGTAAGGACACACACAGACTGAAAGTGAAGAGATGAATGGAAACAAAAAGAAAGTTGGGGGACTTATATCAAATAAAATAGACTTTAAAATAAAGACTGTAATAAAAGACAAAGATAGGCATTACATAATGATAAGGGGGTCAATCCAACAAGAGGACATAACATTTGCAAATATGCACCCAATGTAGTAGCACCTAAATATATAAAGCAAGTATGAACAGACCTAAAGGAAGAAATTATCCGCAATAAAATAGTAGCAGGGGACTTTAATACCCCACTTACATCAGTAGATATATCATCCAGATAGAAAAATCAATAAGGAAGTGTAAACCTTAAAAGACTCATTAAACTTGGGGCACCTGGGTGGCTTAGTCAGTTAAGTTTCCAACTCTTGATTTTCGCTTGGATCATGATCTCAGGGTGGTGGGATCGGGCCCCAGATCATTCTCTGCTCTCAGCAGGGAGTCTGCTAGAGATTTTCTCTCCCTCTACCCCCACCCACACTTGCGTGTGTGCTCTCTCTCTCAAATAAATAAATAAATCTTAAAAAAAAAAAAAAAACATGTCAAACCAGACAGACTTAATAGAGACATACAGAACATTCCATCCGAAAGCAGTAGAATACACATTCTTCTCAAGTGCACAGGAAACATTCTTCAGGATAGATAATATGTTAACTCACAAAACAAGCATCAATGAATTGAAGAAGTTTGAAATCATATCAAACATCTTTCCCAACCACAGTGGTACAAAACTTGAAATCAATTACAAGAGAAAAACTGGAAAAATCACAAATAGGTAAAGACTAAACAACATGCTACTGAACAACCAATGGGTCAATGAAGAAATCAAAGGAGAAATCAAAAACTATTTGAAACAAATGAAAATGGAAATACAACAAATACAAAGGTTCATAAGAAACGACTATGAACGGGACGCCTGGGTGGCTCAATTGGTTGAGTGTCTGCTTTCAGCTCGGGGTCGTGATCTCGGGCTCCCTGCTCAGCGGGGAGCTTGCTTCTCCCCCTGCCTGCCGCTCCCCCTGCTTGTGCTCTCTCTCCCTCTGAGAAATAAATAAAATATTAAAAAAAAGAAACTACTATGAACAATTATACTAGACTACACAAAAATTAACTGAAATTGGATTAAAGGCATGAACATAAGACCTAAAGCTATAAAACTTCTAGAAAAAAAGAAAACATGGATAGTAAACTCTTTGGCATTGGTCTTGGCAATAATTTTTGGATTTCACACCAAAATCAAAGGCAACAAAGAAAACATAAACAAGTGAAACTACATCAAACTTAAAAGCTTCTGCACAGCAAAGGAAACCATTAACAAAACGAAAAGGTGGCCTACTGAATAGAAGAAAATATTTGCAAATCATGAATCTGATAAAGGGTTAATATACAAAATATAGAAGTCATACAATTCAATAGCAAAAAACCCCCTCACAATCTGATTTAAAAATGTGCAGGAGAGGGGCGCCTGGGTGGCTCAGTCGTTAAGCGTCTGCCTTTGGCTCAGGTCATGATCCCAGGCTCCTGGGATCGAGCCCCGCATCGGGGGTCCCTGCTCAGTGGGAAGCCTGCTTCTCCCTCTCCCACTCCCCCTGCTTGTGTTCCCTCTTTCACTGTCTCTGTCAAATAAATAAATAAAATCTTTTTAAAAAAATGTGCAGGGCGCCTGGGTGGCTCAGTTGGTTAAGCGACTGCCTTCGGCTCAGGTCATGATCCCGGAGTCCCGGGATCGAGTCCCGTATCGGGCTCCCTGCTCGGCAGGGAGTCTGCTTCTCCCTCTCCCACTCCCCCTACTTGTGTTCCCTCTCTCGCTGTGTCTTTCTCTGTCAAATAAATAAATAAAAAATCTTTAAAAAAAATGTGCAGAAGATCTGAATAAGCATTTTGCCAAAAAAGATACATAGATGGCCAATAGGCATATGAAAAGACACTCAGCGTCACTTAAAAAAAAAAAAAGACAAAACAGGGTGCCTGGTTGGCTCAGTATGTAGAGCACGACACTCTAGGCTTCAGGGTCTTGAGTTTAAGCCCCACACTGGGTGTGGAGCCTGGGAAAAGAAAAGAAAAGAAGGGAAGGGAGGAGAGGAGAGGAGACGAGAGGAGAAGGGAAGGGAAGGGAAGGGAAGGGAAGGGAAGGGAAGGGAAGGGAAGAGAAGAGAAGAGAAGAGAAGAGAAGAGAAGAGAAGAGAAGAGAAGAGAAGAGAAGAGAAGAGAAGAGACGTTTAGCGTCACTAATCATCAGAGAAGAACAAATCAAAACCACAATAAGATATCACCTCACACCTGTTAGGGTGACTATTACCAAAAAGACAAGAAGGGCACCTGGCTGCTTCGGTCAGTAGAGAATGGGACTCTTGATCTCCAGGTCATGAGTTCAAGCCCCATGTTAGGTGTAGAGATTGCTTTAAAAACAAACAAACAAACAAACAAATAAAATTTAAGAAATGTGGGGCACCTGGGTGGCTCAGGTCATGATCCCAGAGTCCTGAGATCGAGCCCTGCATTGGGTTACCTGCTCACTGGGGAGTCTGCTTCTCTTTCTCTCTGCCCTTCCCCCGACTTGTGCGCTCTCTCTCAAATAAATAAATAAAATCCTTAAAAAAAATTAAAAGGGGCACCTGGGTGGTTCAGTCAATTAATTGTCTGACTTCAGTCGAGTCATGATCTCAGGGTCCTGGGATCAAGCCCCATGTCTTGCTCTCCGCTCAGCGGGGAGTCTGCTTCTCCCTCTGCCCCTCCCCCTGCCTGTGCTCTCTCTCTCTCTCTCTCTAATAAATAAATAAAATCTTTAAAAAATTTTTTTTAATTTAAAAATTAAAAAAAAAATGTCCCTCAAGGGGCGCCTGGATGGCTCAGTCTGTTACACATCTGTCTTCTGCTCAGGTCATGATCCCAGGGTCCTGGGGTGGAACCCAAATCAGCAGGGAGCCTGATTCTCCCTCTCCCCCTCCTCCCCACTCGCACTCTCTCTCTCTCTGTCAAATAAATAAATAAATAAAATCTTTAAAAAAAAAAGTCCCTCAAAAAAATAAAATAAAATTTAAGAAATGGTGCTAGTGAAGCCTAATTATAAAAAAAAAAAATTGGGGCACCTGACTGGCTGAGTCAACAGAGCAGGCAACTCTTGATCTCCAGGCGGTGAGTTCAAGCCCCACATTGGGCGTAGAGCTTACTTAAAAATAAAAAAAAGAGAGAGAGAGAGAAAAGACAAAAAATAACAAGTGTTGGTGAGAATGTAGAGAAAAGGGAACTCTTGTGCACTGTTGATGGGACTGTAAATTGCTGCAGCTACTACGGAAAACAATATGGAGGTTTGGCAAAAAATTAAAAAACAGAACTACCATATGCTCCAGCAATTCTACTTCTGGGTATTTATCCAAAGAAAATGAAAGCATGAGTTTGAAATGCTATATGCACCTCTATGTTCACTGCAGCATTATTTATGATGGCCAAGATTTAGAAACAATCTAAGTGTTCATCAATGGATGCATGGATAAAGAAATTGTGGTATACACACACACACACACACAATGGAGTCCTCCCGAGCCATAAAAAAGAATGAAATCTTGCAATTTGGGACAACATGGATGGCCTTTGAGGGTTGTATGCTCAGTGAAATAAGTCAGACAGAGAAAGAGAAGTAATATATGATCTCATTCATATGTGGAATCTAAAAAACCATTCAAACAAACAAAACTCATGGATACAGAGAATAGAACAGTGGTTGCCAAAGGGGAGGATAGTTAAGAGGTGTGGGAAATAGGTGAAAGTTGTCAAAAGGTAGAAATTTTTAGTTATAAAATCAGTAAGTCATGGGGCTGTAATGTACAGCATGTGACTATGGTCAATAATTTTATAGTGCATATTTGAAAGTTGCCAAGAGAGTAAATATTAGAAGTTTTCATCACAAGAAAAAAAACTGTAACTATGGTGATGAATAGTAACTAGACTTCTTGTGGTGAACATCTCATAGTGCGTACAAATATCAAATCATTATGTTGTACACCTGAAGGTAATATAATGTTATATATCAATGTTACCTCAATTTAAAAATCTCATATTTATTTTCCTTTATTATTTTTTTTTGGATAGTTTTTCAGAATAAAATTCTAATCCAAACTTCTTTCCATTAATTACCCTGAAGTGTTGGTTACCTTTTAAGTTCTCTTCATGTGACTTTCTCCTAAAAAGAATTTTAAAAGATTTTGTAAGTTTTTTTTTTTTAAGATTATTTATTTATTTATTTGACAGAGAGAGAGAGACAGAGAGAGAGGGAACACAAGCAGGGGGAGTGGGAGAGGGAGAAGCAGGCTTCCCGCAGAGCAGGGAGCCCAACTCGGGGCTCGATCCCAGGACCCTGGGACCATGACCTGAGCGAAAGGCAGACGCTTAACGACTGAGCCACCCAGGCGCCCCTTTGTAAGCTTTTTAAATAATTAAATGTACTGACATTGATTGCACCTTTAATTTGTTTTTCACCACTTAGATGATTCTTATATTAATCTTAAGAATGCATTCATATATATGTACTCAGACATATATAAGTACATGGGTATATAAATATAAAATTGAAGCTTTTAAATTTAGTTTAAGATAAAATTAATCTGATCAGCATAGTAAATCAATGTGCTTATTACTTGAAATTACATTTAAATAAACCAACAATTTAGGGGCACCTGGGTGGCTTAGTCGTTAAGCATCTGCCTTCGGCTCAGGTCATGATCCCAGGGTCCTGGGATCGAGCCCCGCATCGGGCTCCCTGCTCAGCGGGAAGCCTGCTGCTTCTTCCTCGCCCACTCCTCCTGCTTGTGTTCCCTCTCTTGCTGTCTCTCTCTCTGTTAAATAAATAAATAAAATCTAAAATAAAATAAAATAAATAAATAAACCAACAATTTAAAAAATAGACAAGGTATATCTATCATCTTGTATACATATTCATACCTCTCTGTAATTATTATAAGTAAAATAACTATTATTTTATTTATTACTACCTTTAACCAAGTAACCAACTTTTCTGTTGTCCAGACATAAAGAAGCCTAGAAGACAGTAAACTAAGAAATGTCTACCTAATTTTTGAGTATACATTTAGGATAATCTTTACAAATTTTTTTTTAAGATTTTATTTATTTATTTGAGACCGAGAGTGAGCACAAGTGGGGAGAAGGATCAGAGGGAGAGGGAGATACAGGCTCCCTGCCGAGCAGGGAGCCCGATGCGGGACTCCATCCCAGGACCCCAGGATCACGACCTGAGCCAAAGGCAGACGCTTAACCGGCTGAGCCACCCAGGTGCCCCAACCTTTACAAATTTTAAGCTGATAAAACAAACTGGGCGGGAGGGGGTGGCACCTGGGTTGCTCAGTCAGTTGACATCCAACTCCTGGTTTCCGCTCAGGTCATGATCTCATGGGTCATGAGATGGAGCCCTGCATTGGCTCCACCCTCAGCGGGGAGTCTGCTTGAAGATTCTCTCCCTCTGCACCTCCCCCCACTTTCTCTGTCTCTCAAAATAAATAAATAAACCTAAAAAAAAAAAAAACACACACACACACACAAAACAACCCAAGGGGTGCCTGACTGGTTCAGGTGGAACATGTGACTCTTGATCTGTGAGTTTGAGCCCCATGTTGGGCGTAAAGATTACTTTAAAAAACTTTTTTTAGGGGCGCCTGGGTGGCTCAGTCGTTGAGCATCTGCCTTCGGCTCCGGTCATGATCCTGGGGTCCTAGGATCGAGCCCCGCATCCAGCTCCCTGCTCCACAGGAAGCCTGCTTCTCCCTCTCCCACTCCCCCTGTTTGTGTTCCCTCTCTCGCTGTCTCTCTCTGTCAAATAAATTAAAAAAAATTTTTTTAATCTTTAAAAAAATAAAAAATAAGCACCGTTTTATATTTTTAATCTTAAACAATTTTTGAGAATGATCACTTATTTGACTCATAACACCAAGAGAAAAAAACTAGATCGTTTAAAGCATGAGAATTTTAATTTTAGTCCTATAAAAATTAAAATATAGTGTTAGCATTAATTTTATACAATAAAACAGTTTACTTTTTCTTTCTTTTAGAAATGTTTGTTTTTGTGGACTAGGTATTCCTAGAGTGCACAGATGGTAACAGAATGATTTTTTCCTTATCAATTCACCTTTAAAATCTCTCAAGTGAGGGGAAGAGGGAGAGGACAGAAGGGAATAAGAGATTAGTGGGACCCAGCTTTAGACAAATACAAAATTATCATTGGAGAAAGGCTAATAATCTTTCTGCTGCAAGGCGAGGAAAAAGTTTAGATTTAGAAAAACCCATTTCGGGCGCCTGGGTGGCTCAGTCGGTTAAGCATCTGCCTTCGGCTCAGGTCATGATCCCAGGGTCCCGGGATCGAGCCCCGCATCGGGCTCCCTGCTCTGCGGGAAGCCTGCTTCTCCCTCTCCTACTTGCCCTGCTTGTGTTCCTACTCTCGGTGTCTCTCTCTCTCTCTGTCAAATAAATAAATAAAATCTTTAAAAAAAGAAAAGAAAAAGAAAAACCCATTTCAACACACACACACACACACAAACAGTGGATACACTGGTTTAAACAGTAACTCGGGCTCTTGGCAATTTTATCAAGTCAAAGAATGAAACAGCCAATATTCATTAATCTCCTTAGAATGGAAATGAAGGATGCTTGAGGAGGGAGGGAGTCTTCCATTAAACTAAATGAAATCTCTTGTAGACAGGTAAGATAGATAATCCCTTCAAGAGAGGTTCCCCCTACCCCCCTTTTTCATTCTAAGGCCTCTCCAAAATGGACATTCTTATTCAGGTCAAAATACTTCCAAGGAGACACTACAATTCCAAACCATCCTCTGTGAAGTTATGTCAGCAGCCGTGCAAATTCATTAGCAGGCAACCCATTAGAAGTTGGCTGGCAGTTGGTCAAAAATAAAAATATCACAGTTTGGGGCCCTAACTCCAAGGATAAGTTGCCTTCAAGAAATCAGCACGACTCTGAAGAGCCAAAGAGATAATAAAAGTGCAGATATAGTACAAAATCATGCAATCAAGGAGAGAGAAAGTCCTCAAACGGGGGACATGCAAATGGTCCTAGATGTGCATGTTCTTACTGAATGGAGGTCCGAGTTCATAGCAGGGAGGGTCTTGGCTGTCCGTGGTGGTAATTGTTGCAGTCCAATCAGCCAAAGACCATCTGGGACAAACCTGTAGTCAAACAAAGTGAGGTTTACATACTTGTTGCAACGAGAGAGACTGCACCTGGAGAAACTCTGGGGTGTCTCACTAAACAAAGGGAAAGATAAGTCAGAGGATTTGGGGGAAGGGTGACATTTAGGTGAAATCTAAATGAAGCGGTGTTTTGATAGGATCAAAGCAAAGCAGAGTCCTGTATGAAGGAGGCAATGTCCGATCTGGACCGCAAAATTGAACAGGCTCCTGTTCCCTTGGAAATGGCAAAGTTAAAGTAAGTGTGGAATGTTGTCTTCAGAAACCTCTTCTCTGACGTTTTGCACCTGGACTGGAAATCAAGATTGCTTCTTTGTGCCTTAGATTCTCTAAGAAAGAGTGGGACATTTCATTCTTGATGTATTTTCAAACAGCGAAGTTTCTAGTCTATGATCTTAAGAATCAATAACCACTCAACAAAGGGGGCTGTGTGGATGCTTTACCATGGCCCCATGTCCTTGGCGGAAATATTATTCCTTGTTAAACTTGCAGCTGACTTTATCTGTCCTCCTAGACTGACACATAGCAGGGCATATTTTTACTTTGTCAGTTTCAGCCAATTTATTACTTTCTCAAGTTTAAAGCCTGCAGAAAAAGTGATCCTCTTTCTAGCACTGTTTAGGACAGGACAAAAAAAATAGGATTGAGATGTTATAAATCAATTCTTACTGGTTTGATATACTTAAGAGGTATAGACAGGTATATAGATGATCTTGATAAACTTTTCCATGAAGATCCAAGCTAGGGAAAACACCTCTGAACACAAACTGCAGTGTTGCCTGCATCAAAGTGTACATGTTTCTACACATTCATGTTTGAGATCCTGGCTGTGAAAGGATGAGGCATTGGACGAATCAGTTGTCCTTGCTGAAGTTTTTGTCAGCTTGCACCGAGCAAGTTACTTTGCACTCTCTAAACTAGATTTCTCTCAACAGGGTTAGTGTGAGACTTAAAGAGGTTAACAGGTACCTATGATTTAGCATTGTTCATGTCCCCCAAAATATGTTACCCAAGAGCCTTGAAAAGCAAAAGGAAGTCTGCAGGTGGGGACCATGGAGTCACAGATGTATTCCTCCCAGTAGATGGAGGAGGAAGAAGTAATTGAAGTTTGCAAAGGGGAGCAGGGGTCTAAAAAGATAGTCTCTAAGAACCAGAGATATAAGGTATGTTGTCTTTTCTAGCATGATCTTTTCCATATTATAACATTTCTAAAGTTAGGCAACAGCTTAAATCTGTATGTACATTTAACACTCTTTCTTTCTTTCCCCTTTTCTTTCTTGCTTTCTTCTTTTCTTCCTTCCTCCCTTCCTTCCTTTCTTTTAAATATGCTCCACACCCAGCATGGAGCCCAATGAAGGGCTTGAACTCACAACCCTGAAATCCAGACCTGAGCTTCGATCAAGAGTCAGACACCTAGGGCGCCTGGGTGGCTCAGTTGGTTAAGCGACTGCCTTTGGCTCAGCTCATGATCCTGGAGACCCAGGATTGAGTCCTGCATCAGGCTCCCTGCTCGGCAGGGAGTCTGCTTCTCCTTCTGACCCTCCCCCCTCTCATGCTCTCTCTCTCATTCTCTCTCTCAAATAAATAAATAAAATCTTAAAAAAAAAAAAAAAGAGTCAGACACCTAACTGACAGCCATCCAGGCGCCCCAAAACAGTATTTTTTATTTCAACATGTTTGGATCTCTTTATGGCTGTTATTTTCTTTTAATTTTATTGCATTGCCATCAGTGACTATGACTTGATTTCTGTTTTGAATTGTATTGTATTTTGTTTGGTTCCTAAGGGTTCAAAACTAGTATATCTTCCTGGTGTTTTATACTAGTATTAATATGAAATGTTTCACATTACCTTTAACTGCTTTTTGCATTAAATTCCATTTTCCCTATTACCAGAATCGTTAGTATTGTAATACTGTATATTTTCCGATGTCAATATTTTTAGCCTTCTTGTATCATTTTCTTTTGGGTATATCTTCTTATACATTGCATATACAACATTTGTCTTTATTTTACCCAGATTGTCTTTTATCAGTTGAATTTAATTCATTCATGCTGTGGTTTCTGTTATGTTTGAACTTAACTCCAGCCACTTGAATTTGTACCTTAAATTTACCACTTTTTCTTCTAAGTATATTGTCTTTCTTTCCAACTATGTCAGACAAACTCTAAGGTAGCACCACATTATCCCCTCTTTCTCATATTCACACCTTTGTGTAATTATCTACCCTTGACTGTGAATGGGACTTCTTAGCTGCTTCTTTTTTTTCTTTTTTAAAGATTTTATTTATTTATTTGTCAGAGAGAGCGAGAGCGCAAGCAGGGGGAGCGGCAGGCAGAACAGGCAAAGGGAGAAGCAGGCTCCCCACTGAGCAGGGAGCCTGATGCAGGTCTTGATCCCAGGACCCCGAGATCATAACCTGAGCCGAAAGCAAATGCTTAACCGACTGAGCCACCCAGGCGCCTCTTCTTAGTTGCTTCTAAAGAACAGAATTTGGCAAAGGTGGTGACGTGTCACTCCCATGATTACCTTGCCTTGCATAGAAGAATAGAAGACTCTGTTTTGGTATTAGACTCACTCACTCCAGAGACTCTTCTTGCTGGCTTAATGAATCTGAATGGATCTTTTAGACAAAGCTTATACTAGATTGGATTTTAATAATTTTCTCTCCCAGTAAATAAGAGGGAGATCAGAATAATTTTAGGTTAAAAAAAAACTTGTGTTGGGGCACCTGGCTGGCTCAGTCAGTGGAGCATGGGACTCTTGATCTCAGGGTTGTGAGTTTGGGCCCCATGGTGGGTGTGGAGATTACTTAAAAATAATATATTAAACAAACAAACACACACTTGTGTTGTACCATGTAGTGTTATTTCACTGATGGGAAATTGGCCAGACTTAAATATACATCAAAGGAGTAACAAATGTGTTATGGTACAGCCTTATGATGATTTATTTTAAATTTTTTTTAAAGATTATTTATCTGAGAGAGAGAAAGAGAGTGTGAGGTGGAGGGACAGAGGGAGGAGAGAGAGTCCCAGGCAGATGCTGAGCTGAGCGTGGAGCCTGATGCAGGGGCTGGATCTCACAACCCTGAGACTATGACCTGAGCCAAAACCAAGAGTCAGTCACTTAACCAACTAAGCCACCCAGGCACCCCTGAAATGTGATTTTTTAAAAAATTTTATTTTATTATGTTATGTTAATCACCATACATTACATTATTAGTTTTTGATGTAGTGTTCCATGATTCATTGTTTGCGTATAACACCCAGTGCTCCATGCAGTACGTGCCCTCTTTAATACCCATCACCAGGCTAACCCCTCCCCCCACCCCCCTCGCCTCTAGAACCCTCAGTTTGTTTCTCAGAGTCCATAGTCTCTCATGGTTCATCTGAAATGAGATTTTTTAAAACTAATTTGACCATATGCAGTTTTAAATGAAATCATTTTTATTTTATGTCATTCATACCAATAATATTCATTTTGAATTTGATAAAAGACTGATAATTTGTATTTCTTTCTCAGAAAATCCACGAGAAAATTATGAACTTTCTGATCATTCAGGATTCTTCCATTATACTAGATGGTCTAATATTTGGCCAGTCTAATTTCTCCACATACTTAGGTCAATTTCTATATGATGTAACAACTGTCCACACTATGGCTAATGCAAAGAATAAATAGTGGTATATGAAAATATTCTGAATGTCCAAAATGACAGAGTCAAAATATCCTGCTTCAGTAACAAAATTATAAGATAAATAATAAAAATCTCTTTTGCAGTTTAGGAACTAATTAACTAGTTCAGTCTTATTAAAATATAACAAAAGTGAGGGGCGCCTGGGTGGCTCAGTTGGTTAAGCGACTGCCTTCGGCTTGGGTCATGATCTCGGGGTCCTGGGATCGAGCCCCACATCGGGCTCCCTGCTCCGCGGGAGGCCTGCTTCTCTCTCTCCCACTCCCCCTGCTTGTGTTCCTGCTCTCTCTGTCTCTGTCAAATAAATAAATAAAATCTTTAAAAAAATATATAACAAAAGTGAGCTAAAAGAGCTTAAGTTAGTGTTAAATCTCTCTTGAACTAGAAAAAAAAAGTAAAGACCACTGTTGGCACGCAAAACAAAATAGAATGAATTAGTACAAAAATGTTATAAAAGGCCCTGTAGATTATTTAGTCTTCTTGGAGAGCACAATAAGTATACAATTATACTACTTTGAGAAATGTACAAGAAAGAATTACTCCAGTCCAAAGGAATAAAAAATATGGTGCAAAGCTGTTCATAGTCTTCATAAAAACGAAATTCTGAAAACCCCACGTTGTAACCATGACCTTCTAAAAACTGTAGAATGTCTACAAGAACATAAACTTTTTTATGAATATTTATTTTTTCATAGTCAACATTCATTTACATTTCCCCACATTTACACTAACTTTTTTTCATTCCTTTTTGTAACTTGGGCCTTTTCTCTGGGATCACTTATTTTCTACATTTAGTTTAAGCTTTAAAATTTCCTTTAGTGAAAACTTCCTCATGTGTTAGTTTTTTTCTTTCAGAAAATATTTTAATTTCATCTCCAATCTTGAAAAAATTTTGGCTGACAGATAATTCTTGGGCTTAGTTATTCTCTTTTGGCATATTGAATATATCATTCTACTGTTGCCTGGCTTCCATTTTTTTCCACTCAGAAGTTAGCTCAACACCTCACTGTTGCCCCTTTGGAAACAGTACTTCTCTCCCCACTTGCTTATCATTTTACTCTCTTATTCGTTATTTTTCATATTTTTAAAGGGAAATTTCAAAACATACACTAGACTAGAAATAATCATAAAATGGACTCATGTACCCATCACCCACTTAAAAAAATTAAGTGTTATTCCTATCTTGTTTTTTCTATATTTTTCTTTTTATGCTGTAAATACCATATACCATGTCATTTTAGCATAAATATTTTTTGTATGTATCTCTAAGAGGTAAGAACTTTCTTTAAAATATAACTACATACTACTGTGATGTCCATATTTTAATTTTCCCTAATGTGTGTGTGTGTTGTTGGGTTTTTGTTTGTTTGTTTTAGGGAAGGGAGGGACAGAGGGAGAGGGAAAGAGAGCATCTCAAGCAGGCTGCATGCCCAGTGCGTGAGCGCAAGGTGGGGCTCTATCTCACAACCCCAAGATCACAACCTGAGCCAAAATCAGGAGTCAGACGCTTAACTGACTGAGCCACCCAGGAGCTCCCTTAATGTGTTTTAAAACTGTCTTGTCATAGCTGATAGTTCAAATCTTTTTCAAATATAGGCATATAATTTGTGTTGGATGGATATTTATTTATTTATTTTAAAGATTTTATTTCTTTATTTGACAGAGAGAGACACAGCGAGAGCAGGAACACAAGCAGGGGGAGTGGGAGAGGGAGAAGCAGGCTTCCCGCTGAGCAGGGAGCCCGATGTGGGACTTGATCCCAGGACCCTGGGATCATGAACTGAGCCGAAGGCAGACGCTTTACGACTGAGCCACCCAGGCACCCCAGATTTATCTTTTTTTAGTAACAACTTTAAAGAGATATAATTCATAAAGTTTAAAAATTCATCTTTTAAAATGTACAACTTAATGGTTTGTAATCTGTTCACAGAGTTGTACAATCATCACCACTTTAGAACTTCTTCTTCACTCAAAAAAGGAATTGCATACACAATAACAGCCGTTCCCTACATCTTCTCCTAGCCCTTGAGCAACTGTTAACCTATCTTGGTCTCTATGGATTTACATATTTTGGACATTTCATATAAATGGAATCATATGATATGTGACCTTGTGTGTCTAGCTACTTTCACTTATCATGATGTTTTCAAGTTTCATCCATGTTGTAGTATGTATTAGTGCTTTATTACATTTTATGGCCAAATAATGTTCTATCATATAGATATTCCACATTTTGTTTACCCATTCATCAATTGATCCAAAAACATTTGGATTGTTTCCACTTTTTGGCTATTATGAACAATGTTGCTATGAATATTTAAGTACAAGTTTTTGTGTGGACATATTAACATTTTTTGGGTGTAAATTTAAGAATGAAATTGCTGGGTGGGCACCTGGGTGGCGCAGTCAGTTAAGCGTCCGACTCTTGGTTTCGGCTCAGGTCATGATCTCAGGGTCGTGAGATTGAGCCCCGGGTTGGGCTCCACACTCCGTACGGAGTCTGCTTGAGATTCTCTTTCTCCCTCTCCCTCTACCCCTACCCCTGCTTGTGCTCGCTTTCTCTCTCTCTCTTTCTAAATAAATAAATAAATAAAATCTTTAAAAAAAGAAAGAAATTGCTGGGTCAATGCAAGTAACTCTACATTTAACTTTTTGAGGAAATGGCACATTGTTTCCCAAAGTTGCTCCTATTTTATATTCTAACCAATGATATATGAGGGTTCTAATTGCTCCATATTCTCACCAAAACTTGTTATTGTCTGTCTTTTTGATTTAGTTATCCTAGTGTGTGTGAAGCAGTAACTCACTGTGGTTTTGATATTTGCAATTCCCTAATGATGACTGATGATGTTCAATATCTTTTCATGTTCTTTTTGACCATTTATATACCTTCTCTGGAGAAATGTCTGTTTGGATTTTTTTTTTTTTCTTTTCTTTTCTTTCTTTTTTTTTTTTTTAATTCTTATGTTAATCCCCATACATTACAACATTAGTTTTAGATGAAGTGTTCCATGATTCATTGTTTGTGCGTAACACCCAGTGCTCCATGCAGAATGTGCCCTCTTTAATACCCATCACCAGGCTAACCCCTCCCCCCACCCCCGTCCCCTCTAGAACCCTGTTTGTTTTTCAGAGTCCATCGTCTCTCATGGTTCGTCTACCCCTCCGATTTCCCCTGCTTCATTCTTCCCCTCCCGCTACCTTCTTCTTCTTTTTTTTCCCTTAACATATATTGCATTATTTGTTTCAGAAGTACAGATCTGAGATTCAACAGTCTTGCACAATTCACAGCGCTCACCATAGCACATACCCTCCCCAATGTCTATCACCCAGCCACCCCATCCCTCCCACCCCACCCCCCATGTTTGGATTTTTTGCACACTTAAAAATTGGGCTATTTGTCTTATTTCTGAGTTGTAAGTGTTCCGTGTATATTCTAGATACGAGGGTTTTATCACCTCTATGTTCTGCAGCATATCCTATGTGTTGCCTTTTCACTTACTTGGTGGTGTCCTTTGAAGCACAGAAGTTTTTAATATAATATAAAACGAATCATACACTATGACTAAGTGGAATTTATTCCAGGAATGCAAGCTTTATATTAATCTTGTACCCTTTAATCTTGCTGAGCTCATTTACTACCTAATATTTTGTGGAGTCTTTCAGATTTTGTCATATACAAGATTATGTCATCTGCAAATAGAGAGAGTTTTACTTCCTTTCAATCTGGATAGCTTTTGTCTTTCGATCTTGCCTAACTGGCTTGGCTAGAACCTTCAGTACAATGTTGAATGGAAGCGACAGAGTTGACGTCCTTGCATAGTTCCTCATTTTAGGGAGAAAGCATTCAGTCTTAAGTGTGATGTTAGCTGTGGGGTTTTCTAGACAGTCTTTATCAGGTTGAGGAAGTTCCCTTCTATATGTCTGCTCAGGTTGTCATAACAAAATACTACAAACTGGATGGTTTAAACTATACGCATTTATTTTCTCATAATTCCAGGGGCTAGAAGTCCAAGATCAAGGTGTCAGCAGGGTTGGATTCTGGCGAGGCATTTTTTTTTAGAGATTTATTTATTTATTAGAGAGAGAGAAAGAAAGAGAGAGAGAGAGCATGCGAGTGGGGAGAGGGGCAGAGGGAGAGAGAAAGAATCCTCAAGCAGACTCCCTGTTGAGTGTAGAGCCCAATGCAGGCCTGATCCCAGGGCCCTGAGATCATGACCTGAGCTGAAATCAAGAGCCAGCCTCCCTACCGACTGAGCCACCCAGGTGCCCCATGGTGAGGCATTTTTTTCCTGGCTTACAGATGTGTTTCATCTTGCTGTGTCCTGGCATGGCCTTTTCTGTGTCTGCGTGTGTGTATAGGAAGAGATTGATCTCAGGTGTCTCTTCATTTTCTTTTTTTTTTTTTTTAAAGATTTTATTTATTTATTTGAGAGAGGGGGAGAGAGAGAGCGCACAAGCAGGGGGGATGGGCAGAGGGAGAAAGAGGAGCAGACTCCCTGCTGAGCGGGGAGCCCAATGCGGGACTCAAACCCAGGACCCAGGGATCATGACTTGAGCTGAAGGCAGATGCTTAACCAACTGAGCCACCTAGGCACTCCATCTCTTCCTTTTCTTATAAGGATACCAGGTCTATCAGATTAGGGCCCTATCCTTATGACTTCATTTAACCTTAATTATCTCCTTAAAGGTCCTATTTCCAAATACAGTTAGGGGTTAGGGCCTCAACATATGAATTTTGGTGAGGGACCACAATGTAGTCCATAACACCTTGCATTCCTAATTTATTGAGTTTTTTGTTGTTGTTGTGTTTTGTTTTTTTTTAGATCATGGAAGGGCATTGGATTTTGTCAGGTGCTTTTCTGCAACTATTGAAGTTATGTAGTTTTTGTTCTTTAGTATATTAAAATATGGTATGTTACATTGGCATTGATTTTTATTTATTTTTAAAGATTTTATTTATTTATTTGAGAGAGAGAGACAGTGAGAGCGAGCATGAGCAGGGAGGAGAGGGAGAAGCAAGCTCCCCGCGAGCAGGGAACCTGATGCGGGACTCGATCCCAGGACCCTGAGATCATGACCTGAGCTGAAGGCAGATGCTTAACTCACTGAGCCACCCAGGCGCCCCAGGCATTGATTTTTAGATGTTAAACCAACCTTGCATTCCTGGGATAAATTCCACTTGGTCATAGTGTGTAATTCTTTTTATATGTTGCTAGATTCTCTTTCCTAGGATTTTTTGAGAGTTTGTGTGTGCATATCCATAAGGGATATAGATCTGTAGTGTTTTTGTTATATCTTTATCAGGTTTTGATATCAGAGTAATACTGGCCTCATAGAATAAGTCAGGAAGTGTTCTCTCTTCTTTTGTTTCTTGGAAGAGTTTATGAAGGATCGGTGTTAATTCATTTTTTGGGGGGGAGTGTTTATTCTTTAAACATTTTGATAAAATTCACCAGTGAAGTATCTGGTCATGGGTTTTTCTTCATAGAAAGCTTTTTTTTTTAATTTAGAATTTTTACTTTAAAGTAATCTCTACACCCGCAATGTGGGGCTTGACCTCATGACCCCAAGATCAAGAGTTGCATGCTCCGCCAACTGAGCCAGCCAAGCACCCCTCTTCATAGAAAGTTTTAAAAAATTATTAATTCAATCTCTTGTTCAATTTGTCTGTTTCTTCTTATGTAGTTTCAGTAGTTCTTATCTTTCTAGGAATTTGTTCATTTCACGTAGGTATCTAATTTGTTGGTATATAATTGCTCATTGCATTCCCTTTAAGGGAAGTTACAACATCATAAAGCTCTCTTTTCTGAGATTCAGTCATTTAAAAAAGTGCACCTTGGATTGTTGCAAGACTTTATTTCCAGAGTTCTAAAACAGTGGACTTTGGCAGTTTTTTGCCACTGTTCTCATTGCTTTTACAGGGAGTGAAATTTTGGATGCCCTCATTCTGCTGTTCTGGAAGTGCTTCTGATTAATACGTCTGTTGAATATCTACTCATGTATATATTTAGCTAAAAATGAATTTAATAATGTCTATTTTAGTACCTTACACCCTCTAGGAGAGTTGGAAAGCCACATTTGGGAACTCTCCTCCAGCAAGGATTTCCAAATCACACCACAAAACTGGCTCCATCGAGATGTTTCTGTTTCTACTGCTGTTGCTCCTGCTGCACACAGACACCGCTGTTTCAACATCGACCTGAGCCATGCTAGAGCCTTAGGAAATTTGGAAAGTAGCTCCGCTGAGTGGTTGCCACCATGGCTGCCACCTCTCCTAGCACTGACTCCACTAAATCATCTTGACTCACTAGTTCCTGTCTCCATGGTCTAATGTAGGAGAATTCCGATCGATAGACCACATATCTATGCTATGCTCTGGCTCTAAGGGAGCCTGGGAACGTGATTATTAAATTTTGATTTTCAGTGTTACTCCTCGCTTCTCACCAAGACTCGTATGAAAATTCTCCAGACATGGGAAGGCTGTCTCCATTTTCCATATAACTCACACAATGTCATAATTAAGGCAAAATGATTTGCATTTAAATGCTTGCTTGCCATAATAAATCTTGCTTTCCATAAGTCTTCTTTAATCTTAGAACCACTTCCCTCCACACTTTTTTTCACGTAATCTATTCATTGAAGAAATGGAACATTCTAATTGTTGAGTTCTCCATATTCTAGATTTGGATGGTTGCATTCTTTTTTTAAAGATTTATTTATTTATTTGAGAGAGAGAGAGCATGAGTGAGGGGAGGGACACAGGGAGAGGGAGAGGGGGAGAATCTCAAGCAGACTCCTCACTGAGTGTGGAGCCTGACATGGGGCTTGATCCCATGACCCTGAGATCATGACCTGAGCCAAAATCAAGAGTCAGACGCTCAACCGACTGAGCCACCCAGGCGTCCCTGGATGGTTGCATTCTCATGTGCCTCTATTTCTTGTATTTCCTGCTTACCGGTAGTTGGATCTAGATTTAGCTACTTTGAAGGTTTTTCTCTCTCTTTTTTAAGATCGATGCATTTTATTGTGTGTAAATGACATCTAAAACACACGTCAATTTAAAAAACCAAAAACAAAACAAAGAAACAAAAAAGCCAGGGGAAAAGGAGAACAAAAAAATGCAGATGGCACATCCTATAGTTAGAAAATTAAATTGAGCTTTCTGCCAGTGAAAGCTAAAAGAGAAACACGACTACTACCTGATTCTGTTGCACAGGCTTTAGATCTCAAAATAATTTCTCTTAGGTACCTTCAATGAGGGACAGTATCCTTGAGGACAGCTCGGTAGTATGTATATTAATATGTTTCCTAAGACCATCCCTGACTGCATACACCAATGTTAGCCCTACTAAACATTTCTGCAGCAGGAGTTGGGTGGGCAGGCAATGTTAAGTCAAATGAGCAGCTTGGAGGCTCGAATGAGAGGAGGACCAAGAGCTCAGGAAGCTGTGAACCCTTAGGCAAGGGGTGCAAAACTGACTGCCCAGTGTGACTAAGCCAGCGAAACTCACAAGTGGCTTTGGCACCTGCCCTATTACAATGCAATTCACAAACAAATGGCTTCCTTACAAGGGTACTCTGCAAAATAACAACCAAGGGCACTCCTGGGCTCATCCATTGAGCTCCATGTAGCAGAGGCTCCTGACTGGGCCCCCACATCCATTTTCTCCTTCATCTTTTAGTTCTAGAAGCCCCTGAGTTTTAAATGGACACATGGTCACCCAAATAAGAGGCTCTATGTCCCAGCGTCCCTTTCAGCAAAGTATGGCCACACCGATTTGAGTGAATCCAGGTCATATCCTTTAAAAAGAAACTGCTTTGTTCTCTTTCCCCAGTGTATTGTAGACACGGAGCTGAACTTCTGGGCAAGGTCAACACCCCAAGGTTGGCTGAACAACAAAATAGAAGGAAACCGAGGTCTCGGTGACCTTGTACAGTTAAATCTGCCCCAGACCATCTGATTACACCTGTACTATTAGAAGAGAGAAGAATGAACTCCTACTAAGAGCCACTGTACTTTAGGTTCTCTTTGTTATAGCGGCTTAGCCTGTGGCTTAACCTCATTCACAACAGAATGGAAAGATGCCAGAGGGAGACTCCGAAGGACTCCAGCAACACCCTAGAAAAGTCAACTCACAGCTCACTTCAGCAAACAGGTCAGGAAATGATAGCCATCACACCAAGGGATGCCTCCTACTCCTTCTCCCGGAGAAGCCCACCTGCATCCCTGGAGTAGAGGAAGAGGCCTTTAGTACAGCCCAGCCCAGCCTGTCCACGGTGGACTTCGGCCAAATCCTCAGTAGCTGGAGATACAGACTGCTGTTCCCACCAACCCTAGGCAGGCACAGCCCTGTCCTACCTTTCCCCCTCCACACTTCTCCACTCTGCGTAATTACCATTCTTGCAAACAGGCCACGTCCAGTAAGGCATAGGGTGATGCTGCTGCTGGGGGGCTGTGTGTGAGGGTCAGGGGAGGGGAGTCTAGATCCCCAGAACAAAAGTCGCAGCTGGGAAGAAGGAGAGAAGCCTCCACGTCTGCCCTGGGTTTGTGGGGTCCAGGGGTCTCAGGGTGCAGCACCTCTCCTCCTGCATGGCCCCCCTGGTGACAGAGCTCAGCCGGGCAGCTGCCAGTCACTAACGAATCCCAGCCACTGGCACCTGCTGCTGCTTGCGGATCTTACTGAAGAGTTCCACGTGCTGGACCACGGTCTTTGCTGGGCTGTACATGGCATTGCTGTTCCCAGACTCTGTTCCCTGGTGCGTGTCTGCCTAGAAAACTCTGTAGGAACTTGAGCAGCAAGCTCCAGCTGCCGCTGGCTACCACGCAGGGGCCATACTCTAGCCATGGAGATGCCTCGGGCACTGGGCCCCTAGGTGGGTGGACTGTGTCCACCTTCACTAGGAAGTCACAGTGCTGGTAACAGCTAACTCCGGGTCTCAATCTTGCTGGCCTTGGCACTCTGGAAGAAGCCGTTGAGCTTCACCATGAGCTCATCGAAGGTGTTGTCAGAAATAAGGCAAGGGCCATTCTCAAAGGGTACTCTGAGTTGTGCATCACGTACATCAGCTTCCCAGCCTGACCTTGGCTGCCAAGAGTAGAGGCAGCTGTGCGGTAGGTCTCACAATCCACACAAAATATTCCTTGCTTCGCCGCCTCAAGCATCCCCAGTTTCCGGTGAGGAGCTCCAGGGTCTGCGGGACACTCATGCCCTTAGCCACAGGCATCTGGGACACACAAGTCACACCCACGGTGTTGAGCCAGTAGGGTGGAGGTTCAAACAGTTGAATCACAGTATTGTCCGGCTGCCCACAGTAAGTGAAGCCCCCGAATGCAAGGTTCTGTCGAGAAGGTTTTCTCTTTGTTGTTAAACATTTTAGTTTCACCAAGATGCATCTCTGCATAGATTTCTCTATATTTTTCCTACTTGCAATTTGTTGGTATATTCAATCTGTGGATTGTATTTCATCACTTCTGGGAAAATGTCAGCCATTTTCTCTTCATATACGGCCTCATTCTGTCTTTTACTTTTTGGGGGGGTGCCCCCACCCCACAGGAAGAGTCTAAGGCTCCTCTGCCATCCCTGCCCCGTGCTCACCTTCTCAGTGGGCTCCTGTGGGAGCCTCTGTCTCTTCTTCTAAAACCCCAATTAAACATGTTATGCCTCCTACTATAACCTTTATGTCATTGGTTCTCCATGGCAATTTTCATGTTTTTGTCTTTCCATGCTACATTTTGGGTAGCTTCTGTTCATCTATCCTTCAGTTGACTAATTCTTAACTTGTATCTAGTCTTTTTAGACCCATCCATCTTTAGTTTGTAATTTCATTTATTGTTTTATTTGTATCAGTTCTGTTTGATTCTTTATCAGATCTACTGTGTTGCTTTAATAGTTTCCTCTTCCCTGAGGTATTTTCAAGCTTATATTTTATTTCAATGTAGTAAGCAAGGAGACCTGGTATCTTCTGGGTTTGTTCATTGTGTTGATTCTCACTCATGGTGGATTTTAATTTATTATGAATCGGTCATTATGTTTGAAAAACATTCATGGAAACCATCAGAAATCTAGGGTGAAGAAATGATTTTCATTTGCTTTTTCCAGGCACTTGAGGCCCCTTACATGACTAGAACTATCTTAATCTAAATTCTGAGATTAAGGTTCCCTTAACTACCCAGGTGAGGAAACTGGGTTCTCAGGTCTTTTGGAAGCCCTTAGTTTAATGGGGGTGATTGGGGTATCAGAGTTTCCACCTGGGGGTGGCCTAGGCTTTTGACTTCTGTGCCCTTTGTCTGGTAAGGCCATCAAACCCAACTTTGAATGCCAGGCTTACTCTCTAGGTTTTGACCTTCTCTAAATTTTAGCCAGGTGAGCTTTTCATTATATTTTTAGCTTTTAGTTCTTTTAAGAAGACTTAAAAAGATATTTCATCCTGTTTGTGTTCAGAAGGATTAATTTGAATTACTTAGGCCATAGTTGGTGAAAACAGAATCAAGTATTAAATACTTTTTGAAAAAATGTCTAATGAAAATTTTATCTAATATAGGTGTATACCTGAGTACATATTCTTACCCTATTGTGAGGAACATGCTAATGCATGGAAATATGAATATGTACTGCTAAATTAAAAAACAGTAATGATCTTAGGAGCATTTTATGGAATAATTTAAGAACTGACATCTTCATGTAAGACATTTTCTTTTCTCATGGCAACAACTGGAGTTAATAAACTCTGACCATTGTTCTTAACCAAGTTATACTAAAAATTTGCATACCTTTTCCAGAATTGCCAAGAGAACAGTAATTAATGCCTGTGTATTTCCTGGCTGAGTGTCTGCCTGTTTCTGTTAAAAGCAGAGGAGTGAAATTTGCCCCCTGGTGGCCTTAATAAGTAAGAGGATGATTTCATCAAGGGGCAAATATTTATACCCAGGAGAATTTAAAAAGATTCAGATTAAACAACACTCGCCTGTAGTACTGTGGCTCTTAGCTATGGGTCAGTGGCAAATTTCTGCACCTGCCACTAACACCAAGACCCTCCTCTCTTGGGGGTCAAGATAATAAAATAAATAAAGAATCCCACTGTCAGCAGAGAACGGGAAGTGAGATGATGTCCCCGAATTTGTCACTGTGTTGGATGGGGAATAGAAGAAAAATAAAAATCCTTTTGATGTCTGTATCTTAGTGTTCTAAAACATCATGATAATAGCAATTAAAATAACTTTAATTAAAAGAATAAGGGAAGACCTAGGCCAGGGTGAAGTTTTTCTTAGTTTTGACAGGCTCTAAATCCTAGTTTACATGGAATGTAACTAAAGAATACATACATGAAAAACATAGGAGTATATATTTCAAATGACATCAAAGGTATAATTTGGAGGTCTGTTTCTGATTAAGTCGTTCAAAAGCAGGATTTAAACAAATTTAAATTGGGGCACCTGGGGGCTCAGTCGATCAAGCATCTGCCTTCAGTTCAGGGGCCTGGGATTGAGCCCCAAATTGAGCTGCATCGGGCTCCCTGCTCAGTGGGGGAGCCTGCTTCTCCCTCTCCCTCTACCACTCTCCCTGCTTGTGCTCTCTCGCTCTGTCAAATAAAATCTTAAAAAAATTAAAAAAGGAATTTCAATTGTATTCATACTGCAGGTACTTTAAAATCACTTTCCCCGGAATATGAAATACATACTCAAAAATGCATTTTCTTTTTCCTTATTCCCAATGATGTGGTCAGTGTAGTGCTAAAGTCCTAGAAAGCAGTAATGAAAATTCTTAAGACTTATTTTCAGTATTTTAGAAGTCTGATAGAAATCATGTGTTTTTAAAAATCTGCACAAGCTAATGAAAGTATTGTTTCTTTGCTTTTAGCTGGTATTGTAGTTGATGGTATGATGCCAATTATCACTGTGGAGAATTCTGACAGCTATATGCTTTTTTTTTTTAAAGTAATCTCTACACCCAACATGGGGCTCGAACTTAGAATCCTAAGATCAAGAGTTGCATGCGCTACCGACTGAGCCAGCCAGATGCCCTATGTACCTTAATAGAAACGTCATCACATAATGAGCAATATATTTGGTAAGTATATAGCCATTCAAAACACAGTTCAGGGGCACGTGGGTGGCTCAAGTCACTTAGGCATCCGACTCTTGATTTTGGCTCAGGTCATGATCTCAGAGTTGTGAGATCGAGCCCCCCATCAGGCTCTGGGCAGGGCGTGAAGCTTGCTTGAGATTCTCGCTCTCTCCCTCTGCCCTTCCCCTGCTCTCAAAAAAAAAAAAAAAAAAAACAGAAAAAAAAAAAAAAAAAAAAAAAAACCCCCCCCCCCCCCCCCCCGCCACGAGTCTGTGAGACAATGTATTTAAAGGGTGTCCTGGTAATGAAAAATGTTGGAACTACCCTAAAATGCCATTTAGCCCCCACTATCACTGTTCTTTCATCCCTCTACTTGCAACACCTATGGAAAACTTATGTCCTGTTCCAACTGTCTCATGGTTTAAGACAATTAAATAATCCCATAGGACAGATCTCTCATGAGAATGGTTTGCTGCAGACTATCAAGACTCCAGTTTCATTAGAGGAAAAAGTCAATTGTAACAAAAATCTTACTTGCCAACAAAGATCTCAGCACTTACAAATTAATTGTATTAAAGACTGCGGACCAATCTTCCTGGAAGTGACAAAAGCTTCTGTTCAAAATCTAAGACTCAAGAGATGCTTAAGGTGCCAGATATTGAAGATTTCAAAATGCTGTTGAGTTGGTATTTCCAATTAACTAATTTCTCCAATTGGAAAAACCAGGGGATTAATCAAATTTTTGCCCTAGGGCCTTTTGTGGGGTTGGTCACTCCTGTCTTCTAAAGCAATCACTCTCTATGAGTGTTGACCAGCCAACACACAAACACCCAAGTAGAGGACATCTGAAGAAACCTCTACCTGCAATTTCATGAAAGATAGCAAATTCAGTACATTTTAGTCAGTTACCATAAAAGCCAACAACCTCAAGAGCCTTTTAAACTAGGTGGCTTTCAAAGATGTAATTTCTCTGAAACTACACTTAAAATATTTATGTATAGACATGCATCTTTTCTTTTTTTTGGTCAGAATTCCTTTTTGGTTAGATTATCAAGAGATAACCACTACAGTAGCATAAGGAAACTTGTCTGCAAGATAGTGTTTCTCGCATACTTCTCATTTGTGTTGGCCTTTGACAAACCCAAACCTTAAAACATTGTTATTTGAAATTTCTACATTTAAAGTAACAAATCGGGAGTACACTGAATACCCTTTTTCAAACTACAAGTCAGTCCCAACACCCTCTGAGATGGATATACCTCCCCCCAAATGGAGGTACATCTTTTTTTTTGAAGATTGTCCAAAAGTAATCTTTATACCCAACATTGGGCTCAAACTTAAAACTCCAAGATCAAGGCACATGCTCCACTAAGCCAACCAGGTGCCCAAGGGGTACACCTCTTAAATGAGTACTGAAAGAATAAAACCAGATTAAGCTGCCACTTAAACATAAATCAAGTCTTCAGAATGTATATCACCCTGTAACCCCAGGAATGCACTATGCTCTACCCTAGTTTATAAAAAGCAGTGGTTGAGAAGTCAAAGGTGAATTTTTATTTTTTGCCATTCCACCAAAATTCGTTAAAATTCCACATCCAATTAAACTATTTCGAGACAAAAATACAAAACCCCAACTAACCCTAAAACAACCCATATTTTTATGACAGTATTTTCAAATGACTTCATAGAAGAGGTTAACAAAAAAATTGCAGTACACCTGCAGTGTCCTTGAATCACTTTTAATCAGTGAAACTTAGCATCCTGTGGTTGACATCCTAGCAAAAAGTCCTGGTAATGGGTAGTGATTAAATTTTCAGATATTAAAAATTAAGTATTAAAATTTACAATTAGCAAAAATCCAGTCCCTGTCACCATCAGGGAATGGAATAAAAGCTCTGCTTATCCACGTTAGTATCCCAACAGACATCTTAGTCTTAATCTTACAAACATAACTATGAGACTGCAGAATAAACGTTTCTATTATGAGTAACACCACACAGAACTCAGTCAAAACCATTCAGGAAGCACATTTAACAAGATACACAGGCTCAGATACACAGGACCTCAGAATCTCCACCCTCTCGCCTCCAATTAATTTGTCAAATTACTTAGTTCTAAATGAATACTTCAGGATGACACCTTGGTAACTATCGTTCATCCAAATGAAGTCCTACAGCTTAGCCTTGCTGTATTTAAAATTTACATCAGTTGGCACTCATAGAGCCTAAAATCTAAATTCAGATTAAGTCTTTAAATTAAGTCCAAAGCCCTTTGGGGAAAAAAAATGCATTCTTACTTTCAGTTCTTCATACATCTCAGACAATAATCTCTAGATGTAGTGTATTTCTTCAAAGTCATATATATCAAGACTTGATTGAAAAGTTTGGATTTTGTTTAAAAAGCCTTTATTCATTTTTGATCAGGGAAAGGACAATCTCAATGTCAACTTCTCACCTAATCATAAATTTGAACAGGATTCACTGCCTTAGAAGACACTGCGCCTACAGATTTTGACAACAACTTAAAATGAAAATCTCCCTTGTTCCCTAAGGTTGCATGTTGAAATAATAAACAGTCCCTTGCAATAACCAACATTGGTACTTGGCCTAGGTTTAAGGTCAAATAGCAAAACAGGAGCAAAAGGAGGCCAAGTGCATTGTAACTTGATAGCCAGCAAGTACAAACATCATTCAACAAAGAAAGTTGCAGGCACCAAATAAACAAAAGGCAGGTTCAACAGCATAAAAAAATTTACATTTGGTTGAAGGTGAAGTGAACTACTCTGCATGTGAACACCTATGCCAATCCTAGAGGGTAATGTGGAACCACAGAACACAAAACTTCAAAACCTTAAATCCAATTACACTGAATGTAAAATTCAAAACTTGAGTTTACCCAGGAAATTCTCCCAAATCTAGGGCTAAAACTGCTTTCTGATGCACCAGGAAGATATTTTAATGACTTGGTCACTTAGATTTGCACTGACATACATAAAATTTAAAGTATTCTTTTCCCTACTACTCCTTCCTATGTCCGAATCTGGGTATGCTTAACTACCCAGCTCATGCACTAATGCATTAAAAATGATGAAATCTACTACCATGACTTTTTCTAAGAACTCACATCACATTAACAGTTAACACCCAATATAGCTTCCTAAAAATGCCCCAATAGAAAACATTTTGTTCAGTTTGGTGCTTGCTGTGACAATACCAACAGAAGACAACTAATTCCCTCAGCCACTACTTCAAATACCTCAATCTAACTTTTGCTCAAATTTTAACCTCATACCTATCTGCCAAAATGCTTGTTAAAATTTAACTGTTTTAAACTGTAGCTCCTATACACAGTTTAACAGGGCCTTTTCCCTGGGTATATCTGGACATTTTAATCAAGAAAACAAAGTCATGGTATTATGATTAGCCAAAGCTCTTTCTAGCAGACCGCTGATTCTGATTTAGTCTATCTTTAATAAATGGCTTCCCAGAGACAGGAACAAAGCACAATCTTTTCTATTCATCAAAGGAGCTACCAACATGCTTTGTGCCAGAAAGGTGCACTTTTCCAAGACATAGTCCAGAAGATTCATGGTCTGCTAGAAAGCTTCCACTAATGACAACCCTAGGACAAGGTCTCCAGATATACAGAAAAGAAACGTTAAAGGTGTGATAGAAACCTCATTTAGCAGGGAAACGAAGCCTTAGATAGTATACATCTAACAAAAATGGGGAACAGGGGGACACTGTAGCTGGCTATTCATAAAGGACCACAGTTTCTCCCTATGGACCAATACTCCCTACAAAATAAACTGTGCCTTAATTATTGCTTATTTTAAATTACACTTTTACAGAGCTATTTAGTACCTGACGCAGAAAAACAATCACATAAGGAAGCATTTATTTGAGGTTTAACATGGAATCATACAAATAAAATTTGTATAAACACAAATCCACATCGAGTCATAACACAGATAGCAAAAGACAAAGTAAAAACAAAGAAAACTAATTGGCAGCTATATACAGTTGGACACAGTTGTGTCTTGTACACTAGAAAGTCTTTTACAAAATAATCTTAGATCAACAGAAGACCAATCTTCAATGTCGTCCTGCAAGATGGGTTAACTTTAGCAATCTCCTCCTAAAAACAAAAACAAAATAGCAATTAGATTTGTGCAACTCTGAAAGCTTTCAAAGGTCCATTTTCATGAATTGTTTTAAGTCCTCAATTTATTCTTTTCTTCAATAATTAAAGATCACATGCATGTTCAATGGCAAAATGTAATTTGGGTCATTAATAAATTCACCCTGGAGTTCCCAAATGATACTAAATTTAAATTTAGTTAAGGAATTGGGGAATGCAATCTTCCCATATTCACAGGTTGAACTGTGCTAGATTAAGGTCTACTAGAAATATCTCTAGTAAGCCAAAAAAACGCTCTTACAAAAATGGATTTCTAATAGGCTTATTATATTGTAAGACAACAAATTTCTGTGTGCATATGATCTTTAATTTATATCCCAGATTTTAAAGTTCTTGTTTTGGTTTGTAGATTTCACTATTAGCTATAAAAAGAAAAAGCAAGCATTAAATCTTAAAGAATGAACACTTAAAATGAGGCTCCACAATTGAAATACAACACTAAACAGAAGACCAAAATGATTAAGCTGTAAAAAGGCATTTATGTACTTTAACTCCTGTAAAAAACCATTTAAGTTAAGTTTAGACACTTAATCTTCAAAAAGATTAAAAAAGAAGCCAAAGTCTGAAGTTTTCCACTTTAATCTTTACGCTGGTACATGAAGTTGGAAGAGACCATACCACAGGACAGCGTTTTCTGGTGTATGCCTTGCGCTCTGCCCGCAACGTGCGACCCCCAGAGATAGACGTGGTCAGGGTGACACACGGCCTGCAATGAAGTTCCCGCTGGCGGGTACAAACAAGGTATAATGTCAGAGTTAGAAGACAACATTCTTGTTTTCCTTAAGTTGTACCCATTTCAGTACTTTACCTGTTAATAGTTCTAAAAAAGTTTAATTATTCCTCTAGACCACCTGGTACACAAAGCAAACAGAAAAACTCTTAAGTTTTTCTGTAGTACTAAAGAAAGTGAGATAAGACTTTAAAGTTAAAGATCTATAGACACTTTAGGCAAAACAGGCTCATAAAGCAATTAAAAAGTTAACAATTTAGTAAAAACAGACTACGTAATATTGTTTTTACTTATTTTTCATTTGTCTATTGATCTTTAAATTAAATTAGACATTTCCACTGGTTTCTTGTACTCGTACACACACCTGTTTTCTCCAACATCCTCCTTTAGTATGGCTGGTAATTGTTTTGGTGATTGCCACCCCCTCGAGACGCCTTGCCATAAGTGCTCTGTTGGCCTAGTTTGGAAACACACAAAAATTATATTAAGATAGTTTTCTACAAAATGGTTTCATTATAAGTACTTTATAAAGCCATTAAACATGTACAACTCTGAATGCCAAATGTTAAAATTATCAGATATCTTAAATAGGCATTATAAACTAGTCATGTATCACATATTCTAGAACATTTCTAACCACCCAAATTTTTACATTAGTATAATCACCCGGTAACGATCAAATGCCTAAAAGCTTAACTCCAACACTTCAAGAACGGAAAACCCACACACAAACAATTTCAGAATGGGATTGTACTTTTAACATGGAATTTTAATACCATTGGTTTATGAAATTAAGTTAAATATTCTTACCACTGTAGTCTGCATATCCCTGTCCATATCCATAGTTCCCATAGTTATACCCAGTATAATCATAGCCGCCATAGCCACTATAGTTTTGATCACCACCATAGGCACTATTGTAATTTCCATATCCTTGATCATAATAGTTATTAAATCCTTGGTTCCAGTTTTGGCCCTGACCTGAAACAATGCACAATGATTGTTAGATAACAACTTCTGGTCGGTCCCCAATCCTAACACAAAATGTTGTGTTCCTGTCTCTCACTCTGAAAATCTTAAACAAGTGGAATAAACATCTATATAGTCATTTGAGAAAGTTATTTTTCCAGTTGTCAAAAAGGGGCAGAAAGTCCAATTTGTTTGCCAATTATCAAGTTTCCTAAATTTAATGGAAAAATCAGAACAAAGGTGAAGACAAGTAGGCTGTTTAGTTTTAAAACAAGAACTCCTGTCCCCCAAAACCCAGCATGCCATGGTGTTTTCATGTAATCATAACTACATTAAATTGGCATTATTTTCCCATTAAAAAAGGACACTGTCAGAGGGACCATTCTTCGAAGAGGTGAAACCAGTAAACTAAGTAACCAAAACCCATCCACTAACTTGAGCATTTTTTATGTTGAAAATCTGGCTTTACTTTCTCATGGGCTTATTCCTATTTAGCAGTTTATAGCTTAAACCAAGGGGTCATTTTCAAAGGATTAAGTTCCAAAGAATGAAGCCTCACCTCGTCCACGACCCCTAGTACCACCTCGTCCACCAGCTGCAGCACCTCGTCCTCCCTTTTGTTGTTGCTGTTGCTGCCTGTATACCTCTTTGGGTTGTGCAACTTTGATTTCACACTATAAACACATTAAAACACCTTTTTTACTGAAATGTCAAGCCATTTTATTCTTCTCAAAACAAACTGAGAAATCTCGTCTGAAGAAAACCACCTTAAAATTTTCATTTAATAAGAGCAAAATGGCTTTACCTTCCCAGAACCAATTTGATGGTATCGGCTTTCTAACAATTTCTTTACTGGCTCTTCGTCTGTATATGTGATAAAACAAAATCCTCTTCTTTCATTTGTTTTTGTATCCATGGGAAGTTCAATATTTTCAATCTGAAACCAAGAAGCACACTCGAGATCATCCAGCAATGATAAAAACTACCAGAAGGTATTACAACACCAAAGGTCCCCGGTCCCCTTCAAGCGTCAATATAACATGCTGCACATTACTATAGTCAGATTGCTTCTGTATAAAAACTCATATTTTATTATCAACATCGCACCACAAAGGTTCATCTGTGAAGCAGAGAACAAAACTTAGTATTATTTTGTACCTAACAGATGCCACTAGTCAAGTCCAAACACTGACCACCCCAAAGCACCTGTGTTTTGGCCAAAGTAAATTAAGATGTTTATTTCCATCACAGGGCAGAAAAAACAGCAATTAAGGTACAGTGACTAGAAGGGACCTGAACAGTTAATTTAACTTCTTCCTCACCTGACAAATCAATTTGTTCTGTAAAAAGCTGGGGATTAACATTACATAAACACGCCAAGTATGAAACACATATAAACATAATCACACAGCGCACCTCTCCAAAGGCTCCAAAATATTCTTTAATTTGTTCTTCAGAAGTATCTGGGCTCAATCCACCCACAAAAACCTTTTTGGGAGGTTCTTTCCCTTTTAAAGCTTTGGCCCTTTTGGGGTCTATCAATTTGCCATCCAATTTGTGTTCTTTCAGTTCCAAAACCTAGAAGACAAATGTATTTAATTTGACAACATACAATCAAACCCCCAACTTGCAAAAAAAGCACACAGAAGCAGCACAATGCAAAGTACCTGCTCCTACCTTATCAACACTAGCAGCATCTTTGAAAAGCACAAATCCAAATCCTCTTGATCTTCCAGTCACTGGATCTGTTTTAATTGTACAGTCTACAACTTCCCCAAATCGAGACAAATATTCAGTCAGATCTTTCTTGCTTGTATCCCAGCTCAAGCCTCCAATAAACATTTTACTAGAAATAAAGTTATTTTTTAAAAAAAAGATTAGCAGCACCTCAAGGATTACTTCAGTTCTGGAATTATGTTTAACTACGAAATAACTGGGGGGGGGGCGTTTAGCCGTATATGCAAGTAATTCAATCCGTGTATACACATCACATATAAACAAAAGACCACAAATCCCCCCAAATTCCATCGAGGTCACTTATTCGAAACAGTGGACATTTTGCTCACCATACTGCATAATACGAAATTTAAGCGAGGCCAACCAAGTTAGTTCTACATTGATTTAGTATTAGAAATCCAACTTCCTAACCCGATCCCTCACAACTTCGGTCCACCCCCTTCCACAGCTGTCAAGGCTATGTTACACCTAAAAAACTCATAACGCGTTCTGGGGATCCGGGTACCAGTCACACACTGATTCCCAAACTAAGAATTCCCTAAACTCTCCCCAGTAAAACTGTGCGGGGGGCCCTAACACAGACACAATAAAAAGGCGGCGGCAGCTGCAGCATGTGGCGCAGCGAGGCCGGCCCCTCCCCCTCGGGCCCCACGCGGCGCCTGCGCACTCGGGACATAGACGCCGCCGCCCTCCTCCTCCAACTCCTCCGCCCTTCCCCCACCTTCCGCGGGCCTCTCGAGGCACCCCCTCCGTCTCCTACTTTCCTCTTCCCTCCAAGCTAGTGCGGCCCAGCGGGCACGCGGGGAATCGACCCGGGGCAAGAACCGGGGCAGCACGCGGCTCCCGAGGGATGAAGGGCGCGTGCGGCGCGCTGGGGGAGGGGGAAGAGAGGAGAAGCGTGCGGTACCCGTCATCCTGCTGATTCTTGCTCGCGTTGATCTTGGATCCCTCTGCGAATTCCTCTATGTTGCTGTACTCGTTCATATCCTCCATGGTGGCGGAGTTGTCGGCCGTGTGGTGCTGGCGCGCAGTCCGGGTCGCGGCAGCAGCGGCGGCGGAGCGTTGTATGGAGCTGGATTTAAAATGGCGGCGGAAGAGATCCGGGCGCCGCCTGCGCCCTCCCTTTATAGCCGCCCCGCCCGCCAATCGGGAGGGCTGCTGGGCGGTGACGTGGCGCTGGGCCCGGCGCGCCCCCTGCCGGGCGGAGCTGGGAGCGAGCGAAGGGAGGAGCGGGGCGAGCTGCCGCGGCGGCCGCGGCCGCCAATGGGAAAGGCTGCGGGAGGCTAAAGTAGCGGGAGCGGAGGGGAACAATGGCGGCGGCACATGGGAAAGCCGGGGCGGGACCTCCATCGCGGCCCTCCCGGTGAGGAGCGAGGTCGTGGGTGAGGGGACGCGGGCTTAAGATGAGAGAAGCGTCAGAAGAGAAAAACGAAGGGGCGAAAAGTCCTGGGGTCAAAAATCCCGAGCAGCGCCGTCGCAGGGCCACAGTCCCTCTTGTCTTGAGAGCCTTTGTCTCTGGCGTCCGGTCCAGCCCACTCCTAGCAAAGAGCCGTCAACCCCGCCTTTTTCCAAAGCCCTCGGTCCCCCAGTGCGGACTGCTGCGGTGGCGGCTGCTGCTATCGATTAGCACCGTGGCCGGGGTGCTCCGGAAAAAGGTGGACTGCGCCCGGCGCCGGCGGCTGAGACAGCGAGCGCACCCGCCCGCCCGTCTGCCGCGCGCACGCGTGTTTTGTCCTCGAGCTGGCTGGAACCAGCCGAACAGGAAGCGGGCGCGCGGCGGCCCCTCCGGGCAGCGGCGCGGCGCGGGTGCCTCTTCCGCTACCGCGGCAGGCGCGCGGGCCGAGGAGGGGCGGCGGGCCTCCCTAACCGATCGGCCGGAGCCCGGGCCAACGCAGTCAGGCAAACCAGTCCCGGCACGGCCTCTTTTGCTGGCTGAGGACGGGAGGAGGGGCGCGAGCCCGATCAGGTTACTGTAAATATGCAAAAGCGGAGGCAGTGGGCGGGGAGGGGGCTAGGTGCCGTAGAGGGCAAGGGGCACTCACATCCCCGGCGCGCCACTCGCGGGGCTCCCGTCTGCACGTGCCCCGGGCCTCTCCCGCTCGCTCAACCAGTCTGCGGAGAGGGCGCGCGCGCCCGCGCACCCGGCTCCCGCGTTCGCTTCTTTGTTCCCGCCCACGCGAGGCCCATTTTGACGGATCGGGTTCGAGGCTCTCTGGTGGCCAATCGGCGTCGACGCCTTTACCTCCCCCCACCCCCTCGGAACTCCGCGAAGGCCGCCCCTTTTCCCTGCCCACGTGGTCTCGGCCTCCGGCCCTAGGCAGCTAGGTAGTTCAGGGCGCCTGTGCGGCCGTCTTATCCACCTTCAGGGGCGCGGAGGTGGCCCTGTTCCTCGTGCTGCGGGACGCACGCGGCTGCCGGGTGGGAGGTTCTTGCGGGGCTGTCGGAAGCCCAGGACTGTGCTGGGGGCGCAGTGTGCGCCGCCCTCCGCCCTTCCTTCCAGTAGGCCGATTCCGGTAGTTGCATCCGGTAGGGAAATGGTCGTGCTTTCCGTGCCCGCCGAAGTCACTGTGATCCTGTTAGATATCGAAGGTACCACAACCCCGATTGCTTTCGTGAAGGTGAGGGGCGGAAGGGAGCGGGGAAGTGACTTGTGCTTAAAAGCAATTAAAAACATTTTTTTAAGTGTCGCATACCTTGTACCAGAGACATGAGGCGTAGGAGAGGCGGTGTGGCTTTGCACCCGCTGTGGGGTGGGGGGAAGTAGTGCGGCGGGTTGCGGGAATGGTTTTCCTCACCGTACTCTGTTCGTCCTCCCCAGTCCCTGCCCTTGGTTCAATGCAGATGGATGGGAAAGGGGTGGAGATGGTGGCGAAAAAGGGCGGAGGAGGGCAGATCCGCCCGGGTGGGGAGAGGGGACATGGGCGCCCCCCGCCGGCCAGGTATGCGCCCCGTCGCCCCGCAGGTGAGCGCCTGTTTGGCTCTGGGTTGGGCCCATCTAGGCGGCAGCCGCGATGGAGTGGTCCTGGAGGCTTCTAGTCCCGCAAAACGTAGACTGAAGTGTCAAGATGACTTTTCAGTTAGCCCTGGTATCTTGGGCCGTGGTGGTTACTTTTCGCCCCCTCCCACTCCTGCTATTAGTGTGCCGAACTGCACTCTTCATGTTATTGGGCTAGACACTGCGGAACGCTGTGCTGATTTATTAAGCTATAGAACAAACATGTCTAGATTCCGTTCATTTTCCTCTGAAAACCATGGAAACTTGAACCTCTTACCCATAGCCTCTATCCTAGCCTCTGTCACTATTAACCAAACAATTGTCTACACCTAATTCGTAAACTTATAGCTCTGCATTATAGCAGGGCTTTTAAAAAAATACCTGTATTCTATCAGTAGATATTAAATATTAATATAACTTTAAAAAGAATTCCTCGGGCCTAGTCTACGCTTTACTCGACTTATAGAGTTTTAAGATGAAAGCATTAACTAGGATAGTTAAACAATAGATATTGCAAATAATAGATATTGTTTACAATGTAGGGAAAACCCATCTTCCAACAAATTGAGCAGTCTGAGTTTAAAATTTTTTTTAGTTTTATTTTTAAAATTGCCTGTGAAGAATGATTTTTTTGATGTGGCTTATAATGTAAAATCAGTGTACACTTTTAGGACTCCAATATAACAACCACTTACAAATTTTTTAAAAGAATCACAGTACCATCTTAGCACAAGTTCTTAAGAAATCTAGTTTGACATTTTTTTCTGTTTTTAATCACACCAGAGGCCTCTGCAGAAATAGTCAGGATTGACCAAATGCTGGTAATGGAGTTGACTTATTTTTTCTTAATGACTGACAGAATAACCGCTTTCTCAGAGTTTTCAGAGAGAAAAGGATCCCTCATCTTTGTGGGTTATAGTTCACAGCTTATTTACTCCACCAGGAATAATGACAGGAGAGGTAGTGATGCGGCATAAGATCATGTACCATTTTGGAAAGTTGATTAGGGACTAGGATACCTCATGCAAATCAGTTTTGTAACAAAACATAGGTCCCTCTCCCACCTCTCCACTCCCCAGCCAATCCTTTCTTTTGCCAGATGACATTAGCCACTTCTTGAAATCTTCGTTATGGTAGATTTATCCTGACATCTTTCTGAGAGTTAAAATGTCTTCATGGCCTAAATAGATTTTTTTTTTTTGAGTTTGACACTGATCTATAGGTAAAGTCAAGGCAGCCTGCAAAAAATGATTTTGGGGGGTTTTGTTCATTTCTTTTTCTTTTTCTTTTTTTTTTTTAAAGATTTTATTTATTTATTTGACAGAGAGAGAGAGAGCGAGAGAGGGAACACAAGCAGGGGGAGTGGGAGAAGGAGAAGCACGCTTCCCGCGGAGCAGGGAGCCCGATGCGGGGCTCGATCCCAGGACCCTGGGATCATGACCTGAGCCGAAGGCAGATGCTTAATGACTGAGCCACCCAGGCGCCCCCATTTATTTTTCAAATTTAATTATGTTAATCACCATACATTACATCCTTAGTTTTTGATGTAGTGTTCCATGATTCATTGTTTGTGTATAACACCCAGTGCTCCATTCAGTACGTGCCCTCTTTAATACCCCTCACCAGGCTCACCCATCCCCCCAACCCCTCCCCTCTAGAACCCTCAGTTTGTTTCTCAGAGTCCATAGTCTCTCATGGTTTGTCTCCCCCTCTGATTTCACCGCCTTCATTTTTCCCTTCCTACTATCTTTTTTTTTTTTTTAACATGTAATGTATTATTTGTTTCAGAGGTACAGGTCTGTGATTCAACAGTCCTACACAGTTCACATCGCTCACCATAGCACATAACCCTCCCCAGTGTCTATCACCCAGCCACCCCATCCCTCCCACCCCCCACCACTCCAGCAACCCTCAGTTTGTTTCCTGAGATTAAGAATTCCTCATATCAGTGAGATCATATGATATATGTCTTTCTCTGATTGACTTATTTTGCTTAGCATAATACCCTCTAGTTCCATCCACATCATTGCAAATGGCAAGATTTTATTTTTTTTTTGATGGCTGCATAATATTCCATTGTATATATATACCACATCTTCTTTATCCATTCATCTGTTGATGGACATCTTGGCTCTTTCCATAGTTTGGCTATTGTGGACATTGCTGCTATAAACTGGGGTGCATGTACCCCTTCGGATCCTACATTTGTATCTTTGGGGTAAATACCCAGTAGTGCAATTCCTGGGTCGTACGGTAACTATTTTCAACTTTTTGAGGAACCTCCATACTGTTTTCCAGAGTGGCTGCACCAACTTGCATTCCCACCAATAGTGTAGGCAGGTTCCCCTTTCTCCGTATCCCCGCCAACATCTGTCATTTCCTGACTTGTTAATTTTAGCCATTCTTACTGGTGTGAGGTGGTATCTCATTGAGGTTTTGATTTGGATTTTCCTGATGACGAGCAATGTTGAGCACTTTTTCATGTGTCTGTTGGCCATTTGGATGTCTTCTTTGGAAAAATGTCTGTTCATGTCTTCTGCCCATTTCTTGATTGGATTCTTTGTTCTTTGGGTGTTGAGTTTAATAAGTTCTTTATAGATTTTGGATACTAGCCCTTTATCTGATAGTCATTTGCAAATATCTTCTCCCATTCTGTCAGTTGTCTTTTGGTTTTGTTGACTGTTTCCTTTGCTGTGCAAAAGCTTTTTATCTTGATGAAGTCCCAATAGTTCATTTTTGCTCTTCCCTTGCCTTCAGCGATGTTTCTAGGAAGAAGTTGCTGTGGCTGAGTTCGAAGAGGTTGCTGCCTGTGTTCTCCTCTAGGATTTTGATGGACTCCTGTCTCACATATAGGGCTTTCATCCGTTTTGAGTCTATCTTTGTGTGTGGTGTAAGAAAATGGTCGTTTCATTCTTCTGCATGTGGCTGTCCCAATTTTCCAAATTTTCCATTTGTTGAAGAGACTGTCTTTTTTCCATTGGACATTCTTTCCTGCTTTGTTGAAGATTAGTTGACCATAGAGTTGAGGGTCCATTTCTGGGTTCTCTATTCTGTTCCATTGATTTATGTGTCTGTTTTTGTGTCAGTACCATACTGTCTTGATGATTATGGCTTTGTATTAGAGCTTGAAGTCCGGAATTGTGATGTCACCAGCTTTGCTTTGCTTTTTCAACATTCCCCTGTTATTCAAGGTCTTTTCTGGTTCCATACAAATTTTAGGATTATTTGTTCCATTTCTTTGAAAAAAGTTGATGGTATTTTGATAGGGATTGCATTAAATGTGTAGATTGCTCATGAGCATGGAACGTTTTTCCATTTCTTTGTGTGTTCCTCAATTTCTTTCATGAGTATTTTACAGTTTTCTGAGTACAGATTCTTTGCCTCTGGTTAGATTGATTCCTAAGTATCTTATGGTTTTGGTGCAACTGTAAATGGGATCGACTCCTTAATTTTCTTTCTTCTGTCTTGTTGGTGGTGTATAGAAATGCCACTCATTTCTGTGCATTGATTTTATATCCTGCCACTTTACTAAATTCCTGTATGAGTTCTAGCAGTTTTGGGGTGGAGTCTTTTGGGTTTTCCACATAAAGTATCATATCATCTGCAAAGAGTGAGAGTTTGACTTCTTCTTTGCCGATTCAGATGCCTTTCATTTCTTTTTGTTGTCTGATTGCTGTGGCTAGGACTTCTAGTACTATGTTGAATAGTAGTGATGATAGTGGACAACCCTGCTATGTTCCTGACCTTAGGGGGAAAGCTCTCAGTTTTTCCCCATTGAGAGTGATATCAGCTGTGGGTTTTTCATAGATGGCTTCCCCTCTATCCTACTACACTCTGAAGAGTTTTAATCAAGAAAGGATGCTGTACTTTGTCAAATGCTTTTTCTGCATCTATTGAGAGGATCATATGGTTCTTCTTTCTTTTATTAACGTATCACATTGATTGATTTGCAGATGTTGAACCAATCTTGCAGCTCAGGAATAAATCCCACTTGGTGGTGGTGAATAATCCTTTTAATGTACTGTTGGATCCTGTTGGCTAGTATTTTGGTGAGAATTTTTGCATCCATGTTCATCAGGGATATTGGTCTGTAATTCTCCTTTTTGATGGGGTCTTTGTCTGATTTTGGAATCAAGGTAATGGTGGCCTCCTAAAATGAGTTTGGAAGTTTTCCTTCCATTTCTATTTTTTGGAACAGTTTCAGAAGAATAGGGATTAATTCTTCTTTAAATGTTTGGTAGAATTCCCCTGGGAAGCCATCTGGCCCTGGGCTCTTGTTTGTTGGGAGATTTTAGATTACTGCTTCAATTTCCTTAGTGGTTATAGGTCTGTTCAGGTTTTCTCTTGCTTCCTGGTTCAGTTTTGGTGGTTGATACATCTCTAGGAATGCATCCATTTCTTCCGGATTATCTAATTTGCTGGCATATTGTTGCTCATATGTTCTTATAATAGTTTGTATTTCTTTGCTGTTGGTTGTGATCTCTCCTCTTTCATTCATGATTTTATTTATTTGGGTCATTTCTCTTTTCTTTTGATGTCTGGCCGGGGGTTTATCAATCTTGTTAATTCTTTCAAAGAACCAGCTCCTCGTTTCATTGATCTGTTCTGCTGTTCTTTTGGTTTCTATTTCATTGATTTCTGCTTTGATCTTTATTATTTCTCTTCTCCTGCTGGGGTTAGGCTTTATTTGTTGTTCGTTCTCTAGCTCCTTTAGGTGTAGGGTTAGGTTGTGTGTTTGAGACCTTTCTTGTTTCTTGAGAAAGGCTTGTATTGCTATATACTTTCCTCTTAGGACCGCCTTTGCTGCATCCCAAAGATTTTGAACAGTTGTGTTTTCATTTTCATTTGTTTCCATGAATTTTTTTAATTCTTCTTTAATTTCCTGGTTGACCCATTCATTCTTTAGTAGGATGCTCTTTAGCCTCTATGTATTTGAGTTCTTTCTGACTTTCTTCTTGTGATTGAGTTCTAGTTTCAAAGCATTTTGGTCTGAAAATATGCAGGGAATGATCCCAGTCTTTTGGTACCGGTTGAGACCTGATTTGTGACCTAGGATGTGATCTATTCTGGAGAATGTTCTATGGGCACTAGAGAAGAATGTGTATTCTGTTGCTTTGGGATGGAATGTTCTGAACATATCTGTGAAGTCTGTTTGGTCCAATGTGTCATTTAAAGTCTTTATTTCCTTGCTGATCTTTTGCTTAGATGATCTGTCCATTTCAGTGAGGGGGGTGTTAAAGTCCCCTACTATTATTGTATTGTTGTCGATGTGTTTCTTTTTGTTATTAATTGGCTTATATAGTTGGCTGCTCCCACGTTAGGGGCATAGATATTTACAATTGTTAGATCTTCTTGTTGGATAGACCCTTTAAGTAGGATATAGTGTCCTTCCTCATCTCTTATTACAATCTTTCGTTTAAAATCTAATTTGTCTGATATAAGGATTGCCACCCCAGCTTTTTTTTTGGTGTCCATTAGCATGGTAAATGGTTTTCCACCCCTTCACTTCAATCTGGGGATGTCTTTGGGTCTAAAATGAGTCTCTTGCAGGCAGCATATCAATGGGTCTTGTTTTTTTTATCCAGTCTGATACCCTGTGTCTTTTGATTGGGGCATTTAGCCCATTTACATTCAGGATAACTATTGAAAGATATGAATTTAGTGCCATTGTATTGCCTGTAAGATCACTGTTATTGTATATTGTCTGTGTTCCTTTCTGGTCTTTGTTGCTTTTAGGCTCTCTCTTTGCTTAGAGGACCCCTTTCAATATTTCTTGTAGGCCTGGTTTTGTGTCTGCAAATTCCTTTAGTTTTTGTTTGTCCTGGAAGCTTTTTATCTCTCCTATTTTCAGTGACAGCCTAGCTGGATATAGTATTCTTGGTTGCATATTTTTCTCATTTAGTGCTCTGACTATATCATGCCAGTCCTTTCTGGCCGGCCAGGTCTCTGTGGATAGGTCTGTTTCTAGTCTAATGTTTCTACCGTTGTAGGTTACAGATCTCTTGTCCCGAGCTGCTTTCAGGATTTTCTCTTTGTCTCTGAGACTCGTGGGTTTTACTATTAGATGTCGGGGTGTTGACCTATTTTTATTGATTTTGAGGGGGGTTCTCTGTGCCTCCTGGATTTTGATGCCTGTTTCCTTTCCCAAATTAGGGAAGTTCTCTGCTATAATTTGTTCCAATATACCTTCTGCCCCTCTCTTTCTTCTTCTGGGATCCCAATTATTCTAATATTGTTTCATCTTATGGTATCACTTATCTCTCAAAATTCTGCCCTCGTGATCCAGTAGTTGTTTATCTCTTTTTTTCAGCTTCTTTATTCTCCATCGTTTGGTCTTCTATATCACAAATTCTCTCTTCTGCCACATTTATCCTAGCAGTTAGAGCCTCCATTTTTGAGTGCACCTCATTAATAGCTTTTTTGATTTCGACTTGGTTAGATTTTAGTTCTTTTATTTCTCCAGAAAGGGTTTCTCTAGTATCTTTCATGCTTTTTTCAAGCCCAGCTAGTATCTTTATGATTGTCATTCTAAACTCTAGTTTGTACATCTTACTAATGTCCGTATTGATTAAGTCCCTGGCAGTTGGTACTGCCTCTTGTTCTTTTTTTTTTGAGGTGATTTTTTCCGTATTGTCATTTTGCCCAGAGGAGAATAAATGAATGAGAGAACAAAATGCTAACAGGGTAACAATAACCCCAGAAAAATATACACTAAACAAATCAGAAGAGACCTGAAACCGGGGGGAAAGAAAGGGAAAGAAAGAAAAAAGAAAAAAAAAGAAAAAGATAAAAAAAATATGATCAAATATGATCAGGCTGGTGAATCGATCAGTGCCACACATTAAATTTTGGGCTTATTTTGGTCTGTTAGAAGAAACTGCCTCCCAAAATTTTAAAGAAAAAAAATATATATGTTCAAAAATAAGGGTAAATACGATGAAGGGATGAAATATGATTGTAAAGATGAAAATTATAAGAGCTTATAAAAGGAATTGATAATATAAGAGGTTGGTTGAAGAAAGAAAGAAGAGAAATTAAAAAAAAAGAAAAAGGAGAGAATGTGATCAGGCAGGAGACTAGAACAAAGCCATACACTAGAGACTTAGGGTATATTTTGGTCTGTTAGAAGCAACTGTATCCCAAAATTTTAAAGACAGAACAACTTATATATACATACCAAAAATAAAGGTCAAGTACTATGAAGGGTTAGAATATGACTCTAAAAATGAAAAACAAAAAAGATTTTTAAAAAAGGGATTGATAAGATGTTGGTTGAAAACGGGAAAAAGAAAAATTCAAAAAAAATAGAAAAAGAAAAAATAAAGATAATTAAAAAAATTAACTTTGAAAGACTAAAGAATCAGGGGGAAAAAACCATGAATTCTATGTGCAGTATTCCCCTAGCACTGGAGTTCTGCCGTTCTCATTGATCCGTAAACTTGGTCTTGGCTGGCTGTTCTTGCTGATCTTCTGGGGGAGGGGCCTGTTGCTGTGGTTCCCAAATGTCTTTGCGGGAGGCGGAATTGCCCCGCCCTTGCCCGGTCTGGGCTAAGTAATCTGCTTGGTTTGCTCTCCTGAGCTTTTGTTCCCTGCAAGCTGTCCGTAGAGCTTTGGAGGACGAGAGTGAAAATGGTGGCTTCCCAATCTCCGCCCCGGAGGAGCCTAGAACTCGGGGCCCGACTCCTCAGTGTGCCTCCAGAGAAAAGCAGTCAGTCACTCCCGTCTCCCCGGTCTCCGGCCACACTTTGTGCTCACCCGGCCTGTTACCACGCATTTCTATCTCTGGCACACGACCCCGTGTGGAGTCTCCAAACCCAGCAGATCCCTGCGGTGCGCTCCCGCGCCACTCCTCCCGGAGGAGGAAAGGGAGTCTCCCCGGATCTGCCACTTGTTGGGTCCCTCCTGGAGAAACAGTGGCCGGACTGTGCCACCGATCACGGTTTATGGCAACCCCGAGCTGAGAGCCCGCACCTCGGCTCAGTCTCTGCAGCCGGCTTCCCCGCTCTGATACGTGGGAGCTCTGCCACGCTGAGGCACCCCCGGTCTTTCTGTGATCCCGAGGGTCCTGAGACCACATTGTCCCATGATGGTTCCACCCCCCGCTTAGCCACTGGAGCGACGTCCCTCAGCGGAGCAGACTTCTAAACTTTCCAATTTTGTGCTCCATGGCTCTATCACTTGCCAGAAGCAGCTGACAGAGGCCCCCTCCCCCCGCCGTCTATCCTCCGAATATCGCCTCGGATTCACTTCTCCGCATGTCCTACCTTCCAGACAGTGGTCGCTTTTCTGTTCAGAGAGTTGCTACTATTCTTTTCTTCAATCTCCTGTTGAGTTTGTAGGTGTTTAGAATGGTTTGATCCCTATCTAGCTGAATTCCTGGGACCAGACGAAATTTAGGTCTCCTACTCCTCCGCCATCTTGCTCCTCGAGATTCGGTTTTGTTTATTTTTTAAAATTTATTTTTTTTAATTTAAATTCAAGTTAGGGTATTACTAGTTTCAGGGTAGAGTTTAGTGATTCATCAGTTGCATATAACACCCAGTGTTCATTTCAGGGGTTTTGTTTAAAGGATGGTTTCTTGTGCTTTGTCCTGTAATCTATTTTTATTTTATTCACATTAATTATTAATCTGTTATAATCTAATAAGCTATTATTAATTTGTTACAGATTAGTTTTTCAAAACTGATGTTTCCACAAGTATATTCAGAAGAACGTTAAGTCTATGTGGATATATATAGTAATTTTGCAAAAAAGGATTCCATTATTAAGTGCACTTTTGGGAGATGTTAGGATATACATATTCAACTGGTTTCTTTATTGCACAACTTCTCAGAGCCTTTATATCATACACATACATGCACACATATGCTTAATGAGTCTTCAAGAGAGTGACATTTCACAAATTTACTTGAACAAAAAACTTTTAGCAGAGTATGTCAAGGATTAATCTTTTTTAAAAAACACCTTTAAAGAGATACTAAATCATATCCTTCTTGAATCTCTGAGCATGGAGGTGGGAATTGGGAGATGTTTGTTCTACTTTGGACCTTATAAGTCACATCAGGTGTGTGGAACATATAGCCCTACTTCCTGTGGAAACAAGCATCGAGTACTATATATATATATGTGACTTGTATACTTGACTCATTCTCAAACTCTGTGAGGTGTGTGTGCATTGTCCACGTTTTACTCATAGGAAACTAAGATTCTTAAAAATTGAACAGTATGACTGGAATTTGAACCCAAATTGCCTGCCTGAGAAGCTCTTACTCTTTACATTATTACACTTGACCTCTAAAGTGGAAACCACAGTGCTTGTTCTCTGTCTTTGCTTGGCTTCTGTATATGTTAAATGACCCAGTTGATATGAGAAAACTTGAATCAACCTAAAGTACCTTAAAAGGATATGGTAACAAATTTCAGTTTATATATATATATATATTTTTAAAGATTTTATTTATTTATTTGACAGAGAGAGACACAGCGAGAGAGGGAACACAACCAGGGGAGTGGGAGAGGGAGAAGCAGGCCTCCCGTCGAGCAGGGAGCCCAGTGTGGGGCTCGGTCCCAGGACCCTGGGATCATGACCTGAGCTGAAGCCAGGCGCTTAACCGACTGAGCCACCCAGGCGCTCCCAAATTTCAGTTTATACTACCTCTTGCTGATAGGTTTAGTAGTGAAGCCTTGAGCCACAGTAACTATAGTTGAGTCTTTATTTGGAGATTTGGTTCTCTAGTCAGTGTATACTTTGAAAATTGAATATGTCAGAAATTGCCCTAGAAAGACTCTTAGGAAGTATTCCTCTTTGGAGACTGATTTCCATTTTTCAGTAAGCCATGCATTAATTTTTCCTTTAGGTTGGAAACATATCCCTGCTTCTTCCCTGGGACATCAGAGGAAGTAGTTGGTTTGGGATTTGGTGATATAAATGAAAAAATACGTTGTGTCAAACATTAGCCTCATACTGTGCCACTCACACTGTAAGAGACACTGGGGAACTTAAACTATTCCACTGGGGAACAGAACACCGCATTGAGTGCAATAACACAGATTGCCAGCACTGACTATGGTTATTTTTTCCTTTCCTCCTTTTTTTTTGGTCTGAGCACTTACAGTTAAATGTGTATATGATGCCCCTTAACTATATAACACGAACAGTCTGGGATATCTCATGGGATCCCCTAGAACCCTCTCAGTCTGGGAAGTGGTCTCTGGACAGCTTGCTGCTCTTTCGCGACGTGCCTCAGCCCTTCTGTGTCAGACAATAAAAAACAATGGTTTTATTTACCAGCTGTTATATCTTATTTTCTCTGAGTCATAGAGTTGTCAAATTTCTGGAACAGGAGGGGCTCCTAGCTAGGATCATGCAGTGAATGTTGCAACCAGCTAATTAATTTCTCATGAATTGATGCCTGGAGGGAGGTCCTATATGAGGTCATCCTAACTGGTTGGGAGCACAGCAGCTCTTGAGCCCCGCTTTCAGTTGCATATAACACCCAGTGTTCCCTGTGCATTTGAATCCTCAGCCTCCAGCCCTGCCCCTCACTGCAGGACATATGCTTCTGGAGTTGGTTTTCTTTTCACGTGCTAATTCTGATCCTTGTACAGTGCTGATCTCCCAGCACTTTTTGGTCATGTACACCATCAACAGAATTGGAGCAGGCAATAGAATTTATAAATTGTGGGGGCGCCAAATGTAAATATGTTTGCCTCAATGTGGTTAAGTCAGTTGAGTGTCTGACTCCTGATTTTGGCTCAGGTCATGATCTCAGAGTCATGGGATCAAGCCCCACATCAGGCTCTGAGCTCAGCAGGGAGTCGGTTGGGATTCTCTCCCTCTGCCCCTCTTCTCTCTCTCTCTCTCTCTCTCTCTCGTAAATAAATATTTTTTAAAAAGTATTTATAGGGTGCCTGGGTGACTTAGTCGTTAAGTATCTGCCTTCGACTCAGGTCATGATCCCAGGGTCCTGGGATTGAGCCCACATGGGGCTCCCTGCTCAGCAGGAAGTCTGCTTCTCCCTCTCCCATTCCCTCTGCTTGTGTTCCTGCTCTCGCTATCTCTCTGTCAAATAAAATCTGTTGTTGTTTTTTTTAAAGATTTTATTTATTTATTTGACAGAGAGAGAGAACAAGTAGGCAGAGCGGCAGGCAGAGGGAGAGGGAGAAGCAGGCTTCCCGCCGAGCAGGAGCCTGATGCGGGGCTCGATCCCAGGACCCTGGGATCATGACCTGAGCTGAAGGCAGACGCTTAACGGCTGAGCCACCCAGGCGCCCCTCAAATAAATAAAATCTTAAAAAGAATTTATAAATTGTGTATACATACTATTATTATTATGTTACATTGAAATTTGAAGATGAGATTAGAATAATAAATGTGAACAAACGTTATACTCTCTTCCCTTACCCCATTGAATCATCTTGCATGCCCCATGGAGTCACCACTTGAATTTTGTCCGTGGTGTTGTAATATTCATTTTCTAACTTTGTACCTTGTATTATTCCGGTGTGTTTAGTCTGTTAGCCTATGAAATAACACCGTCACTGGTTATCCTGTCAGGAACCTTCAACTATTGTTTCTGGGTTTGGAGAAAATTATCCTCTTTTTTTTGAAAATACTCTTGAATTTGGTGGCTTTCCTGTTGTTATGTGTTGACATGTGCATGTAACATGTACATGCAACAACAGTTGAGGTGGTTCTGTTCTACAGGGTCACTGAGAACCCCATATTAGCAAGAAATGACTCCTTGCCCCTAAAGAAAATACAGGGCTTGGTTCCTGTGAGCCTCTGGTCACAACATTTCTGTGAACTGATCAATATGTAACCTTGTCTTATGTGTGTTTCTGTTTCCCTTATTTAATATATATTGTTGATTGATTAACATTGAGCTCACAGCCAGTGGTACTGTAACTCTGCTTTAACGAAGCCTATCTAAACACATGTATTTTCTCCCTAAGGCCCAGCAGTTTCTTGTGCTCAGGACCACTAGGCAGCACTTCAGCATTTTGCTTGGGGGCCATTTTGAAGTGCAAAATCATCAACAGAAGGCACAAAATGCAAAAAATATGGCACTACATAGACTCTGAAAAGGATGTTTGTTTAAACTACAAGAGGTGAAATAAGGCATATTGTCACTTTGTGCTGGGAATGTGTACAATGAAGTGTTTACAGATTTTTGCCACATGCACATGTACTTATTTCTGAATGATGAGCAAACTGCAGCAAGTATTTTGCGGTTACAAATAAGTTTTAGTGAGTAGGAGAATTTGCAAGTATGGAATGCACCAATAATGAGGACTGACAGTATAGAGTAGTAGTTACATGTATGGGCTTGGACGCTATACCGGTCTGGATTAGCATCCTGGCTCCTCTCTATGTGTTTTATGGCAAGTTAATGTCTCTGAGGGTAGGTACATATTTCCTCAGCTGTATTATGGGGATATCTACCTCATAAGGCTATTATGGACATTTAATGGGTGCTTAGCCCTTAAAAAAAAAACTTTGTAAAATGAATGAATATGTTTACGTCAATATTTCATCTACCATTCCAATAAATCTTGTTAGGGAATAGTGGGCAGGGGACATGTTTTTCATCTATGCCTTAGGAAAACTTTGTGCTTGAGAATAAAATCTTGGTAATAATTAAGAAGATCCCGTTCACTGAAAATATGAATCTGATTGGGATTTTTGCCCCTAAAATATTTTAAGTGGGGGCATGGTGGGTCCCCTAGCCAAAGGCTCTTTATAGCTGTGCTTCTCAGACTTGAGTGTATATACAAATCATTTAGGGATCTTGCTAAAATGTAGTTTCTGATTCAGGAGATCTGGAATGGGACTTGAACTTTTCACAGGTGCCCAGATGCTGCTGCCTTGCTGCTCCCCGTACCACACTTCAAGTATTGAGGCTTCATACACATTTGTAAGTCATACCTATATGTAGGCCTGTTAGCCCTGCTTTTTTCTAATGGTTCATTTCATATGATAAAGTAGACCAAGCAAGAGAGTATAGATGAATTAGAGGAGATCTCCATCAACATTAACAGAACCACGACCTCTTAGAGGTTAAGTTAGTTGGTTATGGAGAGAACAAGGTAATGCAGTAAGCCTGGTAGACAACAAAGCATTATACGAGTGGCCACTTCCCAGCTTTAGCAAATCATCTTCCAGAACTGAAGTGTAAAGAAAGCAGAAGCACTGTTCGTTCTTCAGGGACAAAAAGAATGTTAGCAAGGAGTTATGTGTACTTACAGGACCAACTAGATAGTACACTTGAATGTTTATTTAATTGAATGTGTATGTACGATAGGGACCTGCGTAATAAGCTTTTGGGATAGTATCCTGGCAGATGGGCAGGTAAATAGTGCTTTGCTAAACCTGTTGTATTAGTTTCCCATGGTTGCTGTAACAAAATTACCACAGACTTAGTGGTTTAAGACAATACAGACTTACCGTGTTACACTTCTGGAGGGTCAACTCTGAAATGGATCTCTCTGAGTTAAAATCAAGGTGTTGGGGGGGTTGTGTCCCTTCTGAAAATTTTAGAAAATTCTAGAAAAATTTCCCTGCCTTTCCCACTTCTAGAGGCTGCCCACATTTCCTGGTTCATGGGCCTTTCCTCTGTCTTCAGAGCCAGCAGCATAGCATCTTCAGGCCAGTCTCTCACTCTCTGAGTTTCCTACTTCTCTTTACCTTTAAGGATCCTTGTAATTATATCAGGCCCAACCACATCATTCAAGGATAATCTTCCCATCTTGATTCTTAATTTAATCATGCCCACAGTACTTTTGCCATATAAAGTAACATTCACAGGCTTTGGGATTTAGGATATGGCTATCTGAGAGTGGGGGAATTTTCCCTTCTACCATGTTTAATTAGCATAAACATTTCTAATAGATGCCTTTATAGGTTCTAGGCTACATAGGAATTAGAATTTATAATGGTTCCACTTTTGTTTTGAAATTTGTCAGTAATGGTGTTGGATGCAATCTATAATATTTTCTTTAAGACTTATAATATTTTCTTTAAGATATGACAGATTTTTATTTTTATTTTTTATTTATTTATTTATTTTTTAAAGATTTTATTTATTTGAGACAGAGAGAATGAGATACAGAGAGCATGAGAGGGAGGAGAGTCAGAGGGAGAAGCAGACTCCCTGCCGAGCAGGGAGCCCGATGCGGGACTCGATCCCGGGACTCCAGAATCATGACCTGAGCCGAAGGCAGTCGCTTAACCAACTGAGCCACCCAGGCGCCCAAGATTTGACAGATTTTTAAATATATTATTAATATTTTTGTATATAAATTCTATATATATTATGTAAATATGAATGTATATTATATATTTTTATATATATCTGCTTATATACTTTTCCTGGGGTTGGTTTAATATTTTTTGAGATACAATTTATTTTAAAACACTTTTAGAAATGAATAATGTATTCTTGATTGTTTAACGATGGTTGTAATTTTATAATTCTTTTATAGTTCAGTATATTTTAGGGGATAATAATTGAGAAATATTGAAGTTGACATTTCTTTCTCATGAAAACTGCTATGTTAATTTTATGGTCTTTTAGGAAGAGAGCTTGTGCTGTCTGATAGTATATCCCAACTCGGTTAAACATCCATTTGATAAGTATTGCGTCTAATGTTTTCAGCACTGAGAGGTATATTATGCTCATTCTGCCCTCAATAGGAAACTGCTAGAAGACAACCCTCAAGGGACAGCAAAACTTCCTTCTACCTGTGCTGTTTATTATTGACACCTGCAATTGAGTCATGTTCCCGGTCTTCATTCACTCTATGAACTTATTAGGCTTTTTCACCTGCAAGGATGAGGTTATAGGATCTGTTGTGCTTATGAAGTGGTGATGAAGATTGAATGAAGTGAATGCAAAAGCCTCTGAAAATTATAAAGCTCTGTGGAAACACTGATTATAATGCAAGAAGTACCAGACTAATACAGAAAGTGCTTGTGAAGGGTCAGTAAGGAAAACGGGGAACTAACATTTAGTGAAACCCACCTGCTCCACATTTTTTCCCACCACGATACCTCCACCTCTGCTCCTTATGACCCTAGTCAAAAATATGGTAAGAATGAGACCCAGAACATGTCTAATCTCAAAGAATCTGTGGAAGCATTGAAATGGCAGGACTGTCTTGATAAGTTGCTATTGGTGATTTGCTTCACATTCCCCCAAACCTTCCCCGTTGCTTAATACTGTCTCCCAAAGGGAGATAGACCCATGGTGGTATGTGAGCAGAATTTTGTTGATTCAGCCAGAAACAAAGGGAAGAGCCTTTGGAGAATCATTATATTGGGTCTGAGTATATCAAGTGGATGGAAAGCACCACCAGCCTATATTTCTGGTCTCTTATTCTAGAACCTTTTGTGTCATGGCACTTGCATGATCTTTCCTTCCCTTCTGTCACATCTGTTTGAATACCTATCATGTGCCGGTCTCTGCTAGGGATCCCAAATCCTTAAGACCCAGCCATCACCCTCCTGGAACCTGGTAAGGAGGACAGGTACATAAATAGGTTGTCTTTGCACCGTGGAACTCCTTTGTGGTTTCCTGTTGGCTAAGAGATAAAGTTTCAACTCCTGAACTTCAGTGAACAGGGTTTTCCAATTCCCTATCCCTGTATTCTGTTGCACTTCTTAGAGCTGAACATGCCTGTCCAGGTCATGCTCTTTCATGCCTCCTTGTTCCTCCAGCCTGGAATGTAATACTTTTTTTCCCCTCCAAGTGCAGGTTGGTTCCATGTACTCATTACCGTAAAAAATATTGATTGGGCTAGGCTGTGGGCATATAGAGGTGAAACTTGCTTCTGCTCTCAGAGGACTTTGTTTAAGCAGGAATTTTCGAGTCCTCTCCCCTTTTTGCAGGGCCGTGTGTTTGCCACTGCAGCACTTACTGCCTTTGGGGTTGCATTTTTTTCCTGCCTTCCACAATACTGAGAGCTCCTTGTGGACAGAGCCTGAAGCCTTTAAAATATATATATATATATATATATTTTTTTTTTTTTTTTCAAAGACTTTATTTGCGAGAGAGAGCACGAGCGGGGAGCGGGAGAGGGAGAAGCAGGCTCCCGCCGAGCAGGGAGCCTAACATGGGACTTGATCCCAAGACCCTGGGATCGTGACCTGAGCCGAAGGCAGATGCTTAACTGACTGAGCCACCCAGGTGCCCCTATTTATTTATTTTTTTAAGGCTTTGTTTATTTATTTGAGAGAGAGCATGTGCGTGCCTGTGCATGGGTGGGGGTGGGGCGGGCAGAGGGAGAAGGAGAGGGAGAAGCAGGCTCCCCACTGAGCGGGGAGCCTGACACGGGACTCGATCCCAGGACTCTGAGATCATGACCTGAGCCGAAGGCAGATGCTTAACCAACTGTACACACAGGCACCCCTTTTAAAATTTTAGTAGCAACTGTTTAATTTCCTTATAAGATGGAAAGCTTGGTAGGTTATTAGGGTAATGATTTACAAGTATATAGCTTAACTTTGTACATATGAATTGATTGGGACCCAATACAACCTAAAACATAGAAATTCAGAACCACATAAGGCACATAAGGGATTCAGCCAATGTTTGGTGATGGTGATATGATGCATTCCAGAATGGGCATGGGCAGGGCTGGGATTAAGTTTCTCCTAGCCTCAGCTATCGTTGCTATTTCAGATTTCCTCAAGGTGCTGCTTTATCTTATTTGAAGTGCAACTTAGCTTAAGTGTTTCCAGAGTGACATTAGAATTTTCATTGAGCCAACATTTCTAAAACCTAGAGGTCCAAAGGAAGAAATTAGCTAAAAATGGACATTAAAAACTACGAAAGAGGGATACCTTGGCTGGCTTGGTTGGAAGAGCATGCAACTCTTGATCTCGGGGTTGTGAGTTAGAGCCCCATGTTGGGGGTGGAGTTTACTTAAAAAAAAAATCATGAAAGATAGAAATTTTATTCACAATTAAGTTAAAAAGCTAAATATATCATGCTATGGAAACTTGTATCTGTTATTTTGTGGATAGGGAAAGTGTTTTTTCCCCCCAGATTTTTCCTCAAAATAATTCATGCTTGTTATAAATTGCAAACATTACAGAAGAATATAATATAGAGAGTAAATGTCATCTTTTGCTCCTGCCACCCAGAGATGACCATTAAAAATTTGGTGAATATTCCTTCTGATTTTTTCCTATGCATGCAGTAATTGAGATTATTAAAAGAAATGTAGTCCAATCTACTCCCCAAAAGGCACCAATTATAATATGTAACCCTCACTTTTTAAATAAATGTAGGTAGGCCTCTGTCTTGCTCAGATAAGCTTGTTTTTTGTTGTTGTTTTTATTTTGTTTTTGCTCAGATAAACTTTTTAAGGACATACTGTATTTAGCTCTGAGAAGTCCTTCCTTGTCTGATGATTCTTAAAATTTTCCATTCTTACAGCTTACCTCATGTTCCCCCTTCACTAAAGGAAAAAAAGGCATTCTTTTTATAGTAAAAGCATATTTTTATGTAATGCTTTTGATTTTCGTGTTTATTAACTCTTTTAATTTTCAAAATTGGTTTTGGTGGAGGTAGGAGTCCGAAGAAGCCAACCCCCTGTGAGCCTGTTGTATCTGGTTCTCCATCACCGCTCTAAAGGGGGCGCCTGGGTGGCTCAGTTGGTTAAGCGACTGCCTTCGGCTCAGGTCATGATCCTGGAGGCCCGGGATCGAGTCCCGCAATCGGGCTCCCTGCTCGGCAGGGAGTCTGCTTCTCCCTCTGACCCTCCCCCCTCTCATGTGCTCTCTCTCTCATTAAAAATAAATAAATATTTAAAAAAAAAAAAAAAAAAAGAATGTTTGGATAGTCAGTCGCCCTGTCCTCAGAGGCCCTCGTGGGGCCTCCCGGGCCCTCTTCCCAGGGGACTCCATTTCAGAAACACGGATTTCTTTCCAAAGACAGAAGTCTTTAATACCAAAAAGGGTTCTTTGTCCTCTGGGTGTGTACATGAGGGGTTCATTAACTTGATTTTGTTTTCAATGATTCCTTACGCGCCTTTTAACAAGTTCCTTTTCTTAAGTCTAAAAAGTGTGGAGCTGACACCCTTCCCTGAGTAAAGAGAGACTAAGACACGTAGTTTGGACACTAATGGTAATCACGGCAGTGTGTCCTGGGTGGGACTTTGGAGAAGAGCCACAGTCAGGCCAGTGTTCGGCAGTTCACCGGTCCATGCTCCAAGAGGCTGGCTGACTCCTGGACTGGGCCTTATGTGGGTCTAAGTCATTGTAGGTTCATTTAAGCTCATTAGATCCCTGAAGCAGGATGATGAAGCTCTGGGATCTGGCTCTTCAAACTAAAAAAAAAAATCTGATTGATAAACTGGTACCATAGTCTATTAATTTGTACTTAACCTTTATGTGCTTATGTAAAATGGAATAATAGCACTTGTTTCATAAGGTTATTATGAGAATTGAAATGAGATCATTAAGACCATTCATTAATCAATTCGTTGCATAAATTTGGAGTGCTTGGTAGTTGAGGGAGAAGGTCCATGCTAAAGCTATGGATTTGAGGATCATCAGCAATAGATGGTATTTAAAATCTTGAGATTAGATGAAGTCACTAAAGATTGACTAGATAGAGATGTGCCTGGAATAGTAAGGGCTCAGTAAATGTTGGCAGTTACTCCCACTATTATTACAACTACTTGTATTATTACTACTATTTATTAGAAATGCTACAGAACTACAAGGTGAACCGAAATCTCTCATTTTCTTAGTGCAAATGTATTTGAGAAACCAAAGCTTTATTAGAAATTTCTGTAGAGACTATCAGGATCCAGGGACTTGGGTAATCCCATTGAGTAGGGCTCCCCAGTCATCCATCTGCAGAGCTGGATAGGCTTAGACATTGGGATTTGATAGGCCTGGATTTGAGTCCTGCCTTTACTTTGTACCAGCAGTGAAACCTTTTAGAACCTCAGCTTCTTCATGTGTTTAGAGGGATTACCTTGCAGGGATGGCAGGTGGATTCAAAAAGGTAATTATCAGGGTGCCTGGGTGGCTTAGTCGGTTAAGCCTCTGATTCTTGATTTCAGCTCAGGTCATGATTTCAGGGTTATGAGGTTGAGCCCCGCATTGGGCTCCAAGCTGGGCATGGAGCCTGCCTAAGATTCTTTCCTCCCCGGAGGCACCTGGGTGGCTCAGTCGTTGGGCGTCTGCCTTTGGCTCAGGTCATGATCCCAGGGTCCTGGGATCGAGCCCTCCATCGGGCTCCCTGCTCGGTGGGAGGCCTGCTTCTCCCTCTCCCTCTCCCTCTGCCTGCTGCTTGTGTTCCCTCTCTCACTGTGTCTCTTTGTCAAATAAATAAATAAATAAAATCTTAAAGAATATATATATATGTGTATATATATATTCTTTTCCCCTCTCTCTGTCCCTCCTTCCCCGCTCTCTAAAAAAATAAAAAAAAAAAAAATTGTCAATTCCTTCCCTTTCCCTTCCACTGCTAGGGGCTAGGACTTCAGGCCAATCAGGTTTCCTTCTCTGAAACTCCAGAGATACTGGTATTCTGTCCCTGTGCCTCTTCTAAAACCTTATCACAGCTACTAGCCCCTTTACGTTTCCTTTCAAGGAAACGGTAACCTTTCCTTGTGTGATATGATTCATTGCAATTAATTAGATTATTGTTTATCTTTCTTTAATTAGTTTAATCACCTTAATGGGATTTAGAAGACACTTTTTTCCTATCTGGCAATGCATTTATTAATTCATTTTGAATATAGATGATGAAATCTAATGTATGTTCATTCCTAAAGGCTTCTGCTTTCAAAGGGGAATGGGTACGTCCCTGCTTAACCCATTGAAGATAGTGACACCAAAATTATAATCTCTGAGCCTCTGTGGCCCATGTAGCAGTGAGAGCACCGAACTTTTGGTAATTCCTAGTATGGTCTTCAGGAAGGATATCTAAGGAGCAATTTTAATTCCACAACTGCTGAAGCTGTCTAACAGATGGCAGGGATCACTTCCATGAAGTGGTACGTTCCCATCGTTGGAAGTGTTCAAGCAGGACAAACTTCCAGTTATAAAATAAGTAAGTTCTGGGATGTAATGTACAGCATGGTGACTATAGTTAATGATATTTTTATTGAATATTTGAAAGTTGCTAAGAAAATAGATCTTAAAAGTTCTCATTACAAGAAAAAATTTGTGTGGTGATGGATGTTAACTAGGCTTATAACGGTGATCATTCCACAATATTTTTTTTAAAAGATTTTATTTATTTGAGAGAGAGACAGATAGTGACAGAGATAGCGAGAGAGAGCACAAATAGGGAGGAGAGCGAGAAGCAGGCTCCTGCTAAGCAGGGAGCCCGATGTTGGACTTGATCCCAGGACCCTAAGATTATGACCTGAGCCAAAGGTAGACGTTTAACTGCCTGAGCCACCCAGGCGCCCCTCATTCCACAATATTATATGCATCTATCAAATCACTATGTTGTACATCTGAAACTACTATATGTCAATTATATCTCAATTAAAAAAGAGATTATACACTGTCATTGCAGAAAATAGATAAGCAAAAAACCAAAAAACCTGTGTAAATGGCCATGTTCCCCTTGATTTTGTTTTGTGCATTAGATATTCCCCAGAATGGAATTATACTGTATATTTGAAACCTGTTTTATTTATTTAGATAATGTGATTTCTTTCTTTTTTTTTTTTTTTAAAGATTTTATTTACTTGACAGAGAGAGAGCACAAGTAGGCAGAGTGGCAGGCAGAGGGAGAGGGAGAAGCAGGTTCCCCGCTGAGCAGGGAGCCCGATGTGGGGCTTGATCCCAGGACCCTAGGATCATGACCTGAGCCGAAGGCAGCTGCTTAACTGACTGAGCCACCCAGGCACCCCGAGAATGATTTGTTTCTAAGACCCATCAACCCACTTAATTTTCCTTTGCTTTTTATCTTCTGAGATGAATAGAAAAATAGTAGTCCACCAGTATTGCCTTTGTGTTGTTTAATTTTCTGGCTGAAAAAGATTTATTTTTATTTTAAAAAAATATTTTATTTTTAAAGATTTTATTTATTTGCCAGAGAGTGAGAGTGAGAGCATAAGCAGGGGGAGCAGCAGAGACAGAGAAGCAGACTCCCTGCTGAGCAGGGAGCCTGACGTGGGGCTCAATCCCAGGACCCCGGGATCATGACCTGAGCCGAAGGCAGATGCTTAACCAACTGAGCCACCCAGGTGCTCCTTATTTTTATTTTAAGTAGGCTCCATGCCCAGTGTGGGGCTTGAACTCACAACCCTGAGATTGAGAGTCGCGTGCTCTACTGACTGAGCCAGCCAGACACCCCTGGCTGAAAAAGTTTAAGTTCTCAAATACTTTAAATCATTTGTTGCACTGTGTGGTTCATTGGAAGGCTTTTAAAATAGTTCCTTTAAATAGCTATACTCTTAAGTATTACCCATTACCTTTTTATTATCCATTTTCCTCAAAGGAGACTTGAGTAAACATTATAGCGACTAATTCTTATTGATTCTGTGACCTTTTTATTGAAACAACCACTTGACCATAAAGCAAATCCATATTTGGACTTCTAAACATTAATGAGGCAACTTGTTTAATTAGATGTTCAGAAATGTTGTGGCCCTGAAGGAGCCTTAATGGAGCTCTTTCAGAAAGCTACCGTTGAGCTGCATGGAGTAATATAAATTGCTGCTTGCATAGTATCCCCTCCAGCAGTTATAGTGGAACTTAATCATAGTCCCCTGAGAGACAAATACTCTTATTTAGTTCTATGGCCTTTTGTTATGTGTACTACTAAACCACAACAGCCCCTTAGGTGCCTGGTGGACTAAACATATTTCACATGTTTATAGAACCCTGGGTTTATTGCAGCATTTTTTTCATACTGTAGTATTCTGAAATTACCCATAAATGGATTATGACTGAAGTTAAAACATTTGTCATCACACTTATTTCTGGAATTACTTTTAAAGCCTGAAAATGTTCAGTGGGCAGTGTTGGGCAATAAGCACTAGCTTTACCAACTCTTTTTTTTAGAGCATTCTTATATGATATTGTAACACATGTAATTCATGTAATTACTGGCTTTTTAAAAAATAAGCAACTTGAAGGCATTTCATTTATTTTATAAAATAGGTTGCTCAAAAAGTATGTTGAAAGAATAGGATAAAATCTTCATAATTTAGTTATTTGCCCATGTACCTTTATATGATGCAGTAACACTGCACTAAAATAGAAGTCTGCTAATATGTCTACCCCAGGTAGTCTTGATATTCCATGTGTTATATACTAAGTTCTGCCTTCGTGGCCTAGCTTGTGTGTTTACTCAGTGCACAGGGGAGTTTTATATCTAGAGGAAAGGGGCAAATTAGATGATCAGGAATTCTGAAGTAATCTCTAACTTTTAAAGCTTTTCCTAAAAGTTCAGAATTGTTTGAAACCTTGCACCCTTTATTTCTGTGAGTCCTCTGAGGAGAGAGGCTGTGGTTCATAACTCTGTTATCAGAAGAATCTGGCACTCAGTGTGTCCTCAGTAAAAGTTGAATGTGAGTTCATTGTGCTTTGATTTATCCTCTGGGAACTTCTCTGCTATTATTTGTCACTAAATTTGGGTCAAAGGTGATCCTTGCCCAGTTTAAATGTTTTCTGTGATGGAGAATGTAAGTGATAAGGTCTAGGTCCTATCTATCTATCTACCTATCTATCTATTTATCTATGTATCTCTAATTACTACAGTGACCTTGCTCGGTATTATCATTCCCATTTAGCAGATGAGAAAACTGAGGCTCAGAGAGGATAAGTTGAACATAGCAATAAAAGGCAGAGAGGTAAGACCCCGGCCTGGCATGCTGCCCAGAGTCATTTCTTCTCCCACAGAAGTTAAGCACTTGGGCTCCCGGGAATCACAGGCCCTTCATAAATTGTTCTTGAGACCAGTAAAGCTGGATTAGGAAATTGGGCTTTGTGAAGCACAAAGTACTATAGCATTGCATCCGTTTTTATACCTTTTGAGTACTTCAGCTATTCAGTTATTGGGAGGCCCTGAATCTAACCAACAGTTTTCCCCCAGGAATGTTTCCAGTTTGAGAATTGGGGAATAATGGAGACAGGACATTAGAGGAGGATGATCAAGTGCGAAAGAAGCAGGTAGAGGATGAGGGATCAAAGTTGACTTGTTTTTTAATTGTGAAACATTTTAAATAAGGAAGAATAAGGATTAATATAATTACCATGCACCTCCCACAAAGCTTATTAGATTTTATACTATTTTGTTTCAGATCTTAAAGAAATAAAACATTACAGATAGAACTGAGACTCTTGAGTACCTCTCATTTTGTGTTAGAGTTTTATTTATATGTTAGAGTTTATATTCATGTTTATAATTTAAGTGCTCTGATTTTTAACTGCTATATATATGTATATATATATATTTTAAAGATTTTATTTATTTGGCAGAGATAGCGAGAGCAGGAACACAAGCAGGGGGAGTGGGAGAGGGTGAAGCAGGCTTCCTGCTGAGCAGGGAGGGAGCCCGATGCGATGCGGGGCTTCATCCCAGGACCCTGGGACCATGACCTGAGCCGAAGGCAGACGCTTAAAGACTGAGCCACCCAAGCGCCCCTAACTGCTATATATTGTTTTAGAGTATGAATGAATATACCCGAGCTTATTTTCTAGCTGATGAAGATTTAGGTTGCTTCCATTGATTTTGTTGTAAAATGTAGTATTTTAGTAGTATTGCAGTATTGCAATAAACATTTTTTTACTTTCCTCTTTGTGCACATCTATTAGAGTTTATCTATGGTACATATCTAGGAGAGGATTGGATGTGTGTGCACAAAACCTTCAGGTTTACTCTATCTTCTCCAAGAGCATTCTTGAGTGGGGAGGCCAGCTTGCAGTCTACCTCAGTGCATGAGAGGGGGAGAGAGAAGTAGATGAAAGGAAGGATAAAGAAGGGCACAATGGGAAAACCCAGTCTTTAAAGAAAAGCAGAAGTATAGCAGTATGGTAAAAGGAATCTTGCACAAACAGCAAGCTGTCAATCTCAGCTCTTCATTTTCCTTCTTTGAGATCAGGAATGAGTTTTTATTGAGCTCGAACAAGGCTGTTCTGTCAAGTACGCTGAACAGTTTGCTTGATTACACTGTATGCTTTTGAGTCTGCTGAATGATCCATTACTTACTGGAATGCCACATGAGAACAAGCAAAATTGAATGACTTCTTTATTTTTACTAGGGCAGGTGAAACTTGAATAACATGTTATGAAGAGAGGTAAATGCTTCAGCCCTACTATTTATTTATTTATCTTTTTTTGTTGAAATATAGTTGACACACAGTATTATATTAGTTTCATGTGTGCCAGCATAGTTATTGGACATTTATATACATTAGGAAATGATCACCACAATAAACTTAATTACCATCCATAACTATACGAAGTTATTACAGTGTTCTTGACTGTATGCCCTATGCTATACTTTATATCCCTGTGACTTATTTATCTTCTAACTGGAAATTATAAAGGGCGTTCAGTAAATATTTGAATAATTAAATGAGTGAATGAGTTTATAAATAAACAGACTTCTTGAGTTCAACTTGATTATAGAATTTTCCTTAAAATGGAAGACTTCCTCTGAGTTGTATACTTGGGGTCTACACTCCTAGCATATATTCATTTTCTGGCTTTTTTAGACAGGTAATTGCTGAGACTGTTGCAGAGTCATCATTCTCTGGATTTGTACAGCATTCTGCTCCTACTCTGCTTGTCTCACCCATTGCACCGTGTTGCAAGTCTTGGTTTGCCTGCCATCCTCCTGTCTCCCCACTAAATTCTTAAGCTTATTGAGAAAAGGGACTCTGATATATTTTGTCTTTTCAATTCCCTTTTGCATGCCCCACTTGTAGACGCTAAAAAAATTATTGAATGTGCCTCATTTGATTTGAAAAGATACATATGCTCAATTGTAAGTAAATACAAATTTTGACCTAAGAGAAATCACCTTGCCAATGTATGGATTATTGACAGGTATTTATCTTTGAATTGTCTTGCCCATCACTCTCATATAGGGTGTTCTATAGGGAGTCTGATTACCAAGAATCACGGTGATCAAAAAAAATTTTTAAGCATTTGTCATGCATGGACACCACTCTTTCAACAGATATTTGAGTTGTGTGCAAGTCCCAAGTACTGTGTGTGTATCAGGGATATAGCCGTGAGCAAGATAAACTTGATCCCTGCCCTCACGGACCTGTGGTCTAGCAATCTAGTTTAGGAGTCAGCGGACTCTCTGTAAAGAGCTGAACAGTAAATGTTTAGACTTTGCGGACCATATGATCTTGGTTACAAATACTCTACCACTGTGGCCCAGAAGTAGCCTCTGACGCTATAATCAAATGAGTGTGGCCATTTCCAGTAAAACTTCATTTACAGGGAGTACCTGGCTGGCTCAGTTGGTAGAGCGTGTGACTCTTGATCTCTGGGTTGTGAGTTCAAGCCCTACATTGGGTGTAGAGCTTACTTAAAAAACAAAAACAAAAAATCTTCATTTACAAAAACAGGAGATGTCAGTCTGGCTTTGGCCCGTGGGCCATAGTTGGCTGACTCTTGACCTAGTTCATTTGTTTCTTGGTCTTTGTTTCTATAGCCACAACAGAAATTTTCATATTTTCCATGTAGGTTTCAGTGGCTTACTTGCTACAGTTAGCAGAGGTGAGATTGTTGAAGAACTTGATCTCATGCAAATGACAAGCTAATTCTTGTTTGTTTTTTAACTTGTTTATCCAGGACATTTTATTTCCTTACATCAGAGAAAATGTTAAAGAGTATCTTCAGACACATTGGGAAGAAGAGGAGTGCCAGCAGGATGTCAATCTTTTGAGGAAACAGGTTGGGACATTGCTCTTCCATTGCTTCCACATTCCCAAGTGTCTGAGAATTGAGGATGCCCAGAGACAGATGTGCTCTGAACGTACTGCAAAATAAGCGCTCTGGATTCACGGTGCTTGGACTTTGCAGTGACTTGCTTAGGAATTCACAGAACATAATTAAATGGCCAGATCATGGCAGTTTATTGTCTCTATAGTTGCCTCTCACTGGAGTTGTTTTTATCGCATAAAAATGTCATGTATTTTTTTAAGTTTATTATATTATTTTTTTAAGATTTTATTTATTTATTTGACATTGAGACAGCGAGAGAGGGAACACACACGGGGAGTTGGGGAGGGAGAAGCAGATCCCCACTGAGCAGGGAGCCTGATGCCCGCTCGATCCCAGCACACTGGGGTCATGACCTGAGCCGAAGGCAGACGCTTAACGACTGAGCCACACAGGTGCCCCGTCATGTATTTTTAAAACTAAGCTTTTTCTGGGTAGTGTGCAAGAGATTTTGGTGCCATCTTACCACATTTTTCATTAATGTCTCCCAGTGATTCTCTAATCTCTTCTGCCCCCTGTACAGCGCTCCTGGGGCCTCACCTCCACACAGCCCCGTAGACCTCGCACCCCGCTCACAACTAGGCCCATCTTTGTCTCCTGTGCTATTCTACTCTGTTCTCTGCCCGGTTTACAGTCCGTTTTTCCTTCCGCATTCTGTGCTGTAGAACTCCTATTCGTTTTCTTCTTCACATTGCTTCAGTGGCAAAGATCTTTCACACTGTGCAGGGCGAACTCTGACAGTTATTTTCTAGTTTGTTTTCTACATCGGACGATGTGGAACGCTCTAGAAATGTTTTAATGGTTGGGAGTTGGGATCGGAAATAAAGCCTTTGGGCCATGGGGTATTTGGGTTTGTTAAATGTTCTAGATAACTCCGGGTTAGTCTGAAACACTCCCCTCCCTTAGCTTTCTGTTGTCTCAACTCTTGTTGAAATTATATATTCCCCCTCTATAGTATGTATATCATTGGTCTTTAGAAATTGGACATATGCTTCATCACAGAGTCATTGTTTTAAGTAGCTGTTAGGTTTTGGGGGCAAGATGAGGAAAACTGCAAGATACTGAAAAAGAACCAACCCCAGGCATTGCTTTGCTAGCTTGTTTTTGTTGAATTCCAGGCATAAACAGATTTTGTTGACATTTTCTTTGTTTCTTCCTCGGTTCATTATAGTGCCGAGAAAATGATCAGATTTAACTGAAGTCCTGGTTTGTTGATCCCTGTAAGTGAATCGACACACTGGTCCCACTATATCATTTTATCATTATATGCTGTCTCTCTCCTCATGTACACCGTGTCTCTCCATTTAAATTTCAGCTTTAGCAATATAGGAAAGGTGATGCGAATTTATTAATTATAATCCACTTTCCTTTAGGAATCATTCATATCAGCCCCAGAGTGTAAGATACTTGAATTTGTAACAGTGCTGGGTGCCAATGATAGTTGGAGAAAGTTGGTCCGCTGGGTTTTTGTGTCTCATTTTAAGTGATCTTTTTTAAAATTAAAATAAGAAACAAACTTCATGTTGTTTATGACTTAAAGGCTGAAGAGGATGCCCACCTGGATGGGGCTGTTCCCATCCCTGCCTCATCTGGGAATGGAGGAGATGACCTGCAGCAGATGATCCAGGCCGTGGTGGATAACGTGTGCTGGCAGATGTCTCTGGACCGGAAGACCACGGCGCTGAAACAGCTGCAGGGCCACATGTGGAGGGCGGCATTCGCAGCTGGGCGCATGAAAGCCGAGTATGTAGCTGCTCAAGGAGCTCAAACATTTCACCAGCCCCGAAACCCAGTACATTTTCCACTGGTCCTCTCTCTGTGTGATTAGTGTTAGTTGTGTGATTAGTCAAATAGATAAAATCAACATTCTTTTTATTTTATTTTATATTTTTAAAGAATTTATTTATCTATTTGAGAGAGAGCATGAGAGAGAACGAGGGGTAGGCAGGGGGAGAGGGAGAAGCAGGCTCCCCGCTGAGCAGGGAGCCCGATGTGAGGCTCGATCCCAGGACTCCAGAATCATGACCTGAGCTGAAGGCAGACACTTAAACCAACTGAGCCACTCAGGTGCCCCAATTCTTTTTATCTTAACGAGCAAGTGTTTGTTTTGTTTTTTCAAAGCCGGGATAAAGCATTCCACCCAGCTAAGTTCCCCAGAGCAGCATGCCTGGCTTGTGGGATGGTTGAGGACTTTTATCCCAGTTTAAAACAGCTTCCCAGAAAATGGTGACTTCTTTGAGCTCAGTCATATTTGATCTTTAGCAGACAGTCCTGTTGGGCTGCTTCTCAGAGCTGTTAGGTTACCTGCTTTCTGCTCTGCTAGAGAAGGAAGAATGCTTTGAGATTAGTTACATATTTTGGGGTTACTCAGAGTGTCAGCAGTACTGCTCTGTCCTGTGCTGATACAACAACTTCCACAGACCATCTGAGTCTGGGCTGTGGTGTTCCTGAGAGCCTTCCTGCCGAAGGAAGACTCGTGAGTCTTGCATTGCTGAGGAATTTTTTTTTTTTTTTTTTAAAGATTCTATTTTTAAGTAATCTACACCCAATGTGGGGCTCAAATTTACAACCCTGAGATCAAGCGTCGCATGCTCTACTGACTGAGCCAGCCAGGCGCCCTGCTAAGAAATTCTTAATAAGACCCTGCCACTAAGGATTTTGAGTCATTGCCTGACGTACACCCTAAGATCCAAGACTACTTCTAGTTGCTGTATTTCTTTTGTTCTTCTGTCGAATGAAATGCCATTCCTTTATTTATGTACTTTACAAGGGGCTTCCACTTTTTCATATATTTTTTTAAGATTTTATTTATTTCTTAGAGAGAGAGAGAGCGCGTGCAGGGCAAAGGGGGAGGAGAAGCCGACTCCCCGCTGAGCGAGGAGCCTGACTGCTGGGCTCAATCCCAGGACCCTAAGATCATCACCTGAGCCGAAGTCAGATGCTTAACTGACTGAGCCACCCAGGCACCCCAGGGGGGTTCCACTTTTTTTTTTTTTTTTAAAGATTTTATTTATTTATTTGAGAGAGAGAGAATGAGAGAGAGCACATGAGAGGGGGGAGGGTCAGAGGGAGACGCAGACTCCCTGCTGAGCAGGGAGCCCGACGCGGGACTCGATCCCGGGACTCCAGGATCATGACCTGAGCCGAAGGCAGTCGTTTAACCAACTGAGCCACCCAGGCGCCCGGGCTTCCACTTTTTAAAGGATGCATTAGAATATCAGGATAGGCCAATCATCTGGGAATATCCGCTAGTTCACTATATAAAACACTAAAGAGTGGAGCCGAGAGAGGACGCTCAAACTAGTTATAGTTAGTCCTTCCTTGTCTTGGACTGGTTTCCGTAATTATAAAACCAGGGACTTGAAATAAGTTACCTTAGACTTCTAAGCCCTGAATTGGAACGGTAACAATCTGCAGATTCAATGTGGAAAAATCCTGTTTCTATGATTGCAAATAACGCACAAAGTAACCCACAATTATGTGTGCTGGTTTCAAATTAGTTGATCTCTTTCCTTCAATTAGCGTAATCCATTAAGCTGTTTTATCCAGTAGGAGACTTCCCTGACATTTTCCAGTTAATCTTTTAAAGATGACTGGTTCCACATTCCAAGTTCCTTGTGCTTCGCTTTTCACCTATTTCTGCGATAATTCCACCACCGAATATGGAAGGCGGTGTAGAACTGGGAAGCAGGACTTCATGTCAGGAATCAGAAAAGCTAGACACTGTTGGCCGATTAGCTGATGTGAGATAGTACGAGTCTCTTAACTGTTTTATTAGGTAATTTTTTTCTATATTTTAAAACTTTAGGTTTTCTTAGTTCTTAAGAAATGGAGTTCCATTTTCTAGCTAGTCACGTATGAGTGGCTTTGAACCCTCAGATGTTTTTCTTGTAATTGTTTGGGAGCAAATCTTTTTAAAGGCATTTCCATGCTTTCTGAAGGCACACTGGACATCATGTAACCTCTTCTTGTCATAATTACATCGAAGATTACATAATTGTTACTTTTTTTGAGTTCCTTGGGAATTTAAAAAAGCACTTTATTTCATCCCTTATTTGTAATCACTTTTTACTGTCGGTAGTGTGGCTGCCTGTCCAAAACTGCTCTCTCCACCTACATTGCTGCTTCTAATCTGCTGTGGTTCTGGAGTCCCAGTGACAAGCTTGTTAGGTCAGCAGGAGTTTGCAGTCTCTTGGAGGTGTTTCTCATGGTGACCCTTTGGGCTCAAATAAAAGAAACTTGTTACAGCTATTTTGACTGGTTTTCATCAGGCTAGATACCATATTCCTGCATTTGAACTTGATGGTCTTTCCTCTAGGTTCTTCGAAGATGTAGTTCCAGCAGTCCGGAAATGGAGAGAGGCTGGAATGAAGGTGTATATCTATTCTTCAGGGAGTGTAGAGGCCCAGAAGCTATTATTTGGGCATTCTACAGAGGGAGATATTCTTGAGGTAGGTTACCCGATTACTCTGTTTTTCTGATGCTGTGAAAGCATGAAAGAATGAATCTTAAAGGAATATCCTATAGGTGTAAGCTAAGTCAACATTCAGAGCACCACATGTATATATGCTAAGCGGGTGATAAAGAGAAGTGGATAAACTAGGGAATGCATTCGAGGGAAGGGTGAAATGTTTCTGTCGTACCAGTCTTGGCATCGGAGGTTCTTAAGCTGTTGTGAGTAACGATCACCAGGGGAGTTTGTTCAAAGTGTAGTTCCCTGGGCCGTGCTTCCTAGCACAGCTGCATTGGCAGGTCCGGGATGGGGGGGGCAGGAATATATATATGTATGTGTATACATATATGTACATGCTCATGCTGTCATGCTCATGTCCACTCCGACGAAACCAATGGCCCACTTCTTTTGGTTGTTTCGAGTAGCTGGTGAGCAACAGTACAATAGTGGCCCGTGCCCCCTCCAAACACATGCACACGTACACTTCTTTAGCGCAACAGAGTGCAAGGTACATTCATTTGTTTCTGGCACTTTGGAGAGAGAGCAGATTTTGTTTTAGCAGAAACCTCATTCTTCTGTAAGAGAACTGGGTGTGTTATTAAATGGTGATATGTTAAGGCCACCTGTTACCTTTCTTGTAGAAGAGAAAATTCCTTAAGATTTTATTTATTTATTTGACAGAGAGACGACACAAGCAGGGGGAGGGGGAGAGGGAGAAGCAGGCTTCCCGCCGAGCAGGGAGCCCGATGCGGGGCTCGATCCCAGGACCCTGGGACCATGACCTGAGTGGAAGGCAGACGCCCAACGACTGAGCCACCCAGGCGCCCCGCATTTAGGACTTTAAAAAGAAATGCCAACTCACCGAATACAGGCTGAACTTAGTGATATGCAGTAGGTCACTCAGCCAACTATCTTTTAAATAAATATTTATTGAGCCTCTACTGTGCACAGAGAACACTTTGGCTTTGGAGATGTTGTATTCTCATTTTAGTACTTCCCTGTGTTTTATCTTAGTTTAAATCAAATATTAAATCAGGAATAAAACCTTTAATACGTGTATCTCCTCTGAATACAGATGTAAGCTACTCTTTTATTCTCTCTGATGGAACAGACAGTAAGGTGATAGATAATACACAATAGTTACTTACTGAATTTCAAGGATAAAAATGTACTTGCTTATATACCTCTTAACTCTTGCCTAACACAATAGACCAAAAGCTCAAAGGTCAGCAGCAGAGAAAGTTAAGTAGCAGCTTAATAATGAGGCAGGCTAGAGAAATCTGTTCATTCTGGGATCAAAAGGACAATGTTTAGGACCTGTCATCACGAGTGAAACCCAGTCCAATAAGTAATTTGAGTGCAAGTAGGGCTTTAAGGATAGAAAGTCGGGCATGTATATTTTTTTTTAACAGTTTTGATATTATTTCATTCAAGTACTTTCCCAAATATCTATCAAATAGTTCTTCAAAGGAACATGGGCATGTATATTTTAAAAAATTTTGGATATAAAATTAATGCTAATCAAAGAAAACCAAGTAAATTGTAACATGATTTTATATACATTGAATTGGTAGTTTTCTTCCAAATGTTTATTTCTATAAAATCTACTTTATTTTCTGTAGCCTGCATAAAGTTCTCTATTAAGTAGACTTTCAGGGATTATTTATTGAGGGGACGAAATCATTATGATTGTTAACGTATTTCAGAGCAAATGGAGGAGAGACAAAGGGTCGGGTTGCAAGTGTATTTATAACATTAGTCTTTTCTTTCCCTGTGTGCAGCTTGTTGATGGGCACTTTGATACCAAGATTGGACACAAAGTGGAGAGTGAGAGTTACCGAAAGATTGCAAGCAGCATTGGGTGCTCAACCAACAACATCTTGTTTCTAACAGACGTTACACTAGGTGAGTAATGTGACTCCTTACATTGTAAACTCCAGGGCAGGTGCTGAGCCTGGCCTTGTAAACACATGGCCTCTGTAAAGAAAATTTGTGTGGTTTATAAATGAAACAGGTTTATAAAAAGAAGCCATGAACCAACTGATCCATGTTTCTCTCCATTTCCCCATCCTTGGGGGTTGTGTGTGGGCAAGTGGCACTGGAAAGACTAGATCTTCTCACTGTAACTTTTATCCATGGTTCCCCACCCATCCTTCTGTACGTACACACACACACACACACACACACACACACACACACACACGAAATGGTAAATAACAAAGGACAGTTTAAGGGGTGTCATTGTGGGAAGGAGCATGCAGGCAAGGGTATGAGGGTAGGTACATGGTTAGTTAGGGACATAAAGTGTATGTTGTACACATAATGGACCTGATCATGTGAATTTAACAGCAGTGACATGAGCTAAAAACAAAAAAAGAAACAAAAAGCTATAGGGAAGGAGAACTCACTTTTGCCTCTTTGTTGTTCCAGTTGATGAGCACTGCCCCACAGTGAGTAGGAGCCTCCTCTCTACCTTCCCTCAGGTGATCTCAGGTCCCCTCATGCTCTGAACCTCTGACCTTATTGCTCATGATTCACCTGTTTAAAGACAGGCATCTTTTTTTACCCACCATGGCCCTCTTTATTATATATGGTATGTTACTACTTTAAGGAGTGAATGCAGGCAACAGTATATACTGTACTGTATTGGTAATTTAAGTGAGTTCAAGAGTACTTCTGACCAAATGTAAAACTCACACTCCAGCTCCTGTGTGAGAATGGAGACTCTCTAGAGAATTACAGCAGGAAGCTGTAGTGAATGAGAAAACAAGCAGCAGCAGGTGAAGCGGTAGTGGGTGCTGGCCAAAGGTTGGGCTCTGGTTCTCCTCTGGAAGCCTTTGCTGGGTAAGGCTTTCCCACACTCCCCCACCTGGCTCCAGCTTTGGATTGCGTGCTCATTGTCCTTAGAGTTTGTGCATCTCCCAGGGTGCCTACTTTTGGTGTGTTTATAATTGCACCTGTATTTGAGGGCAGTTCTTTATATTTGTGTTCCTTCTGCTCACCTTGGATTGTAAGTTTCACCTCCCATCTACCCCAGGGCAGGACTTTGTGTACCGTGCAGCCGCCCTGACATTCTGTCTGGGTCAGCAGGATGGGGAAGAGCATTTAGGGAAAGAGGCCAAGGGCTGGGTGCTCTCTTGCCTGGTTGGCTCCTTGTGACTCCTGAGCCCCTTGGAGTCTGTAGGCCGTCTCCCTCTCTCTGGTCTTTCCTATCTTGTCATGGAACTAGAATCACCCCTACCCCCTGGGACTTATAGAGATAGGGCCCACAGGCAAATCCAAGCTGCTGACAAAGCTATCTTACCAGAGGTAGTGTGTATGAACTGTATTTTTTCTCTGCTGCTGACCTTTGAGCTTTTGGTCTATTGTGTCAGGCAAGAGTTAGGGGTATATAAGCAAGTACTGATTTGATAAGTGGTTTAAAAAAAAAAAAATCTTAAGCAGCATAGATCATGTAATGCCTTCAAAAAGTTACCATGTTTTCTAGAGAAAGAAAGACTTAATTTTGCCTGACATACAGTAGACATTCAGTAATTGTTAAATTTCAGGCTTTGGTGAATTTAGACTGAAAGCTTTGATCCAGGTACATGGTACCAGATCATAGCCATTTGTTATCTTGAGTTTTGAAAACTCAGCAGATTGCATGTCTTAGATGTCCTGGCTTGGGTCAGCTTCAGAGTCCAAGGGTTTCTACAAAACTGTTGTCTCGGTTTTCTGCATCCTGGAGAACTTTACATTTACTTTCGGACCACACTGAAGGAGAGGAACAGACAGACAGACGGCACAGACACACTGCTTCAGGGTTCCCTGTGTAACTAGGTAGCCAGGCCATAAATGTACCATCAGTGAGCATTAGCCTTGACAAAGCCATTTCACCTGGCCTCTACCCTGGACTGTAAATATTTGCCTATCTTATTTCTCTGTAGAAACTTTAGCCAATTCAAAGCTATGATATACCCTCCCTTGTGAATGGCTTTTGGGGGCTTAGAGTAGTGGGGTGAGGAGGTTGCTTTACTGTCTCCATAGGTTCAGGGTGTGAAACACAGCAGTCCCTGTGTGGAAGGATAATTTGAAGACCTTTTACTTTGTTTTGTTCCTTATGGAAAGGAGATAGGCCTTGCTCTCCTGAGGTTAGCTGCTTTAATCTGTGAATTGCTTTTCTGTCATCATTCATATGAAAGGGGCTGTTGGAGAGGCAGATCCATGGTTTGCCCTCTGTTTAATCTCCTAGCACTTCGGATGGTAAGTTTCTGCAGGCTTAGAATTAGAGAACTGCTTTGTGGCTGGAGCTCCCCATGTAGTCAACCTGTCCCGAGTATTCTGGGATTGAATGTGTTGTGATCCCCAGATCTTCTCCCCATTCCTCACTTTTTGGCTACCATTAATAATTATAATCCCTGCTCTAGTAAAATCACCTACAGGTTCTTCATATTCTTGTCTTTAACCACATTTTCTTTTCTAGTTGTTATCATAGTACATCTGTAATTTTATGTCTTTCTCTTTTAAGCCATTTCCTTGGGCTGCAGTCCCAGAAACTATTCTTAACTTTAGCGAATAGAGATAATCCCCAAATTGGCCTCAAAACAAAATTGGCTTTCTCCAAGGTCTCTGCACGGAGGTTTTGTTCTTGTCCCTCATCATTTGCCAATTCCACACCCATTTAGGCAGTGGGGCCAGAACTGGGCTCATGTGTAGTTGGGATGGGGCCAGGCAGCTGGCTGCTTGCCTTGTTCTTTTCTTTTATTTCTGATCCTGTGTTTTTGGTACCACATGCCCAGACTCCATTGCCAAGGCAGAATGGAAGACTAAGTTGATATCCCAGATAACATCCAAGTATGAAAGAGAGACCCAAAAGACTTCTCCTCTTGGAGGAAAAGAGGGCGGTCCAGGGTTTTAAGTCAGTTTTATGCCAGCAAGGCAAATAGATGCTTCGGGACAACACTTGCCTGGTGGTGGTCTGGGTAAGAGGGTGAATGTGCAACAGCCACTAGCTAGTATCAGGTCCCACGTGCATCATGATGGCTAAACTCAATTGGAATCGTGGGTTGCTAGCCAAGAGGAGAGCTGTGCTTGAGGCAGTCAGGCTGAGGACTAGGGATGAGTAGAATGACCCCTGCAGAGTTTACCTGGAGGAAGGGATTTCCACATGAAGAGGGGATGGTTTAGCACTTTGTTTGCTCTGGGAAGCTGACAGCCCTTTCACAGGAAGAGAAGCTAGACACTTGAGGTGGGTCGACGGAAGAGAGAGCTCTGCCCCACTTACTCTCTCTGGGAACTTCTCATCTCTTTCAGCACTACTGCCCTTTAACCCGTTCGGATGGTGTGACTGTTTTCCAAAGGTTAGGAAACCACTGAGGTTTCTTATTACACCAGATATAAACTGCATGGAACATGGTTCAGATTCTTTGCCAGTTTTGCTCCGTCTGTTCAAATATGCCCCACCTGACCCATGTCCCGTCTCCCACACCTTCGCTCCATTCTTCCGATATTTATACGTGTATTTTATGTCTGCCCAGGATGCCTCCTCTCTTGGCAGTTTTTTTTCCTCGAAACTTCTGATCAAAACTTACCTTCTGTGCTGAGAAGTCATGTGTTAAATTGCAGATCCTAATTCAGTAGTTCCATGTTCGGGAGTTGAGATTCTGCATTTCTTTTCTTTTCTTTTATTTTATTTTATTTTTTAAAAAGATTTTATTCATTTAGAGAGTGAGCGAGTTGGGGGAGGGGCAGAGGGAGAAAGAGAATCTCCAGCTGACTCCCCGTTGAGTGCGGAGCCTGATGCAGGGCTTGATCCTACGACCCTGAGATCATGACCCGAGCCGAAATCAAGAGTCGGATGCTTAACGGACTGAGCCACCCAGGCGCCCCAGAGATTCTGCATTTCTAATAAGCTTACAGGTGCTTCCCCTGCTACAGGTCCACAGGTCACATTTGGAATAGTATTGCTCTAGAGCAGGGTTGGCAAGCTCGTTCTGCAGAGGGCCAGGTAGTGTATTTTAGGCTCTGCAGGCCCTACAGTCTCTGTCACAACTCTTAAACTCTGTCCTGGTAGTGGAAAAGCAGCCATAGACAATACACAGATGAATGGGCATGACTGTGTTCTCATAAAACTTTATTTACAAAAGCACGTGTCAGGTCATCATTTGCTCGCCCTTGTTCTAGAGCACAGACCAGAGAGTCGGGCTCACACTTTCCCAAACTTTAGCTCTATCGCTCACTAGCTCTCACTTTCCATGTCTCTAAAATGGGGATGGTAATACTAACTACCTCAGTAGTACCTTGTTGTGAAGATTTAGATGAGAATGGGAGCTCCACGAAGGCAGGAGCTTTGTTTTGTTCATATATGTCTGTTCCTAGAAGAGTACCTGGTACATTGTATGTGCTAAACTAATATAAGGCATTAGCTGTTACCTTTCACATGGACGCAGAGTGGAGAGAGGAATGTAGCCCAAGGCATAGTAGAGATATCCCCTGCTCTACCTGGCTTACCTAGTTTTACTGTACTAGTCCTATTTTTCTTTTACCCACCATGCAGTCACTGATCTTTTTTTTTTTTAATTTTTTTAAATTTTATTTATTTATTTTTTTAAAGATTTTATTTATTTGAGAGAGAGAATATCTCATTCTCTATCTCATTCTCTCTCTCAAATAAATAAAATTTATTTTATTATTACTTCCTCCCCCACATGCCCCTGATTACTTTGAAGCTATATTATGAGAAGGGGGAGGGTGACGGGAGAAGCAGACTCCCCGCTGAGCAGGGAGCCTGATGCGGGACTCTAGGATCATGACCTGAGCCGAAGGCAGTCGCTTAACCAACTGAGCCACCCAGGCGCCCCATGCAGTCACTGATCTTAAGGCGCTCACAGTCTAATGAGAAGAGAGACAACAGGTAATAACGTGTCCGTTCATAGAGTGGTGATAGAGCTAAACACAAAGCGCTAAAGGAGTACATGGGATGCTCTAATCCACATGGCAGTCATTCTGGAAGGTAAGATATTTGAGCTGAATTTTGAAGAGTAGAAATTTGCCAGGCAAAGAAGATGGGCAGGCTGGCCAGGGAGTAGGACATATTTGGGCTCCTGATGTGACAGCCAGAATTTTGGCCTGATTGGATCTTGGGCTTCCCTTTGTCCCATCTCTCCCTGACTGGTATTATTACTGACAGCCTGACTTTTGGGAAACACTCAGTTTTCTGTGGGACTGATGAGAGGAAATGGAGGAAAGTCATGGCCAGAACATGGCTCTTTGCTTCTGCATTCATAACTACTTAATAAAAGTGCAGACGTCTAGGATACGTTCTTCACTATACACCAGGACAGGGACGTCTAGCCCATTCTAGTCTGCCAGGTACAGTCATGTATTTTTAAATATTTTTTATTATGGAAGTATTACAGTTACATAAAAGAAAGAGTAATGTGCTCAGACACCCCCCCCCCAGTATGCCCATCTTCTAGTTTCAACAATGATCAAATAGGAGCCCGACTTGTTTCTTCCTCCCCCACATGCCCCTGATTACTTTGAAGCAAATCTCAGACGTCACCTGTTGATGGTTCTGACATGTACTTTGATTCTCATAGAGGCCAGCGCTGCCGAGGAAGCGGATGTGCACGTCGCTGTGGTGGTGAGACCCGGCAACGCGGGGCTGACAGACGATGAGAAGACTTACTACAGCCTCATCACGTCCTTCAGCGAACTGTACCTGCCCTCCTCAGCGTAGAGCAGGAGGTGTAAGGAGCACCAGCCTGGCCTCGCAGACTTCTCCCTGTAGTCTAGTTTTATTCTAATGGTGAAAGTAACTGACTTCAAAAGCCATATATACACACACATAGGTATGCAGGTGTATATATGTGTATGTTTAAATTGCCTTCCACGGGCACATAAGTGGAAAAAAAAAATCTCCGTTCAGTGAAAGGGAAACTTATTTAAAGATGCTTTCGATGTAGAAATTGTTTGAAACCACAGCTCTAACCCTTACGGAGGGCGCAATGTAGCTGATAGAAGAATTACCACAGTGCAGATTACACGTGTTATGTTTATCAAGTCATGTTACCGACATGGGAAGGTAGGTCCGAGAAGTTATTCAGAAGCCTTGTTATTTTAAAAACTGGAAGTATTTCACAGACTTATTCCCAATAATAATTCATTCCCCTTTTAAATTATGAGTTAGAAGATTGTGACAGCTGAGTTTCAAAATATTAGCCTCCCTCGTACAAAAGACAGAGCCATTTGTTTCTGCTCCGAAAGAGCAAAATGGGGAGAGGAAACTCATTTGAATCTTGATGAAGCAAGCATCTCTTACTGAAGAAACTTGAGCTAATCACTGTGGCACCCCCAGCAAGCGGTTGCCTTACCAGTGAAAACGGTGCATTGATACAACATCTAAAACTTACTGTCTAACAGAGTAGTCCTAATCCTGCCAGTTGGTATCATTATGGATTTTATAGTTGCCTTTCTAACTACTTTTTAGCAGTTTGAGAATATAGGTTGCTATTTACTAAAAACAAAAGGTTTACTGAAATCATTCCATAAGACCCTTCTAGAAGAGCCCCAATAATGTAATATTTGCCTCTGAAATGGATGTGAAGAGTGTAAATTTTATAACAGCGTTATTTATCCTGGTTCAGTCCTAATGGGATGTCATGTCAGTTTCATGTTGTGATTAATAAAAACATTTTCTTCTCCACTCAGTTTTATGTAGGTTCCTGAGCCATACCACCTATTGCCATAAGCAAAAGACAAACTGAAGAGAGACTGAGGAGATAAGAACTTTATTTTAGTTTTTGCCTTAATCTTGTGTGTGTATGTGTGTGTTTTAATGCAATGCCAGTGGAAAATTATTGACTATTATTTGAGTTATATATACATATATGATCTCATTGGTTATTATTTCATATGGATAGTAAGCATTCCTGTTATGAGTGGGGTTTCTTCGATTTTTGAGAATCTTACATTTGAGATACATAAAATAATGTTTGAAGGAGGCATGTTTCCTTAATCAAGAAAAGCTGTAATGAATCCTGGAGGAATAATTTTGGGGATGCCTTGAATACAAAAAAGTTTTGCAAATTTGAGAGGACAAGAAATATAAAAGACTTTATGTTGATAATTTTTATCTCCTAGTAACTAATTAAGAAGTCTGAGGACTATGAAAATGTAGAAGGATAGTAAAAGGGAAATGAGTGTAAGTAAATCTTGGAAATGGTAGTGATTTGTAAATGATAAAGCCATAAATGGCAATAAAGTGATGAACTTCTTACGATTTTTGAAAAAGCTAATGAGAAGATGATAGGAAAGGTGTCTCTTAATGCCAACAAAGGAATAATAGGAAAAGTAAGGAAGAAATGAGAGAAAATTATGCACCAGAGCCTAGATTAGAAAGGAATTAGGGGTGCCTGGGTGGCTCAGTCAACTAAGCTTCCGACTCTTGGTTTCAGCTCACGCCATGATCTCACTCAAGGTTGTGAGATTGAGCCCCACATTGGGCTCCACGCTGGAGCCTACTTAAAAAAAAAGAAAAAAGAAAAGGGAGGAAGGAATTAAAGAAAAAGGAGGGTGCTCAGTATGTGGCCCAAAGAGAATTGAGGTAGAGGTGTTGTTATAGTCTGTTTGGGCCGCTCTCACAAAATCCCAGACACCTGGGTGGCTTATAAACAACAAAATTTTAGTTCTCATGGTTCTGGAGGCTGGGAAGTCTGAGATCATGGTGCTGGCAAATTCACTGTCTGGTGAGAGCCCATTTCCTCACAGACCAAAGTCTTCTTTCTATAACCTCACATAGTGGAAGGGGCGAAGGAGCGTTCTTTGGGCTACTTTTATAAGGGCACTAATCCGGGGCGCTTGACTGGCTCAGTTGGTAGAGCATGCGACTCTTGATCTTGGGGTCCTGGGTTTGAGCCCCATGTTGGGCATAGAGATCACATTTAAAAATATATATATATATATGTATGTATGTGTGTGTGTGTGTGTGTGTATACACACACACATATACATATATATAGCACTAATCCCATTTATGAGGGTTCCACCAAAGGCCCCACCTCCAAATACCATCACCTTGGGGGTTAGATTTCGACATATGGATTTCGAGGGGGACACAGAAATTCAGTCTACAGCAAGAGGCATTTCCTGTCCATGATGAAAAGGGTAACAGAAAAACATTTATTTACTTATTGAGAGGGAAAGGGGGGGGGAGGGGCAAAGGGAGAGGGAGAGAGAGAATCTATCCCCTGAGCTCCGAGCCCAATGGGGGCTTGATCTCACGATCCTGAGATCAGACCTGAGCCAAAATCAAGAGACAGACCGGGCATCCCAAGACTAATTTATTTTAAGTAATTGAGAATAGATTCAGGAATAAAGAAAACGTTCCAATATCAAATTTCAGTTTGTCAAAGTGGGAGGTGAAAGGAAGGGAAAAAGAAGTTGAATATTTCTTAGACCCTAAGAAACTCATTCACAATTAAATGTTATAGAAAAGGATCTTAGGAAGAACTTGAGGTATAGATTGGTCAAGAGGAAGGAAAAATGCCTAGAAAGCAAGTAGTGAGCTAGGTGGTAAATGGAGAAAAATGCATGGTTCTTAGTAAGGGAAGGAGGAAAAAAATCTCACCCTCTGGAATTTCCAAAAAGAGATCAAAGGCATTAAATTTTCTCAGCATTTTGTTTGCAGAGAATATAGGGAAGAAAGGCTTCTTAAAACTGTGGCCTTTTTTATTCCTGTTTGTTAATCTACCTCAGTTGTGCTTTCTTACAATGGCACTGATTTCCAATCTTGGATCAAAACCCAAGTTGATTTCTTAAAGTTTTTCTTTTTTTTGAAAGATTTTTTTTTTTTTTAATTTTATTTATGAGAGAGAGCTGCGTGCGCACACACACACACACAACACACAACAGACACACGGGGGGTGGGGGTGGGGAGGGGCAGAGGGAGAGGGAGAAGGACAAGCAGGTTCCCCGCTGAGCAGGGAGCCTGACCCTGGGATCATGACCTGAGCGAAGGCAGATGCTTAACCAAATGAGCCACCCAGGTGCCTTAAAGGTTTTATTTTTAAGTAATTTCTGCAGTCAATATGGGGCTCAAACTCACAACCCCCAACATCAAGAGTCGTGAGCCCTACCAACTGAACCAACCAAGCGCCCCCAAAACCCAAATTGATTTCTTAGAAGGGGAGCCTCAGACAAAGGGGTTTCTCTGATCTTATCAGCATTTCTGGAGTAGGAGGGCTTCCTGTTTGGCCTTCTGGAAGACAAGCCTTAGTTGCTAACCTGAACTGATGTCCAGTTTGGAGTTGCACAAGGAAAGGTAAAGATTGAGAGCAGCTGGCGATTTGCTGAGATGGGTGCACAGCAGTCTTTGCCCAGCAGATGGTGCTGTTTCTCCAGAGACCTTACCAAGTGTGAGGCCACCAGATACAGCAGATGTAGCTAAGAGGTGGCCTTAGGAGAGAAAAATGAGTAAAGTTCATTATCCTTAAAAGCCTGTAGCATGATGTTGCAAGAGTCAGAGCGGTTTGGAAAAAATGGCAATAATCCTGAATAAAATCCACCCATTAATATTCCTCTTCCCCTTTATTCCCTAAGTCACATAAAAATAACAAAAACCCATTTTTGGATAGCCAGTTTTTCCAACTGCGGTATGAAAAAGGACTTGTTTTCAGGTTTAAAATTCCCATCAGGGGACGCCTGGGTGGCTCAGTCGTTAAGCATCTGCCTTCGGCTCAGATCATGATCCCAGGATCCTGGGATCAAGCCCCGCGTTGGGCTCCCTGCTCAGCGGGAAGCCTGCTTCTCCCTCTCCCACTCTCCCAGCTTGCGTTCCCTCTCTCGCTGTGTCTCTGTCAAATAAATAAATAAAATCTTAAAAAAAAAAATTCCCATCAGAGTACAGAGTTGAATATAATATGTGCCAAATTTATTATCCCACTACTTGAGCCCCAGATGGCACGTTATTATCTTTAACCTAATATTTAAGAATCATTTTCAGTTTTTGCTAACACATTGGAGTAACCAGCAGGAGTAGAATTCACCTTCTTTGCCCAAGTCATTTAGATTTAGCCCAAGTCATTCATTCAAATATCGATGTTGAGGTATGTGTTTTTAAAAAAACCAAACAAACCATGTAACATGTCTTGTGTGTCTGTGTGTGCACATGCATAAAAGAAATCGGGGCAGCTGGGAGAAATCCTGGGGGCAAAATGTACAAACTGTTAACATTTGTTCTATTTAAGGGCATCTGTAATGAATTTGCTGTAAGGGGTCAAAGTCCTATCCTACTCTCCAGGTGCATATACGTTCTTGGGGGAGGCAGTCAATAAACAGTGAACAACAACAACAAAGCCATGAGCTGTGGCCAAATAAGAAAAGTTTGTTGATAGAGAACCTGGACAGAGCTCTTAGTTTCCAACAGTAGAGAACAGAAGGAGAGAGCCAGCAAAGGAGCTAGAAATGGTTTGGCACCAAGGGACGAAAACCAAGAGAGTGGGCAGGAGAGCCCAGTAAAGAAAGGGGGTGCTTGGGTGTGTCTGATGCCGCCAGGAATTCAAGTAAGTTGTGAATGGCCGTGGCCCTTGGATGAGACAAGTGCAGTGTCTTCAGTGCTAGGAACAAAAGTTGAGGAGGGAAGGTGCGGCGAAAGGTTTATCAGTTTTGTTTGTATCCATTTTGTTTTCAAAGAACCAACTTGTAGTTTCATGGATTCTGTATTTTTATTTATCTCCACTCTCTTCTCTCTTTCCTTCTGCTTGTTTTGCATTTAGTTCATCTAGTTCCTTCAGGGGGAAAGTTAGGTTATTGCCTTGAGATCTTTCTTCTTTTTCAATGTAGTCATAGCTTTAAATTTACCTCCCAGCCCTGCTCTCACGGCATCCTGTAGGTTTGGTATGTTGCGTTTTGTTTGCATCGTCTCAAAGTATTTTCTGATTTCCCTTGTGATTTCTTTTTAGACCATTGGTTGTTTAAGAGGGTGTTGTTTAGGTGCCACATATTTGTCAACTTTCTAAATTTCCTTCTGTTCATTGATTTCTCATTTCATGCCATTTACTTCGTGAACATACTTTGTATGATCTTTTAAAATGTATCAAGATTTGTTTTGTGGCCTGGCATATGGTCTGTACTGGAGAATGTTCTTTGTGCACTGAAGAAAAATGCATATTTGGCTGCTGTTGGGTAGAGGTCTGGAGGTGTTTGTTAAGGTCTGGTTGGTGGATAGTGTTGCTTCAGTCTTCTGTTGCCTCATTCATCTTCTCTCTAGTTGTTTAGTCCATTATTGAGGTGCAGAATACTGAGTGCTCCATCTATTATTGTTGAACCATTTGTCCCTTCAGTTTTGTCTGGTAATAAGATACACATCCAGCTTACTCCCAGCCAGCTTTCCTCTCCCCCTGCTTATGTCGTGGTCCAAGTGACATCTTTGTACATTGTGCGCCCATCACCAGATTTAGAATTACTGCTCTGTGTTGTGTCTTTTTTTTTTTTTTTTTTTTAAGATTTATTTATTTGAGAGAGAGAGCACAGGAGAGGGCCGAGGGTCAGAGGGAGAAGCAGGAGCCGGATGCGGGACTTCATTCTGGGACTCCAGGATCGTGACCTGAGCCGAAGGCAGTCGCTTAACCAACTGAGCCATCCAGGCGCCCTGTGTCGTGTCTTTTAAATCAGGAGGAAAAAAAGGAGTTACAAACAAATATATCTTCTTTTAAAACTGACCTATTTGTATTAGTTTCCTAGGGCTTCAAAGAACAATTAATAGGGTGGCTTAAAGAACAAATCTATTATCTCAGTTCTGGATGCCGGAAGTCTGAAATCAGGGTGTTGGCAGGGTCGGTTCCTTCTGGAAGCACTGAAGGAGAGCCTGCCATGCCTCTGAGCTCCTCATGACAGCCGACAAGCCTTAGCGTTACTTGGCTCATAGACACATTGCTGTAGCTCCACCTCCCATCTTCGTGAGCCATTCGCCCTCTTCCTCTCCATCTTCACGTGGCTGGCTCACAAGCACTGGGGTACTGTTGGATTAGGGGCCCACCCTACTCCAGCTCGACCTCATCTTAACTAATTACATCTGCAGTGAGCCTATTTCCAGTTAAGGTCACATTCAGAAGTATTGGGGATTAGGACTTCAATATATTTTTGGGAGGTGACAGTTCAACGCATAACACCCGGGAAATGTCAGAGCTTTCCAAAGCCCTTACTTGCCAGAGGATCTCATTCTCTCCTCTTTCCTCTCAAGCTTTTCCGTTCCTCGATTGTTGCCCCAACTGTAACCCATTGCTCCAGGTAGCTGTGACTAACACGTTTGCCTTTAAATGGTTTCGACACATGCCCGTCGGTAGCTCCCTTGGCACTGACAGAATTCTTAGTTACCTAAGATAAAGGTGAACCCTTTGAGCCAGTCCTCCAAGGAGCCACCGAACAGGTTGCTATGGGCTGAATTGGGTTTCTCGTGCCCCCCACTGCCACCTCTCTCAAATTTGTATGTTGGGAAGCCCTCACCTCCCATATAACTATTTGGAGATTTGGGCTTTTAGGAGGTAAAGTTAAGTGAGGTTATATAAGGGTGGGGTCCTAATCCAATCAGACTGATACCTGTATAAGAGGAAAAAGAGACACACCAGGGAGCCCTCACCAAAAATCAAATCAGCCAGAACCCCTGGACTTCTCAGCCTTCCAGAAGGGTGAGAAAACAAACTTCTGTTGTTTAAAACCCCTTGTCTGTGGTATTTTGTTATAGCAGCCCAGGCTGATTGATACATAGTTCAAAAGCATAATTCCTAGTGAATGAGGCCCATTGTTGTCCTTCTGATACTCTTTCCTGCACCAGAAATACAGGCTGTTACTTTCAAGGCCACCACTGAGCTGGGGGCCTGGCGTGGGACCAGTATGAGCTAAAACACCACAAAGCTCTCTGTTTTTACTGAGAGTCAGCTAGATTTTCTTGATTAAGCATCCCCCTGGTTGCTGCGAGCTTTTACTTAGTTTCCAGAATGCTGAAAGAGTTGATTTTGGCAGGTTTTGCCAGTGTGTATGTTGGTGTTTTGGAGGGAAGGACTTCGGTGTTCCTTACTCCTCCGTTTTCACTGCTGTCCTCCCACCTGCTCTTTTCACACTAGGACTTTGACTCTCCAGGCTAGGTTATAAAAAGGCTATAGCATCCATATCCTTTCTGCAGGAGCTGGGGTCGGGGTACTTGCTCTGGGGAAGCCAGCTTCCATGCTGTGAAGGAGCCCAAATTCACTCAGGTGGAGAGACCAGGACGAGAGGAACTAGGGCCCCCAACTGACAGCCAGCCCTCAAGTCTGCCCGCTGAGACCCAGACCTCGAGGAGCAGAAACGGCTGTCTCTGCCATGCCTTGTCTGAATTTCTGACCCCCAGCCTCTGCGAGCATAGTAATGGTGATTTTATGCCGCTGCGTTTTCCGGTGATTGGTTGGGCAGCCACAGTAATTGGAACAGTCACTGGTGGGTTAAATGGTGCTGAGCAGCGGACACACTTCTTCCCCCCTTCCAGTATAGCTGGGCTGTGAAAGGGCTATGCCAAAGCAGCAGTTAGGAGCGTCAAGATTATGGCATTCTTCACCCCTCCCTCCCTCCCTCCAGACAGCGGCATCTCTTGTTCTGCTCGACGTTGCAAGTGTCCCCATCTTCCCAAATGCCCAGGCCTGGAACCACAGAGTGTCTGATTTTTCCTTTCCCTTCACCCTCCTGACAGAAGCAACAAGTGATGCCCATTATCTTTTTCCTCGTGCCTCCACCAGTTTGTTCCTTCCTTCCCATCCCTAACAGAATTAGAGATATGATCTGGAAGTCCCCTGTAATTTGAGACCACTGTCTACTACCAGGGCAATGCAAAAGGTGAGTCACCCAGTCTGTCTCTGGGGTACTGTTACTCCCTCACCCGACTTTGTTCCTGTGTTGGGTCCAAGCCCTTTTCCTCCAGCTCCTCTTAACTGTCCCTGGCTACGAAGCTAAATTTGGCTTACAGAAGTCTAGTGGTATTAGATATTATTCTAATACTGACTGTTAAATAAATCCCTTCGTGCTGCTTTCTCTGGAAATACTCATGCAACAGCTTACAGCTTTTTCTTTGTCCTGACCCAAACAGCATTTGTAGGGAGAGTTTTTGATGAGTTAAATTTAAAAATCTGAATATAGCCTACAGGGTCAGCTCAGCTTCTTACCATAAAAACATGAAAAAATGCAGTTTTCATGAGGTAAGGACCCAGTCATCCCTACTATTTTATTTTTGAAGCTACACGAGAGGAAGTCTGGTACTGACAGAGTTTGTAGAGGATTATTTCAGGCCCTATTTAGAACGTGGGTCTTTAACATGTACTAGTTACAGCAGACATTATAAGAAATGACCCTTTTTATAATGTAGAACTTCAAGACACAAAGCTGTTTGCTATGGGAAGCAGGAGAACGATTGCATCCTCTGAAATCTCACTATATTACCATTGTTTCCTAAATAACTTGAATGTTGAGCAGCTCACATTTTTTTTGAGAGAGAGAGAGAGACTGTGCGAGCAGGGGGTGGCAGAGGGAGAGGGAGAGAATCCTCAGGCACTATGCCCAGTGCAGAGCCGATGCGGGGCTCCATCTCCCAGCCCTGCAATCATGACCTGATTCGAAATCAAGAGTTAGATGCTTAACCAGCTGAGCCACCCAGGTGCCCCAAGCAGCTCATATATAAGAGATTAAATCTTTAAAAAAGAGAGAAAAAAGGAAAAGCGGGCAGCTACCAGTCCTTTACTGTGAAAGTATTTATGAACCACTAAACTCTGTGCCGGGCACTGTTTAGTTGCCAGGTATGTGACAGACGTGGGTCCTTGGGCTCTCTAAGCAATGGAAATTGACAGGAGGCCAAAAGGGAATTCCAGGCAAGGCTTTTGTGAGGGCTTATGCACAAGGGATACAGCATAATGGGGAAGTGTCCTGCAGGCTGACTCTCAGACCAAAGGCCAGGGAGAGTTTTCAGGGGGGTTGAGGTGGGAGAGGGGGGACATCTAAGCATGTTGGGGTAGGGAGAGACAGGAGGTTGGCCATGCGGGCACAGAGGACAGAACATGCTTCTACATGTATCGCCCGTCTCTCTTAACATGTCACCTCTCCACTCTGGGCATGATTTTTAGTATTTATAATGAGGAAGTAGGTGGAGGAAGTTCAGCACTGGGGTCCATCTTGGCACAGACTGGTTTGGTCCAGTCTTCATCAGTCTTTGTAGTCCCTCCTTTCAGTGAGCATCCTCCCTTCGCATTCCTGCAAGATAATACTATTCAAGGGGCAGAGAGTTTTAGCTATGGTAGAAGATGTACTACTCAAAGGGCAGAGCTCTGTGGGAATGCTGGGTTTGGGTGGTTAGGGTTGATGGGAACCGAGTCCAAGCCTTCCTCTGCCTCAGGTACAGAGCAGGCAAAAATCTCTGCCCTAAAAAAAGAAAAAAATCCCTGCCCTCATGGAGCTTGCATTTTTGGGGTAGAGAGAATGAGATAATGAACTAAGTAAAACGTGTAAGACAGTGTTATGCATGTTAGAATTTTAACTAATCACAGGACCATGTTTACAAAATGCTGTTGAGCAAAATAAAGCTGGAAAGAGCAGTCGTGCTGCGTTCCGCTTGAGGGGGTTGAGTTTTAGAGGTCAGGTAGGCCTCGGTAAGAAGGTAACTTTGGAGGAGGTAAAGAAGGTGAGATGTAAATGTCTGGGGGAAGATCGTCCAGGGTGGAGGTTTCAGCAAGTGCAAAAGTCCTGAGGTCAGAGCATGCTGGCTACTGGAGGAACCTAAAGGGGCAGAGACAATGGAATAAAGAGAATGAAAGGTGGAGAGACAGGTCTTCTTGGCCTTTGCAGGGCATTTTAGTGCTTGGGGTTTTTAGCCTAAGTACAAGAGAAGCCATTGGAGGGTTTTAAGTAGGGGAGTGTTGATGATCTCATTTAGCTTTTAACAAGAGCATTTTGCTGTGTTGAGGACAGTCTGAAGGGAGCGAATGATGGAAGCGAGAGACCAGTTTTTGTAGGCTATTACCTAAGTCCATGAGAGATGGAAGTTACCTGGACCAGGGGGTAGCAGTGGATGGATTCTAGAATAATTTGAAGATAGGGCAGACTGGATTTGCTGGCAGATGTGGGGTGTGAGAGGAAGAGGAGATACTTTAAGATTACTTTAAGGTTTCAGTCTGAGCAACTGAAAGATGAGTTGTCCTTAACTTAGATGGGAAGACTCTGGGAGGATTGAGTCTAAAGATTAGGACTTACTGTACTTGACATGACAAGTGGAGAGGTCACAAGTTAGTTGAATATCCAGGAGAAAAGTCTGAGCCGGTGAATTGGGAGAGGTCTGCATGTGGCAGCATTTAAAAGAAGAAGACTGGATGAAGTCACCAGCAGAGTGGATGTAGATAGGAAAGGAAGAGTTCCAAGGACGAAGGCATGGGACACTCCAATGTGAAGATGTCAGGGAGAAGGCCCAGCAAAGGATGCAGAAGCATGGACAGTGAAGCAGGAAATGAATTAAGAGGGAATGATCTCTGGAAAGTGAAGAAAACGTTTTAAGCAGAGAAGGGGGAGGGATTGATCAAATTGCTAAGTAGTGCTTATGGGTCTAGATAAGGTTGTAAAAGAACTAACCATCGTATATATTATCACGATGTCTCTGGAGAATGAGTAAAGCAGTTCCACGAAGTGGCAGAAGTGAGAGCTCCATTGATTAGGCTGGGTTCAAGAGAGAATTAGAGAGGGACTGGAGACAGCAAATAGGGACTTTTAAAAAATCTTTTCAAAGTAATCTCTACATCCACCATGGGGCTTGAACTCATGACCCTGAGATCAAGAGTCTCATGCTCTACTGACTGAGCCAGCCAGGTGCCTGGGGACTTTTTTTTCTACGATAGGAGAAATAAAAGCATATTTTACGCTGATGAAAAGACCTTTGCTTTTCCAGTGAGGGACCTAGCCTTGTCACGCACGCTCCCTTCTTTGGACTTCATATTTGGGTATTTGCTATTTGTTGGAGCCCTCATAATAGGGAATCTGAACTGATGGGAAGCTGAGGATTGTGAAATCCAGCTTCTTTCATATGCAGAATGCTTCTCTTCCCCCAAACTGTTGATCCCCATTGCTCTGGGGAAACAATGTAGATGTGGTCAAGATGTTCCGTGGAATTGCATTTCTCTCATTTATTATTTGCATGGTTCTTCATATGGTGATTTGGTGCTCTATCTCAACTCCATAGATCACACCTTTCCCCAATTTCTTTAGGATGATGGTTCTTCACTGATTCTTCATTACTCCTGCTTCAAAGGAATGACAGTGACCAAAGAAGTCTTAAAAACTTAATGTGAACCCTGTGGCAGTCATAGGCTGTTCACAAAAATGTTCCTCCCATCTGGCTGCATGGTGGGAGCGTGGCTCTCAGATAAGACTGTGCAATGTGTCCTAACCAATGAAATGTAAGCTACGTGATGTTTGTCACTTCTAGTAGAATCGTCGAGAACCAGTGCTCTGTCGGCAACGGCGGCGAAGCATATGTGGGGATGAAGCCTCTGTCAGCCAGGGTCCGAGTCATAGCACCGAGCACGGTCCCCTTACCAACCCTGGATAGACCTCTCGTATGAGAAGTGAACTTAAGTTTTATTCCTTTTATTTTGGGACAGCAAAACCCAACGTATCCCAAATGACACAATGCCTAAGCAAAAATGAACTGATGTTCCAGTCTCCATTATAACCAGCAGATGACCAAGTCTAGGATATGAAAGTTTCACTTTCCCACACCAGGGCAAAGAAGACCCAGTAACAGGTGGTCAAACTTCACCCACAGTCAGTTCTCCATTCAGTAGAAAACGATGGAACCTTTAAAATGTTAACGTTGTTTTAGAGATACTGCTCTCCTAACTAGGAGGAGAACTTTTCTTCAAGAGACCTAGTTGGACTACCAAAACGAAGTTTAGTTCATTTCAAACTTTGTTCTCTGGGCCGTCTGCATTAGATCCTCCAGGCATACTCATTCCAAACACAGAGTCCCTGGTTTTGGCCTCTGAGAAGAATCCTGTGGTTCTTAACTCCTAGGAAGTACTATAATCTTGATCTTGATTTATATATGTGGCCAGAACAAAAATATATTTGGTCTTTCTCCTAGGTTCCTGCCACAGAGCTGCTAAAACTCTTCAAATTTCCCTAGTGGTAGAATTGACTTGTGTTATTCATAATAAGCCCAATTTTATGCTAATGAGGTCACTTAGGGAGGGGGCTCCCAGATAGCCTCAGGATTGAGCTGGTCACCAGAAAGACCAAGGGATTAGACCTCTTGACCAATCTCCAGAAGCAGATGTGGGGGAGGGTGCTGGAAATTGAGCTCTGTAAACTCTTGCACAGAGAGATTCAGAGAGCTTCTGGGTTGGTGAACACATGGAATTGTTGGGAGGATGGCATACCTCTGCATCCCTCCCCTTCCTTGCCCTGTCTGACTCTTTCATTTGGTTGTTCTTGAGTTATATCCTTTATAATAAGCAGGCGCATGGAAGTAGTGTTTTCTGGAGTTCCTGGAGCCATTCTAGCAAATTATCTAACTTAAAAGAGAAGGGAGTTGTGGGACCCCCCCCTTCCCTACCAATTGAATAACCAAGTTGGAAAGAAGTGTGGGTAACCTGGGACCCAGTACTTGGGACTAGCATCTGAAGTGAGTGAGGGCAGTCTTGTGGGACTGACAGTAACTCTGGGTAGTGTTAGCATTGAACTGAATTGTAGGACATCCAGTTGGTGTCCAGAGAATCAGAGAATTGGCTGTGGGTATTGGAAAACACGCTAGAAATATGCTACCAATATAACACTGAGGTATATTTTCTGGTTTGGTTTTTTTTTTAAGATTTTATTTATTTATTTGAAAGCGAGAGAGCACGAGGGTGGGGAGGGGCAGAAGGGGAGGGAGAAGCAGACTCCCCGCTGAGCAGGGAGCCTGACACGGGACTCGATCCCAGGACCCCGGGATCATAACCTGAGCCGAAGGCTGACGCTTAACTGACTGAGCCACCCGGGCGCCCCACTGAAGTATATTTTCAACAGAATGTCTGATGGACTTTAGTATCAGTATCACAGAAGAAATGTTAGTGTAAGAGACAAATCATAATTCTGCATAAAAGAATTTTATTTAGTGGTCAGATCCCAATGAATAATGCCAGTCATTGCTTGATTCTGCTAAACTGTGCTATTTAGATATACTCTTAAGAAAGTGTACAGTGCATCACCAAAAGCTGTTTAATTTGGATTGTGTAGAGTAAAAGAAAACTTCATAAATCTTTGTTTTCTGATAAAATTTTTAAAATATAAAAATGAAAAAACAAACCCAAAAGCAGTATTCAAAAATAATAAATGTCACCTTGGACTATTTACAGTATGATGCCTTTTCCTAGGAGAATGCTCTCTGCTTAATTCTTTTCCTCACATTTCACCTATCACTCATAGGTGTTCTCACCCCGACCTGATCCTTCTCTAGGATTCTTTCCATTCCTGTCTTGCTTGAAACGGTCACCTGTTCTCTCATCTTTGAATCTTTCTCTGATACTCCTTTCTCCTACGCTTAAATTACCAGTAACTCTATTTAACAACATTTGTTGAGCACCTCTACGTGCCAGGCACTGTGCTGGGAGGCAGAGAGAAATACAGAGATGAAAAGTCATGGATGGACCCCTTCCTCAAGAATCTGAGTTTGGGTTGAATTAAAAAACAATGTTTTTCACATTATATCCCATGAGATCCCAGGCTCCTGTGAAGTACATTTGGGGACTTCTTGAAACAGTGCACTCATGGAGGCTCTGTCAACGTGGCCCACTCCAGGGCATTTTGAACTCGGAATTCTGCTCTTTATGAAGCACAGCCTCAAAAGCCTAGGCCTATTGTTTGCGTTCTAAACTCTTCGTGGGTGAAACGTGTATGTTGGGCAGTAAGGGATCAGCCATGCCAGTTGCTTTGGGGGAAGGGTGATTTGTTTAGTTGGTTTCTACAAATTCCAAGTATGAAAAAGCCCTTAAACACCCCCCCCCGACCAAATACTAAATTTGAGCTATAGATACATATTAAGTAGCTCTCCCTTGATCTGGACTTAAAACAAGATGCTCTAAGACTCCTTTTGTAAATGTCCAGCAGGAGCTCTTCTTATTACCTCCACAAATATTTCTTTGTGCTTTTCTGTGAACATTTTCTTAGCTTTGAACATAAAAGCAGCAAATGAAGCCTGCAGGTCACCTTTTTTTTTTTGCTTTTATCATGGTTGAACCCAAAACAAGCTCAGCTCTTGCATTTGGCCTACATCTTCTTTGTCCATGAGGTCTTGAGAGACCCATGGTGTTACTTAAAGAAAAAAAGAAGGCAAACTATGAAATATAAAACAAAAGCCATACATAGCATACTATGGAAGCAAAAACGAAACCATACCCTCACTGCCCCCATCTTGTTCCATGCCTGGCAGACCACGTCCCTACGAATATTCACATTTGGAAATATTTCTCAGTCACGGTAAAGTCCAAATCATGGTGATGGGCTTGTAGCATATTCCTCTCATTGACTCCAAACAGCTGACCACTGAACAGTGATGAAGGGAGTTTTTATGGGGAAGTTCTTGATGATACTCAGTCCATTCAAGAGTATTAGTGCCAGATTCAGAACTTCCTCCTGAGCTGGTTCCAAGCCCTTTGGATCTGAAGGCAACTTTGGGAGTTGGCATTATTCCCATGTTACATTTGGCCCGCCCTACTCTGTGGTAGGGTGATCACAATGTCTGAAGTACATGAAGAGAATGAGAAGAGCAGGGAGTACTGGGGGAGAGAGGGGAAAAGAGAAGTGATCGTGCACAAGCTTCTTGCTCTGTCGTGCATATATTTTCCGTGTAACAGCATGTATTTCGACACATAAGGGCTTGTGCTTTTTTGTTAAAGAAGTAACTTGCCCTGAAAAGCTCATTTGGCAAATGTGGCCATGAACGTGTGTGTGTGTGTGTGTGTGTGTAAAATGTGTGATGAGGTTATGGACCAAGTCCTGTGGGTGCATCCTGGCTCCTTCTCCCAGCACACCCACCTCACAGGCAAGGAAAAGCTGATAGGTTACACCTGGTCGGTTTGATATTCAGAAGCTTCGGACAGGCTTTCTGAGAAGCTTAGGAAATTCTCCTGGTACTCGGAGCAAACAATCTCGTAACGGTAATGCCGGAACTCCACAGCCAAGGTGCCAAAATAAGACAGGAAGCACATGACCAGACCCCACTGGACCCTGGCTGCGTACATGTGGATGCCTTGGGCCATGAGGATGAAATCTGGGGAGCAGCAGTCAAGGAAAGTACCCCCATCAGCCTCATTAAAACTGGGCTTTTTTCTGGACAGGGACAGGCTACAAGAAAAGGCTCACTCCCCGCCCCCCCCCACCAGCAGAACTTAGCTTGACAGCTTGCTGAACACACGACTTGCATGAATAATCTGAAGTCCATTACTGAGCTCTTCCTTTGTGCCAGACATCCGTCTAGGTGCTTGCGTGGAAAATCTAACTTAATCCTCACAGCAATCCTATTATCATCAGTTCATTTAAAAGTAGGGAAACTGAGTCCAGATGGTTAAGTAACTTGCCTGAGGTCACCGAGGTGTTAACTGGTAGAGCCGGAATTCAAATACAAGGACTCGGACTCCCGGGCTCGGCATGCAGCTGTACCGCTGCCTAATAATCTGTGAGATTAGCAAAAGGATTAAAATTCCCCCCAAAATTAGTTGGCCAGAAAAAGAAATCTCTCTTTAAAAAATCACCGCAAGTGACTGGATTCATAGTCACCTTTCTATCTGCAGAAACAATTTTGAACATATCCAATCACTAATCACCTACATCGAAGCTTTGTCTCTACGGTGCTAATACCGTGTAAGCAGCCCCTCCTCCTTTTCTGCTAGTTTTCACTATTAAAACAACAAATGAGACTCCTATGCCTGAATCTCTATGGAACGTACACGCACACACACCAGTATACAGGCGGTCGGAGCTGGGAAGGAGAGCGTTTCAAAGCATGCTTTAGTAAGAAGCCAAGAGGCCAAGGTCTAAATACGTTTTTTAAGAAAAATCAGAAATGCTCCCTTGGAATTAGCTCTGTCTTCAGAACTTACACTGAAAATCTTGGGAAATTTTCAGAGGGCAAAAGAATACGGTGAAACTACTTCAGCCAGACTCTGCTGTCCTGAGAAGGCCTGGATCTGTTCACCTGGGAACCAAGGCAGGGTTCCAAATGTTCAGGAACAACACAGGTCAGGGTTGTTTGGTATAAGCTGAAAACGCAAAGTAAAGTCTGTACATACTCTTCTGACTGAGGGCTCGAAATAATGGCAAAGCAATATTATTACTTAAGTTAGTGGGGAAGGGATAAATCTTCAAATCTCATACCAGAATTCTGACCTTTTTACTCATAAAATCTTTTATCAAGTGGCTAGCCATAAGCACGAGTTTTGGCTTGATTCTCCAGTCCTTAATTGTTCTCTAAGGTGCTGCAGAACTTCAAAAAACCAGTCACATGGTTGGCAATTAGGAAAGAAGAAATAAAGACTCCAAAGACTCCAGTAACTACAGGACATCTCTGAACCACAAACGTTTTCATATTTTAAAGCCACTTTCCCTAAGGCGAAAGGGTGTGGTGGTGAAGAGTTCAAACTGTGCCTGAGTTTAAGTCAAGATCGCTGCATACAGAGTGTGATCTTGGGTAAATTATCTCTGTCCTTACTATTCTTGTTAAAGGAGGATTAAAAGAGTTGATCCATTTAAAGTGCTTAGAATAACGCCTAGCACATGATAAGAGCCTAATAAATGTTGGCGATTACGTGCCCGAAGATGTAATGGGGTTAGCTATACATTCTACCACCTAGAAACCTTATTCCCTTCCTCTCTGGTTTCTGAGGAGAACCTATTGGAGTGAGCACTTCAGATCACTCTGCCCCACAGAACGAGTGGCTGATCTGACTGGTCGCACTGGAACTGGCCGGCTTCTATTGGGCCACGCTACCGGTAGGTGGGGTCACCGTGCTCCCTCCCGGGCTAGTCTCCTGGGATGTGTTTGGGGTTAAGCTTTTCCTGGTTTCTCTGCTTGTTACTGAGTGGATAAGTTGAAGTCCAAGGTGTGACACAGGAGGCCTGCCACGTTCTCCTCTGCAAATTAAACGAAATAACAGGGCCATTAATAAAGTCACAAATTAACTTTTTTTTTAAGATGTAAGGGAAAAACAATCCCCATTTTCGTTATGCATCTTCGTTATGCTTTTCATCAGGGGAAACTTTTACATCATTAATGATAAGGAACACCACCTACAGATAGAAACAATTTTGAGAAGGCAGAGCTTGTTTTATTTTTAGTTCTCCATCTCCTCTTTGGCATAAAAAAGAGGCCTGAGAGTTTTTGTTTTTATATCCATTACTGTTGTCTTTTGTCTAAGATTCTGAGATAATCTGACCAATATCCTAACCAATTGAAAATGGCGATTTTCTCATCTACGTATCTGGGTTTTACTCTCACTGTCAAAGCACCTTCTTTTCACATTCAAAGGATACAGAGGACCACACAGAGAGTGATGGATGCTGAGAGAATAACTCGTGGAATTCCAACTTTCCGTCCTTCATTCTTGATGTTGACTTTGAGCGTCAGTGCAGCCTGGATCCAGCAGGTCAACGTGCCAAATCCAAAGGTCAAGGAAGTTCCGACATTGTGGATTTCTTCATCATTCGTGAGCTAAGGGATGAACAGATAATGACAAGGAGGCCCATTTAGAAAAGACATGATGGCCAATGGAACACCTGAGGGAGAAAAAAATAGGTAAAGTGATGTCTCAATAATGGGATGATAGATTTTGGAAAGAGTGGAGTCCTTCATCTTCACTGGCTCTTTGTGTCTGTTCTCAAATGGTCTGAAGTCTGAGGGGGGAAAAAAGGAAATAGTACCCCTAGACCTCAAAATATTTGTTTAGAATAACCCACTCAGGCAGGGGTAATCTATCCTTGAATTTATTTTCCAGAAAAGTGTAGAAAAGCAAAAGAAAAACAGTTACACCAAAAAGAGAAATGTCAGTTTCTACAAACATACACCCCAAACTTTGTTTTCCAGAGTAAGAAATGAGACCCGGGATCTGCCTGTGTATTTAGTGATCAAAGAGGATATACTCTAAGCGGGTCAAGATTTTACTGACATAGACAGCTAACAACACTTACTCCTACAAAACTGGACTGTGTAATGTGACCAATTCATTGTTAATGGGATTTTGTTGAATTTTCCTTTTATAATAAGAAAATTGTCACCTAAAAGCTTTTTCCATATTTGTAGATCCATTAAACGACATTAGTGTTTGAAGATTCCTGGTCAAGGCTTTTATAGAGTTAATAGGTTACAGGAGACCCATTTGGGTTATTTCATTTGAGGGTTAAAGACGTAACTCCAAATCATTGCCTACTGATGTCAAAAATATACTGGTCACTTTTTTTTTTTTTGATATAGTGGTCACGGGGCGCCTGGGTGGCTCAGTCGGTTGAATGTCTGCCTTCCGCTCAGGTCATGATCTCAGGATCCTGGGATTGAGCCCCCTGTCAGGCTCCCTGCTCAGCGGGGAGTCTGCTTCTTCCTCTCCCTCTGCCCCCTGCTTATGCTCACTCGCTCTCTCTCTGTCTCAAATAAATAATCTTTTAAAAAAAATAATATACTGGTCCCTTAAAACATCTTTAGCAATTATATATATTTTTAATTACACATATAAGAAAATAAAATCTATAGTTGAAGAGACGGCTCTTACAACATAATAAAATATTTTTTTGAATTGCCATTGTCTTCAGATGTTTTATTGTTTGACATTGCTGTGAGAATAATGGTTGCATCAAATCAATATTGCTTTCCTTTTACAATTTTTTCTATTGTTTTTGGCTGTAGTATTTTTTCCTCTTTGGAAGAAGCCACTTTTTTTCTCTCTTAGCTCAAAAGACATATTTTCAAATCTTTATTTACATATTTTTTTAATGCGGAGGACACCTGTATTTATTTATTTATTTATTCATTTATTTTTGAAGATTTTATTTATTTGTCAGAGAGAGAGAGAGCGAGAGCAGGAGGGGCGGGTGAGGGCAGAGGGAGAAGCAGACTCCCCGCCGAGCAAGGATCCCGATTCAGGACTCCATCCCGGGACCCTGAGATCATGACCTGAGCTGAAGGCAGATGCTTAACCCACTGAGCCACCCAGGCACCCCAAATCTTACTTTAAATAACAATTCCTCAAATACAATTTTACTTCTAGGCAATTGGTTTTCCATGTTATATACACAGTCCATTCATTTATTATTTTAAACTTAATTTAAAAAATAGATGATATAATTACATGGTTCAAACTTTAAAAAATTATAGAGTGCAGATGGAAAAGTCTGTCTCCCATCCCATACGCTAGCTACTTGGTTTCTTCACAGGCAACTAATTTGTTGTTTCCTTTGTATTCTCTGTAGATGTTCCAGAAAGTGTTCTTCGTATGTCGTGTCATCATTCATGGTTTTGAGTATTTGTGGTTCACCAAAACAACCCAATCTCTGGACTTTAGGAAAGACCAAAAGGTCTACCCAGTAACTTCCATCCAGGCCCTGGTTTTTATAGAGTTAATAGGTTAATAGGTTTATAAACAGCCCCTACAGCACAAGCAGGCAGCAGCCACTCAGTAAGTCTGGCTTGATAGGGGATGGGCCCTAGAGTAGTAAAAGAACGAGTGGGACTGCCAATCTGTCAAACGACCCATCGATTCAAAAGTAACTATTCCGTTGCTCCTCTGTGCCAGGCGAAGTCCTGGGGAATGAGTTTTCCTGGTGTAATGAATTACCAGGACTGAGGGGTGGAACGAGAGACAGTTTTAGAAAATCCACTGCCCTATATTTTTAAATGCCTCTGCCATTTGGATTTCACTCCACAGATGGGGAGAGGTGTCGGATGGAGGAAGTTTCTCACCAGGATATAAAGCAGAGGTTGGAGGACACTGGGAAGGGAACGAGCCATGGGCAATCAGACAACCACTGTTCCAGTGCAGGGGGGCTCCTCGTCTGTCTTACAAATGGAGTCGTTCGAGTCCAGAGGTGGATGATGGTCTTGGCAAGGGAATTTTTTTTTTTTTAAGTAGGCTCCATGCCCAGCGTGGAGCCCAGCACGGGGCCGGAATTCATGACCCTGAGATCAACACCTGAGCTGAGATTGAGAGCCAGATGCTCAACCAACTGAGCCACTCCTAGGGAAATGATTCTTTTTTTTTTTTTTTAAAGATTTTATTTATTTATTTGACAGTGAGAGAGGGAACACAAGCAGGGGGAGTGGGAGAGGGAGAAGCAGGCTCCCTTTTGAACAGAGAGCCCGATGCGGGGCTCGATCCCAGGACCCTGGGATCATGACCTGAGCCGAAGGCAGACGCTTAACGACTGAGCCACCCAGGCGCCCCTAGGGAAATGATTCTTAAATGTTGTGATCTCTGGCTTCTAAATATCTGGGCAGAAGAGTTAGTGTTAGTAGACCTTTATACAAGTCCTAGGTGTTCTAGAGAAATTCTGTGTTTGCAAACTTGAGTCCCACGTGAGCTTGCTCTTATGAAATGCAAGCTTTCATCCAAAAAGGATATTCAGTGTTTAATTTAATTTTTTTTAAGATTTTATTTATTTATTTGACAGAGCGAGACACAGCGAGAGAGGGAACACAAGCAGGGGGAGTGGGAGAGGGAGAAGCAGGCTTCCCGCCGAGCAGGGAGCCCCATGTGGGGCTCGATCCCAGGACCCTGGGATCATGACCTGAGCCGAAGGCAGACGCTTAACAACTGAGTCACCCAGGGGCCCCTTCGGTGTTTAATTTTAGAAAGGCCATGATCATATTAGTTTTCTAGAAAGTTACATCAGGAGACAATTTTTTATGAGAAAAAGTGTAAAGCACTTTGAAATCCTCTCTAGAAGATACACAGCGATTGTAGAGGCTACTTTTCCCCATAGCTGTGCCGTACTTCCAGTGCAGAGTGAGCACCCTCACACGTGCAATGCGAACATCAGCAGACGGGGCCGAAGACCAGAAGGACTGACTGCTGGAGGACCTGTGCTTAATAGGAACCACCACTAGCATTATTTAAAAGATTTGTGCAGAATCAGTGGCTATGACCATCCTCTAGGCGAAGGGGGAGAAGGAGGTGAAAAAGGCCAAATGAAGTACCTGAAAATTACCAAGTAAGGTCATTCCAAAGGAGGCCAGACACAGCGCCACCAATCCACTAATATTCAGCCATGGATTTAAAACCTTGGGTTTCAGCTGTATGAAGCGCAGAACAGCTACCACGAGAGCTGGGGATAAAACAAAATGTTAACATTTAAAAATCTAAATCATGCAGCTAGATTCTGAGGCAGAGTTCTAAAGCCCCAGTGTGCGAGGTTAAACTTTGCGCCATGGTGCACTTTTAAGTCTCTGAAATGGCAGATAATTTCTAAAAGAAATTTTCCACGTGATGCTTATGATTATTTGGATGTTTATTATGCCTACCCTGGGGGAGGCAGAGAGGAGTTGAAACAGCAGTGCTGTATGTTATTTGAGTGGTGCAAGGGTTGTTCACAGAGTTTTCAAAAACAAGGTCAGCCCAGGACACACTGGCTTAGGAGAACATCGCAGAGGCCTCACACAACAATTAAGACAGGAATAAAGACAATCCATGGCTCAAGAGTTCACTAATTCACCCCCCCCCTTTAGTTTCACAGTGTTAGAGCAGACATGGCAGGAAGACACAGGGAAGAAGATGGGTCCACCTTCAGGCACACCTGCTGGTCTCTGTGCCAGAAATCATTCCTGGGGATAGGAAGAAGACAAGGCAAGTGTACAAATCCCTTGATTACTGGTTTATTCCCACTTCCCTCTAATTCTATCTGGAGGTGTCCACTGTCAAAGGATAAGGATAGTCGATCTAAATTAGAGCAGTTACAGTAATCAAATTATGAAATCTGAATTTTAACATAGATCTGGGGGCTTGGTATGTACTAAAAATCACGCTGATTATATGATGAAAGCTCAATACTTCTATGATGTTACTCACTTTGAAAGCCCACTCCATCTTTTGAAGCAAATTGTTATGGGAGAATCAGAAAGAATGAAGGAATTTACCTAGATTTAAACCTGACTTCTTTTTTTTAAGGTTTTATTTATTTAAGTAATCTCTATACCCCATGTGGGGTTCGAACTCACAACCCTGAGATCAAGAATCACATGCTCTTCCAACTGAGCCAGCCAGGCATACCTCAAACCTGACTTCTAATAGTAACCTTGAGGATGGTCCATACCCAAGCCATGAATATAAGGATCCCCTTTTAGTAATTGCTTAGTGCAGGGGTATTTTCATATTTATGCAAAAAGCTGGGAGAGGTTAGTCTACAAATAAGTGAAAAAGAGTGCTTGCAGTTAATATAAGTTATATCTACATATAAGGAAATGCACTTTCTACTTCCTAAGACCATTTATTTTGACATTAAGGTTTAACAGGGAAGACAATTAGAAATTCAAGAATTATCCTATTTATACAGCAATTAAGTAGGTAATTATTTGCTAAAGGTTTTTTTTTTTTTTTTTAAGATTTTATTGATTTATCTTGACAGAGAGAGAGAGACAGTGAGAAAGCGAACACAAGCAGGGGGAGTGGGAGATGGAGAAGCAGGCTTCCCGCCGAGCAGGGAGCCTGATGTGGGACTCGATGTGGGATCCCACATCCCACTCATGTGGGATCATGACCTGAGCCGAAGGCAGACGCTTAACGACTGGGCCACCCAGGCGCCCCTTCTTAAAGGTTTTTATCTTCATTATAGGCCCTTATTAGTAGTCATTAATAAAGAAAACCCTTCCATAAATTTGCATTTCCTATATTTGCTGAATGTCATAATGTGAAGTTACAAAGTTAAGCTCAGCAAGTTGATTTTCAGTTCCAAGTACCTCTGATCAAAGAGTGGTGTATACAACTTGGTTAAGATTTGGATTTTAGAAACAAAATAGTAGTAAACTGTAATTTATAAAATCTCAAATTGTTCAGCTCTGATTTAGCTTTTAGTATATTTATGCTTCATCTAACTCCCACTAGAGGTCATAGAATTTATAAATGATACTTGAGTTGAAAGAGTTCAAACCTAATGGTTTGAGGGACCTAGTTAGAAATTATAATATATCAGAGTCTATTAATAATGACAACAAGTATCCTAGAGGATGAAAAAATCAGCACAACTTCTTCCTACTTTTTAAAATGGGAATAGGAGGAGGAAGCGGAGAGGAGAAATTCCACATAAGCCCTAAGTGATCATCAGATAAAGAGGTCACTAGGTTAAGACCAGAATCCTCAACACAGGGCACCACAGGAGACAGTTGCTATTAACTGTGTATGGATATTAGGACACAATGACCACATACCAAGACAGCACATTTCATTTCTTTTAAAAATGACTAGTGAGGGCGCCTGGGTGGCTTAGGCGGTTAAGCGTCTGCCTTCGGCTCAGGTCATGATCCCAGGGTCCTGGGATGGAGCCCCCGCTTCGGGCTCCCTGCTCAGTGGGGAGCCTGCTTCTCCCTCGGCCACTCCTCCTGCTTGTACTCAATCTCTCTCTGTCAAATAAATAAATAAAAATCTTTAAAAACACTTAAATTAAAATGACTAGTGGAAAGTATTACTCTAGCAGCTCTGGATGTCATTTAATTTGGGGGAATAGGATCGTACTAGAACTTCGGCTTAAGCCCTAAAGCACTGCTGAGGCAGACACAGATGGCCCTCCTTGTTGACCTGTCAGGTCGGTTTGTTCCCTTGCGCCCAGAGCAAGAGCGTCAGTGGCCATATTCTGTGTTACTCATTTCTCCCTGGTAAACACAGGACATGTATCATCTTCTGGTCTCAGCCCTGCTAGCCTTCCCACTTGTAATATGATGATAAATCATTTTATCATGAACAGATGATGAAATTAAGCAGGAAACAGAAACCTACTTGGAGACATGAATTCAACCCAACACTCCTAACTTCCAGAACAGCATTCCAAACACCACACTCTGCCCTCTTTACCTATTAACGCCATTGTTAATCAGCTCAGACTAGGCAGATTTTCCTTCAAAAATAGATTCTATGGGCAACTGGCTGGCTCAGTCAGTAGAGCGTGTGACTCCTGATCTCAGGGTTGTGAGTTCAAGCCCCACGTTGGTCATAGAGGCTACATTAAAAAAAAAAAAAAAAAAAAAGATTCTAGTTGAAATTTTAAGGTGGTGGAAATTACAAGCTTCTGGTCCTTTAACAGTTTTATTAACAGGTTTAATGGAGGCAAGATTCAGATTATCGGTTATTAAGTCCTTTTCAACCAAGTAATGATTTAATTATACATGCTTGAGAAAGACTTCTGGGCAGTGGGGTGATTTCAAAGCTGTCTTTATATATACTGAACAATTTTTTACTACATTAATGTTCTGATCAGAAGATATGTCTTTTAGTTTCATTAAAAATTTTAGATTTTAGGGGCACCTGGGTGGCTCAGTAGGTTAAGTGTCTGCTTTCGGCTCAGGTCATGATCCCAGGGTGCTGTGACCGAGCCCTGCATGGGGCTCCCTGCTCATCAGGGAGTCTGCTTCTCCCTCTCCCGCTCCCCCTGCTTGCTCTCTCTCTTTCTCTGTCAAATAAATAAATAAAATCTTTAAAAAAATTTTTAGATTTTATTAACAGTTTTAGAAAAGATTTTTAAAACCCACCCTTCTGTTGTTTATGGTATTTGGAATAGTCCTTTGCTATGTAAGTATCCCCTATTTATCTATATTAAAAGAACACAAAGAGTAGAATAATTGCCTATTTTCTTTACTAAATTTTTTATTGTGAGGCTGACTGGGCCTTTATTTTTATCTATTTATTTTTAAAGTGGCTCCACACCCCATGTGAGGCTTGAACTCACAACCCTGAGATCAAGAGTCGCACGCTTTCCCGACTGAGCCAGCCAGGCGCCTCTGGTCAGGCTTTTAAAGTTCAAACTCAAAACAGCAGCTCTTCATTGCAGTTCTAAATTGGTGCCTGGCCAAATTCTTTGTTCATTTGTTTAGTTTTATTGTTTGTGCATCAATAATTCCTATTTATGACTGCAGTAGAACCCAGCAATCAGTGTGTTTTGGCTGAAGGAGGGGGAGCAGCTGCTATTAAGTGACTGAGATCATTCAGCCTATCAGCTTTATCCTCACAACCTGTTCAGGGCAGAAAAGAATATTCCTTTCAAGAAATTTGTCTTAGGTCTCTTTCCCCGCCGCCCCGGGGGAAATAAAAGTGTGGATTTGGGACAAAGTGCATAACTAATTGGGTAAAGAAAATAATTGAGTTCGATCTTTGATTAGTACATCAAAAAGACAGAAGATCGTTGCTAACTGATTTTAATAAATGCTACACTGACGCACTTGTAGATTGTAAATTAGAATCTAGATTTCTGCCAAAAAGCAGTGATTTCTAGGCAGTCCACGTTGTTCCTTAAAGTCAATAATGCCATCTAAAGTAATAGTCCGAGGTCTAACAGGGACTGGCCTGAGGAGATGAAAGCCTCCTCCACTTGGAGCAAGAATCATTAGTAAATGGATTCTTCTTCACTCCCAGAGTTGATAAATAAATAATTGTTGGTTTCCTCCCACTGAACACTAATCTTCATCAGTTTCGTGTCTACCAGATGGCACCGAAAATGCTGGAAGATAATAAAGAATAAACACTGGATACTGCAATACCTCAGAGCAAGCACTAGTAAAGGCTTAAGTGCTTCTTGCTGGAACAGGGGAGGACCAGAGAATAAGATGATGACGAATGTCATCTGGAGGAGGGGAGCTTGTTTTCATTACTTTGTTTTTGGAAATGCTTTTATAATTAGTTAATCATAAGCTTTATATCTGGATACATTTGTGAGCTGTGCAAATTGGCATTTTGAAGATTACACACTAAAGACTATGGAGAAATATCAATTTGTCTTAAGAATGTGAAGGAAGCAATATGTGGCTTCCAACATGTTCATTGGTGTCTTCAAAGCCCAAGTGGAGGACAAACAGCTTGTGACAGCTTTTTAATAAGGGCAGTCTCCTGTGTCTCGTGATTAGATGAGGTGGTATTTGCAAAGCACTTAGCATTATGCCTGGAATATAAATGACTGCTATTAATTATTGCTATTATTGCACCCCGTGGGGAAGATCATATGAGTAGGTACCAACCTGCAGGCCTACTTGGTGTGACTGCAGGCTGACTGGGAAAGGTCCCTGACCCTGCAATTCAAGATTCTCTCTCGGGGCGGAGGGGGGGAGCTGGGGGGTGGTGGTGGTGGTGTTCTCTTAAATGCAAATAGCTCCTTAGCAGTCATTTATGCCTTGGTGTCAAGAGTAGGGAAAAAAAGGTGAGAATTAAAGCTCATGATAGCTGAGGCTGATGGCAGGGAAGACAGAACCTGACTGGCCAGGACTGACACTGGTGCCCAGGTGTGCATCAGCTGCAGTAAGTACTGCCTTTTCCAGAACTGGGGAATAGCTAGGACATGAAAATCCTGCCTACCAAGGACACGACGAGGAGAGTTCTTCAAAGACTCAGCAACTTCGGCATTAGGGTTGTATCTGACCTCCTCCTTAGTGGTGGCGTGGCAGTCCATGCCTTCCAGACATCTCCTGCTCAGGCAAAATGGGCTATGTTTTGGGGACGCCTGGGTGGTGAAAGGTTTTGACCCACATAGAGTTAGCTCCAGGGAGGAACTTTAGTAACTGCAGACAAGTCCCCAGTGTGCTTCTCATTGAACTTCACGGGTTCAAGAGAGGCCTCCTGGGCCTCCCTGGGAACGTTCTCCACGTTTCTCATGTTTTGAGCCTTCTATACCAAGATTGTGCCTATGTTGCGTGTTGGACCAACCATCTCCCTTGATTTTCCAGTGAGTTCTATAGGTCTTTCCTTTTCCTACAGCAAACGTTAAAAAAATAACATCTTAAAAATGAGAACTTTTTGGGGGTGGAGTTCTACATAGATGAAATAATAGGTCACCTCTTTGGGGGACAGATGCCACCAAGGCTGAAATTCTCACCATCCAAAAGAACCATTTCCAGAAAGCAGTTGTTGAAAAATTTAGCTATCACCGGCCCATCCCCTACAGCATGCCAACGATGATATTAGCTGACCCTTTGAAAGACACCGAGGAGACTGGCCTTGGGGAGATGGTATACAAGGGGGACGTGGGAAAGGACAGAGAGAATGGCTGGTTCCCTCAATCCTCAGAAGGAAACACTCACAGAACAAAGCGGACAGGATATGAAATGATGGTCTTGGGCCCTGAAGGAAAAGGACGGAACAGGGACCAGACCTGAGTACCAAAGGTTTCTTCTTTTTTTTTTTTAACCTACATTTCCACTTGCGATCTTGGTATGTGTATATATATACAGGAGACAGCATCACCCATGTCAATGCTGACCTTTAGATCTAAAGACAGTGTCTCCACACATCAATATTTATCACAAAGCCCAGGCATTTGTCATCCTTGCCAGTGAAGAAATAAATAAGGCATTCTTTTTAACACAAATGTATTGCACGATTACTACATTGTCATGCAGGAATTTTATGGCACGTGAAATACAGTATTTCACGTGGCAATAGAAATACAGTCAAGAATACACTGAAATGATAAAGATGATAAGGGGAAGAGAAGATGTAAGGTAAGCAAGGTGAACATGAAAGTACGAGAAAAAAGACCCTCAAAACGAAAAGCCAGCTTCAGCATATTGACATGATACGATACCAAATTATCAGCTAAGCCCACCGTGCTTTTGATGTGGGCTTGGGAGGATTTAAAATAAAAAAGAAAGGTACAAAGCACATCAAGCATTCTTTCACTCTTCTTACCTAGGAATGCTGCCATGTTCATGACTTGACTAAACACACAGCTTGCAGGAGGCTCGTCACCTGCAATACTTGAAAATAATGACATGTTTTATTACTACTATCTTTTTTTTTTAAAGATTTTATTTATTTATTTGAGACAGAGAGAATGAGAGAGACAGAGAGCACATGAGAGGGGGGAGGGTCAGAGGGAGAAGCAGGCTCCCCGCCGAGCAGGGAGCCCGATGTGGGACTCGATCCCAGAACCCTGGGATCATGACCTGAGCCGAAGGCAGTCGCTTAACCAACTGAGCCACCCAGGCGCCCTATTACTACTATCTTAAAATCTGCCACCTTCAATGGTCTGTGTCCCTTCAAAATTCGTATGTCGAGATCCTAACCCCCAATGTGATGCTATGAGGAGGTGGGGCTTTGGGAGATGCTCAGGTCATGACGGTCGAGCCCTTCTGAGTGGGATTAGTGCCCTTATAAAAGAGATCCCAGAGAGCTGTCTCGTCCCCTTTCTGCCGTGGGAGGGCACAATCAGAGGATGGCCATCTACAACCCAGAAGAGGGCCCTCATCAAGACCTGACTGCTGGCGCCCTGATCTTGGACCTCCAGCCTCCCGAGGAGCTGTGAGACATAAATTTTTGTTTATTAGCCACCCAGTAGCCCAAATTAAGTCATCTCCCAACTTCTCCTAGGATCCAACAGATCAGAAGAGCTATCGAGTTACCTTATATAGGGTGCGTGCTTCACGCCCGGTTTCCTGGAAAAGAAAAAGCACAAGTTAAAGTACAGTCATTTGTGCACAGTTTAACCTCACCAGTGGCAAAAGTTTTATTAAGTCTATTGATAAACAACGAATTACCCAGAGATTGGCTTTACCTTTCAGCTGAATTTAATGGGAAAATTTTGTCATCTTCCACAGCTATAAAGTATCTACGAAGAAAGAACAAGTAAAGTTTATAAAACAAAGAAAATTTTTTTAAAAGACTCATTTGTTTCCCAGTTTTACTAGATTAGTCACATTAGATCATATTCATTGTTTTTCCCAGCTGGGAAAAAACTCTTTTGCTATAATGTTTACCTACAGATCACTTATAAGGCTCTTTACAATTCAAATGTGATTATTAATACTATTTCTTGAAAATTCAAGAAATAGTATTAATTACCCTCCAAATTGATGGTAATCATTATAATCTGGAAACTGGGAAAACAAAGAAATAAGACCTTACAACTTTGAGGAAACTAAAATTAGAATTCAAATTTTCTAATTTCTCAGGAGTGTACCCACCTCTCTCAGTGAACAGCAAGGAACTAAAATAATTTGCTGGAAGTGAAATAGTACTTGAAATAAGCAAGTGTGGGAGCATTTTGTGATAAGCTGATACCAAACCCAGTCATACCGGACTATGCACTGGACTGTGAATGGAATCTTAAGCATGTGAGAATAATGAGCAAATCTTGAAAATAATGAATCCCTATCACCAGTTTATAGAACGTTCATTACCGAAAGAACACGGGAACACAAAATAAAACCAGTATTCTTCACTACCTGCTTTGCATAATTTATTACTCACTCTTGCTCTTTACTTTGGGTAATAGAAGGGAAGACAAATGGGGACTTTAGCAAGGTCGAATTAGTAAACATTATTTTAAAGTATTTATAAATACACTTATATAGCTATGCCATATACTATCAAAACTACATTTTGATCTACACTGCACCGAGTCCTTAAATAATTAAATAAGAGAATACTCACACTATCCATAATCCAGCTGAAGTAAACAAAGTAAATACAAGAGGTAAAAACATCCATACGCTGCACTTCTTCCCATCCATGCCTGTATCACTGAAATAAAATCAACAGGCATTAATAACTAAGGCAAAAATTCACCTTACTCTTTCAGGGCGGAAAGGGAGTTTAACTGAAAAGTAGTGTGTTTTATGAAACCAGGATCCAAATCAATCTATTACTGCCACTTACACTCGTGGAAGTCCCATGAACAGTTAACAAGGATGATAGTTGTCCAGCATTAACTTAAATATTCCAGAGCCTTAGTTGAGAACTAAATGGGAAACTTCTCATAAACACAGTTATCCTTATATGAGCATCAATATTTTTAAGCAAGGACAAAAGGGTTTGGGTTAGGACTTTCAGAAGAGCTAGGTACCAAAGCTTATTCCAACCTACTTTTAGTGTGATTATTAACAGTTTTGGATTTATGGCTCTATGGATCTGGCACGTACATATGTCTACAGCTTGGCAGATAAGAATGCTAGAAACAAATGCTTACTAAATAAATTAGCAATGCAGGAGGAAATGACAAATGCTTTGCAAATCTGAACTTTTCTCATGACATGTTATTGAGCAACTATCTCCAAAGACTCTAAAGATGAATTTCAGGAAAACAATGCGTTGTGAATAATTTTAAATTAACTCCAGTGAACACAGTGGGGAACAAGAATAGATGTGAGGCATTTTGGATGTTATATTTGAAAGCGAAAATAAATGAATAAAAAGATTCCCCAGATAAATGGAAGTGAAAAAGAGAAGCTGCAGGGGTGTCTATGAGAAATTGACCTCCACAGGTGACCTGCCAAACAGAAGAATAATGTAATTAATAGGTATCTCTAAGAAGCTATCACTGCTCATTATTTTGAGTTTTCCAGTGAACCACCAGTTGCTTACGAGTTTGAACCAGCACTGCTACATATCTGAGCACCTCCGTGATACCTGCTTTTGCACGCTGACACTCCCTGGACCTCCCAAGTCCTGGAATCAGAAAACTAACATGGCCCTCCCTGGAGGCTGGCGACGGGTAAGGTGTCAGGAAGGTCTTGGTTACCAGAAATCACCTGCCTGATAAAGGAGATCTTTCAGGTGAGGGGACACACACCCGAACCTAATAATGTATCTGTGACCAGTCGTGGTATGGTCTAAACAGCTGTCTGGGTAGGGATGTTAAATAAATGACAGTAGCTAAGAGTTGAAAGACATTAGAACTGGGGCGCCTGGGTGGCTCAGATGGTTAAGCGTCTGCCTTCGGCTCAGGTCATGATCCCAGGGTCCTGGGATCGAGCCCCACATCGGGCTCCCTGCTCCGCGGGAAGCCTGCTTCTCCCTCTCCCGCTCCCCCTGCTTGTGTTCCCTCTCTCCCTGTGTCTCTCTCTGTCAAATGAATAAATGAAATCTTTAAAAAAAAAAAAGACATTAGAACCACTTTCAATCAATTTAATCCAGTCTACTCCGATCCAATCCAATGCACAAGGATTGACATCCTGCTTGTGCCACATACCACACCAGGTGGTGGAAATAACTGGGGTGAAGTCTCATGAATACAACTGTTTATGTGTAACAGTCTATTCAATATAGAAAAGCTATCGTAGGAACCAGCAGCGCCTACCCAGTGTGTGTCATACAGGAGGATGATGAACCTTTGAAGCACATCCACTCTGGCTGGTCAGTGTCTGTGCATTTATTTATGTCCGGAAATCGTGGGCTTATAATAAAGCTATCAGTTTTGCTAAAAAAAAAATAATAATTTCATCATTAGCCAAAGAGGTAGCACGAGTACAGAAAACTGGAATGTGGATTGAGCCTGCAAACCCATTATTCCACATCTGCCCCCGAAATCGGATGCTCGGACAGCATGAGCACAGATGAAATAGTTACACTGGAAGAAGAGTTCAGAGACCTAGTTCTCAACCTTAACGTTGCCAGTAATCAACTCTCTGGGTCTGGGCCAGTTACTTACATCTGTAACACCATTTCCCCAACTTGCTGCATGAAGACTGAATTTTAAAAGAGGGAGGACATCAAAGACTGTGCCCTCACACGGGAGTAGTACCCTAGAGGTTAACCTAAGCACGGTATCTTCTCTGTCTGCAGGAACAGAATGCTCCAGCGTACGAGAATCATCAGCCTGCAGGCAACCCATGCCTCTTAAGCATTTTTACAATAGAGTGGTGAACAAATCAGTGCCGACGTGTTCATGTACAGGGGGGAATACAACTGCCAAATGGACAGATACTCACACTGGTTCCCCTTTTGGAACCTCTATCTGGGCAATCAAAGTGTGGAAGCAGGAAAGTAGAATGAAGAGAGTTAACGAGCTAATTCTAAGAGCACAGCATCAAGCTACAACAGTTTTATGTGCTTGCTGCCTCTAAAGAGCAGTATGGTGGAATGGAAATGGTATGGTGGTGCATAGGCCTGAAATCCACCTCTGTCACTCACCACGTGTGTGATCTCTGGCTTGTTATTTCATCTCTTAAGCCTTAGTAAGTATGCTGATAACTTCATATTTGGGAGGATTGTGCTGAGAATTAATGACGATGCAGGTAGAGCACCTCACCCATAATACCCATACTCCGGAAGTGGCAGCCGTCCCAAGCAGATCAATGCCAGTGTGAGGCCGAGGTACTTGCCCTCCAAGGCAGGGCTCAGGACAGCTTAATACAATCTTCCTCTCTGGGCTCCTGCTTTTCTAGAAGAATGCAGACATCCTCCCTGAGATCCTTTGATATCTTTCAGTATGCATTGCTCTTTTTTTTTTTTAAGATTTTTTATTTATTTATTTGAGAGAGAGAATGAGATAGAGAGAGAGAGCATGAGACAGGGAAGGGTCAGAGGGAGAAGCAGACTCCCTGCTGAGCAGGGAGCCCGATGCGGGACTCGATCCCGGGACTCCAGGATCATGACCTGAGCCGAAGGCAGTCGCTCAACCAACTGAGCCACCCAGGCGCCCTGCATTGCTCTTCTTATTGTCAAAGCATCTAATATGGCTAATGGCTACTGTTCTAAATTATTTTATTTTTACTAGTTTAATTCTTTTTATTTAAAAAAATTTTTATTTATTTGAGAGAGAGAGAAGAGAGAGAGAGAGCACAAGCAAGGGGAGTGGGAGAGGGAGAAGCAGACTCCCCACTGAGCAGGGAGCCTGACGTGGGTCTCGATCCCAGGACCCTGAGATCATGACCTGAGCCGAAGGCAGATGCTTAACCGACTGAGCCACCCAGGCGCCCCTACTAGTTTAATTCTCATAGGGCAAACTAATACCAAATTCTGGGAAAACCATAAGGTAAGGCTTGCCTAACGATAGATGAAATTGCTCTTTCTTAACCTCAAGGGATGCCTTGGGAGGTAAAAAGAATAAGTCTATGGATAATGGTATCGTTAGCTTCCAATGGAACTACTGTGGAGCTTCTTCAGAATTTTACGTTGGTCACGCTGTTCTTGCCGGGGTGGTGATAATGGCAAATTCACATGCTGTTGTAAGAAATAATACACAGAGATCCTGTATATCCTTCTATCTCCTCGATGATAACATCCTGTCCAACCATATATTGACATTGATACAATCCTTGACTTCATCTAGATTTCACCAGTTTTATATGTACTCCTTTCTGTGTGTGTGTATTTAGTTTTATGCAATTTTACCACATGTGTAGATTTGTATGATCACCACCACAGTCCAGATATAGAACATACAGTTGCTCCTAAAAGGGGAACCAATATGGCATGAGTTGCAGGACCTTAAGAATTCCTTTTGTTGCTCTTTTATAATCACACCCACCTTCCTTCCCCACACCCTCCTTTCTAATCCCTGGCAACCATGAATCCTGTCTCCATTTCTATGATTTTATCATTTCAAAATGTTATACAAGTGGAATCGTATAGTATGCAACCTTTGGGATTGACTTTTTTCTACTCAACGTAATTCCCTGGAGATTCATCTACGGTTTGTGTTTATCAGTAGTTTGGTACCTTTTATTGTTGGGTAGCATTCTGTGGTATGCATCTACAAATTACTTATTCATCCATTACAGGACATCTGGGTTGTTTCAAGTTTTTGGTTATTGCAAATAAAGAAGCTATAGAAAATTAGCATATGGGTGTTGGTGTCAATGTAAGTTTTTATTTCTCCGGACTAAATTCCCACAACTGCAAGTACTGGGTTGTATGATAATTGCATGTTGAGTTTTTGGGGTTTTTTTTTAAAGATTTTATTTATCTATTTGACAGAGAGAGAGCACACGAGCAGGGAGAGGGGCAGAGGGAGAGGGAGAAGCAGACTCCCAGCCAAGCAGGGAGCCCGATGCAGGGCTCAATCCCAGGACCCTGGGATCATGACCTGAGCTGAAGGCCGACGCTTAACTGACTGAGTCACCCAGGCACCCCTGCATGTTTAAAGAATCTGTCAACCTTTTTCCAGAGTAGTTGTATCATTTTACATTCCTGCCAGCAGTGCACGAAGGGCTGTAATTTCTACACATCCTCACCAATGTTAGTTATTTTCTGTAGCCATTTGATTTGCATTTCCCTAATGATCAGTGATGTTGAGTGTCTTTTCATGTGCTTATTGGCCATTTATGTATCTTTGGAGAAATGTCTACTCATGTCTTCTGCATATTTTTAAATTGGGCTGTTTGGTTTTTCTATTGTTGAGTGGTAGGAGTTTTTTGGGGTTTTTTTTGTAAAGATTTCATTTATTTATTTTGAGAGAGAGAGAGAGAGCACAAGCAGGGGGAGGGGCAGAGGCAGAGGGAGAAGCAGGCTCCCTGTCAAGCAAGGAGCCCGATGTGGGACTCGATCCCAGGACCCTGGGATCATGAGCTGAGCTGAAGGCATACGCTTAACTGACTGAGCCACCTAGGCGTCCCAGGAATTCTTTATATATTAATATATATATTAGTTAATCTTTGGATATTAATCCCTTGTCAGATATATGATTTACAAATTTTTCTCCCATTATGTGAGTTGCCTTTTCACTCTGTTGATAGTGTCTGTCGATGCACCGAAGTTTTTAATTTTGATGAAGTCTACTTTATTTTTTCTTTTGTTTTCTGTGCTTTTGGTATTCTATCCAAGAAATCATTGTCAAATCCAACATAATGAGGCTCCCCCCTATGTTTTATTCAAGGTGTTTTAGAGCTTTAGCTCTTCCCTTTTAGGTCTTTGATCCATTTTCAGTTAATTTTTGCCAGTGGTGTAAGATAACTTCATTCATTTGCATATCCAGAACAATTTGTTTAAAAGACTCTTTTCCTCCACTGAATTGTCTTGGCACTTAACAGGGTCTTTTGCAGGGCAAAAGTTTAATTTTTTTTTTAAGTAAGCTCTATGCCCAATGTGGGGCTTGAACTCATGACCCCAAGATCAATAGTCATATGCTCTACTAATTGAGCCAGCCAGGCACCCCTGGTTATATCTATGTATGTATGTATGTATGTATGTATGTATGTATGTATCTATCATCTATCTATCTATTTGAGAGTGCAAGCTGGGGAGAGGGGAAAGGGGCAGAAGGAGAGTGAGAGAGAGAATCTTAAGCAGGCAACACTCTCAGTGCAGAGCCTGACGCGAGGCTCAATCTCAGGACCCTGGGATCATGACCTGAGCTGAAATCAAGAGTCCAATGCTTAACCAACTGAGCCACCCAGGCACCCCATGTTTATGTCTTTTTAAACTATAGATCTCTATTGTCTTATTGAAGTGGGTTAGACCCTAGACAGTTTATAAATCACTTTGACAAGGATCAGGAAATATGTGATGATCTAAGTCAGTTTTCTGAAATAGTAAAGGAAGAGTCTTGTAATGGAGAACATATACTTTAGTCATAATACACCCTACCATGCCAGGTTGTTTTGGCAACTGATAAGCATGAGCTTAAGAACAGAACAACGAAGGGTGTGTGTGTGTGTGTGTGTGTGTGTGTAAGGCTCCCTTACCTACATCACCTCCCTATCCATCTTTGAGTTATTTGGTATTGTTTCTGGTATTGTTAACCTATCAATGCCCCATCTGACATATCTTGGTCCTGTTACTTCTTTCTCCCTCCCTGGTGGGACTGTATTAACCGCAATAGAGGACTCTGTTACATATACTTTTTTCTCTTCTTGTCCAAAATAATCTATTTGTCCTTCTTTAGCCCATATGCAGCTTATAATGTGACCAAAGAAACCTGCAGTAAAGAAACAACACTGATGCATTCTCTACTCTCTGCACTGGAGGAGGATTCTGGAGGCGGCAGGAAATAACGTTTGATTTGGTGAGGTTTCATAATCCTCTCTGAGCTGTTCTGGCTTAATAAGTTTAGATATTTGACTGGAAGTACCTCTGCAAAGAATAAATGAATAGGTCTATTAAATTAACTCTCTTCACTGCCTCAGTGTTATCTGAGAATTAAAAGTTAAAACGGAGATGGTTCTCTTTCTTCTATCCTTCCAGACACCATCAAAATAAACTGGTCCATTGCTTCCAGTCACATTAGAAAGTATCACCCAAACTTTACTTACATTTCCTAACAAGGACACATTCTACCCTTTCCCTGAGCTATAGCAACACCATACCTACCAGCTAAGAGAGGACATTTTTCCTTGCCTTTTTAAGGAAAAGTGGGGGCGTGGGGAAGGAGCACTCCATGCTCCTAAGATGCTTTTATCTTTGCATTCTGAATTAAACTTTTTTTTTAGTCTGTGTAATATTTACTCCATTGATATTAATCTTCCAATAATACCTCAGAGTAAAGAAACTTAGGATAGTTCCTGTGTCCCAAATGGTAAACTCTATCTGGAACAATGGCACCTAATGAGTTTCTGACAACAGGAGGAAAAGAGCCAAAATTGCACAAACCTTCTTGAAGGGGTTCTGGCATTTAGATTTGATTTGGAAGGCTCTCCTCCAAATGGTATCATTTATCCAAATGATTTGCAAAGCTGTTATCCAGATGGTCAAATCCTCCTAGAGAGCCAATACGAGCTCTCTGTACTCTGCACATGTCTATTGTGTGTCCTTTTCTTGCAATAAGTATTTACAAAGTTTGAGTGAGCTTCACTCTCTTTCACCCCATCTGTGGCATGAGTGAGACTGCATCGTGGAGACTCGTCAGCACAGAGTCACAGGCTGAAAATGCTGCTCTGTCCCCTGCTTCTCTGAAGCTTTCCTTCTTCCTCAGAGAGAACCTGACCTGTCGCAAACATTTGTGGTGGCTCCCGCTGGTGACACTTCGGTTCTTCTGTAAGTCCTCCAGCTGTAAATCATCAAGAGAAGACCTGGCCATTTGAAAACTTACAATCTCATGAAAGCAAACAACGTGTTACTTTAAAAAAAAAAAAGATTTTATTTATTTGTCAGAGAGAGAGAGAGAGAGAATGGACACAAGCAGGGGGAGCGGCAGGCAGAGGGAGAAGCAGGCTTCCTGCTGAGCAGGGAGCCCAATGTGGGACTCAATCCCAGGACCCTGGGATCATGACCTGAGCCAAAGGCAGAAGCTTAACCTTAACCAACTGAGCCACCCAGGTGCCCCAACAAAGTGTTACTTTAAGCACACTTTACCTGGGCACCCAAGATTCCAACTACTTTAACTGACTCGAAAAAGGGGTCTTGATAAAGTTGAGGTCATATAATTATTTATACCTTTATCATCAAATTTCCAAACAGATGGTTCTTACAGTATAACCTCATGAAGCTACTGAGGTCAAAGAATACAGCATACTGTTACCAATGATAATCCTTGAAGACAAACCTTCTAGTCTATCAGCGATGGTAAAACTCCGCCAATCTACAAATGGAAAAGTAAAGCCCACTGGATCATCTTCATTTACAGATTTTACAACTTTATTGGTGAGAAACCACTTATAATAAAATATCCCCAAGGTAAGATAATATTTTCTGGGGCTGGAAAGGATTTGCCTGTTATGAGTCAGAAGGATTTTGCACAAGCTAAGATCATAGTGAGGAGGCAGCTATAGCTCAAGGACTCTGGAGCCAGATGACCATGTCTTCGAGTTTCAGCTCTGCCACAACTGCTTGTGCGAGCCTGGTTGTTAATCTCTCTCTGCCTCAGTTTCTTCGTCAGTCAAGTGGGAATAATAATGGTACTTACTCAGAAGTTTTTTTATGACGGTTGGAAATACATTGAAAGCACTGATAACTGCTTAGCATTTGATGGCTTTTCAATAAATGTTAACCATATTCCACTGCAAGTGACGTTCGGGATCTTTATCTGTTTTTTGTTTTTTGTCTTTTTAATTCTGTAATTTATCAGGAAATGAGCTCCCTGCCAAAGCAATTTTTTCTTTCTGCTCTCAGGGCCAGCTGGAATGGAACAGGAAAGATTAACGAGTCACCCACTAATAATTGGGATTGTCACAGTGTCTATGAACCAAGGGCATCCTTGATTTTTTTTTTTAACCTTTTGGGAATCTTAAGTTATTTTCCGGTCGTGTCATGAGCAAATGTGAAAGCCTTGTGTTATTTTGTAATTCATTTACAATAATAAGGGGTAATAACAAGGACTACTTGTTTTGTTTTGCTAAAATGTTTATAGGCTCTCAGATACAAATCTGCAGTACAACCAGCTCATTATGCTGACAGTAAAAATTTGCTTTCGCTGAATCCTAAGTTTGGGAAAGCATAATTTGGGTGACCTGGTGTCATCCTAAAACATATGATGTTCTTTAATTGGATGTGAACAATATTTTTCAATCAATGAGGTCAATTTTGGCCCAAAATGATTTTCGTGAGTACTGGCAAGAGAAAATATATTAATTAGTAAAAGATTTCCGTAAAATATTATCATCTCCAAAAGAACATGATGATTTCTAAGTAGAACCATGGTGACTGGTTTATCCCCAGTGCTCTCTTGATTTCTAAAAGCAGTTACCATCATTCCACTGACAGATCACTATAGGGATCCTCTCATGCTAGTGGCCCAAAGAACTCTTTCTCTCAGAAACAGATGGTAGACACTGTCCCCACACCATTTATGGAATAATCCCAGAAAGAAGCCCCTCCTACCAGGTTTTCAATTTGATATCTTCTTAGAATTTCTAAGAATTTCCCCAGAGTCCATTTATATCTTTAACAATATTTAAAAATGTTGCCCATGTGGCAGAGTTATTGCCAACCCACCAGTCATTTCTCCTCTTAGGTGACTGTCTAGTTTTAATCAGGACTGGGATGCTTTCAGCCCTGACTGATGCAAGTCATTACTGGTCTAAGCCAATCACAGCTATGTCATTCCTGCAATGCATATCTTTCCAGACCTCTTGCACCTGGCCAGTGAGAGTCAAGGGGAATTCTACTTGCTGAAGAGCAAATGAGAAGGGTTTGCATCCCTGGTAATGGAAAGCTTCTTTCACTCTTCTCCTTTCCCACTGGGGATGCTGTTGTGAAAATATGATACCTAGTGTCATGTTAGTCATCATGTAACCATGAGACAACAAAAATGATCCAAAGACAACATACTGGGGTGGCAGAGCAGAAGATGGAAAGAACGGACTCCTCGATAACATCACTGAGACACTGCACCAAACTCCCAGTATCACCAGCCACCAAAATTTGTTTAATGTGAATCAGTGAAGTCTTTAGTGCATTATTGCTGTAGGTTGGTAAAGCACCAGAATCCATTCTCCCTTCTTCCATTTTAACTGGGCAAGTGGATGCTCAACTCCACTATAATTAGCAGCCTCCTTTTCAAGGAAGGGTGGCCCTGTTTGTAAGTTCTCTCTAGGGGAATGTGAGTGACTAGTGTTCATATCACAATAGTAGAGTATCATACAGTAATAGTATTGTATTACAGAGGAAAAGGTCTCTGTTTTCTAGAGACACATACTGAAGCATTTAGGGATCAATTGTCATAATGTCTAAAATTGACTCTTAAACACTTCACCAATGGGATGATGAAAAAGTTTTGGAGGGGGCACCTGGCTGCCTCAGTCAGTGGAGCATGTGACTCTTGATCACAGGGCTGTGGGTTCAAGCCCCACGACAGGTGGAGAGATTACTTAAAAATAAAATCTTAAAAAAAGGAAAAGAAAAAGTTTTGGAAATAGAGTGGTGATGGTTGTACTACTTTGTGAATGTAATTAATGCCACTGAATTGTATACTTAAAAATGGTTAAAATGGCAAAATTTATGTTATATATATTTCACCATATAAAAAAAGTAAAAGAAACAATAGCACAGGGCGCCTGGGTGGGTCAGATGGTTAAGCGTCTGCCTTCGGCTCAGGTCATGATCCCAGGGTCCTGGGATCGAGTCCCACATTGGGCTCTCTGCTCCTTGGGAGCCTGCTTCTCCCTCTGCCTCTCTCTCTCTCTGTCTCTCATGAATAAATAAATAAAATCTTAAAAAAAAAGAAAAGAAACAATAGCACATCAAAAAAAGACACCCATGAGGATGTCTATTATCAAACACACACACACACAAAACCGCAGAAAATAGCAAGTGTTGGCGAAGACGTAGAGAAATTGGAACCCTTGTGCACCACTGCTGGGAACAGAAAATGGTGCAGCTGCTGTGAAAAACAGTGTGGAGGGTCCTGAAAACATTACACCAGGTGTTAACATATGATCCAGTACTTCCATTTCAGGCTATGAAGCCATACGGATTGAAGGCAGAGACTTGAAGAGAGATTTGCACATAAATGTTCCCAGCAGCATTTTTCACAATAGCCAAAAGGTGGAAGCAACCTAAATGCCCATCGATGGGGAAAGGGATAAACAAAATGTGAGACATATATACATACAACGGAATATTACTCAGCCTTAAAGAGGAGAGAAATTCCGACCCATGCTACAAAACGGATGACCCTTGAGGACATCTTATTAAATGAAATAAGCCAGTGATGGAAGGACACATAGTGTATGATTGCAGTTTTAGGGGCCTTTTAGGGGAGTCAAATTCACAGAGACAGAAAGTAGAATGGCTTGCCAGGGGCTGGGGAGAAAGGGGGAATGGGGACTTAATGTTTAATGGGGACAGAGTTGTAGTTTTGCAAGACGAAAAGAGTTCTGGAGATGGGTGGTGGTGATGGTTGCAGAGCAGTGGGAATGTACTGAATGCCACTGAATCACACAATTGGTTAACATGGTAAATTTTATGTTATGATATTTTACCACAGTTAAAAGAAACCGACACAGGGAAAATGTCTTACAAAAATCTGGTCTGTGTCAACAAAGTTTCTTGATTCGTTAAAAAAAGAAAGAAAGAAAACAAAACTGTCCCCTGATATGTCTGACTTGGAAAGCAGATCACATTCCGATTGCACTCAAAACCTTACGAGAAATGATTGAAAAGAACCTGCATATTAGTATGAATTAGCTGTTCTCGTTCTTAGTATGAATTATAAGAAAGAGACAGGCCTAGGGCAGGATAGACAGCTTTGCAAAGAGACAGATGCAAAAGACTGGGAAGAGTGTGGAAATTTGGGGCCCTGAAGGGTTGGAAAGGCCGGTGGCTTCTACACCTCATACAGCATGAGATTAGAGATGAGAGAAAAGCATGTTGCCCTCCTTCCAAAGTCTTTTGTTTCCGAGGCCCCAGTACGGCTGCCATTAATTTGAGAGAGGAAAGCATGGAAGCAAAGAAATAAAGCAGGCCCGAGAGCCATGACTTGGAAAGAACTTGGGGAGAGACTGCTGGTATGTGAACTGCCTGGAAATTAACAGATCCGAAGCCAGTGGAGTTTCCGAGGGAATTGTGGGTTTTGTGAAGTACTGATGCCAAGCCCATAAAACCGTGTGACCGCTGTACTCGCAGACCTCTAAATTTGCACCAGCAGGCAATGTGCCGCGAAAGCTGGACAGCCACCAAGGAGGGCAGATCCCAACACCCACTTCAGATGCGGATAACGAGGATAGGGATGTGCCCCCCCAGGGTCAGGGCCAAGGGACACACAGAGCCAGGGACGAGGGGGTCCTCCCGAAGAGCAGAATCAGGGTCCCATCGGGGAACCTCCCTCTGTAGGGCAGGGAGCCTTCCCACTGCCTGCTCTGGGATTCCAGCATGGCTGTGGGCGGGGGGCAGCTGGGTGCATTTCCTTCTCCTCTTTTTCAGATGGCAATTTTAACTGTGGTTTTCCACCCCCTGCTCTACCATTGTACGCTGAGTGTGAGTATGACGTAGAGGGACGATCACGTGCCTTTCAGTTCACAGGCTGTCAGACCATGAGGAACCACATCCAAGCTTGATGGGAAGGACTGTGCATTACCCAGAGATCGAGAACTTTCAGGTGGTACATTAATGGATGGGTTTTGCTTGTCTCGCTTGGGATGAAGAGAGAGTGTTTTACCTGTTGGAAACAGGGTGTTCAATGATATCTGGTGGCCAGAGGGACCGGACCGACTGTGCCCGGAATGTTAGCTGTCTATGAAGACCCATTCTTCCCTGTTCGAAGAATAGCTAGGTCTTTGACTGCTCAAACCCCTGTGGGCTGTGAAGTCACCATGTGACTAAATTCCTGCCAGTGGGATCTTCCTGGCCCGGCGCACACAGCTCTCAAACACTCATTTCCCATGGGCTGAGATGGTGATGAGCAGAAGAAAGAAGCTATGCTGAGCACGGCCTGGCTCTCATGAACCTCTCCTCCTCCGATGATATGGGACCGTCACCCTGGACTCTTACGTGAGAAAAAAAATAAACTTCATTTTTAAGCCACATTATTTTGGGGTTTCTTGTTACAACAGCTGAATCTTTTGTTCTAGCTGACATTCAGATACTCTAAATGCATTCACATGCTCTGTTTACAGGCCAAATATCTTATCCAATACCTCACATTATTCCATATAAAAATGACAAAGTCCCTCTGTCCATGAGCTCCTTGAGAGGTACATGGATTCTTAGGCAAGAATAATTTCACAGAATTCTGCCCTGCTGAATCAGATGTTCCAAGCAAATAGGTGGTTTCTCTAACGAGGTGGAAGAATTAAGGCCAGGGAATGGCTTCCTTACTTATTAGCAGTGACTACTCTTTCATATATAATTTTTACGAAGGTTTTATAAATACACACCCATACCTCCCCCTAAAGAGCTAGCTGCATTTTATAGACCCGGAATCAAATGATTACTCACGGTATCCTGGGAGGTCTGAAAAAGGCTAGGTAAACATTATTAATTTTATTTTATAGATGACAATGAGGTGTTTACTCTTGACAGGCCTGATTCAGCAGCTCTAAAGAACCTTTTCTAGAGCCTCCACCATATGCAATTACTTCATATGCCTTCCCATCCCTAAGGCAAAACACAAACGCAAAACAACTCGGTAAAGCAGTCTGACCGCAGCTAATTGAAAATGAAATCCTCGTGCCTAAAAGTCCCTAGCCTACAGCTTTTAAAGAGCATCACGGCGGCCTCTTCTGACCCAGAGTCCCAGCTCCAAGTGCCAAGACAAACTATGACTCCTCAGGATGCTGATTCCCTCTTGCACCTCAAGCCTGGTGCAGTAAAGAGAAACAACCAAACATGAAACAAACCAGAGCAAACAAGAAATCCCCAAAGGACAGAGAAGTCCACTAAGTCCAAGAGATGGGGACCCTGAGAAGGAGACTCCGGCAGAATCTTACACGGCTAGCGGTAGAATGCTAAGGTTAGAAATGCTAGGCTACTGCACATGACCATCGAACCCCAAACCCTGAACTTGGATGTCCTGGGCCAGCAGACTAGCAGCTGCTCAGTGGATGCCTTATACCAAAGGTGATGGCCCTAATGATAATTCGTCCCCCCTCCATTAGAGTGGGAATGCAGACCACAGCCAGAACCGTGAACACATGTCCTGGATCCAGATTCTCTGGTTTCAAGTCCAGGCTTTGCCACTTAGTGGCGGGGTGATGTGCAAATCGCTTAACCTCCCTAAGCCTCAGTCTTCTCATCTAAAGAATGGGATCATAATAGTAGCTATTTCCTAGGGCTGCCACGAGGATTAAGGGAGTTAATACATATAAGGTTCTTTGGTAAGCATATGGCAAGCACTCAATAATTAAAAGTCTATTATTATAAGTAGCTGTCCTAAATCTCACTGATGCCCTGCCCATTTGTGATCCAAGAGAAACAAGAAGAATTACAGATTTATTCCAGCTTAACGGTGACTACTTAGGAATTCGGTGAGAAACCTGAAAGAGAATGTAGGCTAGGCTTTTAATGTTCTGTCGGTGAAGCAGGGTATGACCTCATACAAAAATCCTCCCAACAGTCTCTTAGAAATTATACTGATGACTTCTTTGGAAAGACAAAAACCACATGAAAGAGATGGGAGCAGAGGTTGCTTTGGAGGGTTCAGACTGGTGCTGAAGAAGGTCGTACATCATCTTGCATCCTTCCCACGGCCAGAAGAATGAATCAACAACTCAGAACCCAAACTCCCCCAAACACTCAGAACCACCACATCCCCAGAATGAGAACTATGGAAACCAGGGCCTCGTAAGACGTAGTTAACTGCCTGATGCCTGTTCTTCCACAGCCGGGCTGCCTGCCACACACACCTTGTGCAAGGTGACCTAATACAGTTTCTCATTCCGTACAGCTCCCTGTCCAGAAAACCCCCTGGAGCAGACCTCATAAATTATCAACCTTCTCGGTCTTCCCCAACCCCTCATGCCCACAGACAGGGTCACTTCATGTTAATCGTAAGCATTACAAGGTTTCAGGGTATAAATAAGTGTGTGTCTCGGGATTAGGAGCAAAATGAGGAAAGTCACCAATAAAGGGGGCTACACAGTTAACCAAGGACGTGAGGTGTGTAGAGCTGCAACACAACCCGACAAGGACTTGCAAGGGTGCCGCTAAGAGGACCGGAATGTTTCTATTTTTAAAATTTTTTAAATTTAATTTTTAATTTTTATTTTTTAAAGATTTTATTTATTTATTTGAGAGAGAGCGAGAGTGAGAGTGAGAGCCAGAGAGAGAGAGCACAAGCAGGGCAGGAGGGGCAGAGGGAGAAGCAGACTCCCTGCCGAGCAGGGAGCCCGATGCGGGACTCGATCCCGGGACTCGATCCCAGGACTCCAGGATCATGACCTGAGCCGAAGGCAGTCGCTTAACCAACTGAGCCACCCGGGCACCCCTATAATACAGTTTTCTGAATGGAGTTACTGACAAGAAAGGATTTTCCTAAGCAAATAATGTTACTTTAAGCCCACCGTGAATACATTTCTATCCTGATTGTTACTGTGAATTGGCCTCCAAGGTTTGAACTTTCTGGTGAGTGAAGAAAGAAATGTGCAAAGCTGTGAGCCGAGGCCTGGGATGTGGGCAGACTTCTGAGGTACGATCACCCTACCTCACCTGCTCTGCGCTCTGCCCTCTTCCTACACACACCAAGGCCCGGGCCACGTCTCACATATCTTGTTGCTCTCGAATCACCTGGACTTAGGGATTGCATGCACGTGGAATTAAAAGTTAGGAAATGGGAAGTGAAAGCCCCCAGCAATGCCATGCCCGAAACAGTTAACTGTTAACAGTTAAACGTCCATCCTCCAGGTTTTGCTCCCCCTAAGTGTACACGTGAAATCTTGTACTTAATGAACTGTGGGCACCTTTAAACGTCAGTAGATGCAGATGTTGTTTTGATCTCGTTCCCCTAAACCTGTAGTCTCTCCTTCTCCATTAGCGGGTGGCTCCATCCTTCCTATTTCTCAGACCAAAAGCCTCAGGGTCACCTTAGACACTTCAATTTCTCCAACAACACCCACATTCAACGTGCCAGGAAAACCTGATCTAAAAATGGTCCTCCTGGCTAAGTCTCACCACAGCGGCCAGGGAGATCCTTTTAGAACACAGATCAGATCATGGTATTCTTTAGCTCAAACACCCTGCTAAGGGTAAACACCCAGGCCCCCACCTCGGAGGGCACTCCCCTCTGACTTGGTCCTCTACCTCCTCCTGGCTCCGGCCACTCTGGCCTCCATGAGGACCTTGGATATTCCCGGCACCCTCCCTGCGCTTCCCCCCACAAATGCACATGACTGTTCCCTCACGCCCACAAATCTTCACCAAGATGGTACCTTCGTGGGGAGGGCTTCCCTGAAAACCGATTTTAAATCACCCTTACCCCTTACCTCCTGAACTCCCTGCACCAGTCTCTTCCCTTATTCTCCACGGCACATTGTACTATATTTTATCCATTTATTTTATAATCAGACCTTCTTCTTTCACTAAATGTAAGCTCTGTGAGGGAAGAAATTTTATCTTCCGTTTCCTGTTTTATCCCCAGAGTCTAGAACAAGGCCTGGCCCATAGTAGGGTGCTCAATGAATATCTGGTGAAGAATGAATGAAAGACGCTATGCTTGGAAATGGGAAACACAGGAATTAAAAGAGTAAAACAAAAGCAGGAACCTTGGCTCAAGGGAACATAAACGTGGCCACAGATAACTATGGCATAAGCAGTAAGCTGACGACTGCTGTGCATACATTGAAAACGAAGATCTATGTCTACACAGTAAGAGTGATTGACTATGGGGATGAGGACAGGGTCTGTGGAGAACGTGACATTTGAGCTGCGCCTTGGAGAATGAATATAATTGCAACATACTGAGAGGGAACAGAAGGCTATTAGCAGAGAAACTGCCTGAAAAGGGAGTAGAAAATATTTGTGGAGAAGAGTCTGTGGGGCAGCGGGGCTGATGGTGAGGAGAATTTGGTTGAAGAGATGTGAGGTGGGAGGCAAGGCTGGGGAGGCATCTGCAGCCAGGCTGTAAGGAGCCCGCCACCCTGGCTTGGGGAGGGGGTTGAGGGGAAATACATTCTTGGGTAACCGCGGGGTGGGGGGGGGGGGCGGGCATCACCTTATTGAGCAATAAGGTGAAGGCAGTGCTTTAGGAGGAGTAAATTCACTATGTGTTTACAGTATTCTCCAGAACCATAAAGACATGAGAGGTAGAGAAAGAGGCAAGGAGGCCACAGGAAGCACATGCCCATGTTCTATTCACACTTCTCTTTGGGAGTTCTCTGGTTGGGAACGGTGAGCTAGCCAGGGTGTGCCCTGTCCTTGCTACCACACCAAAATCCACACCTGACCAATGCGAGACAATGTGGAGAGACCACAACATTCAATGTTCTTGAAAGGGCTGACATGATGGGAATAAGCTCCAATAAAACACCACAGAACATATTCTGGCAATCAGTTAGAGGTCACGAGCACTCACAATTTTATTTCCTGATGAGTATTAAATGATAGATTTACAAAGATAAAGAGATGCTTTACACTGATTTGGGGGACAAAGAAATTTTGGCATCTTAACGCATAGAATCACAACGGGTACTGTCCCGACAGGCCATCTGGATAGCCAGCTGCATGATCCTGACGCATTCTAGATGATGGTAAAAGAATGAGAAGAAAGAGCATGTTGGATCAAAATGACCTGCTTTATTAAAACACTTTAACTAGGGGCACCTGGGTGGCTCAGTCGTTAAGCGTCTGCCTTCGGCTCAGGTCATGATCCCAGGGTCCTGGGATCGAACCCCGCATCGGGCTCCCTGCTCTGTGGGAAGCCTGCTTCTCCCTCTCCCACTCCTCCTGCATGTGGTTCCTCTCTCGCTGTGTCTCTCTCTGTCAAAAAATAAATAAAATCTTGGGCGCCTGGGTGGCTCAGTTGTTAAGCGTCTGCCTTCGGCTGGGTCATGATCCCGGGGTCCTGGGATCGAGCCCCACATCGGGCTCCCTGCTCGGCGGGAAGCCTGCTTCTCCCTCTCCCACTCCCCCTGCTTGTGTTCCTGCTCTCGCTGTGTCTCTCTGTCAAACAAATAAATAAAATCTTACCACAAAAAAAAAAAAAAGACCAAAATTTTAAACCATGACTGTAATTCAAAATTAGGTTGCACAAGCTAAGTTTTTCTCAGAAGTCCCATTTTGTTCTTTGATTTTCTTGAGGACAGCAAAAAACAAAAAAAAAATTTTTTTTTTCTTTCTCCAAGACATTCATTGTACATTTAGGTAGGCACTATGCATTTCGAAAGAGAGAGAAGTGTGTGTTGGGAGCCCAGAATTTCATCCTCTAGCTGTGAATGAATAGCCCATTTCTTTTAAATTGCAAACCAGTTACTTGCAGCTTTCTCTAGTTTCTTCAGAAAAATATCCAAGTAATTGTCTTCTTTATTATGTCTTCCTTTCTTATTTGTATACCCAGCTGAAAAAACGTATTTACATTCATTCCACAAGTATTAAGCAAGTAAGTGCCTCCCTGCCTCAGGTACCGCACCAGGGAGTGAGTGGGTTAGGTACAATCATGAACGCAAGGATTCTGCCCCCAGTGCGTCTAGAGAAGACAGACACAATGAAATAATTACAAATGCAAATATAATGTAATACAGCAAGCTCTACCCAGCCCCAAATAAGGCATGCATAATCCCAATTGAGGGAGCTGGGAAGAGATGAAAGGAGGAGGTAACATTTAAAATGGTCCTGAAGGAATTCACCAGCAAACAAAGCTTCAAAGGGCATTCTGGGCGGAGGGAGAGCTTGAACAAAGCCTCGGAAACATGATTCAGTTTGGAACCTATTTTGCCAGTGAAGAGGATTTCAGTGGGGTTGCGGTATGGAAATATCGGGGGCGGGGGGCGTGGGAGCTACTGCAATGTCCCTGGAGAGAAACACCCACATCCTGGACCGAAGCAGGAGCTGTCATGAAAGAAACGGATTCAAGAAATACTTTGGGGGTCAGGAGGCGAAAGCAGAAAGAATACTTGATGCGTTTCTTTCTTAGAAACATCCGAGGTAGTACCTGCAGTACACATCTTTCAATAAATAGAAACCCTTTATTTCCACTGAGGGAATTTTCGCATTTGGAGTAATGTGAGTTTGGGCTCAGTAAAGGAGAAAAAGTTACTGCATTGATGGGATCCATAGATTTTGTTCTAAAAAAGAGGTATGTAAATGAAAGTATATTTTGGGGATCCAATCAATACTGGAATCGAGTAGTAAAACCAGAAGGGACTATCGTTTCCAAATTATACTTCAGTGATTTTTCTCCAGTTAAAATGCCCACAAACCAGAAAACCTAATTAAGATGGGGGGCAGGGGAAAGAAAATGAGACTGCAGATTTAGAGGAGATAAAGATTTATGGAAACTCAATGATAATCAGGATAAAGAAGGTTAGAATAGCTCTTTAATTAAAGGATAACATTCCATTCTTTGTTTGTAATTGTTCAACAAAGATCAAGAGATACCCAGTTCTCTCTTTCTCAGGCCGACAAAGGCTTACAGCTCCTGTTTATGGTTATAGGAGGACACCCATGGTGGAGGTGGACATCAGTCTTGTTTCTCTGTGGCCTCATAACACAAGTCCCTAACCTCTGCTTCGGGGAGGCCATCAGTCGCTTTAACCTCATCTCATTTCTCCCTGCGGAGGACCATTGCTGCCCACATCACCGACCGGTAGGGTGCCTGTGTCTCCAGCCATTGCACCCTGGGTTCTAAAACCATCCTCACCCAACATCTGGTAGAGCTGTGAATGAATAGCCCATTTCTTTTAAATTGCAAACCAGTTACTTGCAGCTTTCTCTAGTTTCTTCAGAAAAATATCCAAGTAATTGTCTTCTTTATTATGTCTTCCTTTCTTATTTGTATACCCAGCTGAAAAAACGTATTTACATTCATTCCACAAGTATTAAGCAAGTAAGTGCCTCCCTGCCTCAGGTACCGCACCAGGGAGTGAGTGGGTTAGGTACAATCATGAAGGCAAGGATTCTGCCCCCAGTGCGTCTAGAGAAGACAGACACAATGAAATAATTACAAATGCAAATATAACAGTTTTTGTTATATTTCTTAGACAAAGGAAAGAGATCTTTTACAGGGAAGTGGAGGAATGCATTTTGGGGTTGGGGTGAAGAGCAACTAAAGGAAGCATTAAAAATAACTAGAGGGGCGCCTGGGTGGCTCAGTCGTTAAGCATCTGCCTTTGGCTCAGGTCATGATCCCAGGGCCCTGGGATCGAGCCCCGCATCGGGTTCCCTGCTCCGTGGGTAGCCTCACCCCCCTACTTGTGTTCCCTCTCTCTTGCTGTGTCTGTCAAATAAATAAATAAAATCTTTAAAAAAATAATAATAACTAGAGCAAATTTCTTGGGACAGTCAACGCCGGCCCCATCTGCTAAATTGGCCTGCCGCTTTGAGTGGACAAAGGTATTACTGAGACTCTGGAAATCAACCTGCCTGGAAAGCATTTCCTAGATCAATAATAAAATAATAGCGACCACAACGATGATGACAAGATATTGGCAGCAGCTAATTTACTATGCACCTGATATTCTGCTAAGCACTTTATATGAATTCTCAAGTCCTCGAAAGAACCTTATGGGGTAGAGACCATTACTATTGCCATTTTACAAATGAGTATACAGAGGCTTACAAAGGTTTAAACATCTTGCTCAGGGTCACACAGCTAGTAAGTGGTTGAGTCCCCGCTCTTGCCCACTACATTTCTACTAAACTCTATTATCCTTTATTACACTCACCACTTCTTAAAAAAACTCAATGAACTATAATGCGTGGATGATGTTCTAATTAATTAAATTTAGATGGCTTTGCTTTGAAATCTTACTGATAATCTTTCTCAAATCTATCTCACCCCAGGAAAGACAATGAACTCAGAATAATTATGCCTTTTACTGGTGACTGAGGGTCTTCTGTTGTGAATCGTGATTGTCTCCCATGGGATGTTTTAGCCTTCCCCCATGGAATTCTTAACCCATCTTTCTGGAACCAATTCCATTGCCAGCCAATCTACGAAGGGTTTTCCCTCACCACCAGCCCACAGTGGCTTTTTTGGCAAAATATTGCCCATATTTCAGATTTTTCGGTTCACAGAGTAAACCTCGGGTATTTCGGAATCAGACACATGGATATTGTGCTGGCTTTGTTAAGTTTTCCAGAATTACCTTCCCTGTAGGTTTCTGGCTAAGAGTGGGCTACAAGAGATATTTTCACATGAGAATTGGAGGTGAGGGGCGCCTGGGTGACTCAGTCGTTGAGCGTCTGCCTTCGGCTCAGGTCATGATCCCAGGGTCCTGGGATCAAGCCCCCCATCGGGCTCCCTGCTCGGCGGGAAGCCTGCTTCTCCCTCTGCCCCTCACCCTGCTTGTGTTCCCTCTCTTGCTGTGTCTCTCTCTGTCAAATAAATAAATAAAATCTTTAAAAAAGAGAGAGAGAGAGATTTAGAGGTGAAAGTGAAGCAGGAGCCATTAAAAAACAAAACAAAGCCACCAAACAAGCTTTATTTGGGAATGATTTTAGGTGCACAGAGCCCTTCTGCTTTTATGTCGGAGGGTCAGGGCAGGTGCTTTTGTAGCTCCCACACATGGCTGGTCATCTGCGGGCTCCCTCCTGCTGCAGGGCAGCTCTGGGTCTGCAGCTGCTCGCCTCTGCCCAGATCCCCCTCAGCTTCTCCAACTGCTAGGTCAGGAGTGTGTTCGTTCCATGAGGGAGGCACCGGCTTCTCAGGTGGGACATCCACTTCATCACGGTTGGAGTCAGGAGAATGGACTCGGTCCCAGTATGTCCTCGTGGGTTCCAGTTCATGCTCATGAGTTCCACTGTGTGCTCATGGGATTCAGTCATCCTTCACTTTCCCCCATCCCCCCTTCTCATGCATCTCTTCCTTCCCAGTGTCTACCCAGTGGATTTCAAGCATGGAAGGGAAGACAATAGCTTTGCACAGTTTAACCGGTTCTACACTTGTGTTCAATTCAAATCCCTGTAATCAATCATATATATATTATATCTCTCTCTATATATATATCTATATCTATCTCCATTTGTGGTTTTGCTTCTCTCTTTGAGCCCTGTCTGATAGATATGAAGAGGCTGAAACCGTGAATCCAATGAAAACAATGCTTGTGGGTGGTAAGATCTCATGCTGATGATTTAGTCACACCCAGAAGCCAAGATCCAGGAAGATAAAGAAAGGGTAAGAGAGAGTGAAAAGGGCTCATGGAAGCAGAGGAAATGAAAGTAATTTGTGATACTCTGACACAGATCTCCTGCACGCCAGACACTGTGCCTGGTGCTGGAAAATATAAAGAGCAACAATAACCCTAGACCTTATAATCTACGGAGGAGGAAGTACTCTTAGCTAACTATAATGAAACAAGTGTGATATAATTGGCAGGAATGAAGTACTATGGGCAAACGGAGGAGGAAGTCATTAATTTTGTCTGAGAGGGCCGGGAGGGTTCTGCACATGAGGTAGTTTACAACTGTAAATTCTAAGTAACCGAGAGCAAGATAAAATCATTCTTATCTACGGACATGCAGATTCTGTTCTGCCTGGTGTGAGTTCAACTGATTCCCCTGTGAAAAACCCACTTCTGCTTCCACTCGCTCACTTATTCATTCATTTCAGTACTGCTTATCTATAATTCAACACTGTTGATCTATAAATTTTTTAAAAATTCTCTTTGAACTGGTTATAACATCTGCCTGGTTCCCTCACTAATTAATGACTACAATAAAGTCTGTAACACATGTTCATTTTTATATCTGCAGGAGAGTCACGAATTTGCCAAATTCTAAATATTATCCTTTAACAGTTTCAAACTTTTAAGGAAAAGCCAATTTTAAAGCTAAATATATTATACTCTAGTTCTAACTCATATTATACTCATGTTCTAACACGGAAAACTATGGGAAGCTACCCAAATTCTTTTGAAAGTAGGGTATTTCTGATACCAAAAACTGATGAATATATCTCCAAAAAATATACAGACTAATTTTATTTCTGAATAAAAAGATATCATCTCTCATATTTTTGAATAACGATTTGAATATTTGAATAAATATATTTAAAGATTTATTTATTTTAGAGAGAGAGAGAAAACACGTGTGTGAGCAGGGGGAGGGGCAGAGAGAAAAGGAGACAAGCAGACTTCCCACTGAGTGGGAGGCCCCCTGTGCAGCTCAATTCCAGGACCCTGAGATCAGGACCTGACCCGAAACCAAGAGCTGGACGCTTAACCGACTGAGCCATCCAGGTGCCCCAGAATAAATATTTTTGATATAAAACTTCATCAAGTTTTATAATTCCTTACCAAAAATTACAAATTCTTGATTTTTTTCCTACATATCCATAGCTTATGCCCTTAAACAAACAAACAAAACAAAAACCAAGACAACAATTATTGCTGTCTTTAGATCTTGTAGGTACATCTATTGAGTGGATCAGAAAGATCTCTTGGCTCTGTCTTCTCTATACATGGATCGATCATCAGGAAGCCTCTTCAAAACATGCCAGTAGGCATGTTCTGAAACCGGTTAAACTGTGCATTTCTTAAATGACCATAGTTTAAGGAATATTTAGCCAAATTTGTAAAAAAACAAAAACAAAAACAAGGGAGATTTCAAAGCATATTCAGTCTTCTCAGTGAATTATGAAACCACAAAAATGTTTTCTGATCAATTAGAGAATGTGAATCAGGAAAAAAGTTACCTATCCACAGGTTTTAGTATTTTTTTAAAAGATTTATTTATTTTAGAGAGAGGGGGAGAGAGAGAGAGAGAGAGCATGCACGGCAGGGGGAGGGACAGAGAGAGAGAGAGAGAGAAGCCTCAAGCAGACTCCCCAAGCTGAGTGTGGAGCCCAACTCAGGGCTCGATCCCACCACCCACGAGATCACGACCTGAGCCGAAATCAAGTCGTATGCTGAACTGACTGAACCACCCACGTGCCCCTCTGCATGGGTTTTAATATCAACAAATTTGGTTTGTTTTGGAAGAGCTTGCCTCCTAGAACTTTCTCTTTATTGAATTTAGTTCATATTCAAAACTGAAGTCGGTGCCTTACCCTAATCTTTAAAACCTTGGTTTTGACAACTGTAGTTTGGCAGGCAAGCTACTTTTTAGAATGAAAATATCTCACAGTTAGAGACTGCAACTGTAGGAAATAAAATTCAGAATAAATGAATAAGAAAAATACGCCACAACTGAGTATGTTATTTCAGAAGGGTAAAGATGGGTTAGAAATTTTTTAAAAAGATTTATTTATTTATTTTTAGAGGGGGGGAGTAGAGGGGGAGGGAGAGAATCTCAAGCACTCTCCCTGTTGAGCGCGGAGCCCAATGTGGGGCTCGATCCCAGGACCCTGAGATCATGACCTGAGCCGAAATCAAGAGTTAGATGCTTAACCAACTGAGCCACCCAGGAGCCCCGATGGGTTAGAAATTTTATTAATATCCTTTAAAAAAAAAAAAAGGAAAAACAATTTCACTCCTTAAATAAGACACTGAAAGGCACTAAGTAAGATTTGAAGGGGATCAGGCAGGATGTGCCACCCTAAAGCATACCTCTTTGACATAAGAATTGTTTTGGGGTGAAGGCATTGGAGTTCCTGAAATTCCTTATCTGTCTATAAGAAGAGCCTCCCCAAAGCAATCAATTGTCATAAATCCCCCACCAGGAGTGACTCACACACCCACACTGGCATGTCTCCTGTCTATTCTCCCAAGGGCCCACAGGTCTTCCCAAAAAGTTGTCTGCTTTTCCAGAAGTGCCCCTTCTCCCCTGGGAAGTTAGATATATGGACCCCTAATTTGTTTTTCTTACTGTGGTATAAATGACATACGACACTGTATCAGACCACAAGCTCTCCCCACCCTTTTGAGTCGATCCGGCATAAGTGGGAGTTCACATGCTAATAAATTTCTTTGTTTTCCTTTGTTCATCTGCCTTTTGTCATCCCAATTTACAGGGTCCCAGGTGAAGAATTTAAGAGGGGGTAAGAACAAAGCCTTTTTCCTCCCTACAGTTTCTACAACCGTTCCTCATTTAAAAAAGTCCCAGCAGCAGCAGCATTAAGAAGACCAGGAACAGTAAGCTATTTCCCTTTTCTTTTTCTTTTTTTAGTAAGCTATTCCCTTAAATTTTAATTCCATAAATGCAAAGAGATCTTTCTAAAATCAATAGCCAGAACCGGGGCGCCTGGGTGGCTCAGTCAGTTGGGCATCCAACTCTTGGTTTCGGCTCAGGTCATGATTTTGGGGCCCTGGGATCGAGCCCTGCCTCAGGCTCCCTGCTCTGCAGGGAGTCTGCTTATCTCCCTCTTTCTCTGCCCTTCCCTGGCCTCATACTCACTCTCTCTCTAAAGTAAATAAATAAATCCTAAAAAAAAATAATAAAAATAAAACCAATAGCCAGCACCATTCTTAACCGTGAAACCATAATAAGGCATTCCCTTAAAGTCAGGAACAAATTAAGGGGGGGGGGGGCTCTTTGAGTGTTTATTTAGCAACGTTCTGGAAGCTCTGGGCAATGCAGTGACACATAAATTAGATATGATAGGTATAATGTTATGAAGGAGGAGGCAAAATCAAGTGTTCCCTGGTGCTGAGCTGATTTACCAATCTCCCCCTCACCTCACCCATGCAAAGGGTTTAACTGAAAAACTATTAGATTTAACAAGAGAAGTTAGCCAAGTGGCTGGATAAAAAACAAACATCTAAAAATCAATAGCTTTTCTGTGTACTAGCAATAACAATTACAAGATATAATAGGAAAAAAAATTCACAGTGTGCAAGATGTAACATTTGAAGGAAGAACTTTGCTAAAAGGTAAAAAGAAGATCCAAATAAATGAAGAGACTGTAAGAAGCTGTCAATTCTGTGCAAATTGCTCACAGCAGTGTGCCTCTAAATGGAGTCTAGGGATGACTGCCTTACAATCCCTTGATGATTATTAAAATGCAGATTCTTGGGCTGAACCCAGACTTAACAGAATCACGAGAGAGGGAGGGGGAAGTTTTCAAGAAAACTGTCTTCTTACCAAGCTCCCCAAGTGATTCTAATACACACTAAAGTTTAGCAACCACAGCCTTATGTAGGTTTCATAAAATTTCAGTAAGATTCCAACTTCATCTAGAATGGGAGTCAATAAGGGGGCTGCCCTAACATATGTCAAAGTAGATCACAGACTTAAAGGATATACATAAGGTACATCATAAACTTCAGTAATAAAAATGTGTTTTTTTTACAAAAAGCAACAAATTAACTGCAGAGTCCCAAGACAGATTCCTGCATTAAGTTACAAAAGTAAAATTGTTTCCATGTGTCAATTATTGCGTCATCAGAAACCGGCTGCATCTTTTAAAACCCAATATGGAGGCTATGTTTGGAATGATTTAACGCTCTGTGCAAGAAAAGCAACTTGACTAGGGAGGCCACAGGTACATGTGTGTAAGGAGTAATTATATTACTTAAAATGGGTTTTAAAAAAAATTATTTATTTTTTTATTTAATTTTTATGGGGGCATGGTGGGGCAGAGAGAGAGAGAGAATCCTAAGCAGGCTCCATGCCCAGCACAGAACCCAATGTGGTGCTCGATCTCACAACCCTGAGATCATGACCTGAGCCAAAATCAAGAGTCGGATGCTCACCGACTGAGCCACCCAAAATGATTTTTTCTATTGTTTTGTTTGGTTTGGTTTGGTTTGGTCAGTCAGGTGTGGACCCAGAATAATACCGTGGAGAGAAGTACGGAAGTGAAAGAAACTGATTATACTCACAGGTCCTCGAAGAGGGAGGTATGACATCCCACTCAGGGCCCACTCCAGCCAAGAGAGGGGAGTTGGGGGAGAGGGAGAACCCATGTGCAAGTGCCTTAATCGGGGGTCAGAAGGGAGGACACTAATAAAAGAAGGGAAGGCATTTCACTGGTGCGTTTGAAGGTCACTATGTCACAGTCCGGGGAGGGTGAGAAGGCATACTCGTGGCAGGGACCAGCTTTATCACACTGATGCACCTGGCTGCCTGGGCAAGGGTACTCATAGCCTGGTAGTAGGGATGCTGGGGCATCAGGAAAGTATGAAGTTTTTAAAAGTTATAATGCAATCGATCCTATGGTGCCTCAACATCATTAACAATACTAACTGGGATGGCTAACACTTGCATCTGGGTTGTGGAGATGTTAAAGGTGAGTGGGACAGCTTGGCTTAGCCACTGGAAGGCAAACTTTGGTAAGGGTGACAGCTCAGAAAAGTCCTATTGGGCATCTGATGAGAATCAGTGCAACCAGGCACCGTACTCTGTGGGCAATAGCCAACAAACAGACCAGGCATCTCTGATTTTAAGGGAATCTGTTGGAAGATGTTGGTTACTTTATGAGAAATCTTTACCTCTTGGCCCATTCCTTGTAGTCTGGCCTGTACCTGCCCAGAGTTAATAATGTCATACAGCAGGAAGTACCCTGAATGGACAAAGCCCTCCTTCCCTGGCTAGTAAATAGTCGAGGGCCAATCTGTTACCATTTGGGTTAGAGACTCATGGATTGTTGCATCAGGGACAATGTTTTGTGCAGCCTTGGAAGGATGTGAAAGGGCTGCTGAAAGGTGCTGGTTGGCAGTTATGATTTGATTTTGAGAAAGGCTTCCACACTGGTGCTGACGCTGGCTGCTTCTGCAGGGTGTGGGTGGAGTGGGGAAACATGTGGGGGAGTCAACATGGAAACATACATAAAGTTCTGGGTCTCTTAGTTTGGGCCACAGTAGTACCTGAAGATGTCATTATTTAGAGCATAATGTACCTGTGAGAAAAAGGTGTTGTGCTCAACCAAGGGGAAAGAGTGGTTGTGGTCATGGTTGGAGACACAAGGCAAGAGATTATGGTGGATATCTGGGGGAGGGGTGGGTAGGAAAAGGAAAAGGCATCAGGGAGTGGGTGATCCTCTCCCCAGGGGGTGGGGGTGACAGATACCTGGCAGGTGCCTCCTGAGGAAAGCAAGAATCTCCATCAGTTTTAGTAACCTGTACCAAATTTCCTTTGGGGCATGGAAGTGTTGGGTGTACGTTTTAGCAGAGAGTAAGGAGTATATGAGAATCATGGGCTAAAGCAGACAGCAAACTCAGGCAGAAAAGCACAAAATAGCCTGTGTCCACTTTGTGCCATAGGAGAGGTGGGCCATGGGGTTCCTGGGGTGGAGACTTTAGCGTAAGAAGTGAAGTCACCTCCAATTTGGTGAGGTCTTGGATTGGAGCAACATCATCTGGGGCCATGTCGTCTCTAGCTGAGATTCTGGGCCAGGGCAATGTTGTCTGGGATGTGGGATTGGGTATCCACTTGAGTGAGTCTCCAGACTATAAACAAGTGAAAGCACCCAGACCAGCAGTTACCAGACCAATACTCAACAGCCATACCTGACAAGGTTTTGTTTGAGTTTTGGGTGGGAGTTTAGGTTCAGATTGGTCCCCTATCAGAGAAGCAAGCTTTCTGGCTGGTGGGACAATCTATGGTTAATGAGTCCCAGGAGAGTATGTGCCCCTCATCTGGCCTCCAGCCCTATGAGATGGGGATAAGATTGAACTTTTATAAAAATAAATTAAGGGGGTTAAATGTCTGCCTTCGGCTCAGGTCATGATCCCAGGATCCTGGGATTGAGCCCCATGTCGGGCTTCCTGCTCAGTGGGGAGCATGATTCTCCTTCTCCCTCTGCCCCTTCCCCCGCTCATGTTCTCTCTCTCTCTCTAATGGATAAATAAAATCTTTATTAAAAAAAATAAGTTAAGGCCTGGGGCAAGAAAGAGAACTTTAATTTGTTGTACTAGTGTTTGAAAAGGAGTTGTCTGAGAAGACCATATGTCTCTCAGTTAAGCCAATTACCTGGGACCTATCATGAAAGTTCTATTGACTACCTTCTTTCAAGAGTCCAGCGTTATGTATTTTGAAAAGTGAAAATGTGTGTCTTGTTACTACCAGTAATGTCTGTAACTCTGAAAGGAACAAGGAGTGTCTGGCAAAGCCGTGTATTGTGGCCTTAATACATGCAGAGGCATGTGTGATTTCGATTTATATTTTGGCTATTTGTGAGGCAAGAGATTTCTAAAATATTTTCCCTGAAGGAGATAATTTTTAGGCAATGGCCCAACAGCTTATAATAAATGTGAGGACGGGGCCATAACTGGCCAGGATATCTGGCGCTAAGATGACAGCCTGATGTTTGGCCAAGTATGTTGTTTCTCGGGTCCCATTCTTTATCAGGGACATTCTGGCTGAGGGATAGAAAGCAACAACATTCTCCTGACCTCCAGCCTGTGTGATGGGGAGTAGGGCCATTCGTACAGGACATGAACCCCCACTGCTATTCATTCAGTTAATCCCAGGAGGTTCTCCAGGTAGCCAAGGGGTCTGGGGGAGTGGTAACCTCCTTTAGCACCCTGGTGTTTGGCAAGAAACTGAGAACAGGGGAAGTCACCCCCTCCTGCAGGGGGAATATGCCAGAGGGTCCAGGTTTGGCTCCATCTTGTCTTTAGGAGGCCTCAGTTGACATAGCAAGCTTGTGGAGTGTTGTTTTAATCCAAAGCATAAGGTGCGGCTGGGTATGGAGCGTCCCAGGCTCAGGATCTGTGAGAGTCTCTATTTCCAGGACAGCCCAATAGGTAGCCAGTCATTTGAGGTTTCGATGGAGTGTAACATGAGATGGAGAGGGGCAGTTTTCTTTCATCAGAAGCCCAGGGGCAACCAGTGACCATCATAAATGGTCCAGAGATTTCCAGGAGGCATGAGAAGAGGTTGCCAAAACCTCTACAGTGAAGGAGTTTCTGAAGACACCAACAGGAGTGCCTGTTGATTTTTTTTTTAAGTTTTTCCAGTTTATTTATCTAAGTAATCTCTATGCCCAATGTGAAGCTCAAACTCACGACCCCTAGATCAAGAGTCACATGCTCTTCTGACTGAGCCAGCCAGGTACCTCCCCTGTTGACTTTAATTAAGTAAAATTGGTAAATGAGGAGTATATTACCAGAACCCAAAAAGCACTAAATGATATTAGTCTTAAGTGTCATTAATATGTGTATCAAGTGAGCCTTCTTGAAAAAGGATGTTACCGATTTAAATTCCTGGAGAAGGGTGGATGTCGGCAAGGTCGGAAAGACTGTTTGATGGCGAAGCTATAAAAACACCCCATGGGTAGCTGAGAAAAGGTATCTGGGGACTTCAGAGGTGGAGGCAAACCGCAGCTGAGACTGTTGAACAGGCACTGGATAGAACACGTCAGCCAATCTATAAGAGCAAAATGTTTACCGATTGTTGATTGAATAGAATCCGTAATTTCAACAATATTGGGTATTGGGTACAGGGGCCTGGGTGGATAGGACCACAGCACTAAGCTTGTAGTAATCCATCAGGAGGTACCGTTAGTTATTTTTCAGGCTGAAGAACAGGCAAAATTAGACTGTCAAATGGAGAAGCTGTGGGGATAATCACTCCTTTATTTATTAGGTTTTATATAATAAGTTTTAATCTTTGAAGGTCCTATTTTAATTTATTTGGGGCCATATTAACAATCTTAACTGGGATCCATGGGGTTCCATTTATCAAGCCAATTTGTAAAGAGCCCAAGACTTATGTTAATTTTAATTTATTATTCATTATATCAGAGCATCTATGTCTAACATGGAATATTTTAGGTCAGTGAGTACTAGGACTATGGGAGATTTAGGCAAGGCTACAGTTAAAGCGATGCATATTTATTTTCCCCTCTATTTTATATTTAGAGCATATTTGAGCTGCCTTGAGATACAGAGTACTTGAGAAGGTTTTGTGGAACAGAACAGAGGAGGAGGGTTAGCACACAGGCCTGGTGATCCTGTGGTGGGTGTTGGGCTGTCTGGAGATACCACTTCCCTCCCTCTTTCTGCTTATTCTTACCAGAGATAAAAACTAAAGACCTAGGCTTTCAGGTGGCTAAAAGCCTAAAATGGGGCAGCGGGGGTGGAGGCGGGGGGAAGAAACTGTCCCCTTAGGTAGCTACAAACCCAAAAGGAGAAAAAAAAAAAAAAAGATTATCAGGGCATATGTTTAAATTCAGTGGGATGGAGGCGCCTGGGTGGCTCAGCCGGTTCAGTGTCCAACTCCTAGTTTCAGCTCAGGTCATGAACTCACAGTTGTGGGATCGAGCCCCGTGTCAGGCTCTGTGCTCAGTGTGGAGTCTGCTTCAGATTCTCTCTCCCTCTCCCTCCTGCTCTCTCTCTCTCTCTCAAATAAGTAAATCTAAAAAAAAAAAATCAGTGGGATGCCCAGGTATAACTCTAAGTTGAGCCCCAGTATTAAGCCTAAGAAGTTTGTAAATTGGTGCATTTTAGCAAATGTTAAAATTAATGAAGAACATAGGTTGTAGAGGCATGAAAGCCAGTCAGCACCCTTTTAATCTTTCTGTTATAGAAATTCCTCAGTCTAGGCTCAGTGTAGAGACTGCTTGTCCCTCTCCCTCTGCTCCTCTCCTCTCTCCTTTTTTCTTCCTAAATAAATAATATCTTAAAATAAATAAATAAATAAAATAAATTCTTCAGTCTATAAAAACTATCTAAATTTTGGATTCCAGTTGGATCAAATTATAGAAACTTGTTTTAAGTTAGTTATACACACACATACACATACACATAATTTATTTAAGTACTTTAAATTTATTTTTCCCCCTATAAATTTATTTTTCCCCCTATATTTAGGGTTTTTTGTTGTTCCTGCTTTTTGGTTTTTTTAAAGATTTTATTTATATAGTGACAGAGCGAGAGAGAGAGCACAAGCAGGAGGAGCAGCAGAGCGAGAGGGAGAAGGGGCTCGATCCCAGGACCCTGAGCCGAAGACAGATGCTTAACCAACTGAGCCACCCAGGTTCCCCTGGTCTTGGTTTATTTATTTATCTATTTTTTTACCAAGTAATGAGGACTAGCACTGTGTTTGCTAGACCTGCCATTGGCTCAGTACAAAAGGTTTAAAGTTCCTTTTTTTCTTTTTTCCCTTTTGGGTTTGTAGCTACCTAAGGGGGCAGTTTCTTCCCCACCCCCACCACCTCTGTTTTGTTTTTTTTTTTTTTCCCCCTGTTTTAGGCTTTTAGCCACCTGAAAGCCTAGGTCTTTAGTTTTTATCTCTGGTTGGTGAGAATAAGCAGAAAGAGGGAGGGAAGTGGTATCTCCAGACAGCCCAACACCCACCACAGGATCACCGGGCCTGTGTGCTAACCCTCCTCCTCTGTTCTGTTCCACAAAACCTTCTGGAGTACTCTTGAGGCAGCTCAAAATTTTTACTCCATTTTTGGTTGCCTACCTGACAAGTTCCTGGTGGTCAAGAGTGACCCCGGCTGGGAGGGGACTCCCTCTCTAGGGGGTCCCAATCAACTTCTGAGAGGCTAGGATCTACAAGTAGGAGACCAATCTCGGCCTCAACTTTGTCTTTTAAATGCTTTGTTTTGTGACAATTTAACTCTAAGGACACTCTCAACATGTCAGTAGGTAGCAGCCCTTGAAAGTGCCCAGGCACTGACCGGGAGATCCGTAGCCTCAAAGGAGCTGAGAAACCTCCTCGTGTGTTGGGGGGGCAGGATCAAAGCGCCGCTTCCCCTCCCCCATCCCACCCCTTCTTTCTGTTTTTTACATGGAGCCACCAGTTTGCATGGATGGGGATGGCGCCGGAAAGGGACAGCTGCAAGGGATGCAGCAGAGAAGGGGTCACCAACCCCGGGAGCAGGGACCCCTACAGGGCCCCACGGTGGACTCTCCGATGGCGGGCGGGGTGGGGGGCGTCTGACACAGAATGGGAATGGAGCCGTACTCTCCCTTCTTGAGTGTCACCCAAAGACACACTGGACTGTGCAGACGGGGTTAGGGCACACTAACACTCCGCGGGGCCCTAACCAAGACACCAGCAGGGGCTCTTCCCTACGGAGCCCAGGCTCCGGACAGCCCGGGAAATGACAGTCCCCGAGCCGCAAGACGCCTTTCCCTCTGCTGCCAGGCTCAGGCTGGGAGGCGGGGTCCTGGGAGGTCCCACGGGGGCTGGCACAGGACCCGCACCTTCGGATGGGGGCTCGGGGCAGCGCTGTCCCGGGCAAGACGAGGCAGCGCACGTGAGTCCAAAAAGGTGGGGCCCCGTCGCCACAGCCACGCCGTCAGCCGTGAGCATCCAAGGGCGTCTCCGTGGGGTTTTCCGTCCTTACTTAGAGCAGCCCATCCTCCTCGCCAAAGGTAAGGAGGAATTGTTACTGATTTTTTTTTTTTTTTTTTTTTTTTTTTTGCGGGGCGGGGGGCTGATGAATCTGGTGCAAGCGTGGAACAACACCGCGAAGGGGCGTATGAAAGTGAAAGAGGCTGACAACTTGCACAAGTCCTAGAAGAGGGAGGCGGCAGGACCGGCGGGGGACCACGTGGGTGGGGAGCCCCGGGCGCCGCGCCGCCGCGCAGGGGGGCGCAGAGGGAGTGAGCCCTTGCCCGCCAGCGGCGCTACTAGCGGTTGGAGGGGAGGGCACACGCGAAGGGCGGCAGGGGGCTTCGTGGTGCGCCTGAATGTCACTAGGTCACGGTCAGGGGAGGGCCGGAGCGAGAGGAACGTGGAGCAGGGGCCAGCCTACCACACTGAGCTGGTGGCCTCGGCAGGGTGCCTGCTGCCTGCCAGTGGGAATGCTGAGGCATCAGGAAAACGGATCGCACCATCGACAGCAGAGTACACACGAAAACCAGAATGCGGAGAGGCCATGAAACCTCCAGTCAGGAGATGCGTTGTGCATGCAAAAAGAGTAATCAAAAAGGGCCTCCTCCTTGGAAAAACGAAAGAACGGCCCCAGGAAACGAAGGCACTAACCTGGGACTGAGTTGTTTCTCACAGCGGAAACTCTGCCTAGTAGGTTCTGGAGTGAGTAGCAGCTATGGTTTCCGTATTATAAACAACTAATATCTAATACGGTGAAGGCCTGCGAGTCTAAAATAAACTGTAAAAGAGGGGTTTCTCAACAGCAGCGCTGTTGACATTTTAAGCTGGATAATTCTTTCTTGTGGGGGGAGAGGGATGCATTGTACAATGCTCAGCACCATCCCCACCTCTAGCCCCTAGCTGCCCATAACACTCCTATCCCTGTTAGGACAACCAAAAAGGTCTCCCGACACTGTCAGATGTCCCTGAGAGGCAAAATCACTTCTGCTTGAGAACCACTGCTTTATTTTTTTTTTTTAAAGATTTTATTTATTTATTTGAGACAGAGAGAATGAGAGAGACAGAGAGCACATGAGAGGGGGGAGGGTCAGAGGGAGAAGCAGGCTCCCTGTCGAGCAGGGAGCCTGATGCGGGACTCGATCCTGGGACTCCAGGATCATGACCTGAGCCGAAGGCAGTCGCTTAACCAACTGAGCCACCCAGGCGCCCCGAGAACCACTGCTTTAAAGGAATTAATGAGGAATACAGGAATTATTGAATAAATGTGCTGGGAAAAACCAATTTTAAAATGGGGGGAAACCCCATCTGTTTAGAGCCTTATATCATACACATAGATAAAGAGTAAAATATAAAACTTGAAACTCTAACATGGCTGGGAAACTTAGTTAATATTTTAGGTAATGTCTGGATAGGGAAGCATTTTCTGAACTTGAGAAACGAAGAAATCACAAGCGAAATACTGATATCCTTGACCACATACGGCTAAACTTTTGTAAAATTAAGAGGTAAATGACAAACTGGGAAAATATTTACAAGCAATCTGACAAAGGGCTAATATTCTTCGTAAATAATGACAGTATCAATAAGAAAACAACTAATGTGTCAAAAGAAAAATGGGCAAAAGTCTTGAACAAAGATTTTATAGGAGATTTACGAATGTCCATAATAAGTACATAAAAATATTGCCAACTTTCCCAACAATTAATGGAGTGAAATTTAAAAATAATGAGTTTCTTTTTTTACCCTATCCGAGAGGTAAATATATATATATATTTTTTAATTTTTTTTTTTAAGATTTTATTTATTTATTTGAGACAGAGAGAATGAGAGAGAGAGCACATGAGAGGGGGGAGGGTCAGAGGCAGAAGCAGGCTCCCCGCCGAGCAGGGAGCCCGATGCGGGACTCGATCCAGGGACTCCAGGATCATGACCTGAGCCGAAGGCAGTCGCTTAACCAACTGAGCCACCCAGGCGCCCCTATATATATATATATTTAAATGGTAATACTTAATGCAGGTGAAGATGTAGACGAATGGGTACTCTCTATACCACGGATGATAAATGAGCCAGGCCCTCTTACACATTCTGGAAAACAATATGGTGCTAAGTATGAAGAGGCTTAAGAAAGCTCCTATCCTTTCACTTTGTATTTCTACTCACCGAAAGTATACTGAGTTGAACTGTGTCCCCTTCAAGACATGTCCCAAGTCCTAACCCTCGACCTTATCTGGAAATAGGACCTTTGTAGATGTAATGAAGTACCATGAGAAGATATCATCATGGATTTGGGTGGGCCCTAAGTCCAATGACTGGTGTTCTCATAAGGAAAGGAGAGGACACAGAGACACACACAGGAAAGGAGGCCATGTAAAGACAGAGGCAGACACCGGAGGGCTGCTCCACAGTCCAAGGGGCTCCAGGAGCCACCAGAAGCCGGAAGAGGCAAGGAAAGATTCTCTTCCTAGAGCCTTCAAAGGGAGCATGGCCTCGCTGACACCTGGTTTTGGGTTTTGGCCTCGAACAGTGAGAGAATAAATTTCTGCTGTTTTAAGCCACTAAGATTGTGATAGTGCTTGGAAACTGATACACTATGGAAACAACTGTTGATAGGAGTGAAGGTTTATATGTGGAGATGTTCATCTCTGCATTATTTGTAACAGCAAAAATTAGGAAGAACTTAAAGCAATGAAAAATAGAGGAAGGGTGAAATAAGCTATAGTATATCTATAATACATTGTACAGCCATTAAAAAATATGTTTTGAAGAATTTCTAATGCCATAGGAAAATGTTTATAGTACATAAATAGAAAATTCAGAATACAAAAAGTGTATGTACAATGTGACCCCCAAATGCACATGTATATAATATGCATGCTTATATGTGTGAATAACCCTGATGGATAACAGGAGTAAAAAGTCCCAGATGGAAAATATCACATAAAGTCAACAGTATACTAAAAGAAAAATAAACCATGACCTAGGAGAGTTTATCCCAGGATATATATAATTATTATTATCAATGTAATGCAATATGTTAATAAATCAATATTATCAATAGGATATTGAAAAGACATCTGATAAAACTCAGTGCCCATCCCTTACAAAATATCTAGGAAAATTAGGAATAGAAGGATTCTATGAGGGGCGCCTGGGTGGCTCAGTTGGTTAAGCGTCTGCCTTCGGTTCAGGTCATGATTCCCGGGTCCTGGGATCAAGAGTCTGCTTCTCCCTCTCCTTCTGCCCCTCCCCACCACTCGTGTTCTCTCTCTTGCTCTGCTCTCTCTCTCAAATAAATAAATAGAATCTTTTTTTAAAGGATTCTATGAGTATCTCTCACAAACCATCAGCCAGTATCATTCTCTGGTGTTAAGCAAAACTAGCATGAATGAACACTATTACCATGATTATTAACACTGTTGTGGCAGTTTTTACCAATTCAGTAAGACAAGAAAGAGAAGTAAGGGGTCTGGTTATAAGAGATAGAGAAATAGAATTATTTTCTGCAATAATAGGACCAGAGAATTAAAATATTATTGGAATTAATGAATGTTCACATAAAGGGTTGGATAAAAGATGAAAATTCAAACAGCTTTTTTTTTTTTTAAAGATTTTATTTATTTATTTGACAGAGAGAGACACAGCGAGAGAGGGAACACAAGCAGGGGGAGTGGGGGAGGGAGAAACAGGCTTTCCGGCAGAGCAGGGAGCCTGATGTGGGGCTCGATCCCAGGACCCTGGGATCATGACCTGAGCCAAAGGCAGACGCTTAACGACTGAGCCACCCAGGCGCCCCATCAAACAGCTTTTAATTATACAGAAAAAATGGAAACAATAGATTTATAATACCATTAAAAAACCATAAAATATCTAAGACTATCTATAATAAGAGATGCACATGAAAAAAACCCCACAAAGGGGCGCCTGGGTGGCTCAGTCATTAAGCATCTGCCTTCGGCTCAGGTCATGATCCCAGGGTCCTGGGATCGAGCCCCACATGGGGCTCCCTGCTCCGTGGGGAGTCTGCTTCTCCCTCTTCCACTCCCCCTGCTAGTGTTCCCTCTCTCGCTGTGTCTCTGTCTGTCAAATAAATAAATAAAATCTTAAAAAAAAAAAAAACCCACAAAACTCTGAGACACACAAAAACTTAAATAAATGTTCCTGGAGGGTTAATTAGAGTACCGTGAAGAAAGTCACTCTTGCCACATTAATTTAGAGATATCCAGAGTTCAATTAAAAACAAAAAAACCCTCAAGGGGATTAATTTGGAATTTGACAGGGTTTCTATAATTCATCTGGAATGAAACACATTGTGGTTGAAACACAACTACATATAAGAATTTGTGTTTAAGCCCCTTTTTAAAACCTATTTAATAATCCTGAAGGAAGTTAGTTTTATTTGGAGATTCACAAAATAAGTCATTCAATGTCTCTGCCTGTTCTTTTGGCTATTAATAAAGAAGAGATTAGCATTCATTACTTTAGAGGCTTCAAAACTGAAGGATATTTTCTTTAAAAAGGTGTTTTTTTCTGCCTGTTATTTCTTTGCATTTTATTCCTTTTTACCCTGGCTAATTCCTTCTAGGGGAATGTGAGCCCCTGCAAAGCTTTGTGGCTATTTAAAAGTACCCCTTGAAACCTTTTAATTTACTGATTAAACTTTATTTTATAGTGGCATAAAAACAGGTTGGTATAGTAAAAGAGTGGTTTAGAATTCAATCCCAGCTCTGCTTCTTTTGCAGTGTGTTCCAGTTTATTTTTGAAAAGTGGACTAATATACCTACCTACCTCCTATCCTTGCTGGGAGGATACAGTCACATAATTATTACCTAGCACAGAGCTTGGCACATACTAGAAACTGAGTATGATTTATTGTAAATTATATACTTTTCAAGCTTCCCTTTCTTTCTCTTTGTTTTCCCTGGTTTGCTTTATGTAACCATTTACCTTTTTTTTTTTTTTAAGATTTATTTATTTATTTTAGGGGGGTTAGGGGCAGAGGGCTAGGGAGAGAATCCTCAAGCCTACTCCTCGCTGAGCGTGAAGGCTAGTCAGGGCTATATCCCAGGATCCTAAGATCATGACCTAAGCTGAAATCAAGAGTCGAACCCTTAACGGACCAAGCCACTCAGGCACCCCGTAACCATTTACTTTTATGTAATTCAATCTCATATTCTAGGTGGAACACAGTTGTTCACACGTGTGTCTCCCATGCTAGGCTGTGATTTCTTAGAGAGAGAGAGGGTACTGTTTTACTCCTCTACACATCCGCACAGCTCCTAGCCCAAAGCTCTCTCTGCATTTCAGATGCCATCCACGAGAATGAGAAGAAAAAGAAAAGAGGGAGGGAGAAAGGAAAAGGAGATGTTGATGCTCATGATACATGTAATATGTTTGTACTCTTAACAATACAATTTTATTTCATTACATCTTAAGTTGAATGAAATCTTGGTATTGTAGAAGAAGTACTAAATTAGTACAGAGAAGTGAACTGACATGTATAAATCAGTCTCCATCAGTGAGGAGCCAAAAGTAAGCCACAGACTAATATGTTCACAATATTTACTGAATTCCCACTATGTACTTAAATGATTTCAGGGTTCCGGCTCTTAATTCTGTACTCTATCCATGGCTTAATAGTGAAGAAACGTTGCTATACTAAAGCAGCCACAGTGTCCCGTATTATAAAGGTCAGGAAGTGGTGACTGATGAGTCCCATAATAGCAATAGTAGCCCAGCCTGCTCAACAATATTTTTTGTTTTACCGTATTTGGTCTGGGCCATAGGGCTTTATTTATGTGCAGCGGCGTGGAATTACAGCTGCCAAGAGGAAAATGTTAGTTTTTAATTAATTTTTTTTTTACCTATACATATAAAACACAGACGCACACAGTTTTCCTCAGTGCCTAACTGGTAAGCTCATAATATCATCAAGTGAACAATCTGAGTCTGCAATGAGAATTTTTAAATAGCACCTAACAAAGCTCTAAATTAAATATAAGGAAATGCAAACATATAGGGCGAAGCTGATCAGTGTTCAACAAGAGGTAGGACTGACAAAGCAGGTGGGCCCTTATTAAAGCAGTGGGCAAATGTAAATAAATAGCACGGACCCGGCAGGGCATTTTGGTGTGAGAACCAGGAAAATGAGAGTAAGAAGCCAAGCCTGTGTTCAGGTGAGTGGGCAGAAAAAGTCTACATTAGAGAGGAACTGGAAGAAGAAGAATAGATAAAATAAATAGATAAAGCAATAGATAGAATGGGTTCCAATTACGCATGGCCTTGAATGTCGCTAGTACTTGGGTTTGGTCCCATAAATAAGATACTTTCTCAGGGGGGTTCCTGGGTCGGGGAGACCTTATGAAAGTAAGATGCTGGGAAGATGAGCAGACAGCACTGCACACGAGAGACTCAAGTGGCCAAGAGGCAGGAAGCAGGGAAACCAGCGTGGGAACTACTAAGTGTTGTCACATATGAAATCATTATTATTTAACATGATCTTACAAATCTGTAATGCCTGGGACTTGACCAGAGTTATTTCTGTACAGCAAACAGTGGGAAAAGGGCAGGCAGCAGGTCTAGGCCTGGGCAGCCCAAGGTTGGGCCTTCTCTGAACCTTATATTTTATATCAGGGTGAGCATGAGTGTCTTGATTAAAGGGCCCACGTGAAAGCCTACCTGGGCTTTAGAGAATGTGAAACAGAGTGGTATCACCACTCGATAAGATAGGGAAAGACACACTACTGAAAGTATTTCCGAGTGTCCAATACTTGGCAAGACCTCACTGAAAAAATGTCACCTTTACCTGAGCAACAATTTGAAGAGCTTTTCACACGTCATACCAAGAGCTGGTATGTGTAGAGTCCTGACCCTCTGACTGCCAGGCCCAGCTAGTACTCAACAACCCTAGGAGGTAGGTCCCCGCATGTGCTTTCACAGACGCACACAGGATAGTAAGCTGCCCGACGTCACGCTGCTGGGAATGCTGGGAATGCTGGGGCCAGGACCAGGACCCAGGGGGCTGACTCCAGAGCCTTTGCTCTCAACACTACATTCTACTGCTGCACGTCCCACCTGCTCTTCGAAACAACCTATGAGGTGAGTAAGAGGAATCTGATTTGCTCGACAAATATTTGCAGAATTCCTACCTGCCAGGCCTCGTCCCATGTACTGAGCTTCTAAGGATGGCTGAGCCACAACCCCTACTGTGAAGAAGCTTGCAGTCTAGTCAGCAAGGCAGACAAATACTACATCCACATTTTACTGATGAACAACAGAAACTCGAAGCTTCCATAAATTAAGTAACTTATCCAAGCACACAGCCAGTAGAGAGGGCGGTTCAGACTTGAAGACTATTAACATCTCCAAGTCTAATGCTTATTCTGCATAATGCTCTAACTTCCTTTTGGTGGCCTATTGGGCAAAAATAAAAGGAAACAAAACAACAGTATCATCATCAGGGCTATCCAGTCTGGCCAAGCTTTCAGCAGAACCTGGTCTTGGTAAGAAGGAAACGTTAAAGGAAGCCACTGTGATTCTGATGCAAACAGGCCAATGAACAACACATTGGTTCAACAGTTGAAAAATGTATCATTTCAAACACTAAGTGTCCTATTGTTAATAATTTTTGCTAAAATTATTTCAAGTGCTTTGGGTGAATCACTCACACTGGGCCACTTTCCTTAAGAAAAACCAATATAATACCCTGTGGGTTGAGAAGCTGAAGATGGCACCAACTGATTAAGTTCCCCAGTAATTAAAACTATTTTTCATTTTCCCTTCTGCCCCTTTCATGTCCCCTAAAGGAGGCCTAGAATCCTCCATTTACATGGACGGGAACCATCCAAAACTACTTAACTGTACCAGCCTATGAAATGTGTGTGTGTGTGTGTGTGTTTTTAAAGATTTTATTTGACAGAGAGAGACACAGCGAGAGAGGGAACACAAGCAGGGGGAGTGGGAGAGGGAGAAGCAGGCTTCCCGCAGAGCAGTGAGTCGGATGCGGGGCTCGATCCCAGGACCCTGGGATCATGACCTGAGCCGAAGGCAGATGTTTAACGACTGAGCCACCCAGGCACCCCTGAAATGGGTTTTACCAACTCTGTGTGGCCCATGATGGCTCCTCTGTGTGAACAACTGTTACTCACATTATGATGTTAGCTGCCAGTCCAGTGTAGCTGGCAAGATCAAGGGCAGCAAGCAAGCATTCATTAGCTGTCTCTACTCACCAGGGTGCTCAAAGCCATGCCATAGTACATCTTTTTACTTCTTTATTTCTCCAAAGGGTCTTGATCAGGATCAGTCATACACGTAGTGTAGGCTGCTAGTCACTATCCTATGACATGTGGGGGGTGATAATAAAGGCCTCCCATTCCTCTAAATAACTCCTGTTCCAGCTTGTCAAAACAGCTGAACTGAAGGAAGAGAGGTTTGATCATAGGGAGCTAGGAGGGTTATCAAGGAGATTAACAGGGATTTACCAAACATGCATTATGAGCCCAACACCATAGGAGACCAGGCACTGTCAATGTGACCAAGGACAGTGGCTAGAGTTCACCAGTATTATTAAGATAAAAATGTAGTGTCTTTCAGTGATTTTAAAATCAAATGTAGGGGCGCCTGGGTGGCTCAGTTGGTTAAGCGTCTGCCTTCGGCTCAGGTCATGATCCCACGGTCCTGGGATCGAGCCCCAAATCGGGCTCCCTGCTCAGTGGGGGGAGTCTGCTTCTCCCTCTCCTCCCTGCTCTCTCTTGCTATCTCTCTCTCTCCAATAAATACATAAAATCTTTTAGAAAATCAAATTTATTTTTAGTAAAATGTAAAGTATTTTTAAATGTTTACATTGTTCATGCAAGGGGCAGCAGTGGGTAGTGGAAAAAGGGCCTCAGGGCAAGTCTTCCTTCTACTTTTCCAGCCTCATTTCTCAGCATCCTGTGATCCAGCCCCTCTGAGTGACCAGAGGCTCCCCACGCTGCTCAGCTTGTTTGCCAGGCTCTGTGCCAACTGCTGAGAATAAACAGATAAAGGCAGAGTCCCTGCCCCCAAGCAGCTCATAGTTAATCAGGAAAGAAGTGCAGCACCAGAGACTGGTATGGGGAATTAGGGAGCTCCTCAGGGAGGAACTGACCCGGCACTGAGGGCAGAGGGTGGGCAAGCAAGGAGGAAATGACCCTGGGCTGAGTCTGCAGGGATGTGGAGGCCTCCCATGCAGCTACAGTGAGTGGCATGCCTAGGAGCTCCAAGGCATCCAACCACTGTGTATGCAGGAAGCAGGGGTTTGTGGTGCTCAGAGCAGAGTGGTGACAGATGAGCTGGGGGGTGGGGGGAGGGCAGGTGCCAGTCATGGGCGTGACTCCACTGTAGCTGATGAAGAGCCACTGAAGGCCGGTCTCTGGCTTTTACTGCAGGGAAGTGTGCTCACTGTAAACACTTTAGAAGGCACAGATCAGGAAAAAGATGAAAAGTATTCAGAATTCCACAACTGAGAAAGAACCACTGTTAACATTTTGATATGCAATCTTTTCTATGTGTGTGTGTGTTTATACTAATAATAATTTCAAAAATGGAATCATTTTAAAATGGGGTATATACATACAAGGTAATAATACTCAACCTTAAGAAAGGAAGGAAATTCCACCACATCCTACAACACGGTGAAACCTTCAGGACATTATGCTAAGTGAAATAAGCCAATCATAAAAAGACAAATACTGCGGGATCCCACTTACATGAGGTACCTAGACTAGTCAAATTCACAGAGAAGGCAGAATGGTGGTTGCAGGGACTGGGGAAGGAGGGGGAAAGGGGAAGTTGTTTAATGGTACAGTTCCAATTTTGCAAGATAAAAAGTTTTGGAGATTGGGTGCACAACATTGTGAATAAACTTAACACCACTGACTGTATACTTAAAATTGGTTAAGATAGTAATTTTATATTATGTGTATTCTACTACAAAAATTAAAAAATAGAGAAATTTTAAAAAGAAAATCAGTTAGTAAATCTGTCTTAATGCCTTTTAACTTATTTTTGTGATCATCTTTCCATGTGAGATATATATATATATCTCTATGAATATTCCAGATTACTATATAGTGTTCTTGGAGTGACCTATCTTAACTTACTTAACGTAAGAAAGTTGTTTTTATGGAAGTAACCTGCGAGTGCTTGGCTAATGGGAGGGGCCGGTAAAGGGCAGAAATATAGTACCACAGAGGAGAGGGGAATATTAACAGAGCAAAGGTCCTGAAAGAAGCAAGAAGGGATGGCATTCGGGGCTCAGGTAATAGGCTGGCCTTAAATATGGGGAAAAATGGATACCACAGCCTCTGAGGAAAGGACATGAAGATGGACATGCCTGTATTTGCATATATAAGGAAGAGCTGGGGCAGTTGAAGGAAGTCAAGGGACTGGACACCTCAATGAAGTCAAAGAGGTGGAGGGAGTAGGGAATGGGGCAGCTGGAAGGATACATAGTGATGCTAAGAGAATGGTACACTAAAGGTTAAAATTTCTGAGGTGAAAAAGTACCAATTGGACAAGAATTTGGGTGGAGGGTTGGGAGCAAACAGCTATGGTTTAGTTGGAGGTGAACTTACTACAAAGGTCCAGTGGATTTTGAGGCCAGATTTACGGTCAGATGATCCAGGATGGTGCCATTGCCAAAGGTTATGACAAGAGTTGGGGAGGAAGGGAGATAGAGGAGATGCGGAGCCAGGTCCTCAGCTCCTCAAGAAATGAATGAAGTGATGGGAGCTGGATAGAGAGCAGTGCTGAGAAAGGGTGGAAGGTGATTTACCACATTTGGCCTTAAAGTGGGTGATGACACACGCCTTTCAATGCAGTGTCCCATACAGAAGAGCGAGAGAGCGGTCAGCCAAAAGGTCAAGGGCTTTATTAACCATGGATTCCCTGGGGTGCAGAGGAAAAGAATGGGGGGAATCAACAGAGGACCAGAAGTGAAAACGTTAAGAAGGCATGAAAACACAAGATATGATATATGGGGGTAAGGGAGGTGGGTGCGAGAGGTCTTGTTGACACAGTTAGATGGTCGAAGAAGTAGGAGGTCACAGGGTTATGGACATTGGTGGATGGCCAGGCTTGAACAAAGGAAAGAGAAAGACTGCAGGACCCAGGTCCAGTTTCAGAAAAGTGGTAAGAAATGCTATTAAATTTGCAGAGAGATAGCATGCTATGAGACTTCTAGTTCTCAGAGCACCTTTTCCAAATTCTTTACCATGATTTCTTTTCCTCCATAACACATTTGTCACACACTATACTATTTCCTTATTTATCTATTTCTAGTTGGTCTCCTCCAATAGAATACAAAGCTCCCTGAGGGCAGGAATGCTGTCTGTTTTGTTCACTGCTCTATCTACCGGCACCTAGATGATGTCTGCATACAGTAACACCTCAATAAATCACACTTGTTTTCTTTTTTTTTTAAGATTTTATTTATTTGACAGAGACACAGCAAGAGAGGAAACACAAGTAGGGGGAGTGGCAGAGGGAGAAGCAGGCTTCCCGCTGAGCAGGGAGCCCCATGTGGGGCTTGATCCCAGGACCCTGGGATCGCGACCTGAGCCAAAGGCAGACGCTTAACGACTGAGCCACCCAGGTGCTCCAATAAATCACACTTGTTGAATGAATGAATAAATGAGTGAGTGAATAAATGATAAAGCCCAGTTAGGATAAGGATATCCCAGGAGGTTTGCTAAAACTGCAGTGAGGGTCTCCCTTAGGAAGGAGCCCTCTTACGGGGTTCAGTCTTAGAGGGACAGAAAATGTATGCCAGGGCCTCCTCCCAGGCTGTTTCTGTTCTTTTGTTCATTTTCCCCTTCTTCATATGACTACTCCTTCTGATCCTACGAGACTCAACTTGCGTTAGTGTCTTTTAGAAACCCCCTGATGTCTCCCCTCTTCTATCCAGGATAGCTACCCCCTCGTGGGTGCTCTCAGGGCACCCAGTGGTTTTTCTCTTCATATTATGCTTACTCTACTATATGATAACTATTTATGTGTCAGTATCCCCTACTAGATTGAGCAAGCACGGCTTATCTCAAACACACAGGAGGGCGTCTATAAACGTTTGCTGGATATATAAATGGAAAAGTACTGCACATGTGAATCAGGTCAGTAAGAGCCTATTTTTTTCCTTCTTTGAAGCTCAATTTTGTCATACACAAATTTGCACTTTGGCCCACTGAGCAAGGGGACTTCTGCTGCAAGGGCAACCAGGTAGGAAACAGATCAGCTCTCAATACCAAAGATAAGTTGGAGTCTTTATGTTTAAGATAAGAGAGGGGTCCACTGTCTTTCGTGTGCCCATTCTCCTGCCCATCCGACCACGGGCAAGCCTGTCTTGCCAGCCGGTGATGCTGCCCAGCTGACAAAATGAAAGAGCACCCCGGGAACATTTAAAAAATGTCTGATTTGGTCTGAAGCGCAGCCTGGATTTTTACAGCTCTTCAGAGGACTCTATTGCACAGCCAGGGTTGAGAATCTCTACCCCCAGCAACCTGACATTTTCTCCTGGCCCGTGGCGCTGTCCAAGGTAGCCGCTCCTCCAGCACATCTTCACCCCAGTGTCCTCCCAGGCCGGTCATGGGCAAGGGTCAGTGGTTGTTTGAACCACCCAGTGGAAGGGCGCTGCACCTTGGGGCAGTACCCGAAGCCAAACCACACAGTTAATTGTACTGGAGGAAAGCACAACTTTGTGTTCAATCTAAATAAAATGGTGCTGTCCAAGAGCCCCCTTGTGGCTATTGAAATTTAAATTAATCCAAATTTTTAAGATTTTAATTAAAAATTCAGTTCCTCAGTTGCACATTCAAGTGCTCAATAGAGACTGGCTACTGTATTGCACAGTGCGGAAACAGAACACTTACATTACCGTAGAAAGTTCTATGGCAAATGCTAACAACAACAAAGCCCTTTCTTCTGAAAATAACCTGTGGCTATATTCATTTTCTGCTAATCATGGGCAAAATGGTTCACAGAGGGTAAACAAACTGAACTTCAGGTCATTCCCTCTCAGCAGCCACACCTTGATGAGTGAGAGTGGCCCTTTATACCCCTTTTCCAGAATGAGAATGAAGACAGGAATTCTATGCTCTCATCAACAACAGTTCTTCTGAATAGTTCCATATATGTATTAGGGCAGGAGTGGCTTTCCAACTTTTTTGACCGTGACTGACAGTAAACAAAAATACTTTATATCACAATCCAGGGCCACCTGGGTGGCTCAGGTAAGTGTCTGCCTTCGGCTCAGGTCATGGTCCCAGGGTCCTGGGATCGAGCCCCGCATCGGGCTCCCTGCTCATCGGGAAGCCTGCTTCTCCCTCTCCCACTCCCCCTGCCTGTGTTCCCTCTCTTGCTGTGTCTCTCTCTGTCAGATAAATAAATAAAATCTTTTAAAAAAATACTTTATATCACAATCAAATATACATGTACATATGTATATAATTGAAATGTTTTACAAATCAATATTTTTCCTTACTATGAATTCTGCACTTGGATATTTTCTTTATTATTCTATTATATTGTAATTTCTGTTTCATTAGAAAAATTAATCTACTTCACTGTTTTCATAGCCCTGGTGACCTACAATTTGAAAAACCACTATCTTAAGATATAAGTTGGACACACAAAACTGCGACTCCCCTTCACACATCAGAGTTAATAAACAGCTAGATAATAATTAATAGCTAACATTTATTGGGCACTTATTGTCTGCCAGGCACTGTGTTAAATGTCTTCTATTCATTACCTTATTCAAGTTACATAATAACCCCACGGAATAGGTGTCTGAGAACTGGAAGTTCTGGGATTTTATGCTATGTGCACAAGTCATCCTGCCACAGTTCCATGGAGGCTGGCGGAAGACCCAGGGCTCCTGGGACAGGGAAAAGGACTTTTTTACTCTCGGCAGTAGCAGTAGCCAGAGTTTTTGCATTTTCTGTAAGAGTCCTCCAGCTCCAATGCCTGCAGGTGTCACAAAGAGGGCCATGTGACACCTGCACACACAGTCCCTGGAGAGGGACTCCGACCTGGGGCAACTCACATCTGTTATACTAGATGGAAGCGTGCCTGCCCCTTGCTTCTGAGGACAACACTACCTCTATCATCCAAGACTGTTTACTACACAAACATGCTTGAAAAGACAGCCCAGGACAAAAGTGCAGCCAGTGCCTCTCTGTAAAGACCGGTCAAAATGCATGGGACGCACGGAGAATTGCCTCCCACCAATAAGTACCACAGTACCTATAACAGCTGGAAAAGGATTAAGTAACTTACTCAAGGTTACACAGCTAGTGAGCCAGGTCTGTAAGACACCTAAGCATATGCTGAGGACACCTTCTTTCACAGCCAATGGATAGTGCCATAGGAAGAGGGAAGATAATAGTCACTCATTTAGTCATTCAGATGTGAAATCTGCTCCTACAGGGAACAATTCACTATATATAATTTGTAATAGGCCATTTCCCCCCACATTTTCTTCAAGGATGCCGTAAGAAGAGTATCACATGAATGGGGATTGATAAACTTATCCTATACAGAACCAGAGAGTGGAGATTTTCAGCATCATGGGCCAGATGGGCTGTTGGAACTACTTGACCCTATGGTGGTAATGCAGAAGCAGTCACAGGGAATATGCAACCAATGGACAGGGCTGTGTTCCAATAAAACTTTATTTACAAAATAGTTTGCCAACCTCCCTCCCCAGACAATCCCGTGTGATACAAAAAATTTACATAATATAATTTCTACAGGCAAAGAAACAATGATTTAACTGGAAAGACAAGGTAAATGTGCCACAAGCAAGCAATCCAGGCGATACTTGAACCTGAAATGAGCCTAGGTTCAACATCAGAGTCCTGTGAAGTCAGCCTGGATAGACAATATGTCAACTGGTGTAAAATATTCATAGGCTAAAAGTAGAATGGAGTCTACACATCATCTTTCTGTGATGACTGTGGTCATGCAAAGACTCTAAGAAATAAATTATCTAACTTCCTAAGGCTTTTTCTAGCTCTTAGAAACGCTCAGCAGTTATCATCCAGAACAATCCTCTTTCATTTCCCATGTGATGAAATGAGTTAAAACCTGTGTTATGAATAAGGAGGAAGTAACAGTGAAGAAAAAAAAGTTACTCTGGGCGAGGGACCATGCTAAGGATGGCACAAATATTGTCCAATAGCTAATAAAGAACACCATTGCTGAACTGCCAAATTTATGGCCCTGTAAGTAAACACTCACTTTGTTCAATGGCCTGATCTTTTTTTTTTTTTAAGATTTTATTTATTTATTTGAGAGAGAGAGAATGAGAGACAGAGAGCACGAGAGGGAAGAGGATCAGAGGGAGAAGCAGACTCCCCGCCGAGCAGGGAGCCCAATGTGGGACTCGATCCTGGGACTCCAGGACCATGACCTGAGCCGAAGGCAGTCGCTTAACCAACTGAGCCACCCAGGCACCCTTCAGTGGCCTGATCTTAAAAGCTCACCATGTGCCACTATTTGATCACAACGGTATCCTTTCCCCAAATCAGTCAATGGAAAAACTTTGTCTTTATTTTTACATGCATACATAGAAAATCAAAATTTGGGTATACAAATGGCAATCCACCCCTTTTCATATACGTCAATTTTTATGTCACATATAAGCTCAAATTAAAATGGAAAAACACCAATCAAATGTCACAGAAAAAAGAATCAGCTTATTCAGGAACAATTCTATTAGCTGTTAAAATTACAGGGTGACAAATATTGTTCTTGTGAACACTGTGCTGTCACTGACAAGACTGGAAAATTTTTCAAAATGACGTAAGTCTAGGGCATGTGGGAACATAATACTATAAGAAAGAAAAACTGTCACCCGTAAGTTAATATGCCTGCCACTGCATGTAGGTATATTTTAGTTACTAGTGTTTCTATGTAAATACATTTCAAGTTTTAGTGAAAAGTAGAATTTAGGAATTCCAGGAGATATATTTCCACTAGAAATTCCAGGACAATTACATTACAGAATTCTAATTCTAATTTACAAACATTCCAAGTGCAGTAAAAAATAATATTTCTGTAAATGCTTCATAATGGTATCAATATTTCTTAATTTTAACACCTTTCACTCATGAATCAATAGAATGAAAGATAATCTGAAAGACTGTTTTATTAATCAGACCAGTTTAAATACTATAATGTCCATTTTGGCTATGTACAGTTTTTTTCTTTTTTTTTGTTTTTGTTTGTCTTTTGCTTTTGTTTTTTGTTTTTAAAGACTGTATTTATTTATTTGAGAGAGAGAGCATGAGTGGGGGTGGGGGAGGAGCAGAAAGAGAGGGAGAAGCAGACTCCCCACTGAGCAGGAAGCCTAACGTGGGTCTCCGTCCCAAGACCCCGAGATCATGACCTGAGCCAAAGGCAGACGCTTAACGACTGAGCCACCCAGGTGCCTCTGTTTTTTGTTTTTAAAGGGGGCTCCATACCCAGTGTGGAGCCCAACACAGGGCTTGAACTCATGACCCTGAGATCAAGACCTGAGCTGAGATCAAGAGCCGGACACTTAACCAACTGAGCCACCCAGAAGCCCTTTTTTTTTTTTTTTTTTAAGGTAATCTCTACCCCCAACATGGGGCTTGAACTCACAACCCCCAGATGAAACATTACATGCTCTACCAACTGAGCCATCCAGGTGCCCCTCGGCTATATACAGTTTTAATTCTGCTTTAAAACTTCCAATTATTACCATTTAAAATATTTATTTGGCAGCTAAGTCATTATAAGTGTAAAAAAAAAACAGGAAGAAGTCTACTTTGTTAATAAATGAAATGTTTGATGACCAGGAAGGCTATGCTATTTTTGGAGACATTTATGTTTACATTCAGTTGAAAACTATTATAATTCATTATGATTACTGCAGAGTTCAATAACACCATTTAAACTACAGGCTAATTTCCTCTACTGCCATAGTTAATCACAATTGCTTCTTAAGCTTTGTCTACACTTGCCTAAAAGTATTAGACGACTTTCAACACTTTTCCAAAGACACTTCACTGGACTCCTTTGTACTCCTCAGGTAAAGTCTGTACCACTGTCTCCAGAGGTGGACGCCTCTGCAGCCTTGAACGAAATCTGAATGTCTCAAGGACGTACTGTAGTTTTTAAAGAAGAAAAGTAACCATGATGACAAGCTGTTGCCTCTTCTATTCTACCTGATGAAGTCTATGGACATGTGATCACTTTTATTTAGTTTGACCTTTAGGGAAAACTGAAATCTACTTCCAAAATGAATTTGGTTTTACTTTCTAGATTGCACTAGGGGAGGAAAAAAAAAAAGATTTCCAGCCTCAATTTTAAGACCCTCCTTGTACATAAAATTCTTTTTTTTTTTTTAAGGATTTTATTTATTTATTTGACAGAGAGAGAGAGCACAAGCAGGGGGAGCCTCAGACAGAGGAAGAAGGAGAAGCAGGCTTCCCGCTGAGCAGGGAGCCTGATGCAGGACTTGATCCCAGGGTCCTGGGATCATGACCTGAGCTGAAGCCAGACGTTTAACCAACTAAGCCATCCAGGCGCCCCTGTACATAAAATTCTTTAAAAACATTGTTTTCCATTTATTATATTAAAAATTAAATCAAAAGGTACAAAATTCCAGTTATAAAAAAGTCTTGGGGATATAATGTAGCATGGTGACTATAGTTAATAATACTGTATTGTGTATTTGAAGGTTGCTAGGAGAGTGGATCTCAATAGTTCTCATCATAAGAAAAAAATTTGGAACTATATGTGGTGAGGGATGTTAACTGGACTGATTTAGTCCTTTTGCAATATATGCAAATATCTAATCATTATGTTGTACATCTGGAACTAATACAATGTTATATGTCAATTACATATTAAAATACATACATATCATGAAGCACTTACAGGCAAAGAGTGATTGTGAAAGACAATTTAGAATGTAGTAAAAAGTGGGAGATTTATGGGATGGACCTTATCTATTTAGACCATTTGTGATGATTTGCTACAAAGCAGTGTGCAGAAGTTAGCGAGTGGTTAGGAGGGAAGGAAGCCTGTACAATTTGTAGTCAGTCTCAGGGTCATTTGGGTTTCTTTGGTCCCCAGGCTTCCTGACCCAGGGCTTCACTTTCAGAGGCCAGAGGCTGGCAGCTGCGAGGTCTCTCCTAGCCTAAATATAATGCAGTGACTCCTCTCTCAACCCATCAGGACTCATCTTACACAGAAAACAGCTGTGGTCTGCTCGTTTCTACACTTGTGCAAGGCTCTACCATGAGCCTCACAGGTCTGCAGGGGTCCCTCTGTGTATCACTGTCACACTGCAATGTGGAAGGTGAGGTGGCTGAACTCGTGGGATCTGGCACCAGACTGCCTGGAGCTCAGATCCTGCCCCTCTGACTTCCTGGGACGGAGGTACTGTGGGATTGTGGCAGGGCTCACAGGACTGTCGGGAGAAACAAAATAATCCATGTAAAGCACTCAGTGGGGAGCCCTTGGGAAGTACTCAATGATTTGCGGGTTATTATTAGTGATTACACAGGTCTTAGATCAGTGTTTCCCCAAAGTGGGTCCCAAGCCTAGTTTCAGAGGCAGTATTTTATATCATGATCTAAGAGACATATATACACTTATATAATAATACTACAAATAATGACCCTGATTATAAAGTCCTCACTATCTATGGACTGGGCAGTGCAGAGTCAGGATGTGAACCCAAGGGTCCTGTTAATGTAGTGCTTTTAATCACCAACCTCCCTGTAGCCTTGTATTTGCCATACATGGGAGAACCAAAAATTTCATCAATCACTACCAGCCCCCACTAAGAGGGATGCATAGGGAGAATTCCTATTCTACTATATATTCCATTTCATTAAACAAACAAACAAACAAACAAACAAACAAAAAAAACACTGACCCTAACCTTTTAAATCAATTCCATGACTCAGGATACATGGTTTGAAAAATACTGTAAGGGTTGTATGAAAAATTTTTGGAAACATAATAAAAAAGTTAAACAAGTATATGTATCTCCTCTTAGAGGCTTTACCATGTTATTGTGTAAATCTCAAAAAAAAAAAAAAAGGATTATATGGAACATTTCTTAAATTTATGCAAGCATCCCCAAGTGGCTTCAGCCACTCCTTGAGGCAGGGGTACTCATTTGTCGGATTTTTCACAGGGTTTCTGTGACTGTTAGAGAGGAATGAGGATTGGAAGGGGGAATGATTGTGCATCACCCCCACCTTCTACCTCTCTTCAAATATCCCTCCCCCTGAAAAATTTTAAAGTGCAGAAGCTGACTTTAAGAATAAATGATTCTAGGGGCGCCTGAGTGGCTCAGTTGGTTAAGCGACTGCCTTCAGCTCAGGTCATGATCCTGGAGTCCCGCATCAGGCTCCCTGCTGAGCAGGAAGTCTGCTTCTCCCTCCCCCCCTCTGCTCCCCCATCTCATGCTCTCTCTGTCTCTATCTCATTCTCTCTCTCAAATAAATAAATAAATAAATAAATAAATAAATAAATAAATAAATAAAAATCTTTAAAAAAAAAAAGAATAAATGATTCTATAATGTGCAAGAGAGCCAAATTCAAGGAAGCTCAAGAACACAGACTCATGGGGCCAAGCATCTAAACAACTCTCGGCAATGTTTATTTTCGTGGCTAGCAAATATATATAAATTAAAAAGGGAAACTTTATTTTTAGAGTGGAATGGAACTTCAGCTTTAGAGTAAATGCTAGTGTTTTTTTGTAACAACAGGATGACAGAGTGAAATCTTAATTCCTGGTTCTATCAATGCCTATTTCCACTTTCTTCTAAAGACTAATTGCCATCAGGGGCACCTGGGTGGCTCAGTCACTTAAGTGTCCAACTCTTGATTTCAGCTCAGGTCATGATCTCAGGGTTGTGATATCGAGCCCCAAGTCGGGCTCTATGCTTAGTGCAGAGTCTGCTTGGTATTCTCTCTCTCCTTCCCCCACTGCCCACCCCAGCTCTCTAAATAAATAAATAAATAAATAAATAAATAAATAAATAAATAAATAAAATCCTAAAATAAAAAAAGAATTGCCATCAAATGTTATCTCTCCAGGAAACAGGTAAAGACAATTTAGAGCTGCACTGTCCAGCATGATAGCCACTAGTCCCATGTGGCTATTTAAATTAATTAAAATTAAAATTGAATCTCTCCATTGTAGCAGGCACATTTCAAGTGCTCAAAAGCCACATTTGGCTTGTGGCTAGCACGTTGGACAAATTATGGAACTACAGAAAGTTTTATTGGACAGCACTAATATAGAGAAAGGCCATTTACAGATGCTAAAAGAAAAATGCTAATTTCTTACTTGGTAAAAGAGTTCCAAACCCAACTCAACAGCGCTGGCTTGACTTAAACTGCAGTGAGGTTGATATTTGAAGGCCAGTGCCCAAAGATTGCATTATTATCTCAAACTATCATTCCAACTGGTTTGTCTAAAATCTCTTTGCATTAAGACCTTCCATTGCCACAAGCTATCTTTCAAAATCCAACCCTGCCAGGAAATGATATTTGGTGATAACAACAACTTGTTAAAGTTCTACTAACTTATAAGCTAGTTTGAAAGTACTTAGAACAATCTATGAAAAACCATCAGGACACAAGGCACCATCAGATCCAGGAAGAAAAGTCTGCAGTTAAAATAAGTAGGGATGCATTTCTGTTGCTAACCTTAGGATAAGGAAAACATTTATTACCCACCGGACTGTGTTCCTAGCCTTGTCATGAGTGTAGACCCAGATTCAGTAACACTTGGGTGTTTGTATCACATTTTTGAGAACTTTAGCACAAATCTTATTTGAGCCTCACAGAACCTAATTAGCACTGTAGTGTGGATTCTGAGTGCTACATATTCTTCTGGTGGAGGGGAAAACTGAGAGGTAATACATTATCCCGTCAGTGTCTGTCTTGCTTAATTGGTTACTGAAATGATCCCTAGTGGCCAGATTATAGTGAAAGCAAATGGCTAAAATTGCAGGGGCCAGCTAGCTTTTCCTCTTTCATGACTGCAGGCTGCCCTGCTAATCTAGCCATTGTACTGCAGAGGTGTGCTTAGGTCACAGGGGAAACAAAGCAGGGGCACAGACAAGAGTGTAAAGCAAAGTGCTGTCCCTGTTGATGATCACACAGCAGGTAAAGTAAGCACAGAAACCCCTGCAAGGTCATTGTACGCATGATGGTGGTAGTTCTAGAACAAAGCCTAAACATTAGGCATTACTGTGTTCATACAAAAAATTATTCCATAGAGCAAACTATTTCCTCCACAAAGCAATCTGTAAAAGGCATTTGATGAGAAATATGTGAATTAAGCAATTGCCATAAAGGCACTTTAACAGCAATTTAAATAATCCAAACAGATTGCCTTCTGCTAATGGCAGATTTAATAAACATGCACTTTCCAAATCCTTTAATGTGTTTGTTCAATGTCGTAACATCTACCAAGTAGTTATCATTGTCAGCAAAATTTCTTTATCCTTTTATTTACCACGTCCAGTTTTTGAGCTTCCAACTTGGGGAGCTCACAAAACATTTACCAAATAATGTATAAATGAAGGACACACCATTAAAATTCCTATGCTATGCTTTGAAGATTAAACTCACATTTCTATTTAAGAGATGACAGCTATAGCTAATCTTAGAAACATGGTGTCTCTAGGACACATAGAAAAAGAAGTTTGGGATTTAATGCATGAGAGCTGAGACTAAAATTCTTTCATCTGCAAATGTCACATATATGAGCCTAACAATTTTTTCTCGAAAACTTTAAGTAGGTCAACTTATTAACTGCTACCACGGAGTTTATATATTCACATTCGCCTATCTTTTTGACGAACTGCAGCCCAGGATGGTGTTACAGCCCTGCATTATAAAAAAACTTGCCTTTGATTCAAGCAGAGAAATGAAGAAGCAGAAACTATTATTACCGTTTGGCTTCGTTACTGTAATGGATCCAGTACCTTTTTTTTTTTTTTTTTTTAACATATCATTAGTATTTCTGGTTCCCAAACAAGACCTCGCATGTAGTAAGTCAGAATGGGTTCACTGAAGGAAAGGCTTCCACCCCAACTGGCTATGTTCTCACATTTGCAGTCAAAATCCTGGCTCAGCTGTGAAAGACATTCTGGCCGGAATAAACCTGACAAAATCAGCGAAGTGTTCGGGATATAATAAAGTGCTCTGGAGGTAGGGGTGAACGGACAAGAGGGATGAGTAGAGAGAAAGGGAACATGAATTTCAAATGGGAAAAACACTCATTCTCTATTTGATCCATTAAAGGAGGAGAAAACCACTAAACGAGGTCTTTCTCCATAATCCAAAGCTAATCACTCTTTCATTGCAATGGATGACCAAACGGCCTCGGTAACCGCCCCCCCTCGCCCCCCCACACCGCTGCCTCCGCGGAGAAACAGAAAACCCCACGTCTTTCTCAGCGTGCCCCCAGGAGAGGAAAGCAAGACTGTGCATTTAGAGTGGAGGGCGGTGCACAGGGCCAGGCAAGTTAGTGCCTCCTTCCCGGATCCCTCCTTTCCCGAGCCAGCCTGACTTGGCTAACGGTAAAGTGAACAGCGAGTGGCAGAGAGTCCGGGAGGCCAAATTTGGGGTCGCTTCCCGACAACAGAAGGCCGGGGTATCCGGATGGGGCGGCGGGTGGGGACACCTGTCAAAGGACCGGACCGAGCCGCAGCCGGCGGGCGGCGCAGGGGCTCGGCGGACAGCACTGCGGCGGCGGCGGCGGGGACCGAGGCGCGGCGGCTCGGCGCTCACGCGCGGGGGAGAGCCGGCGGGGACCCCGGGGCGCTGTCGGACCCCCGCGCCTCGCCCGCGGGGGCTCGGGCGGGTGGACCCGCGCCCGGGGCGCTCCGGGGCTGGGGCAGAGCGGAGCGTGTCCCCCCCCCACGCATACAGCCGGGAGGACCCCGCCGCCCCGAGTCCCGCCGCAGCGCCCGCCGCCTCCGGTCTCCGCCTCCGGGCTGGGCGCGGAGCCGGGCCCGACGCCCCCTGGCTGCCCGGCGGCCCGGGCGAAGGAGGGGGCGCCGCGGACGCCGCGCCTACCTGCTCCGGTGCGGCGGGGCCGCGGTCGCCTCGCGGGGCCGTGACCTGCGGCGGCGGCAGCGGCGGCAGCGGCGGCGAGGAGGGCGCTTCCTTCAGGAAGGGGTGGGATCTGCTCGCCCGCCCGCCCCCGCCCGCCGCGCCGCGGCCCGCCCCCGACTTATTCTGGGGTCCCCGCCGTGAGGCCCTGAGAGCCGAGCCCCCCGGCACCCCCCGAGCCTCCAGCTGCCGGCACCCCTCGGGGCCCCTAGTAGTTACCCGGGACTGGAGCCGCGTGGGGTCTGCCGAACCGCTTCTTTCCAAAGCCTTTGTGGACGCGTGTGCCCGGCGCTCCTCGCCCAACAAAAGGAAGGACAGAATCTGGGATCCTCCGCCTGGTGGTTATTGATTCTTGACCTGTTGTAACCTTCTGGCTGGCTGCCTTCTGTCCACACACCTAGGGTTTTTGCACAGAGCAGCTCAAAGTCATTTTCATGCCCACTGGCCGAATGTAGTTCTCCGCCGCTCAGCGCTCTCCCGCGGTTTTCTGTGCTCGGGAAGAACAAACACCGGGCCAACTTCTGACCCTGGCGGGGCGCAGCGGACTCCAAGGCCGCCCTCCCAGCGCCAGCCTGCTCTCTTCCCCGTGTCTCCTCGGAGTCTGTGATAAAACTGTACTCATCGCATTTTAATAACTCTACCCCCCCGCCCGACCTCAGCCTACCAGTGGCACCACGTCAGTGACCTGGGGCAGCAGCCTGGAGCGATGCCATTTTTACCGCACGCGCCCTGTGGCCTTCTACTCCAAAGGCAGCCTTGTGGGGCTCCCACAGTAGCACCTCCTTTATCAACCCGCCTTAGGACGACCGCAGTTCCTTTGGGGGGGCCTGCGTACCACGCGCATCTCTTTTCATCCGTTGAAACATTCCAGAACGCTCCCTTCCCCACAACTCTTGCAACCCTTGCTTACCTATGTGTATATTGATTTATTGTCACTGTTTTCGCTTGGCTACTAGACGGTGAGCTTCTTGAGACCAGGGACCTTACCTGAAGGAATGCGAGTGTCATCTATCTAGTTAAAATAACAAAAACTTAATTCTAATCTAGAATCTCTTCAGAGATTCTGAGGAGAGTAACTTTATCTTTCATCACACTCTCAAAGTGATCTGTGAGTCCCTCAAGGTTAAGACTTGCTTGAGTCCCATCCGTGAATGAACCCCAGCTCCGATGTGAGGACCTCCTCACTCCACCCCCCTCTATGCCATACATTTCTCTCTGCAATACCTGAAGGAACCCTCTAGCTAGACTTTCTTCCAGTCCATTCTTTTAAAAGTTCTGGATCCATCCAGTTTGTGATCCCCTCGACACTGCTGCACACCAGAATCACCAGTGAAGGCTTTAAGAAAAAGACAAATGCTTGGTTCCCCCTCAGATCCCCGAGTCAGAACCTGGGGTGGGGGGGGTGGAAGAGGAGAGGTGGGATTCTGACCTGCCCATGACTAAGTCACTGCCTTTCTTGGAAAAAGGGTCCTGAATTTATAGAATGTCCTTACTTGTCCTTTTCTCCATGGAAAGATTGAGAACCCCTGTACTATGTTTAATTTATGTGAACATTTTCATTTTCACTTAGAGTCAGGCCCACTTTTGCTTAAGAAACCAACTTGAATTTGTAAGGATAGCAGGCTCAGCGCCATTTGTCAGCAGCATTAAATCACTGCCACCTTCATCTCCAAAATGTCCATCCAAATAAACCTGAAGTGTGAAATAAATTGTATTCCTGACAGTGATATTGACAGCTAAAATATTATGTTAAAATAGTGGCCATGAAGGAGAGCTGGTTGCTGTAAGCAGATCCATTAGATCTGTTAATGTTATGAGAGTTCTAGTGAAGCTTCAAGAGAACCGATAACAAACAAAACAAGTTTATCGGAGCGCCTGAGTGGCTCAGTCGGTTGAGCGTCTGCCTTTGGCTTAGGTCATGATCCCGGGGTCCTGGGATCGAGCCCCACGTCAGGCCCCGTGCTCAGCAGAGAGCCTGCTTCTCCCTCTCCCTCTGCCTGCCACTCTGCCTGCTTGTGCTCTATCTCTCTGTCAAATAAATAAAATCTTCAAAAAAACCCCCAAACACATAAGTTTATCTTTCTTTTATCTTTCTTTTATTGCTCTTGGAATCGCACCCATTAAAATGTGTTCACTGTGTACTCAATACAACCTTCAATATTTTAAATCATGTATGGGTGTAAGATCGAAATACTTTCCTAGAACTGGTTGTCTTTTTAAAAAATGTACATAGAGTCGTCCTGTAGTCTTAAATGATTTGTTGACAGTGTTCCAAAAACACTTCAGGCTTTGAGGAAAGGGCTAAGTACAGAAAGAACAGGGTTTAAGGCCTGGCAATAGATCCCAACCATAGATGTCGTGGGGCAGGATGGAGATCAATACTCAGAGACATAATCACTCTCCAGGACCACGATGAGGCACCATGATTTGGACACCGTGCTGCTCTACCAAATCTGCTGACCAATGTCCAGTGAAGAGCACAGGTGTCCATCTATATGAGTAGGGGCCATGGTTCTTCTGATATAAGAGACCTTGTTATCTAATGGAAACCATAACAAAACACGTAGGATTATAAAGAAAGTCTATATTTTGCTCGTTTCCTTTCTCTTCGGCAGCCAATTTGTTGTTGTTTATGATTCAGATCACTTCCCTTGTTCAGTTGGAAAAACAGACGGGAAGCACAACTTATAAAGAGCACTCCCAGGATTCTGGGATCCTTGCTGTGGATTGAGTTGCAGTATATCTCGTTGTAATAAAAATCTCTGTATCACAAAGTTATTGCCAACCCTTCTCCAACCACCGATAATTCAAGTAATCTCTGATAAACAGCACAATTATGCAAAGTGTGTTGAAATGGCATTTGAACTTTTCCAACATCTACCTATTTAGGAACCTTTATAGGGGCAATTGGAAAGAGAAAGAGAATATATTTGGTAACAGGTTGTTAAAATGGGAGCTATTATTTTATTTCCATTTTGACAGAGGACCCAGATACTAGTCATCAGCCCCTCTCACCTTCCAAGCAAGGCACAGGACCGTGATGTGGGACTCGCACAGGGGTGTCCCCTTAACATCTCACTTACCTGGAAGATGTGCAAAGGTTGAGGTGGAGGCTGGTGAGGCCGCTTGGATCAGAGAAGGGTTTCTGTAGAGGAACTGAAGGTGTTCTAAGACGTCCCTCCTAGGCACCCCCAGGGGCAGGTTGGAGGGGGATTTTCTCTCAGCTTAGGTCCAGTCGAGAGCTCGGGATGCGTCCCCTGCCGTTTGGGGAATGCCATGGGCTTGTGTCTGCCTCATGCTTGAGAAATCTAAAGGGCCAGAGTTGGCAAAAGTGGCCTGAACACGGGGTAGAGACCACGGTAGGGGAAGTAATTTACTCCCACGGAAGACAAGTCTAAAGAGAGTGAGACAGACAGTGTGGGCTTGACTTTGATCCTACCGAAGAGGCTTGCCTGGAAAGGCAGACACCTTGGCAGAAAGAAGCCGGAGGTTTGCTTCCACATGGCTCGGGGCCCAGAGGAAGACTCTGAGGCTACCAGTCAGAGGCAAAATGACCTTGCTCATGCCAAGGAAATGGGTGGTGACAGATTCCTCAGCAGGGTGGTAGGGGTGAGGGGTGGCTTTGGCAAACCTATAAAACTGCCCATGAGAGAAAGTGTCAGTTGGAAACATCTGCTAGGGCCAGAGAAGCTGTGCCCGCTAGAGCCCCCCAAAGCCTTTCTTTCTGCCTCCTTGGCTCTCTCTCTTCCCCGCGTCAACCCTAGAAGATTGGGCAGCCTCATGAGTGAGAAGGAGGGGAGAAGCTGCAGGCTGGGAGAAACACAGAAGAAGCCAACTATTACTCCCCTTTGCCACGGAAGTATGGAGTTTTTTTTATAATGACACATTCATTACTGATCTAAGACTGTATTTTTGACTAAAAGTAACCAGAGACCCTTTTGGTTATTTGAGAGTGACCCCAAGAGTCATAAGGCCCGCACATTAATTCCTCTGAGGGGCAGGAAACAAAGTAGCCCCACAGAGCAGGTTCACACAGGCACGATGGAGGAGAATAAGGCTGTTTTCTTTTGTTTGTTTTGGGTTTTGTTTTTGTTTTGTTTTCTGTCTATACCATGAGTCCTGCTCCGTCAACATAGCAGCGATACATTCAGAAATAATGCCTTCCACCCTACACCTTATACCTCAAAATGTCTGAGAATGTCTCATTTTGGCTTCTATTTGAATCACAAATAAGTGATATGTGTCCAGAAATCCCTTCACGTGCATATACATTATAACTGAAGCTTACCAACCAGAAAGAAGTGAAGATCCTGGAGTAAAACTTCCAAGTGGATCTAAATGTTGGTTTAACCTTCTACTAAAGAGCGGGCTGCCACATTTTCCTCATCTCTAAATGGCTAGGATTAGATAAAAGGTATCTCTCAGTCAGAAAATGCTACGTTTTGAAAGGCTACAACCACATAGAGCATGTCCTAGATCAAGGACATATTAATTTTTCAGAGTCTGCTTCACCAGACCAGCAGCTCTGCAGTGCTCTGGAGTGGTAAAGGAGAAGGATTTCCAACGTGTCAACAAACACACACAGGGGTGCCTTCCTGTGGAGGCTGACATGTGACTGAGGTTGATATGATCACCTTGGTGACGGTTTCCATATTATGTACTTGGCAACTGGGATGTGGGAATCCCCAAGCACTTGTCTGTATTCTCTTCAGTGCTAGGTGTCATTGTCTCGTTCTCTTCCTCCAGTGGGAGAGCAGAGTTGCAAAGAGGTCTATGACTGGTGTTCAGAGGGGAAACCTTGAACAAACACCAGATTCTGTATTTTGAAATTCACTGTGACCCCATTTCCCCTATTTGAACTAAGAGACTGTTGTTTGCTGCGAGAGCATAAGCCAGAAAGTGTGACCAGTTTTTATTTCAATCAATCCCTTCTCTTTTAGACCTTTTGCCAACATGCATTAAGTTTATGGAAGCCATCCATTATTTATCTGATAAAAAAATTCTGCATCAGAGAGCTAAAGATTAGTCATTTTATAGCATGATATTCTTTTGTTACAAATGACTGTTTTTGAGGAATTTACATCATTCTTTTTTTTTAACGATTTATTTATTCATTTTAGAAAGAGAGAGAGAGCGCGAGTGAGCGCAAGCACAGGGAAGGGGAGAGGGAGAGAATCTCAAGCAGACTCCCCACTGAGCACGGAGCCTGACTTGGGGCTCCATCCCACGACCCTGAGATCATGACCTGAGGCCAAATCAGGAGTCAGATGCCCAACCGACTGAGCCACCTAGGTACCCCGGAATTTAGATCATTCTCATTCAGTCTTCTAAAGTTCTAGCCAAGAGATATTGCTTCAAGCCCTATAGTTTTGTTGCCCCACTCTGCTGCCTGCCTCTCAGCTGCCCCAGCCTCTACCCCAGACCTTGCCAGAACCAGCAACTAGGGTTAACATGGAAGAGAGTTGGGGGCCTACTCGTTCCTGCTTCAGCGCAACACTCTGCACTGTTTGTTAACTACTTTAATTATCACCCCTGCATGGGGGCTCAATTTCTCTTCACCAAAACAAAACAAAACAAAACAAAATAAAAACAAAAACACAAAAACAAAAACAAAAAATCACCAAACCAAAAACAAACAAACAAAAAACCCCACCACCTTTTTATTTTTAATAATTCTCTCTCACTCTCTCCCCGCTCTTAGAATATGAAAGTCCTTGTTCTATTTCCAAGCTTAACTCGGTATACCAGTTGTTATTCTTATTTCTGTCCTCTCCCAAGACTCTCTTAAACGTGTCTAAACCTTCCCTCTCAAATGCCTATAAACACGGGCATATTTCCTCCATCCTAAAAACACCTTCCATACAAACTGCTTTCTCAGTCAAATTCCTATTTCATTACTTCCCTTCCCCTCGATAAGAAGTTTCTCAAAAGCATAGTGTTCTCTTGCTACTTCCTCTTTAGTCTGGTCTTTGATTAATTCTCAGCCCCCCAAAATCTGGATTCCACACCCACTCTGTTGAAAATGTTCCCTTATGGATGCACGAGGAATGACTTTCCAGGCACCCAGTTCCACTGACTGCTTTGTGGTCTCCTGCTTCACCACCCTATCCTCTTTGAATCTGGCCACTCCTTCCCTTCCTGGCATGTCATTGCAATCCCCTGGATTGCCCCCCCCCTTTTTCCTCTGACTACTTCCTCACATATTCCTTCACAGGAATTCCAGGATGGTAATGTGGTCTTCAATACCGTGCCCTTGGTCTTCTCTTTTCTAATACTTTGGTCTCTCCCTCTGTATAATATTATCTTTTTCCAGATGACTCCCCAAAGCACTCATCTATCATGGGTCTCCGTCTGATGAGCCAGCCAACACCTCCAACTCAAAGCCAAATTCTAGGACCATCTCCTTATTTTTAGACCGCCTGGAATCTTGAATTAGCAATAACTCCTTTTCTCTTTGAGTGATCTCATCTTCACCTGGTAACAAAGTCCTATTTCTTGCTCTACTTACACAAAGTCTTAGGAATCTGTCTCCTTTTAATTTGTATTGCTTTTGGGCAAGCCCTCATCACCTCCAGCAAGCCCGATTGCCTTATTTCTTCTTTCTGCCTCCACTCTCTCCCCTCCTCCAATTCCCTTTCTTGCTGTTCCGCAAGATCTTTAAAATAATTTTTATTTTCTTCCTTTATTTCACTTTTTTTGGATACATGGTCCTATATGCCCATTTAAAAAAATGAAAACAATCCACTTTTGTGTAAAATAAAAATTAATAGTCTCCCATTGTCTTCACACCCTTCCTTCCTACTTCCCAATGTTAACAGCCCAGTATATATCCTTTGGCAATTTTTTCATGCTCATACAAACATATGTTCATATTTTTAACAGAAAAATGGAATCATAGTATATATTACTTCAGAACTCTCTTCTCACTTAAAAGTGTACCATGGTCATCTCTCCAAGTCTATAGATATAAAGCTAACTCGCTTTAAAAAAAAATCACAACTTTATTGAGATGTCATTCACAATACCATATGATTCATTCATTTAAAGTGTACAATTCAATGATTTTTAGTATATTCACAGGGTTATACAACCATTACCATAATCAACTGTAGAACATTTCATCACTTCAAAGAGAAACCTCATACCCATTATCAGTCATTCCCTACTTTCCCCCACACCTCTCCCAGCCCCTTAGCACTACTAATCTACTTTCTGTTTCCATGGATTTGTCCATTCTGGATATTTCATATGAATGGAATTATATAAAATGTGGTGTTTGGTGTCTGAATTCTTTCACTTAGCATGCTTTCAAAGTTCATCCAAGTAACATCTATCAGTACTTAGTTCCCACTTTTAGCCAAATAATATTCCATTGAATGGATATACCATATTTTATTTATCCATTCATCTGTGGATAGACATTTTGGATTGTTTCTACCTTTTGACTGTTATGAATGAATAATGCTGCTATGAACATTCGTGTATAAGTTTTTAAAATGTAGATATATTTTTAAATTTCTCTTGGGGATACACTTAGGAGTGAAATTTTGGGTCATGGTGACTATATTTAACCTTTTGAGGAACTGCCAGTCTGTTTTTCAAAGTGACTGTACCATTTTACATTACTACCAGTGATTTGAGAGGGTCCCCATTTCTTCACATCTCCTCCAATGATTGTTATTGTGTTATTTTAGAAATTGGTTTTAAGGGGTGCCTGGGTGGCTCAGTCGTTAAGCGTCTGCCTTTGGCTCAGGTCATGATCCCAGTGTCCTGGGATCGAGCCTCACATCGGGCTCCCTGCTCAGTGGGGAGCCTGCTTCTCCCTCTCCCTCTACTGCTCTCCCTGCTTGTGCTCTCTCTCTCTCTGTATCAAATACATAAATAAAATCTTAAAAAAAAAAAAGAAATTGGTTTTAAAATTATAGCCACCCTAATGTCTAATTGCCCTGATTGGACCTACAGTGGAAACTGAATAGAAGTGGCAAGAGCAGACATCCTCATTGTGCTCTGATCTTAGGGGGAAAGCATTCAGTCTTTTACCATTGAACATGATGTTGGCTGTGGGTTTTGTAGATAGCTGCTATCAGGTTGAGAATGTTGCCTTCTATTCCTAGTTTGTTGAATGCTTTTGTCATGAAGGGGTACTGGATTTAGTTCAATCTTCTCTATTCAGATAATCATGTAATTTTTGTCCCTTGTTCTATTAATATGAAGTATTGTATTAATTGAGTTCTTGGGTATTAAATCTTGCATTGTTGACAGAAATCCCACTTGGTCATGATGCATGGATTCAGTTTGCTAGATCCCACTTGGTCATGCATGCTGGATTCAGTTTGCTAGAATGTTGTCAAAGATTTTGGTATATATTCATAACAGATATTGGTTTGTAGTTATCTTTTCTTATGATGTCTTCTGTTGTGATGTCTGGTTTTGGTATCAAGGTAATACTGGCCTCAAACACTGAGTTATTTTTTAATAGTTTATGAAATATTAGTATTTCATAATTTGGATGTATCACAATTTATTTAACACATACAAAGCCCTATTTATAAATATTTAGTTTCTTTCCATTTTTTTGCCACTATTAACAATGTGTTGGGTGCCTGGCTGACTCAGTCTGAAGAGCATGTGACTCTTGATCTCAGGGTTGTGAATTTGAGCCCCACATTGGATATAGAGATTACTTAAATAAATTAAAAAAAAACCCAAATAATGTGTTGGATATATATGCTTATGTTTTTGGATAATATCCATATATATGGATATATATGCTTTTATTTCTGAAAGAAAACCCTAAATGTGAGATTTCTGATTCAAAATGTATATATATCTTAGTTTTTGTAACTATTTCCAGGTATCTTGCCAAAAAGATTGTAACAATTTAGACCATTGCCATCAATGTATGAGAATATCAGCTTCTCTACACTCCACCAATACTGAATGTTATCACTGTTTTTAAATACTTTTTTAAAGATTTTATTTATTTATTTGACAGAGAGAGAGCACACAAACAGGGGGAGCAGCAGAGGGAGAAAGAGAAGCAAGCTCACCGCTGAGCAGAGAGCCCAACATGGGGCTCCATCCCAGGGCCCTGGGATCATGACCTGAGCCGTGAGCTGAAGGCAGACGCTTAACTGACTGAGCCATACAGGTGCCCCTTAAATATTTTTTTAAAGATTTAATCTTTCATTTTAGAGAGAGAGAGTATGAGCGGGAGGGGTATTGGGAGAGTGAGAGAGAACACCAAGGAGACTCCACTCTGAGCATGGAGCCTGACACAGGGCTCCATCCCAGGACTCCGAGATCTCGACCTGAGCCAAAACCAAGAGTTGGACGCTTGACTGCTCCACCTAGGAGCCCCTGTTTTTAAATATTTTAAAGTTGCCAATTTGATGCTTTCTTTTCATTTTCCTCACTTCTATTTTTCGTCACATAATTTTTTTTTAAAGATTTATTTATTTGAGAGAGAGAGAGAAAGAGAGAGGGAGAGTGTCGGGGGAGAAGCAGCAGGGGAGGGAGAGGGACAAACACATTCTGGGCTGAGTGCAGAGCCTTACACAAGATCCATGAGATCATGACCTGAGCTGAAACCAAGAGTCAGGAGCTCAACCGACTGAGCCACCCTGGCACCCCAGTCTATTACATAATTTTTAAGAAGTCTTGATATATTAGAGGTAATAATCCTTTTTCTGTTATATATCTAACATTTTTTTTCTGTTTATCACTTTTTTGACTTTGGTTTTGGTGTTTTTGACATAAAAATAGTTTTAATTAATTAATTAATTTATTTATTTTTAAAGATTTTATTTCTTTATTTGACAGAGAGAGACACAGCGAGAGAGGGAACACAAGCAGCAGTAGTGGGAGAGGGAGAAGCAGGCTTCCGGGGAGCAGGGATCCCAATGCAGGGCTTGATCCCAGGACCCTGGGATCATGACCTGAGCCGAAGGCAGACGCTTAACGACTGAGCCACCCAGGCACCCCAGTCACCATGCAGTTTGGGTGGACTGATCCACACTTGGCTATGGGGGTGGCCTCCATTGGCCTAAGCTTATTTCTCTGGCTCTGGCTCAAGAATTTGTTCATGGGGGCGCGCCTGGGAGGCTCAGTTGGTTAAGTGGCTGCCTTCAGCTCAGGTCATGATCCCAGGGTCCTGGGATCAAGCTCCACATCAGGTTCCTTGCTCAGTGGGGAGTCTGCTTCTCCCTCTCCCTCTGCCTGCCAATCGCCCTGCTTGTGTTCTCTCTGTCAAATAAATAAATATAATCTTTAAAAAAAAAGAATTTGTTCATGGGGGTGAGACCTAAATTGGTCTAATCGGAATGAAACTTTGGATTTTTCTTTAAAGGTTGAGAGAAATAGCAAATAGCCCAGGTGGCAGCAATCTTGCAACCAGGAGAGAAGCCAGTCTGAGGATGATGACAACACACCCACCAAATTCCCTTTCTTAAGTTCATTGGAATCAGATTTACTGTTACTTGCACTAGAAAGCCCCTTAAATGATACACATGTGGGCTTTTCAAAACTTTTTCTTCTAAAAACTAACATGAAAATGATCTTTCATTGTCCCCAGACCCTTCCATTTCTCCACTGGATGCAAAACTAGGTTATAGTCATTTAGCATGGCCTTTTGGGGCTTGTTACTGTCTGACTCTATTCCACTCCCCAGCCTTATTTCCCATTACATTGTCCCTCCCCACAACCTACCACCTAAGTCCACCTCAAATTCATCTCCCCATCCCCATGCTTCTACTAGATTCTTGCATGTTCAGCCTTATATTAAAGTTGTGTACAGATTTTGACATACAATTCCCCAAACATGTATCGGATGCCTATTTCTATGCAAATGGCCTGTGCAAAATGCTGGGGACACAAGCATGAGTGAGACACAAATGCTGCCTTAAAGGACCTACTGTGTGGTGGGGGAGTCGACTCATAATGAGAGGGTTTCAACGTGATGTGATGAATGTTCTCATGGTCAGCTGTACGATGCCTTGTAGATGGTAATGATGAATCAGTATTTGTTAAAGAAAATGGGGTTTAAGGCCACATTAACACAAACATGGATTCTAGATCCTTATAGTTGCATATATGCAAAGATAAATTAGTGCGTTTGAAGGAACAGAACTATCCTGCAGGAAAATAAACATATGAAATGAGTAAGAACTTTTAGCAAAGTACCGTCATTTACAACTCTTTCCTTGTGATGTCTTTGGTTTTGGTATCAAGACAATACTGGCCTCAAAAAAGATGAGTTGAGCTAAGTTATTATTTTTTAAAATAACCCATCTTTCCCCCCCCCCTTAATAAGCTGGGACTGCCCCGTTGCTAACAAAGCCCTATCTTATCTCCAAGCTATTTATTACCTTCTCCCACATCTCTTCCTGACCTTTTTTTCCTTAAAGGCTGCCTCCACCTTCATCTGAACCACAGTGATCTGTGAAAGAAGGTGAGCAGGGCCTATTAGCACAGCGTCTGATCCACCCTGGAATCCCAAACTCTCCTGGGGCCTGTCTCCACAAAGTTAATAACAAATCTCGGACTGTTTATTTCTGAACAGGTCCCTGAGAACCAGGCCCTGAGTCTCAGACCACAGCTCCCACTGCGTGAGTCTGTCCAATCTTTATACGCGGCTCGGCACTGCATAGACACACTTAATTATCTTTCTCACCTTTTGCTCCTTCAAATCCATTAATTGAAAGCTAGGCATCCAACACTACCGCCTGGTGATCTCAGGCCCTGGCCTCCGCAGATCCTATCTCTCCCCAGTGCCAGTTGCCGGGTCCCCCCTCAGGCAGCACTTTCAAACCCACAGACCTCTGAGCCTCCAAGAGGCAGGCTGGCCAGATCCTCCCCCGCCTCCCCGGCCCCCAGGGGTGGTGGCCCGACCTCTCCTTGGCTGCCCTTTGTTAACAGTTTCTGTCACTCCAGATATAGTATTTGAAAGTAACAGAACTCTCCTTGCTTTACAGCGTCTTCAGTGTTGCCCTGGCTCAGTTAGCTCTCCTCCTAATTGTGAGTTAGGGAGACCAAGTTTAAGTTCAGGATTCAAAAGCACAACTTTGCAAGAGGCCATCTTCATTATAAATAGGCATGACAGACCCCCAAGTGCTGTGTAAGAAGGAAGCCCCTGAGGGAGTCAAGTCGAGTCACTTCAGTTAAACTCCACCCAGCAACCTCCTGTCAGGGAACATACAAATCAGGGAACAGTCCAAGTCGGTTCTTATGCCATCAGCTGGTCGTGTCACCTTGGGCTAGCCTAATTCCCTGAGTCTTGGCTGTAAATTAAGGGCTTGGACCTTAGATGATCTAGTTCTCACAGACTATGACTTCAGATGTAGGGTCACACATGCAGTATGGAGCTGAGGTAAGGCCCTGTGGGAACCCCTGTCCTTCCCCATTAATAGATTTACACAGATGAAACCTGATTACAAAATCACATCAAGAGCAGCCTTGGTTGAGTAATTAAAGCTTCTAACACCAAAAGGGGAGGAAGCATCACAGGTTGCCAAACAACTGTCAACTGTCCTTGTTAGCAAAAGAGTAGGTCTGGCTTGGCCTTGGTTTAGCTGCAAGGGGTTGGGCCACTCTGGCCTTTTTCCCAACCAACCATTGCTGTCCCATGGAGCTACATCCAAACTGTCCTCACGGGAGTTTAGGGAGACTCCTGCCCCCTCCCCATTCTCAAAAGTTTACAGACTAGAGCAATGGAACCAATTTCTCATTCTATCTACCTATCTTTCTGTTGTACATATACGTGTTTGCTTAATACTTGAAGGAAAATATTAATTAATGCAATCTCCCCCCTTATCGAATGGAATTCTTCCTCATTTGCTCCATTTAAGACAGTTGCTCCTTCTGTGCTCTATCTCATCACCTGGTTTCTTTCCTTCACAACACTTACCACAATCTGTAATGCTTATTTATTTATTAACTTATTTATTAACTTTTTTTAATTAACTTACTTACTGTTGGTTTTTCCCATCCGAATCTAAGCAAGGTCGTGAAACAGTCTATCTTGTTCATAGTTTTACCCAAGTGTCTAGCTCACTGCCTGGCACATATTAATTATTCAATAGATATTTGTGGAATATGAGACAAGCCAAGATAACACATTTTTATATAACCACACACATACATAAGAAAATCACTCATTAGTGCTTACTACATGCCAGGCATTGTTCTAGGCACTTTACATGGGTTATCTCATGTAGTTCTTACATGAGAACAGTGTGAAGTGGGTGTCATCATCATCCCCAGTTTACAGGGAAGTAAACAGGCACAAAGTGGATAATGAACTCACCTAAGTTCACACAGTGAGCTGGGTGGGGCTGGAACTGAATCCCAGCAATCTCTCTCCAGAGTCTGTGCTCTTAACCATTATGCTATAAAAACTCTGAACAAATAATAACGCATTTAGCACATTTTGAGTCTCCTGGTGTGGGAGATGCTCTTGGCCGCTCACCCGATATCTATCTCAACCTTCCCCACCTTTTTCTTGCCAACAAAACCTCTCTGGTTCAGAAAGGCCATGTGGCCCACCCCAGCACTAGGCCAATCTTGATAACTCCATGCTCTGTTGCTATTTACTCACATCTTCAGTCTTTTTTTCCATAAAGGGGGCATGTGCCCTGGTTCTGGCCAATGAGAAACCAGAAGTCCATTGAGGACCTTCCTCTTCAAAGGAGATCCGCAGGAACTAAGAACTCACTGATGCCATTTTTCTTCTTGCTGTGTATGTGGAGTTGCAAAGGCTGTACTGGGATCATGAAAGGATGAACATGAGCACAAAATGCCAACACACTCAGGATGGTAAACTAAAAACACAAGCCTGATGACATTGTGGAGTGGCTGAACCAAGTTGGGAATCACCTTCTTTCCGACTTCTTATTATAAGAGGTAATTAAATATCTGTATGTAACTTTTTTTTAAAAAGAGCTTTATGGTGGTACAATTTAATTTAGGCACCATAAAATGCTCCCGTGTTAAGCATACATTTTTAGTAAATTTACAGAGTTGTGCAATTGCCACTACAATCCAGTTTTAGAACATTTCCAACTTGTGCTGCTTTGCAGCTGGTCCCCATTCGTACGACTCTAAGTAACCACTAATTTGCTTTCTGTCTCTATAGGTTTGCCTTTTCTGGACATTTCATAAACAAGTTTTTTTTTTTTTAGTTAAAAGTATTCCTTTTTTAAAAAAAATTTATTTGACAGAGAGTACAAGCAGGGGGAGCGGCAGGGAGAGGGAAAAGCAGGCTCCTGCTGAGCAGAGAGCCCAATGTAGGGCTCGATCCCATCACCCTGGGATCATGACCTGAGCCAAAGGCAGATGCTTAACCAACTGAGCCACCCAGGCGCCCCACTAAAAGTATTCCTAATTGCTATTCATAGTACATGGTTATGCAACTGGTAATGGAACCCACACTCAGGTGACAACAAAATGAAGGAAACAGGATGGCCAATAATACGGTATCAAGGAAAGAGCCCTCAAGACCAGGAGACCACATTCTGGAGCTAGCTCTTTTCCTAACCAGCTCTGTACCTTCGATAAGCTTTTAAACTTCTCGGAGTTGATTTTTCTCAATCATGAAATGGGAAAATTGAAGTGAATGGCTTTTAAGTTCCCTTCTGGATCTCAGATTCTAAACTATTTTCTTAAGAAATAAAGGCAGTGTTTGAGTTATTTCATAAAAAAAAAAAAAAACCTCTGTTTCATTCAACAAAAAACCGATTAAGACAATCCCATTCTTCGATACATCTAAACAGTCATGTTAAGGTAGATAATTCCACTAAATGGGAGAACTGAGGATGTTATGAAATATCTATCAAAGAAAGAGATCTGTATTGGGCAAGAAGGTTGTATACAAAAGAAAATGAATGAGTTGTTGCAAAGGGGTCATGTTTGTTTGGACCTCTTGTCAGAAACAAGGGTGAAGGATGCTTAGAACATGTTCTATGTATGGCACATATGAGTGCTTAGACATGAACATTTCTTTTGCAAAAGGGACATTATGAATTAGAGTGTGTTATCTAATGATTATAGAGAAATAGGATCATATTTATACTTAAAAGTGTATATGTTATTGTCAATTTTTTTTAAGAAGCTCTACACCCAGTGTGGGACTTGAACTGACAATAGGTCCAAACAAACATGATTCTTTTGTCAAGATCAAGAGTCACATGCTCTACTGACTGAGCCAGCCGGGTGCCTCTGTTATTGTCAATTTTTTTAAAGGTGTGATAATGTTATTGTGGTTGCAGATATATTTTTTAAAAGAGTCCTCTAGGGGTGATGGGACTATTCTGTATCCTGACTGTAATGATGGTTACATGAATCTATCCATGTGTTAAAATTTATGGAACTATCCACACCACAAAGGGGAAGTTTTACTGTATGTAAATTCAAAGATTAAAGTTAAAAAAGAGTCCTTGGCTTTTAGAGATACATGTTGAAATATTCATGGGTGAAATGATACAAAGTCGAGTATTTACTTCAAATGATATGGGAGGGAGGGAAATGGTGGGGTGTAGATGAAACAAGATTTGTCATGAGTTGATAATTGTTGAAACTGGGTTCATTACTCTCCAGGGGTTCATTACGCTCTCTTCTCTCTTTCTGTTTATGTTCAAAGACTTTCATGGTAAAAAGTGAAAAATAGAAAGCATTAGTGGGCAAGAATAAAGTTCTTCCCGCTTGCATGCCTAAAAGAAGCTTATTTCTGATTTCCAGACTGATGGCTCTCTCACTACACAGGTGAAGTGACAGGAAAAATATATGATTTTTCTACATAACTTACGCACATTTCATGATATGAGAAAAGATTTTTTCATGTATATGACCCAGCTGAGCTGACTACATTTTAAAAGTTATCTTTATATCAAATCAGAAACTAATAGCTACCATATCAAGCACCTGCCTATGGTGGTCAGCAAAATAATACTTCAAATAAAATATCTTAAACCTTTACACCTCCCCCAGAAGATATTATTCCCATTTTACAAAGGAGAAAACCAAGGCTTAGTGAGGACAGGCTATATATCTAGCATAGTGCAATTGGAATGCAAATTCAGATATAATTCCAGAGACTGCCTCTTACCCACTGGACAGTAGGACTTCTTCTGAGTGGGATGGCTTTTTTGGGTTCCATGCCACTTCTGCCTGCTACTCTTCTAGCATCTAGTACCTGTAACCTTCTTCAGAGGACTCCCAAGGGCTACTGGGTCAGCTTTGCCCCAGCCCAGAGAGCCAAAAGTGCGCAGAGCTTACATCCCCACAAAATGGTGCAAAGCCAGTGATTCACTGCTCAGGGGTACCAACATCGAAGTCCCTTGCTCTGATGGAGACAAACTCTGAGGTGTAACGAACATTCCCAAGTCCCCCTGGGGATCAGGCAGAAGCAGAACCGGCACCTGAAATTGCACCCTCGCTCAGCGCCTCTTGCTTCCCTATCTTGCTTCCCCCTGTCCCTCACTGGCTTCCCCCTGGGAATATTTGCTTAATATATCACTTGCTCATGAACCCCTGTCTCAAGGATACCTTCTTGGGAGCCCAACCAAAGACAACTTCTTTCTCCTATTTAGATGCAGTTTCATTGTGAATAATTCCTTACCTAGGAAGTATTTATAAGAATGTTGATGTGTTTGTACATAGGTAAAGTCATAGATACTTAAATATTTGTGTATGCAATTATGGCAGTAACCGGAAATAGAGATGTCAAAGAAGCAGGGACAGGTATTACTTCTATAAAGATCACACTGACCTGTAATAAGAAGCTAAGGAATGGGCTCTCCTCTGCCACAGTGCCCACACGAGGACTCTAGTAACAGAGCTGTATGAGAACAGGCTTCCAAATGATGAGTCAAATACCATCTGATGAACCAACACTGCTTTAACCCATAAAGGCGGGGATGAGTGTTGGGAAGAGAGTCCAATGGTGTGGGTTGAAGAGGAAAGAAAAGATACTTTGAAAAGACTTAAAACTGGGTCCTAACACCAGACTTTCCTGTAAGCCCCTTGCTGGAGAGCAGGCATCGCATTTATAGGGAACAGAGCCTAACTGTGTTGCATCCCTGGTGAGAAGAGGCTTTCAGTTTGGAAAGGATTCTCCTAGCCACGGCATTGCGTTATCCACAGGAGATGTGTTTCCATATCTAAACTGGAGGAATTCGTAGTCTGGCTCCATGACTTTCCAGTTGTGTGAGGCTGGCAAGTTACTTCACATCTTGGAAATTCTATTTCCTATTCTGTAAAATGGAACAATAACAACCAGCCCATATTGTTGTCACGGGAATTGTATTAGATCCATGAACCATTGGAACATGAAACGAATTCAATAAATGATCATTATTATGATTAGGAGAGCTGCAAGTATTTTCCTTGGAATGTTTTTAGTAATGACATGGGGCTGGAGAGACTGCAAAGCATGCTCATGCACTGCTAGGGGCACCTTCTTTAGAAAGAAATATGGCAGGGCGCCTGTGTGGCTCAGTCGTTATGCGTCTGCCTTCGGCTGGGGTCATGATCCCAGGGTCCTGGGATTGAGCCCAGCGTGGGGCTCCCTGCTCAGCAGGAAGCCTGCTTTTCCCTCTCCCACTGCCCCTGCTTGTATTTCCTCTCTCACTGTCTCTCTCTCTGCCAAATAAATAAATAAAAGTCTTTAAAAAAGAAAGAAGGAAGAAAGAAAGAAAGAAAGAAAGAAAGAAAGAAAGAAAGAAAGAAAGAAAGAAAGAAAGAAAGAAAGAAGGAAAGAAAGAAAGGAAGGAAGGAAGGAAGGAAGGAAGGAAGGAAGGAAGGAAGGAAGGAAGGAAGGAAGAAGATGGCAGGGGGTGCCTGGGTGGCTCAGTCGGTTAAGCATCTGCCTTTGGCTCAGGTCACGATCTTGGGGTTATGGTGAATTGTTAAGTGAAAAAGAAAAAAAATTCATCTAAACGATCACTATAACCCTGTGAAAGTTATATAGATGCATACAAACAAGCACTAGAAGGGGATTTGGACATATGAAAACAGGTTATTTTATTACAGTGATGACCTTATGGATAAATAAAAAAAAATGTTTAGCTTTCCATTAGTATTGCTACAATATTGTGTGTGCGTGTGAAGTTAAACAATATTTTTTTAAAAAAAGAGAGTGGCAAATCCTCCACTATGGAACTATCTCAGATTTTCATAGAATGATGGCCTTTCAAGGTCTCCACTGGCCAGGAGTCTGATATTTTCCAGCTCCTAGGACACACTCTGAGACTCCCAGAAAGCTCAGAAGCAATTGCTTGTGTATAACGTCTATGCTGTCAAAACCCAGTAGAAAAATGGTTACAATAAGGTAGAGTCAACACAAGTTGTAAAAGGGTTGACCCCTAACTCTAAAAGTACTCTTTATTTTTTAAAAGATTTTATTTATTTATTTGTCAGAGAGAGAGAGAGCACAAGCAGGGGGCAGAGGGAGAGGGAGAAACAGGATCCCCGCTGAGCAGGAGCCCAATGTGGGGCTTGATCCCAGGACCCTAGGATCATGACCTGAGCTGAAGGCAGACGCTTAACCCACTGAGCCACTCAGGTGTCCCTAAAAGTACTCTTTAAGCATTCACTGAGTATCTGCTATGCTCCCGTGACTCTCCTAAGGCCTGGGGATACAGAAGATGAACAGGGGAACGTTCTTGTCCTCAAGGGAGTTCAAAGCCCAACAGGGAGGGGAAATGGCAAATAAAGAACTACACTATAATATGGTAAATACCAAGATAGAGCATGGGATAGGTGCTGTGGGATGGTTAATTAGGGCATGTTTGGGGCAAAGAATAGGAATGACTTCAAAGTGGCTGCGATCCAGAAGAGCTCATTATAAAGATGCAGGGAAGTATCATAGAACACAAGGAGGAAGTGCATCCTGGCCCCTCAAGATGCAAGAATCGCAGTTCCTTATTCCTACCTTAGGAAGTAGGGGCACCTGGCTGGCTCAGTCAGTGGAGCGTGCGACTTTTGATCTCAGGGTTGGGAGTTCTAGCCTCACGTTGGGTGTAAAGATTGCTTAAAATTAAAATCTTAAAAAAAACTCCAAAAAACCTTAAGAACCAGAGTAGCTAATAGTCTCTCATCTCTCTCTCTCCCTCTCTGTCTCTGTATCTCTCATCTTTTCTAGGGTAATGGGATCTCTCATCTCCACTTTCCTTGGCACATCTATTCCTCTCCCTCTCCCAGTAGACTAATCCCATTGCTCTGTTTTCACATGGTTCACTGTGGCTTCCCTCAGATGGTACCAAGCCCCAGACTCTACATGACCTTCAGATCCAACACTTAACATTTAATTCGAGTCACTGGGTCCTAATTCCAAATTCCCAAGAAAGAGAATATGTTAGGTGAGTCTTGAGTCAGGTCCATATGTCGTTGGGGACAGAGTCATGAAGCTCATTGTCTGCTTACTCAGAAGGGGCACTGGGGACAGACTTGTTGGCAAGGGGGCATTATGAAAGCAGACAAGTTGGCTGACATATCCCCTTTGTCAGACCTAACGGCAGGACCTAACCCTGACTAGGACACCATGATCAGGAAGGTGCTTTTGAGTTTAGTTTGGGGGTAATAGTGAAGGGTTAGACTAGAGTAAGGTATGGATTTCAAGTATAATTAGGAGGTAGAATCAATAAGCTTGATTGGATAATAGGAGGGTTGTAAATTGAATCTCAGTCTATCACATAATTGCCTTAGCTCATTGTATTTGTTAAGAACCTTTTAGGGCACCTGGGTGGCTCAGTTGGTTAAGGGTCTGACTTTTGATTTCTACTTGGGTCATCATATTGGGGTCTTGGGATTGAGCCCTGCATCAGGCTCTGTGTTCAGGGTGGAGTCTGCTTGAGATTCTCTCCCTCTCCCTCTGCCCCTCCCCCACTTGCATTCGCTCTCTCGCTCTCTCTCTCAAATAAATAAATAAATACCTTCTAAACTTCACTGTCCATGGAATGATCAGAGTTTTTTCTATATGCAAACCCAGTGAAGTCCCACCTACTTCAGCAACAGTCCCTTTTGTTCATCATTAATCCCAAATGCAGTAAGAGCAGAGTTATGGAAAACAGTGTGATTCTTCAGAGGAATTTGAGAATTCCATGTATAGTCTAAACTTTTCGCAGCATACTGTATTCCAAGTGCACACACACACACACCTGCACGCACGCACACGTGCACACACACAGATGCAGCCCAAGCACTCCCATGGAATGATACAGAGCATTTTTGCCTGGCTATATTTATTTTATTTGTTTTGCATAACGTGTGGAATAAATTCACTGCTCTATTAGTTGGAGAGAATTACAGCCAGCATATGTGGTGTGTTATACTCTGTATATATGTAAATAGAGCCCATTTAGAAACACGGTGATTATGTGCATATGCATGTTTAAAGCTAGCTTTTTAAAAATTTTTTTTAAACAGAGGAGCTGTGAGTTTACAAATCCTTATTTATGTTTTGGGCTTTGTCCTTTCCATTCCCACTGCTATCGGCCTAATTCAGGACATTAGCAACTCATCCCAGCTTATTCTGGCAGCTTCCTAACTGTCCATTCCATCCACAGCCACCGAATTTAGCATCTTAAAGTGCCACTTGCATGATGACACTCCCTGTTCACAAACCTTCCATGTTTCCCTATTACTGACCAAATAAAGTCCAAAGTCTATGTCCTAGCATAAAACCTCAGTAGAATTTAGTATCTACCAACCTTACAGGCTGCTTTGCTTCCCCTCTATGCTGCAGCTAAATTTAACTGCTTGACTACTAGATTCCTAAATATACATGGGTATTTTCAATGAGTATATGTACTTTTCCTTCTGCCTGGAATAACTACTCTTTTCTTTCCTTTTCTCTCACAATCAAGCTAATTCCATTTCATCCACGGCATCTTTGCTAATGAACCCATCAGGAAGTGATTCCTTTGCACCCCCAGAATATGCGGCCTGTACTCCCCCCTGCCATATATATACTTGAGTATGTGTGCTTGCTCCTTCTAGATGGCCCCGCATGCACTCCTTCAGGCTTCTCTGTGTTTGCAGATACTGATTCTCTCACCAACCCTCTTCCCCTGCCCGGCTAACTCTTGTGTCATTCAGTCGCTTCAAACAACACAACCCAAGCTTGGCTCTTTTTAAGGAATTTGTTGGAAGGGTTCTGGGGACTCACAGAATAATAGGAGGCCAGGGAACCAAGATTAGAATACAGATAGGAACAAGGAGGAACAAGAGATACAGCTCTTATCTAACAGGATTCTGCCATTGCTGCCATTCGCCACCCCGGTCCCCACCATCACACCCTCTCACATCTGCTATAGATGCTTTCTGCCCATCCTGTCTTCATTCCTCCAGCACCAGATTCAATATCCTGGGCAAGGAGTCTGACAGGCGAAACCCAGGTTTTGCACTCATGCCTTGGTTTCTAGGAAAGAAAGAAGTATAAATGGAGCCTCTTACCTCTCTGACTTCCCTTGAGGGCACAAAGCTCTATGGACCCAACAGGACCACACACAATAAAGAACTACCCCCAGATAAGAGGGTTAGGCAAGATGACACTCCCCAAAAGACAAATAATAGCCACAACTTCTATTTACCCTTCAAACCATGACTTTGATGTCACCTCTCTAAGAGGGTGATGTGAACTTCTCTCTTCTCTTTCCAGGAGGAACTAGGGACTCCATCTCAGTTCCCAGCACATGATGGACATTTCTCTATAAAAACACTACATTGTGCTTAAAAATAATATGTATCATTTTTCTATCTTACAAGTAATGTTAATTTTTGAAAACAAAGTATAAAGAAGAAAACAAAAGTCCACCTGTAATCCCATAATTAACATTTTGGATTGCATATTTTCATTTTTTCTTCTATTATACATGTGTGTTATTTATCCTTTACAGAGCTTGGGTCAGACTTGTTACATGACATTGTAATATTATGTTCATATCTCTTTCCCCTACTATACTCTGAACTCTGTGAAGGCAGAGGCAGTGATGTTTTCTATCTATGCATCTACTAGCTGGTAGCTCCTCCCACAGTGTTTGGCATGTGCTTGACTAATGCTTGCTAAATCAACGGAAAGCTCCTTGAAGACAGAAATTATGTTTTATAAACCTTTATAATTAATATAAGATGTATTATACTGTCTTGCATATGGTAAATATTTTAACTTAAGAATTTTGAATTAAATAATTTAAGACACATGTCAATCCTAAATTTTGAAGCTTTCCGCTATAGATATGTATGTTTTCTTTCCCTGGCTGCATAAATTTAGGAGTGAGACCAGGAACGTGAATTACGGTAGCCGTGATAACAAAAATAGCCTCTGTCACTTCTTCCCTAGCAAATCACCAGGAATATTGAACTTCCCAAATTTCTTTTTCCTTCCTCTAGACACTTTCTCACTGACAGCCTTCAAGTTTTACTTTGAGAGCCATTTGTTCTGACATTTTAAAGCTGACCTTTTCCAAGCATCATGGAGTTTATTAAAGATGGCGGCAAGTCTTTGTCACTTTCGTCACTGAGAGGTGGACTCTATTTCTCCACTCCTCTGCATATGGGCTGGGCCCATGACTCCTTTGATCAACAGAACACACAGAAAGTGATGCTGTCCCAGTTCTGAGACTTGCCTTTAATAAGACTGCGAGCTTCACTCTATTACCCAGCTATTGCACTACTGGGTATTTACCCCAAAGATACAAATGTAGTGATCTGGAGGGGCACATGCACCCTAATGTTCATAGCAGCAATGTCCACAATAGCCAAACTATGGAAAGAGCCAAGATGTCCATCAACAGATGAATGCATAAAGAAGATGTGGTATATATGTACAATGGAATATTACGCAGCCATCAAAAAAAAAAAGAAATCTTGCCATTTGCAACAACGTGGATGGAACTAGAAGATATTATGCTAAGCGAAATAAGTCAGTCAGAGAAAGACAAGTATCATATGATCTCACTGGTATGAGGAATTTGAGAAACAAGGCAGAGGATCATAGGTGAGGGGAGGAAAAAATGAAACGAGACAAAACCGGAGAGGGAGACAAACCATAAGAGACTCTTAATCTCAGGAAAGAAACTGAGGGTTGCTGGAGTGGGTGGTGGGGGTGGGAGGGATGGGGCGACTGGGTGATGGACACTGGGAAGGGTATGTGCTATGGTGTGTGCTGTGAATTTTGTAAGACTGACGACTCACAGATCTGTACCCCTGAAACAAATAATACACTGTATGTTAATAAAAAAATTAAAAAAAAAAATAAGACTGTGAGCTTCTTTTGTCTCTCTTGGAACCTAGCCTGCATGCTGAGTGCGCCTCAGGAGCCACTTGGAGCCATGGGTTCATGTGGAAGAGAATCAAGGCCCCTGGCTTCCAGGCCCAGCTGAGCTCTCAGCTGACAGCCAGCCCCAACCTGCCAGCTCCGGGAGCAGGCCAACTTGAAAGTAGATCCTCAGTTGGTCAAGTTTTCCAGCTGATGCTACACGGGACAAAGATAAGTGTCCCAGACTAAGCTTGACCTAATAAATAATAAAATTGTGAATAAATGGTTCTTGTTTTAAGCCCTTATGCTTTGAGATGGTCTGTTACACCGCAGTGTATAGCTGAAACAATCCCCAAAGTTGACCTTGCTTCTCTCCTAGAGGTAGAGGAGAGATCTCTTGCCTCTGGGGCAACAGCAAGAAAATTGCTCTTCCAGTTTCTAATTCCTTCTTGACTCATGTCAAAGAACCCAGGAGGGGGTGCCTGGGTGGCTCAGTCATTAAGCGTCTGCCTTCGGCTCCGGTCATGATCCCGGGGTCCTGGGATTGAGCCCCGCATCGGGCTCCCTTCTCTGCGGGAAGCCTGCTTCTCTCTCTCCTACTCCCCCTGCTTGTGTTCCCTCTCTCGCTTTCTCTCTCTGTCAAATAAATAAATAAAATCTTTAAAAAAAAAAAAAAGAACCCAGGAGTTTAAGTGACACCTTTAATTTTCTCATTCTAAAGAATTTCCTTTCTTCAACAACTGGCCAGTGTTTTTAGAGAGTCCTCAGGCCCTTTAACTTTGCCCTCCCACAAAGCAATCTAGATCTCTCTAAACATCTAAGGCATTGCCAGATAGAATGAGGGTAGCCCTGATGGCCCCTTCCTGTTTACAAATCTTCATATAACTTCCTGGAACAATCCTCTAAATCCTCTTTGTTTTCCCCCCAAAGACTTGACAGATCTCTGTGAAATTGGGACTCCATTTGGCTGCCCTGGTAGACAAGGCTGCCCCCCTCTGATGCCCACATCTAAGCTATTTGCATGATTTCCAAAGTGCCTTGCTAATCCCAGGCAAGGTTTAAAACCTTCATTAGGTCACAGTAAAGCAACTCAGTATCATTCCCTTGGTTTTGCTTTCCCTACCTGTCAATTTCTTTTGCCCCATGCTTCAGCTTTCTGCTTTGAATATCACTCCAGCATCTTAAATCAAGAGGTCTCTTCTGCTTCAGCAGTTCCCACTGTGTAATTTCCTCTTCCAATTCTGAAGGGCTACAGCAGGATGTGCATTATCAAAGCATCCTGGGGTTGGGGGGAAGCTAGGGAAATCATTTTGACCATTCCCTGCCTTCAGATGGGACTACATGCACACCAGCATGGTAACAAATAATTTAGCACATAAAAATAACTCAGGAAATACTTAACTTTCTACAAGACTTCTGAGATTCTCATGCAACCCCCAATCTTCCACCTGAAATTGAAAGCCTCCAGGGTTGGGACTGAAGCACTTAATAAAAACTCCAGCAAGCCAACTGAGTCCTCGGCAAACCTGGGCCTCCTATCAACATTGGGATAGGCATGCATTTATCCAAAATAGGCAAGAGGCAGTGTTAAGAGTCTTGATTAAACTAGCTGCACTAACAGTCCTTTTAGGTAAGGTGACTAATCATCTAAAATGGGACATTTTTTAGGGTAAGGGGGCTTGCAGTTGAGAATTATGTTATGGCAACAGTTATAAACTAAGATTGTCCCAGGTCACTCTATGTTTGAGAGATGCTCAGAACATGGTGGGAGAGGTGGGGGTGAGGCAGGACAATGGCAAGAAGGAAAATGTGTCTTAAAATATATCTTCTTTGTCCTTTGGAGCTTTTAGACCAATGGTGCTCACATTAAAATTGCTTGGGAAACTTTTAAAAAATATCAAATCGCAGACCTTGGCCTAGATGAATTGCGTCAGAACCTCTGCAGGTGAAGGCCAGGCATGAACATGTCTTGAATCTCCCCACGTGATTTTAATGCACAGGCAAGGTTTCTTGAGACCTTAGGTGAGTACCTAAATTCATATGGGTGCAAGCTGAGTAGTCCCTTTGGAGCCAAAATACTCAAACATACCACATATAACATGAAAGCCTAAGGTAGGGTGGATCTAGGCTTGCTTAATTCTGTGGTTCCGTCATCAAAGTCTTATGTTCTTCAGTCTGTTCCCTCTATTATCCTAACTTGTTGGTGTTCTTCTGGGCTAGTTCCCTACATAGTCACAAGATGGCTTCCACAATTCTAAGCCTCAACCTCAGGCTTGAGGTCTGGAAGGACTGTCTCGTCCCCGTGTCTTTCTAAGATCTAGAAGACTTTCCCAGAAGCCTCCCAGCAGACCTGGTCTCCTATTTCATTAGCTGGAACTGGGTCATTTGCCACCCCGAGAACATTGTTGGCAAAGAGAATAAAGTCATGATAGAGTGGGGTTGTTCAGGGCTCACCACTGAGCTGGGTGAGCGTCTTCTTCCTCCAGGGAGGGACACCTGGAAAATCAGAGTTGGCAAGGAAGGCAAAGTGTACAGGAATCAGTAGTGTCTGCAGGCCCTCACAGTGCCCCAAATCAGGAACATTTGCAGCAAACCTGGTCTAATTGGTTTGTAGATAGAAATACCCACCCTAATTGGGTTGTTTTAAGATCAAATGAGATAGTGCATGCATAAGAGCTATATGTGAAGTACTATTTTTAAGTGATATACTTCTTAGAATTTCATTTTATAGAACAAAAAAAACCAAGGCACAGGAAAATGAAATGCCATTACCAAGTTTACCCAAGCAGTCCTGGTCAGAAGCCATCGGAAGTATGCACCAGTGCTACTTAAAATACCCCGCAAGCACTTCCCACCATCTGGCTTCCTGCAGCTCAGCCATGGGGTCTTCCAGAGGGACATGAGAATGAGGTACAATGTAAATATAAAATAGAAGGTGAGGTGATGTTGTTGGAGAAATACCATTTGTGGTTTGTGGGAAGAGAATGGAGGATGGGATCATGTACAGTATTTGCTATGGCCAGGAGAAGAAGAAACACTTAAAAATTTTATTCATCCATTTATTTGAGAGAGAGACAGAGAGAGTGGGGGCAGGAGCAGAGGGAGAGGGACGAGCAGACTCCGTGCTGAGCACAGAGCCTGACACGGGGCTCGATCCAACAACCCTGAGATCATGACCTGAGCTGAAATCAAGAGCCGGCTGCTAAACCCACTGAGCCACCAGACGCCCCAGGAAGAAACACTTAAATAGGGGTGAAGTGCAAACCAAAAGGAGACCCGGAGGATAATGCAGATGTCAAAACAAAACAAAATTGAAAACAGAAACTCTGACAGGAGAAGTCTGGGAAGCAGGACACACTATTGCTTAATATCTGTCAGGCTCACAAAGGGTTCAGTGCGCATGGTGTTACATGATGTTTCTCTCCTGATTCCTAGAAGTTGATCTGTCAAAATACAGATGTTGTATTAGGCTGCTTTGCCATTCACAGGGCAGCTTGGCATTTTCTGTTAAAGACTTGAGCCACTAGGGGAGTCTTTGCAGAGGGAAGATGGGGAACTAAGATGTGCTTGAAGCTGAGATTCTGTTCCGTTGAATCATGTGGGAAATGATTAACTTAGTTCTTTGCCAATGCATGTATTGCTTTTCTTCCCCTCACTGTGTCCCTTTAAAAAAAAAAAAAATCTTCACTCCAGTCTAAGTTGTTTCTTCATGTTCTTGGAGTGGGCATAATGATATGCTTGAGAATTTTGAAATCCAGACCATGAAACAAAATATTCTGTGGTTAAACCACAGTGCCAGGGGGCTGTTGTCATCGAGGATGCCACCAGCCAAACACCACATATACCAGTAATTACTCTCTGATTGTACCTTCTTCACCAGCTTTATATTCCAAATTACAGCTGGAATAGTAAACAAAAACAAACAATACAGAGGAAAGATCCAGAGTGAAGCAACTGATGCATTCTTGGTAAACATGTCCAAATAAGCAGGGCTGCTCTTGGGTAAGATTATAGAAAGGACAATGTCCCTTTTGGGGCCCAGCAGACTTCGCTTCTGTGTGTCTCTATTCCCTGCTTCTTTCTCTTCAAGTGTTGAAGAGTCCTCCACCTCTGGAACTCCAGAGTCTTTCTCCCTGCTGCCCCCTTCCCACTCATCTGCTCCCACCCCATTCCAAAATTACTGTAAGCATCCCGCCTCACCCCCACTCCCCGACCCCTCCACACCAGCCCTTAGTACGTGGCTGATCCACACTGGCTGTTAGGACAGGGTAACTGAGTAAATCAATTTACTTTAAGGCATGAATGACTGAAGATATTTACCTTTTAAATGAGATGCTTTTAACCCAAATGAATCTGTAATTGGTGGAATTTTAGGCAGTGACAAAGAGAAGTAAAAGTGAAGGCTTCCACACAGTGACTAAGAGAAGAGAGGTGAAGGAAATCTGGGGATGTCTTTGATATCACCCACTTAGGCCACAACAAACTCAACCTACTTAAGGTCAGTTCTAGAATCTCCTCCTCATCTGCGACAGAGTAGAGAAGAAAGTAGGGAGAAGCTGACCTTCTAAAATCATGAGACACCTGCCTTCGGCCTTGGATTTCCCTCCTACCTCCCTACCTCCCTCTTTTTGTGTCAGCTGTCATGGATGTCTTTGGGCTACATCCTTAGTCAATCCAGCATAGGTTTATGATTGCCCAGACTGTGATAAAGGAAACACATATTCCAGGATATATTTTTCTAGAAGCAGTTCTTCTAATACATCAGACTTTGGACAATATGTTCACAAGGATCTAGTTGTATAGGCAGAGTTTTAAAATAAGCAAACCCAAGACAAGATTAGTAAAAAGTGACAGTGATAATGATACATCCATGGGGCTCTAATTCTCTGGTCCCTCGGGGCCCCCGGATGAGAAGACTCCATAAGAAGGTATAGGTTCTTTCTTTCTTTCTTTCTTTTCTTTCTTTCTTTCTTTCTTTCTTTTCTTTCTTTCTTTCTTTCTTTCTTTCTTTCTTTCTTTCTTTCTTTCTTTCTTCCTTTCTTTCTTTCTTTCTTCCTTTCTTTCTTTCTTTCTTTTTTCTTTAAGATTTTATTTATTTATTTGAGAGAAAGAGAGAGCGAGCACGAGTGGTGGGGGAGGGGCAGAGGGAGAGGGAGAAGCAGACTCCCTGCTGAGCAGGGATCCCTGATGTGGGGCTCAATCCTGGGAGCCCAAGGTCATGACCTGAGCTGAAGGCAGACGCTTAACTGACTGAGCCACCCAGGGGCCCCAAAAAGGTATAGGTTCCTTTAGTTAAGCTTGACGAACTTCATCTTGTGTTAAATATCAAAAATGGGTAAGGAATGACAGCACTGAACAAAACAGGGACCTAAGAGGTTCTCCTATTTACTGTTCCTCTCATAATATACACACATAGGCACTCTGTATCTTTGTTTTTCCACAAAAATAAAATTCTGGGCTTGATTGTCTATAATAGCAAAAGATTGGGAAACAAATCTAATGTCCACCAATAGAGAGCTTGTTAAATAAACAATGGTACATCTACACAGTAAGGTATTAGGCAACTGTCAAAAAGGACAAGGAAGCTATGTATTTGCTGACACAAGAATACCTTCCATAGAGATTAAACATATAAAGAAGGGGGAATTATTCTCATTATTTATTTATTTGCATAAATAAATAATAATTGGATGGTTCCTTGTACAGAAAAAAAGGGTAGGAAAGTAAGATAAATAGGAATAAGAGTGGGAACCAGATTCTTCACCATTTTATATTGTTTGGGTTTTTGAGCCATGAAAATGGATTATCTATTCAAGGGCTTTTGTGATTAGAATTTGAAATGTTTTCAAAGTGGTTTGTTGAGCATTTAATAAATTATTCTCCAGTGAAACAGACTGAACTTGGACAACTAACTCCATGGGACAGAGGAGAAAATGGAGCCTCAAGATGATTTGGGTAAGATCCCACCTCTGTTATTCTTTGATCCTGAGCAAGTTGTTGACCTTTTCTAAGCCTCTCTGTAAAATGTGAATTAACAACAGAATGGAAACCATGGGTGTGGAGCGGCAAGTGAGGACTCAGTAAAAACTAGCTATTATCACATAGCTGGTCAGTGGCTGAGATGCTAACCCAGGTTTTCTGGCTCCTAGTCCACTTTGTGTCTCACCAGAAGCTACATGGCAAAGTGGCCGTTCTTTGCTGTTCAAATACATAGGAGTTTCTGGGAAGGAAGATATCTTAAGCTTCTAAGAGGTAAGAACAACTTGGTATTAACATAAGAAAAGTCTCCAAAATGAGATTTTCCCTCTAAAAGTTATGTCCTCTGTTCATATCACTTTAAAACATAGCATTAACAGGGGCACATGAGTGGCTCATTCAGTTAAGTGTCTGACTCTTGATCTTAGGTCAGGTCTTGATCTCAGGGTCTTGAGTTCAAGCCCGGTGTTGAGCTCCATGCTGGGCGTGGAGCCTACTTAACAAACAAACAAAACTTAGCATTAATGGATGGTTACTTAGGTAACCAGAGTGCACATGCCTCCCCCCCACACAAACAACTTAAAAATTAAGTGCAGGACATTTAAACATCTGGTTACCTAAAATGTTGCAGCGTGATAAAACTAAGGTATAAGAGCTTGGTTCTCAGTGTGACAAAAATACTTAAATATTTGATATTCAAGACAGCATTGTAAACACAGACTGGGTCTTTTTAGTAAGTAAGTTGTAATGATAAGTTGTGAAAGATTCACTTTTCGAGTCTGCATCATTCTGCTCGTCTTCATTTGGTACCACTTTTGTTGACAAACTGTTGAAGGCAAAAGACTGTCAAATCTCTTCAGAAAAAAGAATATGCTACAAATAGATCCAGTCATATCAAAACTGAACGCTGATTGGTGGCCACTTTTCATGGTTTTCCATGTCCTCCTTTCATTTGGTGACTCACCATAATTCATGGAGGAGACACAATATTAATTGTAGTTTTATGAGCAACCATTGATTTTTTAATCCAGTTTATTCATCATGTGCTGGTGTAAATTGCATGTGAGTGGTGATTTCACTTAATGGAGAGATGTCCATTTTATTTATAGTCATATGTGATGTAGTTAGCAAACAAACAACAGAAACAAAAAAGACAGAACTTCACGTGAGTGTTCCTGTGCTTTATAAAGAACCTATCCAGTTCACCAAATTGGGCAGGTATATCAAACACCAGCTTTTTCATAAGGCCCCTCCCACTTGTCCCATCTGGAATAGCAACCCCCTAACTCTCTCACCTTGCTCCGCCTCCTTTTCTTCATTGTAATTATGAAGGCATACATTTTACACTTATTGTTTGTTATCTTCCTTCTCTGTCACAAAAATGTAAGCTCCTCAGAAAGAAGAACTTTATTTTATTTTATTTAAAGATTTTATTTATTTGCGAGTGTGAGAGCAAGAGAGAGAGAGAGAGAGAGAGATGCATGAGCAGGGGGGAAGGGTAGAGGGAGAGGAAGAAGCAGACTCCCCAGTGAGCAAGGAGGAGCCCGATGTGGGACTGGATCCCAGGACTCTGGGATCATGACCTGAGCCGAAGGCAGATGCTTAGCCAACTGAGCCACCCAGGTGCCCCAGAAACAAGAACTTTAGACTCTTTGGGCCTAAAACATTGACTGGGACCTGGTAAATGCATAATAAATATTTATTAAGTGGATGAGGATTTTTATCCCAGTTAACTACTGATGGGAAATCACCTTAAATGTATCAAAATATGGGAACAGTTAAATAAGTTATAGTTCATCCATGGGATAAGATAGTATGCAAATTATGATGGGAGGCTGTTTCCAAAGCAGCCCATGGGTGATGCTGGGGGCACTTTGAAGTGATGCCAGATATCTCTAGGTCTATAGGAGACCACCAGCCGCCCAACACACACTTTTCTTTTTATGGGAAGGATTATTTAATAGTCGTTCACTTGTTCTGAAATTAAGAAGGCAGTCAGGCACCCGTTGCCTGAGGGTGGGACAGTACATTTTCTCTGACTGAGCCCAGGTATCTTTCCTAGTGCCTCCTAGTGCAAATCGTTCCAGGAAGGAGGTGCTCTCATTTGCATACGGAGCCCAGGGGCCTTCTGAAGGGGAAGTGACAAGACTCCAATAACTTGTACCTGAAGCTTAACATTAGACAGATCTTTTGCGGTAGATTGTGAGGGCCCTAACTATGGCTTATGGTCAGGTTAAAGCAAAGCGTCTTTCAAAATAAAATTACCTTGAGGTCGGAAAGCGATAGGACTAGTAGCCTGTTGTATCCTGAGCCAACCAGTGTCAGTGATCATTCTAGGCCCATGAGCATGAAGACATGAGTCTAGGTTAAGGCAGGGCTTAGGAGGCAGGCATGTGCTCAGGGAGTAGCTGTGTAAATGCTGGCCTGACAAAATGGTGCGTTGGGTGGCTAACTCTTAGGTCACACTTCACCCCGTGAAGGGGCTAAATGCAGGCTATAGTTCCCGTGATTCTAGGGAGATTGGATTCTTCTCCCTGGGTCCTGGATGATGTCAGAAACACCCCCACCCTGCCCCAGAAAGAAAGCAGACATTCCTGGGGGGGAGTATGGAAGGAACTACATTGGACTCAGTAAGAGGAGATTCAAATATTACATTTGGGGTATCGCAGGATGAGGAAGCCTACCACATCTTACACGGGATAGCCGGATGGCTTCAGCACGTGCTGTACTGGGTTGAATGGTGTCCCCCAACTATTCAAGTCCACCTGAAACTCCGAATATGACTTTGTTTGCAAATAGGGTATTTGCAGATGTCATTAGTTAAGAAGAGGTCCTACTGGATGAAGCTGGACCCTAAATCCAGTGAGGGGTATCGTTACACGAAGGCCATGTGGGCACACAGAGACACAGACACACGGGGGGAAGGCCACGTGAAGAGAGAGAGAGGCAGAGATCAGAGGGAGAAGGCCAAGGATGGCTCGCAACCCCAGAAGCTAGAAGAGGCAAGAAAGGATCCTTTCCCAGAATCTTCAAAGGGAGCATGGCCCTGCCAATATTTTGATTTCAGGCTTCTAGGCTCCAGAACTGAGAGAATAAATTTCTATTTTTTAAAGACACCCGATTTGTGGTACTTTGTTATGGTAGGTCTGGGAAACTAATACACATGCATTTATAGAATTACCTTATTTTTGAAAAGATAGATAGATGATAGATAGATAGATAGATAGATAGATAGATAGATAGATAGATGATAGATCGATCGATCGATCTATCCACATACATGTGTATGCATAAGAGAGAGCATACGGAAAATTGGCGTATTGCACATGAGAGCAGGTAGCCAACATTCCTGGTGGTTATTTTTAGTGGTAGGAGAATGAATGACTTTTCATTTCCTTCTTTTTTTCATTTTCAAATTTTCTATAACCAGCAGTTATTACTTTCATAATCAGAACTCAATGAAGTGCTCCCCTAATTGATACTTCTGACAGCCTAACACCCACGTCTGTAAGTCAGATCATTTTAAATCCCATCTTAAAATGTACTTACACTAGCATTTAACCAATATTGCCCACCAAAAGTATTTGTCTTTCTGAGCACAACTATGGTTTGCTTTTATTTAGATTTTTTTTTATCTCTTTGTTTAGTTTTCTGTGAAAAGATAATCCTCTTCAAGTCACAGTACTTTTGAGTCTGACACAGTTTCATGGAGTTTTAAATATTTCTTGGTTCTCCCTTCCAACCATGTTGATGTTTAAAATCAGTTGGTGGTTCTAGTCTTCTCAGGAATCAGTGAAAGCATCTCAGGAATGACGACACCAGCCTTACTCTGAGCCGGACGCCACTCTAAGTGCTCCACGCACATCGGCCTATGCTGGGTCCCCCTTCTGTCTCCCAAATGTTCAGTTTGGATGATTAATTATGTGGTCACCCTGCCTATGAGTTCCTATTATTATCTCCTGCTTCACAAATGAGGAAACCAAGGCACAGGGAAATTAAGTGACCTGCTCAAATTCACACAAGGAGGTAAATGACAGAGCCAGGATTTGAACCCCAGCTCTAGGATCCATTCTCTTCTAAGTGCTCTGCCACACTGCCTCGCATTGCATCTGGTAGGAGAATATGGAAGAGTGTAGATACTATAGGTACTACAGGTGAAATTTAAATTTTTTCCCTAAGGACTTAGCAATGAGGTTCTTTAGGTGTTACTGAAAATCTGTTTTATATCCTACAAATAAGCATGATAGAGAGTAAAATGGATTTAACGTGGTTCGCTAAAGTCCTGGAAAATGAGTCCGGAATTGTTCTTACGTAACAGCACAGCAATTAGACAAGGACATGGTCAGAAAATCAAAAGACTGCAGAGACCAGCTGACCACAGGGCACAGAGCAAACGGATCCCTGACTTAAAACCCTCCACTGCCTTCCTTTGCCCTTAGGATCAAGTTTAATAGTCCTCGCCTGGACTCCCACTGTGTCCATCTTTCCAGTCTACGGGTTTTCTTTTCTTTTTTTTTTAAGATTTTATTTATTTATTTATTTGAGAGAGAGAGCACAAGCGAGCATGAGCAGAGGGAGGGGCAGAGGGAGAGGGAGAAGCAGGGGAGCCCAACTTGGGGCTCGATCCCAGAACTCTGGGATCATGACCTGAGCCAAAGGCAGATGCTTAACTGACTGAGCCACCCAACTTATGACTTTCTTAATAACATTTCCTTTTCTCTAGCTTACTTTATTGGAACATACAAAATATGTGTTAATTGACCGTTGATGTTTTCAGTAAGGCTTCAAGTCAATAGTAGTTAAGATTTGGAGGAGTCAAAAGTTCTGTGGCCAATTTTCAACTGTGCAGGGGGTCAGCACCCCCAGCCCACATTGTTCATGGGTCACCTGTACTTCCTTTTAAGTGCTGATACACATAACGTCATTTTCTTCCAGAAAGCTTGTATCAAAAGAACACTTCTCACCAACAATTTAAGCAGCAGTCATTTCTCCATACCTTCACCAACAACGAATTAACGTATTGCTTAAAATTTTAAAAACCAAACGTAACTCCAGTTAAGGGAATCAGTCATCCCCTGAAATGACTAAAGTGCCTTGGCGTTGAGAATCCCCCTCGTAGCCCGCAAGGGTCATGAGCTGTCATCTGTCGCCATACACCATCCTCATTCTCAGTTGGAGAGAAGGCGCTTCGGGCCGAGGCGCTGATGTCTTCAGGACAATAAGCCTTCAGGACAACAAGTTGTGCAAACACATCTCTGGCCTCCCCACCCATGTTGGGTAAGCGACCAGGTCCAACCACACAACTGAAGAGGTTTACCACTCTGGACATTCCACTCTCCCTTCCCACAATGAAAGGAGTATGACTTTTTGTGGATTTGCTGTTGTTGTGTTGCTGTTGAACTTGAAGAACAGTTTGTTTTACTTAAATACCTTTTTTTAAAAAATTTAAAGCAGGCTCCCACCAAACGTGGGGCTCGAACACACAACCCCGAGATCGAGTCGTATGCTCTACTGACTGAGCCAGCCACGCACTCCTGTTTGTTTTACTTAAGATGAAATAATTCAAAGCACTTTTCTTAGGCTCCGTGTTTCAAGGACTTGTTGAGTTTTCTGCATTACAGGTCACGCGGGCGACTGTCCAGCTCCTGTCTAGCAACTGCCCTTGCACCCCCAATTTCTGTGTCTGCCCCCGTGCACTGTAGTGAGCACACCCTGCAGTTTCACTTCTTACTTCGTTCTGCTGAGATAATTGCACATTTGGGGAATGGCATCTAAAATACCGCCGAGAAAACACAGTAAGAGGAAGGTGGACTCCTTAGAGTCCTTTGTTAATGTAAGTCTTTATTTTGGCTTGCTTTCTCTCTGGCTTCTTATTTTATGTATTTATTCCTCAGGGTTGGAGTAATTGAATTTCTGGTCTCTCTTATTTGGGTGACCACAATTGGCTTAGTAATTCTATTATAACACCTCAAAGGCTTCTTTTGTTCCAACACACTGGGTTTCTTTGCGTTGTTTATCCTTACTGTGAATTGTTGCTTCTCTGTCCCTACCCTTCTCAAATTGTCTACTGTTTGTACACAGGTTTCTTTCTGCACCTGGAATTGCTCGCTGAGACATCTGTGCTCTGCAGGCAAACGGGAGAGAGGCTGACACGGGGAACTGTCGCCTTCTCTCTCTCCAAGTGTGCTCGCATTTTTGTGACAGTTTGGGCTATGAACTGATTTCCTGGTGTTTGGCACCCCACCAGGATTGCGGGGGCACCCATCACACCCCCACCCACAAGGAGGGTTTTCTGAAGAGTTGTGATTAAATCTCTCCCAGCTACCTCCCGTTTGCCTCTCATCTTTTCCTGACTCCCCTGCTGCCTCTTTGGGGGGGGAGTTTTGAGTTTAAATGAGAAAGAATTATTTTCCAGGTTAGATTTTCCAAGGTAGCCAGCTGTTCAGCTGTGCTTGTTATCCCTTTAAAAAGGGGGTTTCTTATTTTGGAACTGAGAAAGAAGGGAGAATTCCATAAAAAAACCACAACAAAACAGTAAGGTTTAAAACACCCCCACCCAAATGTTCATTTAAATTTAGAAATATTCACACAGTATCATCCAATCACTCTTCTGTCTTAGATATTAGAGGCTGATCATCAATTAGTCTTCCTTGTTGCTTTGTCTGAGCCTATCTTTGAAGGCTGGTTCTATGGGAGCAGTTGTCAAGGCAACCTGGACCACCAGGCTGGTTTCCTGAGTTGATCCTGCCGGTCTCCAGCTCTGGGAGCACGGTTGTGTGCTGGGGGCTTTGTTCCGCAGCTTAGTATAGTTTTTACCTTGATTAAAACGAATAATCATTTGGTAATTTGGGGAAATTTTTTACATCTTGTGATGAGGCATTGAAAAAAATGAGATTGTCATTTTGTTCACCAGCTGGGTTTTAACTGATGTGCCCCCGTAATGGTTCAGTAATATTGTGTCCAATGTCACCCCCGAAGACTTTGATATGTGGATTTAACATGATGTCCTAATAAAAGTCCGAGTCAAGAAAACTACCTAGATTTTCAACTCTGCAAAGATGAAAATTGTGGTCTAAATATTATTCACAGTCTCCATTTCTCTACTGATATCAACGTTAAGACTCAAGGAATAAGAGACTCCTCACCCTCTCAGTATAAATATTTAAATGTTTCTTTCAGCATAGCTTTGAGATTTTATTTTTTCTTAAGCCATTGTCATCTAATGTAAGGGTTTTAAAACAGATAATTTCCCCTTTTGTTTTGTTTAGGGAAAATCCATAATACTCTATGATTTGGCTCTATTCTGAACTTAGCTATTCCCTAAAGTCATCTTTTAAATGAAACGAGGAACTTGGAAAAATAGTTTTTTTCCCGATGCAGTAAGAAATTAGTAGATCAACTTTCCTAATTCAGCAACTTTGTACTAATCTTGTACTAACAAAATTATTTGGGAGCATACAGAGATGAATATGACTCAGTCCCTGCCTCAAAAGGCTTGTGGTTGTAAGCGCTGTGAATTGTGCAAGACTGTTGAATCTCAGATCTGTACCTCTGAAACAAATAATGCAATATATGTTAAGAAAAAAAAAAGAAGAAGAAGAAGAAGGTAGCGGGAGGGGAAGAATGAAGCAGGGGAAATCAGAGGGGTAGACGAACCATGAGAGACGATGGACTCTGAAAAACAAACTGAGGTTCTAGAGGGGAGGGGGGTGGGAGGATGGGTTAGCCTGGTGATGGGTATTGAGGAGGGCACATTCTGCATGGAGCACTGGGTGTTATGCACAAACAATGAATCATGGAACACTACATCTAAAACTAATGATGTAATGTATGGGGATTAACATAAGAATAAAAAAATTAAAAAAAAAAAACTTGTGGTTTATGGGGTGCCTGGCTGGCTCACTCAATAGAGCAAGAGTCGGTGACTCTTGATCCTGGGGTTGTGAGTTTAAGCCCCATGTTGGGTGTAGATCTTATGTAAAAAAAAAAAAAAAAAGCTTATTGTCTACTGGAGGAGACAAAATCTGTATTTATTCATTCAATAAGTATTTATTGAGCATTCATTATGTACCAGGAATGATGCTAAGTCTTAGAGAGAATGTTTAAAAAACCAAGATATTCATGATCCCTGTTCTCATGACATTTACACGCTAGCCAGGAAGAAGTAATTATAATACAAATTAAAATAAGCGGAAATACAAGAAAGACTTCAGAGAGAATCTGATGTGGCAGGTTTTAGGGAATGAGTGGGAGTGTGCTAGGTTTGCAAGGAAGGTAGGTGTGCTCTAGATGGAGAGCCTAGTGGATAAAAAGAACAGAGGCACGAAATGGCAGGGTGTGATTGAGGAACTGCACGTGTGTATTGCTAGATCATAGCACTGCAGGCGAAGGGGGGTGGGAGACGAGCTACAGAGCTGTTCCTGCAGCCAGAGGGTGGGAGGTCTTATATGCAATAATAAAGGGTTTGTGTTCTTCTTGCAGCCAGTGAAAGCCACTGACAGCAGCGTGAAGGATGAATTGGAGATGCAGGCGTGGAGGTAGGCAGACCAACGAGTGTGCTAGTGGTCCAGGCCAAGCCTGACCCAAGGACAGGACAGTCAGGACTCCATGGAGATGTTTATCAGGTAGAACCGTGGAGATCTGACCGATTGCCCACAGGCGCAAGGAGAGGGGGCGTGCACTTCGGGTCCCAAGCAGGAGAGGAGAACAGATTTAGGAGGTGGGGAAATGTGGTGGGGGAGTGAGGGAGAGCTGCCCAAAGCCATCAGCTGAGCCGCGAGCACAGGGCTCTGGGACACTCACATCCCACGGCTGTCTTCACCCTTAAGTCTCGGTCCTCATTCTCACTTTCCCTGGCCCGGGCCCGCTGCCGTGATCTGCTCACCAGTCTGGTCTGGGCTTGGGCTCCAGTCTCTCCTCTGTGAACCTCTCCCACAACTGAAATGCGAATCTGTCGGGTGCCGATTAATTCCTTCCATGACACTTGATGTTTTCTGATTAATTCCTTTTGTGGCCCACACCTAGCTGTCATGGGGTAAAGGTCAAGCTTTTAGGACAGCCCAGGAGCCCTCTGTAAGTGGCCTTGCCTACGTCACAAAGCATCCCTAGCTCACACACCAGCCACACCAACCCCCTTGCAGCTCCCTGACCTCACTGAGCTATTTTCTGCCCCGCTATTGCTTCTTACTTCTAGGGTTGAAGAAGTAGGAACAAATGGGCTAACTAGTGAGGCCAGGACCTGGAGGGAAGAGAAAGCAAGGAGTCAGGGACCCAGGAAGAAAGGCCTGGAGAGAGCCTCTATTGGCGTTTTAGGAGAGGCATTTGGATTGCAGGGGATGTGGGTAAATGTGTGGGTGGTTGAAAGGGCGGGGAGTTGAATGCAGAGGGAACACTGCTGGCTCAGGGCCATTTCTGCCAGACAGAAGATCCCTCTGATGGGCAATTTTGGTTCAAGGACTTTCCCATGACCTGACCCAGATTTCCTCAGAATGATGCTGCAGTCGGAGGCTCTTTCTTCTCAATCCTTCCCACTTTCCTTTCACAGGTGTTAGATCTGTGTCCTGGTTTGAAGCCTGTCCTCAATTCCTCCTGCTCCCTTCTCTTTACCTTCACAGGCATTTCTCTCAGTAAATGTCTCATCTACCTGATTCCATCTTGGTGTTTGGCTCTCTGAGGACCCAAAAGAAAATCAAGAAATAACCACATCTGGAGGTGAGGGACACTAGCGGAGGACCACTGAACTTCATTTGTTACATAAAAAGATCCAGTAACTGATATGATAGGAATGGATCTTAGCATTTTGGAAGTTTCTCAAAGAATATTTTGAAGAATATTATAGTCATACTTTGCCTTTCCACCATTTCTTTCCCTCTCCTAAAGATGCTGCATGAACAATAGGACCAAATTTTCTATCCCAAAGGAAAAGATACAATCTGATCATAAGTGTGTTTTTTGACAAAAGGCCACAATTGTTGAAATTAGAGCGGCCCTAGAAAATGTAGCCTCCATGTTCAGGTTCTCTATGACTTATGCTTTTCATGACAAAGTTGATTTTGTTTTTAGGGTTTTGTGGCACTCATCCTGTCTTAAGAGAATTAGAAAAGGTATGGAGTGTTGCACGTATCAGGGAATTTCTCACCGAGATGTCTCCCAAAATTGTATTGGACATCCCACGCCCCCACCTAGGCAATTCAGGGTCATCCCGCCTACAGAGGACCCCCGCTTCTTCATCTTCTCTCCCATAGAGTGTAAATTGGCCCAGAAAGGCCAAGTAGCCCAGTTCCCAGTTAGTAACAAGTTTAGGCTCCAAGGTTTATGATTAGACTTCGGGCCTTTCTGATGCTATTTTTGCCTCACTGCTTCCGTGACTTTGGACGTTTTCTTCCAAATGATGAGGATTAAATGCACTTTCCTAAGGTTCTGTTGAGAAAAGCCAGACACCCGCACTTCTTATTACTGCGGCTCCTTATTCCCCAGCATCCCGCAGGTTCTCCGCACCTCTCCAGCTTTCCCTGTTATCTTAGGATCCCATGCTCAAGCCTCGCTGGGGGCGGGGGGGGGGGGGGGGGGGGGTTAGGGGGTGGAGTATGGATGTGGATGGTGAGGAAATGCAGATGGGGAAGCTGGGAGGGAGCAGGGACGGGGGGCTTAGGTTCATTTCCCTTGGTCTGCAATCATAGGCAGGGCAGCCCCCTGGAGGGGCTCTGGGGCTTCTCCTCCCCAAGTCAGTATGTGAACCCATGTGAAAATCCACTCAATGAATATCAAGGTGTCTCAGTTAGGGGCCTGGTAGGGAAGAGGTGCTATGGTCAGATAGAGTCATTTGGGGAGGGTTTTGAAAAGGCATGTGTTAGTTGGATTGCCCAGGAAGCAGATGCTGGAGTTGGGGGTGTCATTGATTTGTGGGAGGTTATGCCCATGGAAGATAGGAGGGAAGCAGGAATGAACTGGGAGAGCCTTCACTCGCAGATGAAAGAAAGGAAAGAAGCGCAATTGGGCAGGGGAGCTCCGCACACAGCTCAGAGCCGGCCCAAGGGGGCCTGGGAGCCAGGACTGCCAGTTAGTGGAGTCTTCTTACTGGGCCAAAGTGGCCAGGCCCTGGTGCCCACCATGCTCGGTCATGGGCTGGGGCTGCTCAGGAAGTGTGGCAAAACAACAAACAAACATGTTCTGAAGCTTGAAGGCAGTCAGTTAACCGTGATTTTGTTTGGGGACAGGAAGTTCTTTCTGAAGGGAAGATCTGACAGGTGTACCTCCACGACTGTCTTATGAGCTACTCACACAAGCCCCGGGGTGGGTGTTGAGCAACCACAAGCAATAGCGTAGAGTCGGTCAGAGGACCATGCCCCCCCTTAGCTCCAAGGACAGAGACGGGAGCATGACTGTCAGCTGAGGTGGCAGCCAGTGTGCAGCCAGCCTGCAGGGAGGGAATCTGGGAATAAACACCTGGACCACCCTCTCTCCTCCCTCTGTGCTTCGGGTGCTCCCCATCCTCCATGCCCCACCAGCTCACTGATACCATGCTCGACCCGCAGTCTCCCCGAGCAGAGCGCAGACGGAGGGGCAAACAAAATGTGCTGAGCATCCAAGGGCCGCCACAGAGGAGAAAGAAAGTCTTTAAGGGAGAGCAAATGGAGCCTTGGAGAAGGCAGGAGTCAGGGGAAGAGGTTGCCTTGCTGGCTTCTCCCAGCTGTCTGCCTCCCCGAGTTACTGGAGTTCCGCACGATCGCTCCCCACCCCCTCAGCAGCTCCTCTTGCAAAGCCAGGGCCTTAGGAACAAGTGATATGGAGTAATTTATTGGAGATTGAGGAAGGGAGGGTGGGAAGGGAGGAGAGAGAGAGAGTGCAAGAGAGAGAGAGAGGGGAAAGGGAGAGGGAGAGAGAAGAGAAAGAGAGAGAAAGGGAAAGGGAGAAGGAGGAGGGGGAGGGGGAGGGAAAAGGGAAATAGGAGGAAAAGGAGGAGAAGGATGAAGAGGAGGAGGAGGAGGAAGAGAGGCAGACTGAGAGACGGAGAGAGGAGAGGAGGACAGCGAGGGAAGAGGAGAGAGAGGGATTGAGAGTACTCAGTCACACAAATCGCACAGGCACACACACTCTGTTCTATTTTTTTAGCTCTCACGTGGGAGCTAAGGAAGGGACCAGAATCTGAAACCAGAGACACTCCTGGACTACTTATAAACCTGCCTGTGCCGTCCCAACTCCCCAGTTCTGCCCACCTTTCCGAGGCTGAGGCCGTGGTGCTTTGCAGAGTGCCTGTGGCCCCGCAGGTCTTTTTTAGCACTTCCTGCAAGGGCTTCCCCCTCCCCCCCAACCCAGCTCGCTTTCCCCCGGCTGCCTGCAGGCATTTATCTTGTGATGTTACTTCAGCAACACTCACGTCCACAGGAAACATTACTTCTGCTTCTGAGGAGTGGACAATGCTGGGCAAATTACTTTTGGCAGCAAGCAGTTAAGATAATTTTTTAATGAGACAAGGCCTCAGCGCATGGTGTGTTCAAGACAGGCCCGCTGGAGCTGAACCCAGAGCTGACAGATGGTTTCTCTCCTAACTTAGTTGGACTGAGTGAGGCATTTGATTTGAGCTTCTATTAAAGGGAAATAATGTATTTAATTGTTTGATGATGCTTGGCCTATTTTCAAGGAAAGAATTCAACTCTTTTTGTCTGTAACACTGACCACCTCCCCTGCCACCCCCCATGTAATATGTCCAAATCCTTAAGTGCCGGCTTAGGATTTACTAAGTCACTTATTTGTCTACAACATTTAGCAAAGTAATTGTGGACAAAATGTCCAAAGACGTGATTGTACTTGGACAATGGGGTGGGAGACGGGGAAGGTTTGATTTCTTCCCTTCCAGGTGAATTTGTCTCCTTCTTAAAAGTCACATCCATTTATTGGATATATTCCATATTACTTAAAAGTAATATCCATTTATCTCCCCACAGTACTGCATCTTATGCCATCCCCATAGCGGGAGCTAAGTAAACTCCTGTTGATGGTCAAGAAGAAAAAGGGCAAAACGGTCTTTGGTGCTGTTTTCTGTTGGGACGGTGATGTGATGTGATGTTTTGATGTGAGTTTGAAGGCACCCATCTCCATTGAATCACTGACAGTGTGAAATGAAGAGAAAGACCCGGTTGAGAAGAGGCTTAACTTAATCACCCCTTTAAAGAGTCTCTCTCCAAACACAGTCTGGTTCTGAGGTGTTGGGGATCAGGACTTCAACGGGTGGATTTGAGGGGACACAATTCAGCCCCTAACACCATCTTTGCCTGTTTCACTCCTTAGCATGATCTTGTTCTTGTGGCTTAGGGGGCGACCCCTCAGAAGGGACGTGCAGCTTTCTAACTCTGACCATCTCGGAGTGGCTCTGTGATTGGACAGTCCTCACAAATTGAGGGGTACCTTATGCCCCCCACCACATGTGCTTCTTAAAAGTTGGGGAAGATATTTTTTTTAAAAAATTATTTATTTATTTATTTATTTATTTGAGAGAGAAAGCATGGTGTGTTTGGGAGGGAGAGAGAGAATCCCAAGCAGACTCCCTGCTGAGTGTGGAGCCCAGACACAAGGCTTGATCTCAGGACCCCGAGATCATGACCTGAGCCAAAATCAAGAGTCAGACGCTTAACCAACTGAGCTTCCTAGGTGCCCCTAAAGGCTGAAGCATGATTTCAAAGCCTGTTTATGAAAGAAAACCTGCACCAAATACTTTTTTTTTTTTTAATGTTTTATTTATTTATTCATGAGAGTCAGAGAGAGAGAGGCAGAGGGAGAAGCAGGCTCCCCGCCTAGCAGGGAGCCCGATGCAGGACTCGATCCCAGGACCCCAGGATCATGACCTGAGCCGAAGGCAGACGCTTAACCATCTGAGCCACCCAGGCGCCCCCAAATACTTTTGTAAAACTAAGAATTGTCTTCTAATTTTTTTACTTTTGTTAAGTTTGGATTTCTGGGTCAACTGTTGCTGAAAGTAGGGCTTGCATGTATTCATAAACAATGACACGCAACAAACGTTTTGGAGGTCCTGCTTCCAAGCTCTCTGCTGGGAGCTCACGGTACAACTGTGCCCAAGACACCCATGGGCTTGCCTGCCTGGAGTGTCACATTTAACAAGGCAAATAAAGGAATGAGTTACAAAGATGAGACACAGCAATGCTAAATAGGGTTTATTTCTGCAATGCACTACATTGTAGCTATCCACCAATCCATCCACCCCTCCATCCTTCCATTCATTCATTCATTTTCATTCATTCATTCATTCATTCATTCATTCATTCAGTAACACTTATGGAGCACCTCTCATCTCTCAGGCCCTGTGGATTGGGAAACACTTGGTGATTCAGACCAGCATGGTTTGCATGACCCTTAAATGTGAGCTGTGAATTCTTTGCACATTGTTTTTAGAGGGAGTTGTAATAGATTTATAAAATCCAGCCAAGTATAGCCCAAACTAGGTGTAGTTTGGGAAAATACTTTTCTTTTTTTTTTTTTTTTAAGATTTTATTTATTTATTTGATAGAGAGAGAGACAGTGAGAGAGGGAACACAAGCAGGGGGAGTGGGAGAGGGAGAAGCAGGCTTCCCGACGAGCAGGGAGCCCGATGTGGGGCTCTATCCCAGGACCCTGGGACCATGACCTGAGCCGAAGGCAGATGCTTAACCACTGAGCCACTCAGGTGCCCCAGGAAACTACTTTTCTGATGAAGAGTTTTTTATTTTCCTTTTTTTTTTTTTTTTTTGGTCATTCTTTTTTTCTAAAGGTGGTGTGTTGAGCAAAATTTCAGTGCCTCGAGGTGTTTTTGCAGACTGGATTGCTGAGGTCCTATGGTAATGCCAGTGGCCTTTCACATCTGATGTGCTTTCATTGATTTCTTTTTTGATGCAAAAGAAATTATTAAGATGCACTACAATCAGTGGTCTAGAAATTGCGATAAGGGATGTTCTTCTCAATTAAAATAACCCATAAGCGCTATGTATACGAGCCAGGAGCACTCATCTATTTAGAGCGGGAAATCCAAGTGAGATGGGGATAGCAAAAAAATAGATAAATATGCATACTTTCAAAAGAGTAATTATATTTTTATACCTCTTCAAGCTGTCCCATATTCTCTTTCTTCTGTGGCAGTGCTGAATTTAAAGCAAATGGAAAAACAGCAGATTGAATGTTACAATAAAATACATTATATCAATCAGACGAACAAGGCAAGCTTGTTGGGAAGGTTTAAATTATCTCTGTGCACACTCAGCCTACTTCTAACACGGAGTGTGGAAATCTGGCAGCCAAATCATGATGGCATGTGATGGTTAGTGACCTTATTTTGAAGCATGTTATTGTTTCCAAGGTTTATAATGCTGGTATTTCCTGGACACAGCAATACTCAACTTAAGGACATCTCTCAAACAGAAACTTAAAACCAAAACAATGCAAGGCAAAACAAAAACAAAAGCAAAAAACTCCTGAGATTGTTGAGAAATATTTAGCCATTGCAGTGACATTCCAGGAATATCAACCAGCCTCAGTGAATTACCCATCGTGTCATAGGCCACCCTAACACTCAGGATTCTGCTTTCCCACCTACAAATGTTTTCTAAGTTATACTGTGGCCTGCAGTCTCTTCCTTTTTTTTTCTTTTATAAAGATACAACATTGAGATGGCTTCCAGCCACATTTTGCTGGGGTAGAGCAGAATCTAGCGTTTTCTAAGCTTGCTTGCTATTGATTCCTGTGGTCTTGGATCGAAGAAGGGACCTAAGCAATCATTTGTTCCAATGTGACATATTATAGATGAAGAAGTGGAAGTTTTGTACATTTTTCCTTAGGCTGTTTGTCTACCCACAAAGTAACAATCTAACCATCCCTGGGTTGTGTAGATGTAGGCCAAGGAGCCAAATAATGTCAACAAAATCACATCAAAATGGCCTGTCGAGAGGCCCTGTTGAGAGGCCCCTGCCACCACCAAGAAGGAGACCTTGTACTGGGTCCTGTTCTTAGTGCTCGAATGCCCAACCTGACCCTGAAGAAGCCTCCCTGGGGGCACATGACTTCCGCCATGATGGTGTATGTGCTAGTGGTGGGGTCTTATGTCCTTATCACTGGAGGAATAACTTATGATGTTATTGTTGAACCTCCAAGTGTTGGCTTTATGACTGATGAACATGGACATCAGAGACCAGTAGCTTTCTTGGCACACAGAGGAACTGGACAATATATTATGGACGGATTCGGGTCCAGCTTCCTATTTACAATAGGAGGTTTATGTTTCTTAATCCTGGACTAAGCAGATGTACCAAACATTCCAATATTCCAAAACTCAATAGATTTCTTCCTCTATTCTTTGGATTTGTCTGTGTCCTATGGAGTTTTTTCATGGCTAGAGTATTCATGAGAATGGAACGGTCGGGCTATCTGATGGGTTCAAATGCCTTTTCAGAAGAAATCAGTGGATATTGGATTTGCTCCTGTTAATGACGTTTTAAAGGCTGCCCCAAGCCAGCGATGTGAAATATGGAAAAGAACGAAAAGAAGCAGAAAAGAAGCATCTAGTGAAAATATAGGAGCATGTTGACACTTGAACTAGAATGTCTTCTTAGTATCAGAGAGACAAGCTTATTCACAGTATTTTTCCCTCTTGCCTATGTTGATGTACCAATGATGTTAAGTGCCGTTTTCTTCTTAGTTTTTAATGTCTTAGAGAATATATACTCAATTTCTACAACCATAATATTGAATAAAGTGATTATTTTTTACAGCTCCCTTAACATTTCTTGGAGATGACATTTCCGACTTTGAAAAATTAATGTAAAATCAGGAAGCGAAACCCCATAAGCTGAAAACTCTGGACAGATGATCAGCTTTACTTATGGTGCTTTGCCTTTAAACAGAACGTGTGACAGTACGTTATCTCAGACAGATACGCAAGACTGTTTCCTACACAATAAGATGTATGAAAGGAGCAGAAATAAATAATTTTTCTAATTAAAAAAAAAATAACCTGTCCATTTCAGTGTCATGAAGCTGATCCAGACCCTGGCTTCAAATAGACTAAACAGGTGGTTGGAAAGAGTCCAATATATCATTGTTTAAAAATTCCCCACATAGGTCTTCACTTTTAAAATAGTGATCTGAGGGGAGCCTGGGTGTCTTAGTTGGTTAAGCGTCTGCTTTCGGCTCAGGCCATGATCTCAGGGTCCTGGGATCGAGCCCCACATCGTGGGGCTCCCTGCTCAGCGGGGAGTCTGCTTGTCCCTCTCCCTCTGCCTCTTCCCCCTGATCATGCTCTTTCTCTCTCTCTCTCAAATAAATAAATAAAATCTTAAAAATAAAATAAAATAGGGGCACTTGGGTGGCTCAGTCATTAAGCGTCCGCCTTCGGCTCAGGTCATGATCCCAGGGTTCTGGGATCGAGCCCCACGTTGGGCTCCCTGCTCAGCATGAAGCCTGCTTCTCCCTCTCCCATTCCCCCTGCTTGTGTTCCCTCTCTCGCTGTGTCTCTGTCAAATAAATAAAATCTTTAAAAAACAAATAAATAAAATAAAATAGTGATCTGAAACCATGAAGGGCAAAAGATGCACTTTGAGATCACTTCTCACCTTGGTTAGCTGTGGTGTAACTGTGTATACATTCTTCCTAATAAGCCGATTTGCCTGCGTTACAAACCGCTCAGTCCAGCAGGACCTGTAAAGAGCAGAGCGAGCACAGGTGCTCATTGGTTGGCACGTCTGCAAAATCACTTTATGCTGCTGGCTTAAATGCCTTTTAAATTCAGAGGACGGAGTTGTTGCATCCATGGGCAGGAACTGCCGGACCAGGAGAGAAGTGAAGTGCGTCTTCCGGATCCCTCCACCTCAGGTGTGAGAAGCCTGTTGGCTGGCCCTGGAGAGGCATCACCTACATGGATGATTCACTCTTCCTTTGAGAAGCTGCATATCCCAGTTAGCCAGTTCATCCTCACTCAAGGATCGCAGTGATCACATCGGGTACAGGTAGGGGCTCCGCCTGCCTCCCCCCACCCTCACGCGTGACATTGTCATTCAGTCTGGGAAAAGGAGCGCCTTCTACAATTGGCCCTGCTGTTTAATGATGCATACATTGTGAGCACCCACTTTTAAGAAATCTGGTAATAGGGGCGCCTGGCTGGCTCAGTCGTTAAGCGTCTGCCTTCGGCTCCGGTCGTGATCCCGGGGTCCTGGGATTGAGCCCCACATCGGGCTCCCTCCTCAGCGGGAAGCCTGCTTCTCCCTCTCCCACTCCCCCTGCTTGTGTTCCCTCTCTTGCTGTCCATCTCCGTCAAATAAATAAATAAAAATCTAAAAAAAAAATTTGGTAATAAGAATACGACCATGCCCTGCTCCAGCGGGACCCAGTTACTTTGTCCATCGACAGCACAGAGTTTGGAGATTTCTCTCAGTGACATGAGAAGTAGCCCTGCAGAGGATCAAACAAGGGGAGGATGGGGACATCGATTTAGTCAATTCTGAGTTGCAGGGATTTGAACCGGTGGTCGGAGGCCAAGTCATCTTTTTTTGCATAGTAACTATAGGTTTAGGAGGAGTAAGGAAGGGTAGTGTGTCGGCGCAGAGGCCCCCGCCATACCTAACTGGGGCTGCTGTCTGCGGGTCTCTTCCTCTTGAATCGGTGGGCAGTCGAGGCAACCTGCGGCTGACTGCTCGCCCAGGTGCCCAGGCAGAGGTGTCTTGAGAGGACAAAAGCAAGTGAGAAGGCTGTCACAGAGCCACGAGCCACAGCAGCTGCTCGGACACAGGCTTGCTGCTGGCGCTGGAAGGGGGGCGGGGCCGAGGCAACCCTTTCCTTCCTCTTGCTTCTGACTTGCAAATTTTGAAGTCAGGAACATTCCAGGGGGCAGGGAGGGGTGGGATAGTTTTGAACTCTACTACCCTTGAGGAGAACAGGAGAGGGGTTTCCAGGTCATTTATAGCACTTCCTTGACGCTGAGGAAAGGGAAGGAAAGGATTTTTTTTTTTTTAAGATTTTATTTATTCATTTCAGACACAGAGATACAGAGAGAGAGAGAGAAAAAGCATGAGGAAGAGGGGGAGAGGCAGAGGGAGAGGGAGAAGCAGGCTCCCTGCTGAGCCAGGAGCCCAACGTGTGGCTCAATCCCAGCATCCTGGGATCATGACCTGAGCCCAAGGTTAACCATCTGGGCCACCCAGGCGCCCCAGAAGGAAAGGATTTTCATGAATACCCTAAACTAAAAATGGGGGGGGAAGATTATAAAGGTTAGGATACTTCTTTCCTTCCTTGTTTTTCACATGAACAGCCGCTGAGAACTCAACTGGCTTCCAGTGTCTTCTGTAATTTGAGGACAGGAGTGAAAGGGATAAATGAATGTCACATAATCCCCGAAGCTCATTCTCATCCAGTAGCTTCAGCCTTGTCCCTCTCCCAGTCTTGTCTCCCAGCTCCTGGGAGGAGAAAAATGAGCTGTGGGAAGCCTGGGTGACTCTGCAAGTGGGGTTTGTCCTCTGATGGAGGCCAAGGATCAGAGGGAAGCTCAGGGCCCTGCCACTGTGCGGGGCTTTTCCACACAGCGGGGGGGATGACTCCTACAGGGATACCTGGGCAGGACGATCCAGTCCAGTGGGGTTCCTTTATGGAAGGGCTCGCTGAGGCTCCAGGAGACAGAGCCTTTGTAGGCAAGGCAGAACTTTCCCTCCAGCCTCTGAGGGTCAGGCTGGGTCTGAGAATTCAGTTGACAGAAGACAGATTAGCGGGAGAGATGCTTACAGAGTTTATTATTTACATATTCATGGGAGCCTTCACGGGAAAATGAAGCCCCCCAAAGTGGTTGGGCCCAAGTGTTTATATACCAGATTGAACTAAGAGCACTAATTTTGAAAAAGTACCAAAAATATATGGGGAAGCTAACAGGAGATAAGGGTAACTTGCAAACCCTTGTTAGCACTGATTCTGTTGGTACCTTCTCCGTCTCTGGTGATAAGGATGTTTCCTCCCCCCGGTACAGAGGGCAGCTCTCACATGGGAGTCGCATCTCCTGCTTTGAGGAAGAAAAAGGGAGGTCAGAAGGTCCTTCTTGCATCTGCTGTTTCCAAGTGCCTTTCTTTCTTTCTTTTTCTTTCTTTCTTTCTTTCTTTCTTTCTTTCTTTCTTTCTTTCTTTCTTTCTTTCTTTCTTTCTTTCTTTCTTTCTTTTTCTTTCTCTCTCTCTCTCTCCCTCCCTCCTTCCTTCCTTTCTCTCTTTCTTTCACCTCTACACCCAACATGGGGCTCAAACTCACAACCTTGAGATCAAGAGTCACATGATTTACCGACTGAGCCAGCCAGGTGCCTCTCAAGTGCCTTTAACTGGAAATAATCTTATGTCAAACTGGCATTTGGGGCATATTCTGCTACCCTTCACCATCCAGCTAGTTACTAGCAAAACCAGAACTAGAAGTTGGTCCTCTTCACTTCCAATCTGTGGCTATTTGACTATATCTCAGTTACCATCTTGTGTCTGAGATGTGCTACTCACCCTCACCTGATGTCTTGTGGGGACCTATGATGCACCAGGCCTGTTCTCGGGGCCTCCAGATTTATCTGAGCACATAAGCTTTACTGTTCCTACCTTGTGGGTGAAGACGTGGAGGTGCAGAGAGGATCAGTAGGTTAATAAATGGCACTTTCACATGGTTCAGCCTAAAAACATGCGTTAGGTAACACAGCAAGTTAGATCACGAGTTCAAATTCAACATCTTGCCATTTGTGACAATAGGGATGGACCTAGAAGGTATTATGCTAAGTCAAGTAAGTCAGAAAGAGAACGACAAATACCATATGATCTCTCTTATATGTACAATCTTAAAAAAAATACAAATGAACTCATAGATACAGAGAACAGATTGGTGGGCTGTGGGGGTGGACAAAATTGTGAAGCTGGTCAAAAGATACAGACTTCCAGTTATAAAATAAATGTCATAGGGATGTAATGTAAGCATGGTGACTATAGTTAATAATACTATATTTCATATTTGAAAGTCGCTAAGAGAATATATCTTAAAAGCTCTCATTATAAGAAAAAAAATTTTCTCACTGCATGTGGTGACAGATGTTAACAAGACTTGTGGTGATCATTTTGCAGTATATACAGACTGAGCCAGCCAGGTGCCCTTTTTCTGCAATATATGTAATTATCAAATCATTATGTTGTATACCTGAAACTAATATAATGTATGTCAATTATACCTCAACCTAAAAAAAGGAAGAGAATTCAAACTCAGGTCTTGAACTTGAGTCCAGTGCTATTTCTACTACTCCACTAGGCCAGAGGTTTTTGGAGTACTTTCTTTCATTAAATTGTTTTCCATTGATTATGTTTATTTTTATTGTTTCATTATATTTTGGGAATGAACGAAACAGATGCATTTTTTTTTTTAACCAAGAGCATTCCTTTCAGCCTCACTCTGTGTTCTCCCACTCAGACCCAATTATTTCCCCTCAATTTTGACCTCCCAGATCCAGATCCCAGAAAGGAGGGGCAAGAACTTGAGAGATGTTTCAAACCTGAAGTCAGCCATGTCCTTATTTCTGTTGCTGTTGGTGGCTATTAGGGCTCGATGGGACCTTAGCCAGAGTCTGGTTTTATCCTCTCTCTTTGCAGATGAGAAAACTAGATCCAGAAAGACTGGTTTTCTCAAGGCCACACAGCTGGCCAGCTCCATAACACGCATGGGAGATGCTCTGTTGGAACCACTTCCCCTTTGCTCCCCTCACCTGGATGCATGGGTGGTTTTGTCTGAAGTCGCCTTGTAGGACACGGGAGATTAAGGAGAGGGCATCACCTTACTTTAAACTGATCCTCTCAAAAAAAAAAAAAAAGTACCAACCTCTCTAGGGCCACTTTGGATAGTCTTGGGAGATACGTCCCAGGGTTACTTTCTTCCCTTAGATGCTGCTGAGACCTGCAGGTAATGTTAACATGGAAGACTCTAGAGTGATCTAACTTCCATCCACTCCTTCAACAAAATCATCCCGATCCTCATTCATGGCCACTGCTGCAGATAAATACGTGACTCTCAGGTTCAAAGGAGTGAGGTTCTGGATTTATTTGGACTAGATGGGGAATATCCTCATTTTGTGAGAAGACTTCAAATAGTTTTCCAAATGTAGCCTTTCCTATTAATGGGCAAGCAGTAAGATTGGTACATTTAAGGGTCAAAGATTCACGGAAATATTCCCAATCGAAGATATTCCCAATCATTTTTGGTCATGTTGATACAAACTCAACTTGGAATACAGTTACACCCTACCAATTCTCCATCAAGTTCTCAGCAATGTGCGGCCGCAGTATGAAGCAGCTGGTAGATGCCCTGTCATGCCCAAAGGGTCCAATGGCTGGAATCCCACTCAGTGGCAGGCAGGCCAAGAAGTCTGTATCTGACAGCAAGGGCACAGGCGTTTCGGGGCAAAAGAAGGGCAGAGTGAAGAGTTGGGAGGCAGGACTGGAGGGAAGGCGGAGCCCGTCTCCTGTGCCTCTGGTCACTCCTAGTGGGCCCCGCTGGGGCTCGGGGAAGGAAGGTGTCCTTCATGCTCTTTTGGGTGACAGGTAGGAGTAGAGGTGCCCATTCGTCATCTGGAAGCAGCCCAAGTGGCCATACTGGTGAGTGAGAAGTGGAGAATGACACCACTGGGGTTCTGCATTCCAAATAAAACTAGCCAATTTTCTCTCTGGCCTAGGCCTAATGGGATACAGGAGGCCTGGTCTTAGGGGTGTCAATAGTCCAGCGCTCAAATCAAAGGGAAATCATATGGTCGTCATGGAGCATCAAGTACCCTTGAGAGAACATCCTCTGAACAATATTTAAGTATCTGGTCAAGAACACCAACGAATTCATAATCATTTATTGTAAATCACTCATAGTTTATACATTATTAATGGCAAAATAACACTGTTAAACACCTGCTGGATGAAGAACTTCATTATGACAATTTCCTACTGGTATCACTTTTTTTTCAGAAATTTTTAAGTTCCTACATCTTTCCTGAAAAGATCTATCTTCGAAGTGCTCCAACATCTTTCTTTTGCTCTAACAACTAAAACAAAGGGCACGCTGTCCCATTAATTCAACATGCTCTTTACAAGGCAACTTAACACATGAAAATTTTTTTAACCCAGAAGCTGCATAATGATCACTTTATATTTTGCTGCAAAATCAATGAAGGCCGCATGCAGGGGAAACATTAGTAGACACTGAGCTCTAGATAACTGTCGGTTATTAAGATCTGATGGCCTGGTGTGGAAAATTAATATGCTTATTTAGCAGGAGTAGCTAAAGTACATGCATCAGTGGCTAGGATCAATTAGAATATAAATTAGGTGTCTAAACATTTAAATGAGAGCTTAATTTGAGCTTAATTTTATGTCTGGCACATCTGAGTTATACACCTTTAAAATGACAATAGCGAAGAGAACAAAATCAAACACCTAAATAGACACTGATTTATAGGGTCGGCTGGGCGTAATTGGGACACAAAACGAGCTGAGCAGTGGACAGATCTCTTCTGAAGCAAAGACAGTGGAGCATTAATAAGCTATAAACAGGGCCAAAAAAATAAGAGAGCCATTTCCTGTATTGCCATTTTTTTTAAAGTGTTCAATTCTCTTATTTAAAAAACAACAACAGCAACACACACACAAACACATTCACGCAGTAATTACAAAACAGAAACATTCTTTAGTTACTTAGACCCTCTCTTTTGTCTTCTACCCTGCCTCTCTGCTCCTTCAGATAAGGGGTTTAAAAACAGTGCTGGGTTAACTGGTAGAAAAGAAAACCAGTGCTCTCCTGAATCACACCGAGAGAATATTAAGCTCCTTCATCCTGTCAGGGTCAACATCATGTACAAGCACACGACCATGTGTGTTTGATGTATTGTAGCTACAGCGACTAAATCACGTGCTTACACTCTAATGTTAAATCATAGTTACGTTGACGTTAAAAATTTTTTTTCATTGATAGTTGACAATATTTTGAGACAAACAGAAAGTTCCCAAACCACAGAGATTCTGTTCCCTCCGTACCCTCTACCCCCTCCCACATCCAATGAACAAAAGAACTATAGTAACAAGAGCCATGAACTAAGGTGTCAATGGCAGACATGTTGGATGGTGGTTCCATGTTTAAGTGCTGCCATCTCCAGTCTTGGCTTTCCGGGCCTCGATCATCGGCTTGGTTGCCCGTTTGCGGTCAGTGGCCAGCCCCAGCCAGCACATGAGGTCAATGAACCAAGTGGTTGGGTTGAAATTTAAGCCAAATTCACTCGCAGAGTAGTCAAAGGGAAAGGTGTGGTGGTAATTGTGGAAGCCTTCACCTGGAAGACAAAGTGGGCATTGAAATAACCCATCTCCACCTCTGCACAGATTTATTCACCCCCCCATTTATTGAGGGTCTACCATGTGCAAGACATTATGTCAGGCTCTAAGGGGAGCAGAAGACTTGGTGTCTGTCCTTAGGAAGCATTGGCTAGACTAAATAGGAACAGAAAAATAACAAGAAAGTTAATCAGCATAGAGTCATGAGATTAATTTCCCCGTATGAATTGTAGATATGCTACCCTGATTTCCAAGCCTTACTTCGTAGACAAAATGCTAAGTGGCTGATAACAGATCCTCATTTTGATGTTTGTTCGTAAGAGGAAACTAGCCTCTGTGGGCTGGAGGGATTAAAGGAAGGCTCGTTGGGAGAGCCTGGAAAACCAGATGAGTACCGTTCAGATAGGTAAGCAAATGGAGAAGCTGGACCGTTACATGTCCCAGATGGGCTTATATATTATTCTCTCCCTCCCGGTGAATAGCTTTTCCTCCCTTACTTTTTTTTTTAATTCAAGTGTTTTGAGGAGGGATCTCAGGGCTTCTTTCCTCTGACTTTTTAAAGCAGCTTTATTGAGATATAATTCACCATATAATTCATCCATTTGAAGTACAATTTAATGGCTTTTAGTATTTTCACAGAGCTGTGCATCCATCACCCCAATGAATTTTGTAACATTTTCATTACCTAAAGGGAAGCGCCACACTCCTGAGCTGTCATCCCCCAACCATCCCTCCATGCCTCCAGCCCTACTTTCTTTCTCTGTCTACGTGTCAACCTCACTGGCCAAGGTTTGCCCAGATTAAACATTTCTGTGAGGCGTGTCTGTGCGGGTGTCTCTGGATGAGATGAGCATTTGAGTCAGTGGACTCAGTAAAGCAGATTACGTTCCCCAGTGGGGGCGGCCATCACTCAATCTGTTAAGAGCCTGAACAGAACAAATGGTGGAGGAACGGGAATTTGCCCCTTTTTTTTCTGACTCACTGACTGAACTGGAACATCTCTCTCATCTTCTCCTGCCCTCAGACTAGGATTTACATCATCTGTTCCCCTGGTTCTCAGGCCTTTGGACTCAGATTTAATTATACCACTGGCTTTCCTGGGTCTCCAGCTTGCAGAGAGCAGATTGTGGGATTTCTCAGCTCCCATAATCCTGTGAGCCAGCTCCTCATAACAAATCTCTCCCCCCACCGATCCCTCCGCTCCCCCCTCTCTATACATAAAAAGTGTGTATCTACGGATATATACATATATACACACACAGAAATAGTAGGGTATCTATTTAGATTCTACAAATATATATATCTATTTATATTTATATAGATATCCTACTGTTTCTCTCTCTATATATATATGGGGATTTATTATGAGGAAAAAAAAATATATATTACAGTATATACAAAAACTGTATAGTATATGTATATAATAGTATTACATATGTATAGATAGATATATCTGTATATATACGTATAGTGTATGCGTGTGTATACATATATATGTATACTAGTATGTATATATATATATAATGATTCTGTTTCTTTAGAGAACCCTAATACAATCTCTATAGACTTGTCTATTCTGAACATTTCATATAAATAAAATCATACAATATGTGATTTTATAATTGGCTTCTTTCACTTAGCATAATGTTTTCAAGGTTATAGCAGGTATCAGTACTTTATTTCTTCTTACTGCCAAATAGTATTCCATTGTATGGATGTACCCATTTGTATTTATCCATTCATCAATTGATGGACATTTGGATGATTTCCCCTTTTTGGCTATTATGAATAACATTGCTATGAATATTCATATACAAGTTTTTGTGTGGATGTATATTTTTATTTCTCTTCTGTGTAAATCTGAGAGTGGAGTTGCTGGATCATATGGTAACTATTTTTAACCATTTGAGGAACTGCCAGATTCCTCCTTTACTTCTTTTTTTTTTTTTTTTTAAGATTTACTTATTTATTTGAGAGAGAAAGAGAGAGCACAGGAGGGGAGGGAGAGAGGGAGAGGGAGAGAGAGTCTTAAGCAGACTCCCCTCTGAGCTCAGAGCAGGACACCAGGCTGGATCCCACGACCCTGAGATCATGACCTGAGCCAAAACCAAGAGTTGGATGTCTGCCCGACTGAGCCACCTACGCGCCCCGCCTCCTTCACTTCTTAAGTGGGCTGGTCATCATATAGCTCTTCTGTTGACCACAATTGAAGGATTCTGCTCTGCAAAGAGTACATCAGATGGATGGATCTGTGGTTTACCGTTTTCTTTTTAATTCAGGTCTTCTTTACCCTGCCCCTTCCAGCCTCATCATCATTTTTAGTGTTTTTCCTTCACTTGAGTATATATAGAGGTGTTTCCCCCACTATTTTCAGAAGCAGACACTGCTCTGAGAACCCTGGATATACTCCCCATCTACCACACAGTCGGATATAACAGGTGCCTTCCTAGGACCTTAATGAAGAAAACTGACTAGGAGTCCACTGTTGACCTGGGTGGATTGAAGACCAATACCCAGCTCTTCAGGGCCTGTGCCATGCCCGTATTCCCTAGGTTTTCTGGCCCACTGTCCCTACATAAGATGTAAGTCCATCTTGTCCCCCCTTCATCTTCTGAAAAGACTGCAGTGGGGGAGCCACGTCCAGGGTTGATTCTGAGATCTGGGGGACAGGAGGGGGCATGTGGGTGGCTCCGTCGGTTAAGTGTCCAACTCTTGATTTCGGCTCAGGTCATGATCTCGGGGTCATGGGATCGAGCCCCATGTCGGGCTCTGCACTTAGCAGGGATTCTGCTGGAGATTGTCTCCCTCCCTCTCCCTCCGCTCCTCCCCCAGCTCACTCTCTTTCTCTTCCTCTCTCTCTCTCTGTCTCTCTCAAAATAAATAGAAAAAAAAAAAAGGAAGATGAAGGGTGAGGAGGAGGAAGTAGTAGGGGCATCAGAAACTTTCCAAAACACTTTTCTCTCTGCTTAGCCAGTGTTCCCATAGCTAAATTTGATGTGTTTTCTACCTTAGCTTGCTCTTGTCAACATAAGATCCCTGCGGTCTTAATAAGTGCATGACCCTAACACTGTGGTGGCAGAAACTCCTTGCTAGGGGATGCAGAGACCATTACTACTTAACAGTAGGATCTTCCCTTCCTGGTTCAATCTCCATGCTCAAGGCCCAGGCTACCAAGAAGCCCGAGTTGCCTCCATTTACAGCTAATGTTTATTTATTTCTGTGTGCCAGCCACAGTGGTGAAGGCCTTAATGGGTGTTAACACCTATAATCCCCACATCTCTGAGCTAGTTGCTATGATCATCCCCATTTTAAAAGAGGGGATGTAAATGTACAGAAGGGACAAGTAACTTGCTTAAGACCATAAAGCTGGTAATGAAAACAACATTACTGAGGCTTATTTTGTGCTAAGCACTATTGCAAAGACTATGCATTAACTCATCGAACCCTCCCATGACCCCAGGAGCAGGTAAATGCTACTGTTATCCTCACTTGACGGAGGAAGACACAAGGTGTGGAGGAGTCAGATAACTTGCCCGGAGAGTAAGTGGAGGAACCAAGACTCAACCAAACTCGTCAGAATCCAAAGGCCTCGTTCTTAACCATCTTGTGGCACCATGAGATGCCACACTCTTGTTTCTTCCCATCTCTCTGTTTGAAGGCCTTTTTTCCTTACAGTCAGTCATATGATTGGACAGCGGAGGCTAGAATGGTTAGGGCAGTTTAAAAGAAAAGTCAGCTGCTACGCCTCTCAGGAACATTTCCAGGGTAAAAATAAACAGCTTAATTATTGAGCACTTACTATATGACAGACATTGTCCTAAGCCGTGTACATATAGTATCTTACTTAATCTTCATAACATCCCTATGAAGTAGATATCACGATTCCCATTTCACAGATGAGAAAACTCTAAATCAGGGAGATTAGGTGACTAGTCCAAGACCCAGGATTCTAACACCAAAGCCCAAGTTCATCCCATCTGACTCCAATCCACTGCCTCTTTTCACAGATTCCAGAAAACCGTTGGAAAGCTAAGACAATCTGAGCTGTTGTATTTCCCATTGGCTCTCACCCCCCCTACTCACCAATGGCACCCAGAGTGACGAGTGGGTTCTGCCGAGGGCTGATGTACTTGTCGTAGGGCCGGTTTCCATACATGTGGGCAGCACTGTTGACCAGCCAGGTGATGTTGAGGGAGATGGTATAGCGGAGGATGGAAGCCAAGAAGTAGGAATTCCACAGACTCTCTCCCCAGAAGCACCAGGGCACCAGCGTGGGAATCACGAAGCACATGAGCACCACGGTGATCTTATAGTAACTGGAAGGCAGAATATTACACTAGCATCGGGCCCCTGTTGATGGTGGCAGGGAGAGGCTGAGCAAGCTACAGGAAAAGTCAGGAAATGTACCAGTCGGCTCCTTCTGCTCTTTCTGTAGAGGGAACACCCTGTTGTGTGTCACCCTGTACAGGGGTCTCAAACCCATATCCTTACAAGGGCTAGGCAGGTAATCCAAAGTGGAGTTAGGATGTGTAGAATGCTCTGGGAAGTGGTAGGGCCTGTAGCAAGCATACTTCAGAGAAATTTCTTCTTTTGTTTTTAAAGATTTATTTATTTATTTGAGAGAGAGAATGAGAAAGAGAGAGCACGAGAGGGGGGAGGGTCAGAGGGAGAAGCAGACTCCCCGCTGAGCAGGGAGCCCGATGCGGGACTCGATCCCAGAACCCTGGGATCATGACCTGGGCCGAAGGCAGTCGCTTAACCAACTGAGCCACCCAGGCGCCCCAGAGAAATTTCAATAGCAAACAATGTAGTGCTGGTGAAACCCATGTATCTCCAGCTACATTTCTCCTACAGGTCACCAGTTTGACAGCAGGATCTTCCTTTCCTGGTTCAATCTCCATGCTCAAGGGGTAGCTCTTAGCTACTTCCTTCACCTGTCAGTCAACTGGATAATCAGGTTTTCTCCAATGATTTCAAGAAACATGTATTTCTTGAATAATGTCCAGACACATGATTCCATACTAACTTAGCTTGGTACAAAGGTAAACGATCCAATCCCCTCAAAAAATGTTCTCTGCTCATTGGAGATTACGTTCCAAGCCAGCATAAAAAAGTAAACAATAAGGCTAGGCTTGTGCCACATAAAAAGTCATCTTTACAAAGAAAACCATCAGTAGTTTGATTGCCAGACCTGTGTAGCCAGCAAATATTTACTGAGCACTTACTGTATGCCAGGCCATGAATGCTGGTGATATAAAGGCAAAGTCGACAGAGTCCCTGCCCTGGGCTTCAATCAAGTGGAACCACTGTTTCCCGTCCCCCCACCCCCCCAACCCCCCCACCTCCCTGCCGTCCACAGAGCATGCGGAACCAGCTCTGTGCAGGGACAGGAAAGGGACTGTGCTATGAGTTCATAGGTCTTTCCTTTCTGGCCTCACACTGCCTAATCAAGCTTCCAGAAGACCTCTGTTAAGATGCATATGTATGAAATGGGAGGTGGCACAGTGTGAGGGAATGACATTCAAGAGGTGGAAGACTTGAACTTGAATCTAGATCTGATTCTGGATGTTGAACCAGTCGTTTTCTTTCTTTCACTCTCCTCTCGAGCACAGTTAGCTGGTTCCCCAAGAGCAGAGCATGAAGCAAGGGCGTGTGTGGGGGTAGTCTATTCTGGGAAGAGTGAGACAGGGAAGGAGGGAATACCAAGCCAGGGGTACCCATGTTTTGGATACCTGAACTTGGACCTCGATGGGACAGATTACACCTCGGAGTTATTCTTTCAAGGAATGAAAGAAGGGGCTATTTTCCCATTGGCTCCAACTCCCTCCTGGTCAGGGGATGTCACATGGGATATCAGCTCCCTCACACTTCCAAGTCTGCTTGGGTCAGGATGGCTGAGTGCATTTCTGGGAAGCATCTCAGGTGGAGGTGGCAAAGAAACCAGGCAGGAAGTAAGAAATAGGCCGTCCAGCTGAGCAAGGTGCTCTTGGGTTACACCTGGGCCAGCAGGTGGCTGCAGCAACAGCTGGAGTGAAAAGATGGGCAGAGAGTAGGAGGTGGGGCATGAGAGAGGTCCAACACAGGTAGTGATTATAATACCTCCAGGGGTTCTTGTAAGGATCTGATAAGTAATGTATACTATGTGCATATTATGTCACAGCTATTCTGAGACCTTTATGTGTACTGGCTCATTTAATTCTAATAAAAACTCTAGGAGGAAGTGACCATTATCATCACCATTTTACAGAGCAAAGGAAAAGTTATGTAGTTGGGCCAAGGTTACAAGACTAAGATGTAGTGGGACCAAGATTCAGATCCAGGCAGAATCACTTTAGAGACTATCATCCACTTAAAATGCAGCTATCTTATATCCCAGTGACTTGAAAATGGGTGCTGATGTGTTCACCTGTTGCCCAACAAAAAACAAATTTTATGGTAACTGACGCTTGTGTGCAGCTAGCAATCTGAAAAACACTCTTACATACATGATTTGCACATGAAATCATTTAAGTGGAAAGAGGGTGCTTGGGCGGCCAGATGAGTGGACTGCGGCTAGAGGGGCAAAGAACAGACAATGAAGGGACTGGTGCTCTTACGTTGGGCTCCCTAGGGTCACATGCAGAAGGCTTTTGTAGAGTGCTTTAAAAAAAAAAAAAAGATTTTATTTATTTATTTGGGAGACAGAGAGAGAGCATGGCGGGGGCGGGGTGCAGAGGGACAAGCAGACTCCCTGCTGAGTGGGGAACCCAATGCAGGGTTCAATCCCAGGATCCAGAGATCATGACCTGAGCTGAAGGCAGATGCTTAATGGACTGAGCCACCCAGGCACCCCAAGAATGCTCTTGAAGGATACTTGTAAGGAAGGGAGGAAGGCAGGTTGGGCCGAGGCAGAAGCTCACCTACAATGAGTTTTGGCAGATCCAACCAGAACCTCTGGGGCCGGATGACCCTTTAGAGTTATCCAAATGGAAAGGTCTCCCGGCATCATCCAGCCTTTGGCCTTGGGGTGCACCCTGGGAAGGGTGAACCCTGGGACAGGGCAGTTCCATGTGGGCAAGGGCAACTCCCAGAGAGGACAGCAGCTGCAGGCTGGGAGCATCAGCTGAAGAGGGGATCTGGGTGAAGCTAAGGCCCTGGGAATTGGCGGTGTGTGAAGGGAGAGGGGTGTTCTGAAGGGAAAATGGAAGAGGTGCCCAGAGCCATGGGTCTGCTACTTCTCATCTGCACCTCTGAGGAGGAAAGGAAGCAGCTCTACGTTGCCAACAGAAGGCATTTTGCGACTTAAGAAATTTCTTCCCTTCGTCCACTCTCTGCGTTACAGTCCAGTACCTTTGAAAAGAACCTGTCCTGGGGCGCCTGGGTGGCTCAGTCGGTTAAGCTTCTGCCTTCAGCTCAGGTCATGATCTCTGGGTCCTGGAATTGAGCCCGGGTTCAGGCTCTCTGCTTTCGGGCTCCCTGCTCGGCACTCATGGCTCTCTCTCTCTCTCAAAATAAAGAAATAAATAAAATCTTAAAAAAAAAAAAAGAAAGAAAGAAAGAAAAGAGCCTCTCCTAGTCCTGATCTGAGCCATTGTCTTGGCCCCTCATTTTGCTCCTGAAAAGAAGAAGAAGAAAGAAAACACACACACTGAGGGCTTGCTCTGTGCTGGGCACCAGGCTAAGCATCTCACAGGCCTTCTCTCACTCCTCCCAGCAGGCTTGGGATAGACAGTGAGGACCCCAGGCCTTAGAGAGGTGCCATGCTTCCCCCAGGAAGAGGCCAGGCCCTCGCTCTGGCTCTCGGCTCTGCCCCAACGCTACAGAACCCACAGCTCACAGGACTCAGCTTCTGCTCACACCCTGTCCCTGCCTCTTCCCTCCGAACTTCTTAGGGAAGCCACCTGCGGGCCTTGGCTCTGGCTCTAAAAGCCTGCTGTGGAGGGATGGAGCTTCCCAAGTGGGAGGAGAAAAAGGTCTGGGCTTCCCCCCCAACCCACCGCCCCCAGCACAACCCCTGTCCAGCCAAATGTCCTCTTCCTCAAAAAAGACCCTCTTTAAAAACCATTCCAGGTTTAGGGGCCACAGAGGATCTGGGTGCGGCTGCCAGTGGTATGGATCTTGAGGCTGATCTCTGCATCGTTAACATTCTCCCCAGCCATCAGACGGACTCGACACCCTCCTGTGTTGCTGAGGAGCCTCCCTCCTGTGCCTATTCGCGTCCAGCAGCTTAATCACAGTCACTGGCCTTGCTTCAGAACAAGTATGGAGATGGCTCCCTGGCTTCCTTGCTTAATGACACTCAACTCTGAATCCCTAGCCGAGGGTCCACCTGCAAGTCCATGAGGCCTCCAACTCCTAGTCCTTCCTCATCTGAGGGACTTCCTTTCTTCAGCTGTGGTAGGGAGCAGGCTGCAGAAGGGCCATTGACATTGCTCTGTCTTTTCGCTAAATGGGTTTTTTATGTTGTAAAGCGTCATAGAACAGTAAACTACCCAACTCTGCTACTTCCTAGCTGTGTTATCTTGAGTAGATGGTTTAATTGCACTGAGCCCCAGGTTTCTCTTCTGTAAAATGTGGTATTAACAAATTTATTGAGTCCCTACTATGTATGTGTCAGTACTATCTTGGTACTGGAGATATGAAGTGAAAAAATCAGACAAAAATCCCTGCTCTTGGAGAGTAGGGGTATTCTGGTAGGAAGATTTGATAAACATATATATTATGTATATACTATACAAAAATTTACATATATGTATATTCTGGTAGGAAAGAAAGCTAATAAATATATAGAGCATGTTAGTGGTAAATACTAAGATAAGAGTAAAGCAGAGAAGGAGAATATGAAGTCAAGGGCAGGTGCTGCAATTTAAAATAGGGTGTCTAGGGAAGGACTTAGTGACATTACAGCTTTTGAGTAAAGATGTGAAAGCAGTGAGAAGTTAGCCGTGTGGCTAAATGGGGCAGAAGATTCCAGGCAGAGAAAACCACAAGCACAGAGGCCCTGAATGTTCCTAGCACATTCAGGGATGAGCAGGAGAGGTGGGGCTGAAGCGGGTGAATAAAGGGGAGAAGGTAGGAGATAAGAGAAAAATGGTGGGCCGAGTCACAGGATGTCTTGCAGGTCATCATAAGGGTTTCAACCTTTACTCTGAGTGAGATGGAGCCTTGGGCAGATTCGGCTCAAAGGAGTGGGGTGATCTGACTTACATCTTAGCAGGGTCACCCCAAGTGTTGTGTGGAGAATGGACTGTGGGGGGAGGGGCAGAAACAGGGGGTGCAATTAGGATGCTGCAGGAGAGGACATTGACTTGGACCAGGACAGGGGTGGTGGGTGTGAGAAATGGTGAAATTCTGAATATATTTTGAGAATAGAGTGATAGGACTTGTTACCAGACTGGATTGTGGAGAGAGAGGAGTCAAGGATGACATTAACAATGGAGATGTCATTCGCTGGGGAAGGATGGAGGGGAGCTGGTTTCGAGCAGCACATGAGGAGCTCAATCTTAGACCTGTCAGGTGGGAAATGCCCACTACACATTCAAGAGGCCATATCAAGTAGACAGCTTGACGTGCAGGTCTGGAGATCAGAGGTGCTCTAGAGAGAGGTTTGATGGGAACAGAAACTTGGAACTCATCAGCATATTACTGTATGACACTCACACACATACATTTTTTTCATCTGGGTTCCACCATAGTCCTGTGAGGTACTTATTATAACCTTACTTTGTAGGACCTTTCTGGAGCCCCAGAGAGGTCATGGGATTTCCTCAAGGCCATACTGGTTGGACAAAGCATAGGCAGGCTTAAAATACAGTGCATATAACCTGCTACTTACTTGGCTTACCAAGAGCAGGGCACAGGGGATAGGTAAACTTACCCAGAAGTAAACCAGGCTGGAGCGTGTGACCTAGCCATTGCCCTAAGAATTGCACATATCCAAATAAAAATGTCACCTCAAGGTCGGAATGCTACACTCCAGCTGAACTGAACTTCTTCCCATTCCTCAGGCACCGCCTTCTCTCTGTCTCCTGTGTCTATGTCCTCGGCCTGGCTTACTTGATGTTTCCAAGTATCAGTCTAAATGTCACCTCCTCTGGGGGGACTGCCTCCATCCCCCAGGACAGGCCCTGTCCAGTGTTCCTGCTGCATGTTGTACTTCCCAACTCTCACACTTGTTGGCTTAGTGGGTGGCCTCACCCACGAGGTTAGTGGTCTCAACCCTGGGTGCAAATTCGAATCAACTGGGTGAACATTTAAAAATGACTGATGTGGGGAACCCACTGCAGACTGGCTCAATCAAATTGGAATTTCTGTTCCGGGCACTGATATTTTTAAAGCCTCTCCATTGCAGACATTGATGGTAGCCTCCCTAAAATCCACCCCTGTCCTTTCTTTCTTGCTGGAATCCTCTGATTTTGTTCAGATATCCAACTGCTCTCCCTGCAGCCAAGTCCTTCAGGGAATGTGAACTCTACCCACGATGTGAGTCCTGACTGGTTTGGAGCAATCAGTGGTGATCTTATTCACTTTCCCAATAATTAATTTGGAATTGGTCAATAGTGGTCAATAAGATATGAAGGGAAAATGGGTATAATTTTTTAAAAGGTAAATAACAAATGTTGGTAAAGATGTAGAGAAATTAGAACCTTCATGCATTGCTGGTGGAAATGTAAAATGTTGCAGTTGCTAAGGAAAACAGTTTCTCAAAAGGTTAGATATCAAATTATCATATGACCCAGCGATTCAACTCCTAAGCGTACATTCAGAAGAATGGAAAGCAGGGACTTGAACATACACTTGTATGCCAGTGTTCATAGTAGCGTTATCCACAGTAGCCAAAAGGTGGAAACAGCCCAAGTGCCCATTAATAGATGAATGGATAAACAAAATGGTGTGTGGATAGACAGATAGATAAGATAGATAGATATACATACATACAATGTATATGTGTGTATATATGGATGTATATATATGTATAATGGAATATTATTCCACCATAAAAAGGAACAAAATTTTTATATGCTATAACATGCATGGATGGAACTTGGAAACATGCTTAGTGAGATAAACCAGACACAGAGGACAGATATTGTTTATATTTCCACTTACATGAGGTACCTAGAATAGGCAAATTCATGAAGACAGAAAGTAGGATAGTTGTTCCTAGGAGCTAGAGGGAAGGGGAAAGGGAAGTTTAATGGGTATAGAGTTTTTGTTGGGAATGATGAAAAAGGTTTGGGTATAGTTATTGGTGATGGTTATACAATATTGTGAATGTACTTAATGCTGCAGAATTGTACACTTAGGGTTATAATGATAAATACTATGTTGTGTATATTTTACCACAATAAAAAAGAGCGAGATGAGGGAATGTTTTCTCGACCACGGAAAGTACACACGGGCAGAGGTGGCTTCTCTTTTTTCACAGTGACCCCAGGACCTGCTACAGCCATCTGTGACCGTGACAGGAAGAAGACTGAGAAACAAAGTGGACCCCTTAGGTTGACGGAGCAGAAAGATGGAAAGGTCCTTGAATGAGCTACTGAACTAACCAGCCCCAGAGTGGCTTTACCCCTGACATCTTACTCTGGGACAAGCCAGTTGAGTCAGGACCTTCTGCAGAGTAGCTGAGCTCAATCTAGTAGACCGCAGGGGACGCTGACATGCCATCTGGATCTCCTCACAGGGGAGAGTCACTAGCAGTGCTGCTTCGCTGGAGGGAGCTGCCCTGCCCTAGGTCATGCCCTCTCTTAACAACCCCTTCCAGGGACTGGCCCTATGTAAGGCGTGTAATCCATTGTCCAGGCCTGGTCCCACTGCCTCATCTCTCAATGACTCTGAAGAGTCACCCCAACTTCAGAACCCACAATATGGTGGGCTGAGGCCTTTGATGGGACTGATGAGGACCCAGCTTCTTCCCTCACCCAGTCCTGTTTCCGACACTTCTTCCATAGGTGTTGACCCTAAGGAACCTCTCCAGTCCACTTCTTACAACGTAATATCCACCTAGAGCCAGCTTCCGGGGTAATCTGTCCTGTGACGTGAATATATTGCTGGACTGGCAGAGTCCAGCAGAAGGCCGCTCTCCAGAGCCTAGCACAGGGACTTGCACAGAGTAGGCACTCCTACTTATTTGTGGAACAATTAGTGAATGGTTCTTTGGTTAATAAATTACTGAGAAGCTCTCAGCTTCTCCGGAAAATAAAAACACTACAGTGACTCAGTAGGACACAGAGCATGAGAGATAAAATGCCAAGGTTTCCAAAAAACACAAACCACACGATAAATGTGCCGCCTGCTTTTGGGTTCCTCATAAGATGCTTATCTCTTGGATTGGTGCCAACACAGGACTGTGAATATGAAACCAACAACTTGATTAAAGACATTCGTGCTCATCAGGCCCCAAACCCCAGCTTCCAACAAAGGCTTGGAAGGCTGTAAGGCTTCATAGCTCCAGTTTAAAAGAATGATTTCTGAGCATGAGCTTCTAGGTCATTTTCTGAGCTGCCAAATACGGCAAAACGTTGGCAATATTTAACAGCCACTCTAACAGGTTTTGTCTTGGTTTGGAATGTGAGTGGCTTCCTCTCTGTGTTTCTGTGGATACTCAGACCCTGAGATAGGAGAAGACTCCTAGAATCATCAAGGGAGAAAAAGAAAGGGTTGGTATGAATCCAAGAATGACCCAAGGGAGAGTAGTTCTCTTCCACATATTTGAAACCAGAGATCCACAGGTTTGAGTCCAAAACACAAGAGCCAAAGCACTCAAGCTCACCCGACAAGTAGCTCTGAAGCAGCTTTCTATCGCCTTAAAGTGACAGTTTTCAAGAACAGACCCACAACAGATATTGGGAACCTTCCCCATTCCCACCACCAATTCCACAGTGGGAAGATGCTTTTCAGCATTTAGCTCAAGATAAGAGGTCCATTTACACAATCCAATGCCATCACACATCATGGTGCCCCAATCCAAGTAAGTTTCAGTGATAGGACACTAATGAAGATAAGGGCCCCCATCTTGCAACGTTGTCAATGCTTCGAACACTATCTTTATTCCCATAAACTGGATCACAATAAAGAGAACCGAAACAGAGGGGAAGAATGAAGGGGGGGAAATCGGAGGGGGAGATGAACCATGAGAGATGATGGACTCTGAAAAACAAACTGAGGGTTCTAGAGGGGAGGGAGGTGGGAGGATGGGTTAGCCTGGTGATGGGTATTAAAGAGGGCACATTCTGCATGGAGCACTGGGTATTATATGCAAACAATGAATCATGGAACACTTCATCTAGAACTAATGATGTAATGTAAGGTGATTAACATAACATAATAAAAAAATAAATAAATAAAATAAAGAGAACTGAAACATTAAAAATAGACTTGAGACTTGGGCGCCTGGGTGGCTCAGTCGGTTGAGTGCCTGACTCTTTGTTTCAGCTTAGGTCATGATCTCATGGGTCTCCCTCTGCCCCTCCCTTCACTCTCATGCAAGCACGAGCGCTCTCTCTCTGAAATAAATAAATAAATAAACAAATCTTAAAAAAAAAAAAAAAGACTTGGGGCACCTGGGTGGCTCAGTCGTTAAGCATCTGCCTTCGGCTCAGGTCATGATCCCAGGGTCCCAAGATCGAGCCCCTCATCAGGCTCCCTGCTCAGCGGGAAGCCTGCTTCTCCCTCTCCCACTCCCCCTGCTTGTGTTCCCTCTCTTGCTGTCTCTCTCTCTGTCAAATAAATAAATACAATCTTTAAAAAAAAAAAAAAAAGACTTGCGGCCAAAAATTTGTTCTATGGAGAAGAAAGGATTTAGGATTTCTTCCATTTTTCCTTCCTCACCTCCCAAATCTGAGTGTGCTAAGCATCTTAAAACTCTTTTTTCTTTAGATGAAAAAGAAATTGCTGTTCTCTGCCTACAAGCATTTCCTATTGCTTGACTAACCCTAAGCCCAGCGGTCCAGAGCCAGTGGTGTGTGAGATCTCCAGAGGGAGAACCATGAGAACGTGAAGCAAGGGGAAATAATCTGCCCACTGCTGACTTCTGAGGGGGGCTGGCCTGAGGAAATGCAAAAAGAAGTAAACACCACCATGGGTGAGAGAGAAATTACAGCCCCACAAATGGATCCTAATGATGAGCGATGAGCTGTCACTGGCATCTTGATTAAATATGTTTGGTTTTGTGATTTCATTTAAAGCCTAGCCAGAAAGTCATTTTCCCTACAACTTTTGCATCTTGTAGGGAACCAGGCAAAATCATCTGGATGCTTACTAAACATTCATTTAGAGAACAGATAATACGCCCTGGCAGTTTGTAAATGGAATGGAGGGAACTCTCCCCCGCCCCAACCCCCCCCCATGTCCCCTCTGGCATCGCCCACAAGGAGGTGAACAATGTGATTCGTTTGAATGCAGATGTGAAGACAGAAGCCCCCTGATAGGGGAGCTCTTTGGAGGGTTTCAGAAAATCTTCCAGACTCTTTGAATTGTTTGAAAATGGGCTCTGCTGCTGTGCTCTCGATTTTTACCTCTCTGGTGTTTCAAGGGCTTTAAGTGAGAGAGCTCATGATGACTGCATTTGAAGTATTCCCTGAAAATCGTGATCATTCCAGATTTGGCTTTGACCCTCAATTAGTCTTGACATCACTTTCCCTGTGCTACTTCATAATAAGCATTCCCATAGAAGAAAATCTTTTAATTGGACTATCTAGTTGCATAATCGTCGTCTTCCGGACGCCTCTCCTCCCCAGTGGAGCAGAGATGGGGAACGACCGCTCACGAAAATATCTCCTTTGGAAATTTGCAAGGCAGTGGGGGGAAAGACATATTTTTATTTTCTCTCTGCCTTCAGCTTTATTTGCTTTTGAGGTCTGCGTGTGGAGGTTAGTTGCATCCATCCACTTGAATTTAATGTGTCTTTGTACAAACAGCTTGCATTCATTCACTGTGCAGCAGTTTAAAAGATAAACACAATCATTTCAGAATTTCAACACAAAGAGCATTATTTGTACCTCACCAACAACGAAGTGCTTAAAGAAAAGACCCAGGCATGCTGATTGCTAAGACCGAGTAAGGAGGGTTAAAAGCCTTTTTCAAAGCTTTGATTCTAAGTAGATGGCAAGTTTTTTGTGGGCAGGATTTGTCTTGATCCAAGTCACATCACCTGCAGTTCCTTGAACACAAAACACTCGTTAACACAGTAGGTATCTCAACACAAGTTTAAGTTGATTAGACTGCTGTTCTAGTCTTTCTCCGGGGCTCTTTGTCTCTGCCTTTGTCTTTCTCTGTCCTTCCTCCCTCCCACCACCCTCCTCCCTTCCTGATTAGTTCTCAATTGTTCTGGATAAGTAATCGGAACATGGACTAATTCCTGACGGTATATAGAATAGGATGACTAAAATGAACAATTAAAATCACTTACAAAATAATTTTTTAAACAAAATTGCTGCATTTCCAGTTTCTCTCACCCTTACAGCTCCATTCCACTTTCATCCTTCCTATCTGAGATTAAGTGAGCATTGCAGGAAAAAACATAACCACTTTTCTTAATCTGGGACCTATGAAATTGTGTGCAAACTCTTTTGTGTATTTCCATTTTCTGGGGCTCAAAGTCCACAGCTTTCATCAAATTCTCAGAGATACTCGATTCCCAAGGCCCCAAACATTTGATGTTGTTGTTGAACTTTCATTTTCTTTGTTTACTTTAGGATTTAGGTAAAAAAATTTAATTCAGTTTAAGGAAGGGTCAATTTAAAGAATTTAAAGAGGCGCCTGGGTGGCTCAGTCGGCTAAGCATCTGACTTTGCCTCCGGTCATGACCTCAGGGTCCCGGGATCAGCCCCATGTCTGGTCTTGTGTCACCCCATGATGGGCCCCCACGTGGGCTCTGCACTCAGCAGGGAGTCTGCTTGTCCCTCTCCCTCTCCCCCTCACCACCACCCGCCCTGCTCCTGCTCTCTCTCCCTCAAATAAATAAATAAAAACCTTTAAAAAAATAAAATAAAGAATTTAAAGAATAGTACTTTTATTTATTTCTTTTTAAAGATTTATTTATTTATTTGACAGAGAGAGAGAGACACAGCAAGAGAGGGAACACAAGCAGGGGCATTGGATGAGGGCAGGGAGCCCGATGCGGGGCTCAATCCCAGGACCCTGGGATCATGACCTGAGCTGAAGGCAGACGCTTAATGACTGAGCCACCCAGGCACCCAAGAACAGTACTTTTAAAAATGAGATTGCCCGACCTTTTTTGTCAGTAAGATATTAAAAGGGATTACAGTGATGCTAGATAGAAGTGTGTGTGTGTGTCTGTGTGTGCACTCCCCTGATCATTCTAGCCTATATATATGTGGACCTTTTGCTGAAAGGACAGTCACCAACTGACAGAGTTCAACTCTCCACCCCCACCCCAGGAATAAAGTTTAATTCCAAACTCCAATCCACCATAAGCTACTCATGGGCAGCCGGTCTCTGTGCAGGAAAAGGGTCAATGGAGTCACTTCAGCCTCCTTCATGACCAGTGTCACCTGCTGCAGCTGAATTGATTAGGTAGGCTGACCATTTTGTTGAGAATGAATAGGCTGATATAAACACAGCTTCTTCATTTCACACATGAAAGCCATGATCCTTGGGCACAACACATGCGTTCTAGCACATTTCCTACACACAAGCTGCGCCGTCCTTCCAAAGCTCCTCAAAACTCAACTCAAATTGATTTCTTCTAGAAAGCCTACCCTGATAAACCCCCTCAACTATGGTTACTGCATTATTCAACATCCCATCAGTACAACTGTACTGTAGACTCAAGAAGACAATCATTTTAGAGAGTTGAGTTGTCTGACTAGCTGATGGTATACATGTTCAATTGCACCAACTTTAAAAAAAAATTGTATGTGGAAATCACTACCCATTTTTCTGCCTTCTTAATCAGTTTATGGAGCAAAATGTGACCTTCCTTGGTGGTGATGAGTGTCTTATCCTGGGTTCCCCAGAAGGCAGGGCTTAAAGACAAAAGCTTATATGCTACTATTTTATAAGAGGAGTTCAGTCCAAGGGAAACAGAATGTGGGAGGCAGGGAGGGTGGGGGAGCTGATAGGACTGTGTGTTACTGAGCCAGCCACTGCTTGATATCTCAGCCTGGTGGGACCGTCTTCCAAAAGACCATATGGATGACTAAGCCTCAGAACACTCCCTCTGGGAGGAGGATGCGGGAAGAATGTTTCTACCAGCAACCCGCTCCCATTGCTCCCACCCCCACACGAACTTCTGGATTATGAATGTGGCTAGAATCCACATTTCAGGCATGCTTAGTTAGCATTTGACAAACTTTAGTGAGTTCATAAACCAGAGGTCCATTACAGGCTTCAACTATTTTTATCTCCAATCACCCCCCAAAGCGTTTGTAATTAAGATAAGGGAAATGAATTTTCACTGGTAAAATCAGTGGTCGAAATATGTGGATTGAGGCGCCTGGGTGGCTCAGTTGGTTAAGCGACTGCCTTCGGCTCAGGTCATGATCCTGGAGTCCCAGGATCGAGTCCCGCATCGGGCTCCCTGCTCGGCGGGGAGTCTGCTTCTCCCTCTGACCCTCCCCCCTCTCATGTGCTCTCTCTCTCTCATTCTCTCTGTCTCAAATAAATAAATAAAATCTTTTAAAAAAAAAAAGAAATATGTGGACTGGCTAGAAATACTACAGGTACCTCTCGGCAGCATATATTCCTCAGAGTGACATCACCGAAGGCTTTGCTCCCTCCCGTGCCCAACTACTAACAGAATTCTGTTGCTGGATTCTGACAAGAAGGTGGTATTCCTGCGGCATGCCTTCCCTGCAAGGAGCTCACTGACATGTCCCAAAGGGCAGCAGGCAAGGCTTCATCAAGCTTCTGATGCGTTGCGTGGCTGTTTTTGTCCCTAACTGCTAATTGTGGTAGAATTTGGTTTGAGGCAGGATTCTGCTGTAGGGAAGAGCCGTTTCCTTCTTCCTCTTCTCACACTGGAGTTGGCCAAGGTCACTTCCCAGCAGACACGGCCAAGGGGTCTCTTGTTGCACGATCTTTGTTCTGTAGTCCTCTTGCCGTACCTTTAAGGGTTAGAGGCACCACGAGTCCTGGTAGGAGACACCGCACAAATGGGCAGCGTGCTCATGAAACTTCCCACCTCACACTGGGAGGCAGGACCCCAGGCTGCTGAGCCATACTGTGAGGAAATGGAACTACACCACGGCTGGTGGGTGTGTCCAGGTGCCACTTACTTCAGCAGCTGAGGGTGTGGCAGCATCTTACAAAAATTATCACCCCAAAAGCTGGCTCTCGGCTGTGGGTTGTCCAGCACGCTCCACAGACTGGGTAGTAAACACACTCCTCAGTCCGAAAAGTATCTTTGGGGGTGCTAGGTGTTTCATTAGTCTCAGTAAATAGAAAGATGAATAGGACATAGGCATAGTCCTCAAGGAGTTTATGGTCTAATGAGACAGAAATACAAGTGGATCAGTTCAATACAACATGATAAGCAGCAACATGAGATATGCCCAAGGTTCTACAGACCTGATGAGAAGGGGCACTTCACTCACTCTGGGACAATGGATCTCAAACTCTTTGGTCTCAGGACCTTTTAAAGTATTTTATAAAGATTTAATTTATTTATTTGACAGAGAAAGAGCACAAGCAGGGGGAGCGGCAGAGGGAGAAGCAGGCTCCCCGCTGGGCAAGGCAGCCACTTAAACAACTGAGCCACCCAGGCATCCCCAGTATTTTAAATATTATTGAGAGCTCCAAAGAGCTTTTGTTTATGTGGGGGTACATTTATCAATATTTATTGTAGGGGAAATTAAAGCTGAGACATGTTTCATTGATTTGTTAAATATTCAATGTTAATATAAAATTACATACAATATATAATATAAAATAGTATCTATAATATACAGATGCATTTGTTAATATTATAAAAGAAATGTGGAATTGATTAAAATAATAAACCTATTACATGTTAACATAAATAACACCTTTTTGAAAAATAACTATATTTTCTAAAACAAAAAAAAAGTTTTAGTGTGAAGAGGTCATCAATTTACATAATTGCACATCTCTTATGATGTGCAGTTAGAAAAGGGAAGACCTCACAGAACTCCTAAAAGGGGCTTAGGGAGCCCCCACCCAGAGAGTCCTTGAACTGCTGACCCCCGCTTCCTGGATGTGAGTTTTGAAGAATGAGGAAGAGCTGTCTAGGTGAAAAAGAACATTCTAGATCAGTGCTTCTCCAACAATCACTGCGCATCTGAATCCCTTGGGGCCTGGGGTGGGGCTTGAATCCTGCATTTCTGACAAGCTTCCAGGTGTTACTGACGGTGCTGGTCCCAGAACCACACTTTGAGTAGCCGGGACCTAGGCCAGAGGAATAAGAGAAACAGAGGTGGTGTCACAGAAGAGCATGAAGTGTGAGGGGAATGGCGGAGCTCCTAGAGAGTGAAGTACCAGGCGGGAAGTACCAGGACAGAGCGTCAGCATGCCAGGGAGATAACAGACAGTCGTCACTTTTCCCAAGGGGATGTCATGAAAAGGTTTTAAGCAGGAGGCAACTCTGGCTCACATGTAAGTAAGCATCATTTCTTATTCTGAATAACTCAGAACTGCAATAAATACAGAACATACACACAGAGCAAGTGGGCAACAGGATGAAGTGGGGGAAGAAGAAAGATAATATTCCCTATACAGGGTGCCCAGGTGGCTCAGTCGTTAAGCGTCTGCCTTCAGCTCAGGTCATGATCTCGGGGTCCTGGGATCGAGCCCCACGTTGGGCTCCCTGCTCAGCGGGAAGCCTGCTTCTCCCTCTCCCACTCCCCCTGCTTGTGTTCCCTTTCTCGCTGTCTCTCCCTGTCAAATAAATAAAATCTTGAAAAAAAAAATTCCCTATACTGCATAGCTTCCTAGAAGAAGCATGTGCTTTGCTTGGACTTGGACAGAATTTGCTCAAATTGCAGCCCTGCCATTTACAAAATGTTCCTGAGTCAGCTTCTCAGAGGCTCAGATTCCATCATGGGTAAAGATCTGAGAGATCCGAGTTACACGGGCAGAGAACAGAGTGCTACCTAGTGAGTACCCACTGAACTGAAATCCATATGATAAAGGACGTTATAGAGATAATAAAAAATAACAACGAGAAGTGATTATTGTTATTCTAAGACTAGATACAGGCTTGAAACGAGAGACCCGAGTTTATTAGAATTTTGTATTTTCAAGAGCAAAAAGATTCTGAGTGAGAAGCTGAGGGGAATCACCTAAACGTAAATGGTTCGCTGATTTGCACACCAGGCAGCGTGAGCTCACAGCTATGCACAGTGACAGAGGGCGCGGGCCAGCGACTGCGGGAGAAGGACCTCAGGTCTCAAGGTTGTCATCCTTTCTGGCAAGACAACTTGGACCCAAATTTTCAATAGGAAATTTGAATGGCTTAAGTCGTAGTCTCCCTGCTCCCCTTTCTCCTGATCTGATAGTACTTGGTACAGATAATAATGAGCACAAACACAGAGCACAGAGAAGAAGAGTCATGTTTGCATTTTAAATAGAGCCATCCCAGTTTCAAAAATCTCTCTCTGTGTGAGCACCCCCATGAGAAGGACTTTCATCACTTCTATTCCTCTTTTTCTCTGGAAGCCCTTGGCCTTGAAGATCCAGAATTCCCCTCATCCCCCCTGGGATTCTGAGACTCTTCATATCTCATTCTTACCCTGAAGCATGAGTTATTACGTTCCAGATGATGCATTGCTTTCTCAATCCCCTGAAACAAATATTGGCTCTCCGATTGTAAATGAACGTTTTCATTATCCTAAAATTCCAGGTTCTTAGTTGGACAGAATTGGAAAGCCTGTTCGTTTATCTTGAAATATATCGAGATATATGGGGTTTGTCTAAATCTCTTGATAATTAGGACATCTGAGTAATTGTTTTTCTCTATTTTAAAATGAAAGACAAGATAAGAGTAGGTTTATAAAAGAAAGCCAAATGTCAGAAGAGATAGCACACTTCAGTTGAGTCAATGAGCGTGTTTTGACAAATCACATTATCTCAGCACTAAGAGTCTTTGTATCTGTGTGACAGATTTGTTATTGTTTTATATGAAAATAGGCAGCGTGAGGAGAAATAAGTGACTTGGACAGGGAGACAGTTCAAAGCTGATTTCTGACAAGGATTTCCTCAGCCAGTGGGCGGACAGAAATTTCTTTGGTTTTTCTTTCACCAGGAATTCATCCTTTCTCATCTTTGTATTTTCAGTATTTTATTTTTTTAAAGATTTTATTTACTTATTTGACAGAGAAAGACACAGTGAGAGAGGGAACACAAGCAGGGGGAATGGGAGAGGGAGAAGCAGACTCCCTGCCGAGCAGGGAGCCCGATGCGGGACTCGATCCAGGGACTCCAGGATCATGACCTGAGCCGAAGGCAGTCACTTAACCAACTGAGCCACCCAGGCGCCCCTAATTTCAGTATTTTAGACTAAGAATTTGACTCTTAGAACACCCTTTGCATCGAGGTTCGCTCCCCAGGAAGGGAGCATTTGCCTATGCTCCTGTTCCTTCATTCATTTATTCTTTAATTTTCTGAATCCGTGGAAGCATTTCTTTGAGAAAAGCAAGGAGGGAGGAAGGTGAGTTTTTAATTTCTAAGGCTGATTGAGTCAGCTATCTCGCTGGTGCTTCTCGGCTGGAGCCCTTTGCCCTTGGTGTGGCACCCAGTGGCGCTGCGAAAAGTCTGGGCACCTTGACAATTCCTGCTGTTCACCTGGGACAGAGAGGGAGGGGAGCTAAGGTGTCTGTGTATCCAGTCCCTGTCCCTCTCACTGGGATAAAAACATGGCGATTCTTGTCAACAATAACCACAAAAATTACAGAATGTCTAGGAATAAACTGAACACAAAACATCCAAGATCTGTATTTAGAAAACTATAAGCCCTGACTGAAGGATGTAAAAGAAGTTGTAAAAAAGGGATAGACTCTGTCCCGGAAGAATGAGAGTGTCAGAGAAGACCATGAACCATCACTTCACGTGGACCTTGAGGACCCTCTCTCCTTTACTGTGCATTCCCTCAGCTGCTTTCATATATGGACTTGGAGACCTCTGGTTATTTTATAAGTATGTGTCTTTTCTTACCCCCCCTTTTTTTTAAGAGCACAAGCAGGGGTGGGAGAGGGGGATGGGCAGAGGGAGAGAGAGAATCTTTTTTTTTTTAAGATTTTATTTATTTATTTGAGAGAGAGTGTGTGCAAGCAGGGTGGAGGGGCAGAGAGAGAGAGAGAGGGAGAAGCAGGCCCCCCGCTGAGCAGGGAGCCCTATGCGGGGCTCGATCCCAGAACCCTGATATCATGACCTGAGCCAAAATCAAGAGTCAGACGCTTAACTGACTGAGCCACCCAGGCGTCCCTCTTTTCTTCCCAATTAAATGATACGATTAATAAAAGCCAAGACTATCCCTTTTCTTCTCTTTATATCTTCCATTTCCCTTAATACAGAAATGCCTCTACTTACAACTTTTCCATTTAAGGAAGTTCACAGTACAAACAAAGCAGGGTGGAAAAGGGCATCAACTCTGCCCACCACCAGCAGATGGTTTTAGCAGTCACAAGCCATCATTCTGCCACACATTGTTCCTTAGTCAGAGGGATGTCAGCTGGATTGGTGCTCAGTTCTGAGCTCTTTTATGAACATCAGTAACATCATCAGTCTGAAAGTGTAAAAGTAGTGAGTACATTTAAAATGTTGCAAAAAAGAGAGACACGATTATGATGGAAACAAAAGTAGAAATAATTTTTCAAAACTGAAAGTGGTGAGCAAATGCCTATTATTGCAGGGTGCGCCTGGCAGAGCTGGAAGAAGCCTTAAGGCCAAAGACAAAGTCATGAACAAAAGGAAGGAACAGGGATTGGTGAAATGAAAAAGGCAACTTTCGGGGTTGTGGCTGCATCTTAGCAGCAATGAACGCTATCCCTTGGCCTAAACTTTGTTCATCCTGGGTAAGTCCAGGAGTTTATGAGTGAACTTAAGCCTAAGCATGGTGAAGAGTGTTCATGAGTCTGCTGTAAGGTAAGGGTGGTTCCCCAGGGTCAAAGTTGCTGGGTTCAGGGCCCATCCAAATCAGCAAAACCTCATCTGTTGGCCAAGGAGAGTGCTATAGCCATAGGAGGTCCACATTTGGGGGAAAATGGTGAAGACAATGTAAGGAAGAGAGGAGTACTCCCGGTTTAAAGCTTTGAAGGGCCCACTTATGTTTTGATTTATGTGGATGCATCTGGAAATTGGTAACTTAAACCTCTCTTAGTCACTTTGAACTTAGGAAAAAAATGGACACAAGAATGGGGTTTTAGAACTCAGGTCTTCATAAATGGAATAGCTTCCATATAGAGCTTTACGTGTGGTTAATTACACAAATATTTATTGCACATCTCCTCTGTGATGGGCCCTTTCACACACATTAATTTAGTCACTCAATAATTCTGTAAAATAGGTATCACCATTATCACCATTTTATGGCTGTGGAAATGAAATCCGGAGAATGCCAAAGTGGTCTCTTTTGATTCCAAGGTGCTGTTTTACCTCTCCATACATAGCTGCCTCCTTGTGTCAGCCAAATGAATGAATGAATAAATAACCCAATGCTAATATACATTATAATTCTACCTATGCTTCACACAGTTAAAAAAAACGGCTTGATTTTTGAATGTACAACTATTACTTTATATAATGTCACCAATATATAGAGTATGTAAATAATGCCACCAGTGTTACTTGATATAATATCACCAACTCCCATTGCTGTGTGTCTCCCTTCTGGCCTTCAAAATATCTCCAGGGGCATAGAAGGGGCATGCAGCATGGAGTGCCACTTTGAAGAGTGGTTTCAGTGAGTAATAACAAAGTCAAACAGGACCCCCCAGAAAGGGTTACTTTTCAGTATGTATCTTTGATGCAATTTACAAAACATCTTGCAGCCTCCTGGTTGAGGGCCCTTCCTTGTCTTTGGAAATCCTTTATACTGATAGGGAGTAGAGAAAACGGCTGAGAATCCTAACCAGGGTTGTTTAGCAAGGGTGTAATTTCTCCAGTGCTCCTGTGTAAATTGTGGTTATAACAAAACCTCATCTCTCTCAACCTAATCATTCCATGACACATTCAGGAGGATACAACATGGTGAAATGAACACGGAGAAATTAGAATAAAATGTGTCAAAGGAAAATCTCCCTAATAGCTTTGACATGACAACCTATACATGAATAATCTAAATATTCATTCTGGGTAATAGAACAGCCATCAACAAATTCGTTACTTAAGACAACCAAAACATCACTGAGATACCACCTCACACCAGTCAGAATGGCTAAAATTAACAAGTCAGGAAAGGACAGATGTTGGTGAGGATGCGGAGAAAGGGGAACCCTCCTACACTGTTGGTGGGAATGCAAGCTGGTGCAGCCACTCTAGAAAACAATATGGAGCTTCCTCAGAAAGTGGAAAATAGAGCTACCATACGACCCAGCAATTGCACTATTGGGTATTTACCCCAAAGATACAAATGTAGTGATCCAAAGGGGTAAGCGCACCCCAATGTTTATAGCCCCAATGTCCACAATAGCTAAACTATGGAAAGAGCCAAGATGTCCATCAATAGATGAATGGATAAAGAAGAGGTTATATATATATATATATATATATATATATATATATATATATATACACACACCATGGAATATTATGCAGCCATCAAAAAAAAAAAAACCACAACGAAATCTTGCCATTTGCAACGACATGGATGGAACTAGAGGGTATTATGCTAAGCGAAAAAAGTCAATCAGAGAAAGACATGTATCAATATGATCTCACTGATATGAGGAATTCTTAATCTCAGGAAACAAACTGAGGGTTGCTGGTGTGGTGGGGGGTAGGAGGGATGGGGTAGCTGGGTGATGGACATTGGCGAGGCTATGTGCTACAGTGAGCGCTGTGAATTGTGTAAGACTGATGAATCACAGACCTGTACCTCTGAAACAAATAATACATTATATGTTTAAAAAAAAAGAAAGAAAATAGTAGGAAGGGAAAAATGAAGAGGGGGAAATCGAAGGGGGAGATGAACCATGAGAGACTATGGACTCTGAGAAACAAACTGAGGGTTCTAGAGAGGAGGGGGGTGGGGGATGGTTTAGCCTGGTGATGGGTATTAAAGAGGGCATGTATTGAATGGAGCACTGGGTGTTATATGCAAACAATGAATCAAGGAACACTACATCAAAAAATAAATAAATAAAGGTTTCAAGAGAATAAATGGGAAAAAAAAGACAATATTTTCACTTCAATTGTCAATTGACAAGGGGTCCCCACAATATATTGCTATTTGCAGTTTGTATAAGAAAATGTACTTGAATTTCACAAATATGCATGAATCATACTCTTTCAATTTTAGAAAGGGACTCAGCCTATTCAAAAATGTTCACAAAATAGCTATCACAAGGACATTAACCTCATAAATCATTTCACGGCAAGAACTACAAGCTGGACAATAATTAATGGATTTGTTTCCAGTTAACCAATTTATTTCTTACTTTAAATATATGCATTTGTGCCTTCAGATGCCTCTTGTTTAAACAACTTCTCCTATATTATTCTCTTTCTAGCTTAGCAGTAGCTGGATTCTTTAGAGAGTCTTCCATGAAGCAAACCAGCACTAAAATGACTATTATTACTTATTGAGTAGTATATAGCAGCTCAGAGCACTGGGAGGAATATGAACAAGAAATATGTAAATGCTCCACGTGTTGGGCACCTGGGTGGCTCAGTTGGTTAAGCGACTGCCTTCGGTTCAGGTCATGATCCTGGAGTCCCAGGATCGAGTCCCGCATCGGGCTCCCTGCTCGGCAGGGAGTCTACTTCTCCCTCTCCCACTCCCCATTTGTGTTCCCTCTCTCGCTGTGTCTTTCTCTGTCAAATAAATAAATAAAATCTTTAAAAAAAAAATGCTCCACGTGTTAATTTATCTGTATAGACACCAGATTCATTTGTGGCTCTTCTACCTTCCTGTTCCATGAGAAGAGGAGAATTCTGGGTAGGAAAGTGGGCTTTGGCATCTCACTTTGTTAGATCTTTTTCTTCAACAAAAATGGAGGAAGGAGATGAAGAGATGGTATCTTTGTCCTCAGCCAGTGGGGGATTTGGACTTGTGTGGACAATAACTGTATGTCCCTTTTAAAAAGCAAATGAAAAAAAAAAAAACCCACATATGAACACATATTTAGCCTCACTTGTAATCAAACATCTACAAATTCATTATGCTATGAATATCACAAGTTGAGAAATTTATATATTATTTGACTCAGCTATTCTGATTTTAGCCAAAGGAAAATATCATAGCTATGATCAAAAATTTATGTATAAAGTTATTCATCTTGGCATTGTTTTAATGATAAAAAAGGTGAAAATCCTTCAGTATTCATCAGAAATAATAATCCATCCTCACAATGAAATATTAAGCAGGGACTAAAACTGGAAAGATTCCACAGGATTCCATTGGGCAAAAACTGCAGGTCCTATAAAATAGAAGGCAGAGTTCTGCTTCCACCTAGGATGTAGAAAGTCACAAAAGAACATTGTTTCCATCAGAACAAAGAGAAAAGGTGGGCAATATACAAAATAATAACTTCTCTTGAGCCCACCAGAGAGATGAGGTCACAAGGCAACTAAGTGAATTGAATTCCAAAGAGTGGTAGGCCCATCCATAAACTGCTTCACTTGGCAGAGCATCAGGGAAAGATGTGGCCACTACATTAGTAGATGAAAAGAAATCAGCTAAACATTTAATGAATGAATCCTTAAAGGCCAAGTGTGGGCTAGTGCGTCAATTTAGAAGAGCTTAGAGCCTTAGACACAAGGGAGTTTGCATTCACCCTCCAGCTCTGTTCTATAGACCTGCACTGGGTGTTCCCAAGAAAGTCAGAGGCAAAGGAGGAAATTTGAGAGAGCCCCCCTCCACCATATAGACATGCAGGAGGTAACCAGCTGCTACCGAAAGACAAGCACAAAGCCTTGGCTTCTTCCCCAGAGACTTCTCTTATAAAGCCAAAGTCTTAAGCCGCTGGGGGAGGGCAGAAAATCTTCCGCCTCTAGGACCAGGCAAAAGTCCAATGCTTCTTTGAGAATAAGAAAAACAAAACCTGCTTGTCTCTGAGGCGGGAGTAGGAAACTCTCACCCCACTCCCAGACATAGGCAGAGCCACTGCCGCTGAGGGAGGGGTAGAAGCAAAAACCTTCTGTCCCCTGATTTGTGCCCAGGATCCTGCACTACTCCAAAGCAGAGACCTCCTACTGTTGGGGGAGAGGCAAGAATGCTCAAGAAGCCTTAATCCCAAGGTTCAGGCACTCAGGGCTTGCCTCAGACTGATACAGGACCAGGACAACAAAGAAATCCCAAACCTCTACAACAAGACATGCATAGAGAAGCAACAATAGAAGTCCCCTCTACTTGGGATAGAGGCCATAGAGAGAGCATATAGAGAGATGTCCTCTGTGGTGCAGGTATGCAGGGACAGCTGAAAGCTGAGGGTAAGGCATTAATACTTAGAAATCCTCTCCAGTACTCAAGGGTCTACTCTTAGCATATGATAGCAGCAGCTATCTACTGAAGTCCATGGTACACTAAACCCAAATCTAACTTGACTCCTGATTGACTGACTCAACCTTCACCCTCTGTCACCCTCCCCTGCCTCACTAATGGCCTGAAAGAAGAATAGGTGTGGCCATTGTCAAGCATAACTTATATTTACCTTAGTATTTCTGTTCTTCTAGACATGTCCTGCATATAATTAAAAATTACAAAGCACATAAAAATGTAAAAAAAAAAAAAACATTGTCAAGAGATAAAGCAATTAATAGAACCAGACCCAAAGATGATTCAGCTATTGCAACTATGGGGAGTTTACTATAATTAACATGTTAAAGAGATCTAATGAAAAAGGTGGGCAATATGCATGAACAGATGGGAGATATCATCAGATAGCTAGAAGGTATAAAAGTGTCAAATGCAAATGCTCGACTTAAAAAATAGTATCGGAGATATGGAATTCCTTTGATGAATTCATTGGCAGACAAAACATAAGGAAAGAATTAGTGAACTTGAATATATGTTAATGAAATTATTCAAACGGAAATATAAGTTAAAAAGGAATGAATTAAATAGAACAGCACCTCCAAGAGCTGTGGAAAAATATCGAACGGTATAACATAGGTGTAATTAGAGTTCCTGAAAAAGAAAAGAGAGAGAAAAGAAGGCCAAAAATAATGACCAAAAATTTCCCAAAATTAATGAAAGACAACAGTCTTGGTTCCAAGAAGCCCAAAGAATCTTGAGCAGGATAACTGCTTCCTCACAAAACAAACAAACAAAAACAAAACAAAACAAAAATCCCTATACACATCCAGAGTCAAACTGCTGAAAAGCAAAGATAAAGAAGAAATCTTGAAGACAGTGAGAAAAAAGAAACATTACATGCAGAGGAATAATAATAAGAATCACAGCAGACTTCTCAGAGACTATGCAAAGCATAAGACAAGGGATTGACATCTTTTAAATCTGTAAGAAAAAGACTTGCCAATCCAGAATTTTATGTCCAGTAAAAATACCTTTCAAAAATGAAGATAAAACAAAGACCTTCAGACAAACAAAAGTTGAGAATTTATTGCCAAAAAGCCTGTGCTACAAGAACTGTTAAAGGCAGTTCTTCAGGCAGAAGGATGGTATCAAATGGAAATTGGGATACATACACACATAGAAAACAAAGAGGCCAGAAGTGAAATAAAGAAGGCAAATTATAGGGCAACCTGGATGGCTTGGTCGGTTAAGCATCTGCCTTTGGCTCTGGACGTGATCCCGGAGTTCTGGGATCAGAGTCCCGCATCCTGCTCCTTGCTCAGTGGGGAGCCTGCTTCTTTATCCTTCTGCCTGCCACTCCCCCTGCTTGTGCTCTCACACGTGCTCTCTCCTTCTGTGTTAAATAAATAAATAAAATCTTAAAAAAAAATTCTCTTTTAAAAAAAGCAAATATTAAATAGATTCTTCTTATTTTAATTACGTTTTGTTTAATTACTTTAATTACTTTTTTTTTTTTTAAAGATTTTGTTTATTTATTTGAGAGACAGTGTGAATGGGGGTGAGGGGGAAGAGCAGAGGGAGAGGGACAAGCAGACTCCATGCTGAGTGTGGAGCCTGATGCAGGGATCAATCCCATGACTCTGAGATCATGACTTGAGCCAAAATCAAGAGTTGGACTCTTAACTGATTGAGTCACCCAGCCACCCCTGTTATTTTAATTACTCTTAAATAGTATGCAGGGTATGAGTAAAGTTTTGTAAAAAGAAAGCAGAGCATGATTCATTAAAAAAACTTTAGGAGAATATACAACCAAATTTTAACTGATTTTTTTTCTAAGTGGATTATAGATTATTTCATTCTTTATAAAGTTTATTTGCATTTGCTAAATTTCCTGCAGTGAACTTTTATTACATTTTGCACTAAAAGTAGAATTTTATTCTTATATTCTGTCTTAAATATTTTTTAAAGATGATGTATGGATCTCAAGAGCTGTGAGGTTAGAAAAATTTTATAAGGTAATTGTTGGAGGAAATAATAATTAGAAAAAAAAATTTCTGTTATGAAAAGTTTTCTCCACCTTTTTGCCCTTCTGGTAAAAAGAGAGACAATGAAAAGGAAAAAGGGCTTTCTTCTCTGATGGCATAAGCCATTGGTAATAAATCTAACTTTTAAGAAAATAAATAAGTATTTTTTTTTTAAAGATTTTATTTATTTATTCATGAGAGATAGAGAGAGAGAGGCAGAGGCAGAGGGAGAAGCAGGCTCCCAAGGAGCAGGGAGCCCGATGCAGGACTCGATCCCAGGACCCCGGGATCATGACCTGAGCTGAAGGCAGACGCTTAACCGACTGAGCCACCCAGGCATCCCAATAAATAAGTATTAAATATAAGCCTCTTATAAGAGTTACTGATGCTCTCTCTACTGGATGAAGCCTTGGAGCTGGAGCCACATACATGACTTGAAGGACTGTTTATGCCAAGAAAATATCAGAAGATGATTCTCTATGTGGTCAAGAAATAAAGCCAAGAATTGATGGTATCTAAGTATTACTGAGAACTTGTACCAAAATGTCTTTCATAAAATTTAATCTTGCTTTGACTTCTATATAATTACTTAATTTTTACATTAAAACTTAGCTGAGATTCTTCTCAGCTGCGGTAGTAAAGTAGTATTTTACTAGAGAAAGAATAATTTAGTGCAAACATCTGCTATTCTTTTTTGATGGTTAATTGAGGCCATAGGGAGCCAGAATATTTAGAATTCAAGTCCAGAATCAAGATACCATCATCTACATGATAGAGTTATTGTAAGGATCAGAGATAATGTGTGAAAAGACATGAAGTAAGTACAAAATAGGCAGCTAATAAATGGCAGCTATTATTGGCTACTGAAGTGTATTGAAGATAAATGAAGAAGCCTTCACTGCCATCAACAACGAAGCTAAGATAACACTTTACAAGCAGCAGTTCCAGAATCCACTGACACCTGTTAATTAATATGTCTGACATGCTAGTCAGTGAAGTATTGAGATTCCAGACATTTGAGAAACTGTCTCCTCATCTTGCCAGGGGAATTTCACATAGACATGAAATGGTCAGTGTGGGGAAAGAAAAAGGACCGTTAATGCAGTTGATGTATTTTTATGCACCCGGAACGGGGTTGGGGGGGTGATGGGAGGGAGGAAGAGAGGGAGAGGGGCAAATTGGTAAATGCTCACAAAGTTCTCATAGGAAAAGTACCTCTTACAGAGGCAAACAAATAACATTTTGACTTGGAAATTTTTAAAAAGTCAAAATGAGCTGTTGAATTATATGCCACACTGGTTTCTCCCTCGCCCAAATTTTTAACCACTAAAATAGGGAAATGTTGGTGTTGATGCTGCAACCTCAATATTGAATCATCTCTTTCTTGTATCGCAGAGTACAGTTCAGCTCTCTGGCTATAGCAATCAGTTGCTTTAGGAAGGCCAAAGGTTTAAGAAGAGTAAGGGGTGTTCTACCTCTTCCACTGACGTTTAATAAAAGAAATCTAATTAAACATAGTTCACGCTTCTTCAGCTGATTTCATCATATCCTTGGAACTTAGAGGTTCAGAATTTTAACTTTCGATAACTAGAGCTGGATGCAGGGACAACTATTCAAAGAAAAAATGATTTCATCCTCAAAACATTTACAGCACCAGGATAAGATGCAAAGATTTGAGGTGAGGGCAGAATGGGAGAGAAGATTCCAGGACTCAGGCTGTTAACCAAAGATAGACTGCTCCTCAGAAATGGAAGACGAGATTCAAGGAGAGGGAATATTTACATACACAGGGAACATATGGAAAGACTAAATCAGAGCAAGATGGTGACATGAGGAGAGAATAGAAGAGGACAAAAAAATCCTCATCTCCCCCCCGAAAAGAAGAAGAAGTCTGCCTGAGCAATCAGCTAAATGGCTTTTATTCTCTAATGAAACTGTGCAAAAGGAAGAACATCCTAGCTTGGAGAGCATAGTGTGACTAATGAGGGAAAATGTCCCCATGCAGAGAAGGGCACAAAGGAAGGAACAAAGCCCTTTGGCAGGTGAAGATACAAAGACTGTGGGAACAGAAAGAGGCAAATAGACAAGAAGGAGTGAACCCAAACAGATTCATGGGACAGAGACTAACAGGAGAGATGGAAAGGGGAGCAGAAAATGTCTGTCTGTGGAGAGAGAGGCCCAGTCAGGCAGAGGGCAGATGCATGGTGGGGCTTCCTCTCTCATATTCCCAAACCCAAAGAGGGGGATCTCTAGAAAGAGAGAGCAAGTGTCCTCCAGAATCTGATTCTCCTGTTGACTGTCCCTTCCCCAGCACCTAGAACAATTCCTGGTATATAGTGGGTGCTCAAAATATAGTTGTTGGATGAAAAGTGATATATGCAGAAAAGGGAAGGAAGCTGAATCCCCTGAGAAATGCCATATGCCTCATGGCTTGCATTATTAAGGTATGAGGTGGCAGAGAATACACCAAAGAGCTGGGGTCTGCATATAGCATAAACAAGTGATGCTTACCCTGGGGCCAGTTTGGTTTTGCTGTTGCAGGACCATCAAAGACCCGAGTGAAACAGGCAGTGGTCAAAGCAAGGGTAATTGATGAGCAAGGAAGTAGCAGAGGGTGGCACTGCCACCCTTGTCTGTCCCCAGATCTCACTCACAAGTCTAGATGTTTGAATATCTCATCATCCAGGGTCTCTCATTTGGGGATTATTTCCGTAGAGTTTTCCACAAAATACAACTAACCAACCAAGGCCTTGAATGTACTCAGCCACTCAAAATCACTATTACCTAGACAAGAATTGTTCTATTAACTTAGCAACCAATAGGGTAGGTCTCCAAGGAAAATGGATTCAGAATAGAGACTCCCTGGGAGCCCCACATGGAACTCTGATCAAAGAGCAATGGATTTGGTCAGCAGAGTTGGAGTCACGTTGGTTGTAAATTCCCAGATGACTCATCCCACTCCCTAGGGGATTCCCCGCATGGAAGATGAGGGGGTGAGATGCAGAAGTGAAGATGAGTCAATTGTAGACCTGTCTGACTGCTCTGGCCTGGCTATTTGATGTCATCAACACAGAAATACATGTAGGTTTAGACATAGGATTGATATAAAGTCACAAAAAGGAGGGTATCACCGAGAGAAGTGATATTCATCACTGAAGAAAAAAAAAAAAAACTAATGATAACAGACCAGGGGAGAAATTGAACTGAAATAGGCCTCAAATAGATTCTAGCCATTCAAGTGTCAATCTTATTGGAATGGCAAAATTTATACATTTTCATATCTTCCCAGGGCACCAAAACAGAAGTGCTTCACTCTTCTGGATCATTTCATCCATTTTCTCTTAGCTTATCCCATCACCATGGCAATGAGGCAAGGACATTGTTTTCATGTGTCTGGACTAGACTAGTACCTTTGTCAATTACTTTGAAAATGCAGATGACAGTGTCTGCGTGCTACTTCTAAGGAAATTTCTTATCTAATAGGGGAATCAATGGGATAAGCAAAGCATTAGGAGGAACAGCCTCTGGATTTTATCCTCATTCTGCCATCTCGGAAAAATGATGTGAGATTCCAATTTCTGCTCACAAAATGGTGGCAGAAAGGCCACTCACTTGCTTTATAATGAGAAAACATCAGACTGAGTAACTTGTGATGGCCAGTCATTTTGCTTAAGTAATTAATTAAATAACTATGGGAGACCCTGCTAATTGCTTACCCCATATCAGTTCACACTTTCTTCCATAGGAAAAAAACCAAGATTTTATGCAAGGGTGCAATGCATCACCCAAGAGACTACATTTCCCAGTTTCCCTTGAATGCAGACATGGTTAATGTGAGGTGTGTGGATAGGCTGTATGTGTCTCCAGGGAAAGCTCTTTATAGGTAACTGACTCAAGTGAGCAGTGTTACCCCCCATCCTCACCCCCACCTTCCTTTTGGTTGGAGCTTTAGTGGTTACCTTGGACCTTAAAATGAAAAATGAAAGTCATATGCTAAGGTTGATGGAGCAGAAGATAAAAGAATCTGGTTCTCGACTGACCCTGTGATGCTGTCATAACCTGGGCCTTCACAGCTCTTTTATATGTAAGGGAAATAAACTTCTATTCTGCTTGGGCCAAACACAACTCCTAACTGACAGACCCACTGCCAACCTTATGAGTGGCCCCCTTCTAGGCTCACCCCAACATTCTCAGGGCTCAGACTAAGAGCAGAGGTGGAGGCTCTAGCCTGTGGTCTGCCCATTTCTCTTTCTACCCCTTGCTCTGCCCTCTCTCTGTGGACAGCCAAGCTCATGCTTCTAAGCTCATCCTCAGGCTAACAGTGCATGTTGGCCACTCTTCAGGACTAGGGTACACACACCTCCCACCAGGAGGACAGAGCCCTGGAGAGGCTGGTGTAGGCTCTGGAAGTAGGCTCAGAGCCATTTGGGCAGGGAATTCCAGGTTCCTCTAACCCTGAGGCATGGTCTACAAGTGAGAGAAGATTCCAGGTGGTATGTGCCTTTGCCCTGTGATCTCCTTACTGCATGGGGAAAAGCACAGCCCTTGTAGGATGGGACCTAGGGCAGGGTTCAGTCACCAAAGTCTAACTGTGATACCATTAGCTTCTCTCCATCTCACCTCCTGCCTTTTTGTCATTCACAACTTGACAGTAGAGCAAAACTTGAAGTGGTCCAGTTAACTATTTGTTATAACAGTCTTGGTAAAATTATCTTTAAGAGGAAAAGTCTAGAACTATAGCTTGAATTATGTTGTTTTCCTGTTATCTTTAATGCCACTATCTTCTCTCTTTTATTATACTGTATAATGGAAATTTGATCAAGCCTGGATCTCTGGCAAGCCTTTTTTTTTTTTTTAAGTAGACTCCACACCCAGCATGGAGCCCAACATGGGACTTGAACTCATGGCCCTGAGATCAAGACCTGAGCTGAGATCAAGAGTCAGACACTTAACCGACTGAGCCACCCAGGCACCCCTGGCAAGTTTTTCTTTGGTAAGTTGTCATGAGGATGGCTAAGAACAAGTTTATCAACCAACTGCAATATTCATGCTGGATCAGCACTAACATTAGTGAGTCAGCTGCAAACCCAGGGCACCGAAACTAGAACACATAGGAGAACCACATAGGAGCAGGTGGAGATTCTGACTAGGGGAAGAACTCTATAAGGTGTGCCACTGAAGTGACCCAGGACTGGGCCTCTGTTACTCAGGGAGTCCCCCACTCAGCTGAGGGTAGCAAGGACTGAGACCTCATGTGGCAGTGCTGCCAATGACAGGGTCCACCCCCACCCCAACTCATACCCCAAGTGCGAGGACTCAATCTTTAAGGAATCTGTGGCCTCCACATGGCCTGACTGGCAGGACCAATAAAGTTGGTTTCATGGACATGAAGATACCCAAACTGTTGCACTATGTCTGTGTATTCTGGAAGCTCTCTCCTTTAGTGATCCCTGCAGTGATTTTAAGCCTTATTTTGGATTATGGTTGTCTATGTTCTCCAGGCTGGATAATTACCAAAGAACATGAGTACTCACCCACACTTCAGAGAACTGCTGTAACCCCTTTCAAACAGCAAGGTATAATCAAAAGAACATTAGGCAAAGAATTTGAGATGTAGGTGGTCACCACAGAGTAAATGTTTGTGTCCCCCCCCAAAATTCATATGTTGAAACCTAATCCCCAACGCAATGGTATTAGGAGGTGGGGCCTTTGGGAGGTGATTAGGCCATGAGGGTGGAGGCCTCACAAATGGGATTAGTGCCCTTACAAAGGAGACCCCAGAGAGCTCCTTCCCCTCTGCTGTGTTGGAACAGCAAGAAGATGGCTGTTTATGAACCAGGAAGAGAGCTCTCACCAGGCACCAAATCTGTGACACCTTGATCTTGGACTTCCCAGCCTCCAAAACTCTGAGAAATAAATGTTTGTTGTCTATGCTACCTAGTCTACACTATTTTTGTTATAGCAGCCCCAAAAGACCCAAGACAGTGCTTCTATCTCCAACTTTCTATCTACATTTTGTTTATTCATTTCCCCATAGGAGAAATGGAAGGCATGAGCTAAATGATTTATAAGGTCCCTCCCTACTCTAAAGTTCAATGGCTCTATGTAGTTCTATGTATTGACAGATATTTTAAATATCCTTTTCCCCATCTTCATCTTCTTATCATCTTTCAGGTCTTGGGTTGGAAGCTAGTTCCTTCCATAGGCCTTCCCTCACCCTCACCAGCCTGCACTGTGTCCCCATGGTGCCCTATAGTACCCTATTATAGCACTACTCTCACTAGGGTATAATTGTTTGTAAATTTATCTGTGGGTTCCCTGCTGGTCTGCAAATTGAGGGGGTACAGACATCATTCTTTAAGGTTGTATCTTCAGCACCAATTCTTAGCAGGAGCTCAATGACATATATGAAATGATGATGTGAATGTATGGTTTATGATAGCTACAACCCCTTTAGGTCACTGGGCTGGTGATGAAAGATGTTCTCAGATAACTATTCAGGGAACATGCTGAAATAGTCTTGGTTCTTCTGCCTGTATTTAGAAATAGTCTTTGGACATGTGTACCATGAGTATACACCTAATGAATCAGATGACCACATTTTTTTTTAAGGAAAAAGATGGAAAAAAAAAGTTTTCCACTTTTATGATGAGAGAAACCCAGACGATTATACTCAGCTCAGTTCTCATTAATAAAACAGAAGATCTTTTGCCTTCTCATCTGAGCTCTTCAGATTAATCTAAGGCCTGATTGTCCCAAAGCATTACTAATTATATAGCAACATCATTTATATCACAGAATTGGAAATGACATACATATTCAGTTGCAGAGTGATGGTTAAATAAACTGTGACACTAACTAGTGAACTCACACAGCCCTTCAACAATGGTGCCTCCAAGATAATCTGAAGTTAAAAGACAAGACATAAAATTACATTTGCAGTATGACTGTCATCATGCAAAATATATCAAATATAGGGATAAAACATGGAAAGATATGTTACAGATTATTAATAGTGACTGTGTTTATGTGTTAGGACTGAATTATGTTCTTCCTACTTTTCTGAATTTTGCAGATTTTCTTCAATGACGTAATATTTTATGCTCATGGTGAAAAATCAAAATGAACAAATCATTTCATTGTTAATTGAAAACATCCTGTTATTTCTGCTATAAAATTACTGGTGTGTCCACCTGAAATAGCTGTGTTGAGACACTCAAAGACCCTTGGGAGAAACCAACAGAAGCAGGGGATGGAAACACACTGAATCCTCTGACCTGTGTAATAATAATCACTGATCTAAGCTCTTAACTGTGTGCCAGGCGTTTCCCATACATTTTGCTTCATTATGTCCTCATAAGAACTGTAGGAGACAGTGGTCAAGAGCAGTCAGATCTTTTGCAAGCACATGGAGGAGCCACAGAGTTTGATCCTAGGCAGTCTGTCTCCACATCTGCCATTTTGTCACCATGCATTGCTGCCCACTCCAGTGTAAGGAGAGAGACCGAGGGGAACACGAGCACAATTAGAAGCCATACTTCCTTTCATGCAAGAATCATTTGTGTCAGACAAAGGTGCAGCCTCCATTTCTATTTTCAGGAGTTTCTATTTGGATAAGTCCTCAAATGACTCCTGCTTGTCAGTGGAGATGGTCTCCGGTAACCACTTTTTCACCATATTATCTCAAGGCTCTAACCAGAATGCAATCCATAAATTGTCTCTCTTTGCACATAAATCCATTACTTTGGGGGCAAAAAGTCCATTTATAAATGCTCTCATAGTGGCCCACTTTGCAGAGCCAGACCAACATGGATACAGTCTATGCCAGCTTCCTGGTTAAAAGGCTAAAAATAGCCAGTCTCTATTTGCCAGCACAATTACAGGCAATTTTCTCCATGTGCCTATTGAAAGTAGATCTACCCTGCAAATGCTGACCGACTGAATATGCTCAGCTGACACGATTAGTGCATACCAGCACTGTGAGGCTCTCTGTTACATGGTCGCATTTTCTCTGCACAGAAACCTACTGGTGTAACATTTCAGGAGTCAGGGGAGGGGAGCCGTCACTACAAGAGAATTCCAGGAGAAGAAAGCAGGATATCTGGAGAGTCCAATGCTGTTGGAGTCAAGTTTTGCTAAAATAAAGCAAGTCCTCCCGGCCCTCCCTGCCACCCCAGGGAAACCTGGATGGGGGAATGGGGGACTACAGAAACAGATTCCATAAAATCAGTCGTGCGGATTGGTCTGAGGGAAATGACATTGGGCTTAAAGGAAATCCATTTTGATTTAAAATTAAAATTAAAAACAAATGTGTAAACAGGGAAGACTTAATGAGCAAAAGGAAATGAATAAACAGAGGTAAATCCTAACAAGAAGGGTAAGTGCTATGAGGAGAACTACTTGGGGGTATTATTGCACCCCATTGTGCTCTGTCTCTTGGTCCTGTCCCCCGAGGGACAACTCTATGGTGTCTATTCACTTACTTTCTCTGGAATCGGACCACAGGATCAGCCAGCAGGTCAGTGAAGTCAAGCTTGCTCCCCTTCTCGATGACATCACGATGTTTGCGAACAAACAGCCAGCCGATGTGGGAGAAGAAGAAGCCCCGGCGGGCATTGTGAGGATCAGCATCAGTCTCTGAGTACTTGTGGTGGACTCGGTGGTCCCTGGCCCACTCAAAGATGTCATTCTGCAGAGAGAACACAGACCCTGAGTGAAGAGACAAAGCACCCTGGCACCTTCTTGAAAGCTTCTCAGCCTCTCCCTGGACACATCCCCCACCATCCTCACCACTGACTTCCACTTTGCTCCCACAATCAACCCACAATGTCTTCACCTCAAGTTCAATCCCTGGGGTTGGTCTGGGATGGTCTCCTTGAAAACAAGAGGAGATCCTTCCTTAGTAGGGATCTGAGCTTGTGTTTGGGGTGTGCTCCCTGCAGGAGGTTCAGGCTTGTTGAGTGAACGAGAGGGAGAACCTGGAAGTTCTGGTGAAGGCTACGGAAGTCTCCTGGGAGCTCATTCATGTCAAGAAAAGAGGGATCCGGGGCGCCTGGGTGGCTCAGTTGTTGGGCATCTGCCTTCGGCTCGGGTCATGATCCCAGGGTCCTGGGATCGAGCCCCGCATCGGGCTCCCTGCTCAGTGGGAAGCCTGCTTCTCCCTCTCCCACTCCCCCTGCTTGTGTTCCCTCTCTCGCTGTGTCTCTCTGTCAAATAAATAAATAAAATCTTTTAAAAAAGAAAAGAGGGATCCAGTCTCAAGATGAAGTCTTGGTTGTCAGAGGAGAGGGGCAACCTTGAGTGTGAAAGAAGATTGGTGCTTGGCCTGAATCTCTCTGGCCTCTCTCTCATTCTTCAATGGCCTTCATATCCAACTTACAGAGAACAGGAAGCCAGTTAAGTAAAAACCCAAAGAGTTATTCATCAAATCTCTGCAGAATACCAAGACACAAATAATACTGTTTGAAGACTGCTCTAACAGTGTGTCACAGGGAGGGAGGGGAGGTCACTTTGGCTCCCTGTGGAATCTGAGGTACTTGGCCTGGCCGTAGAAGCAGAAATGCCTCAGGGACAGGCCGTGCTTACTGAAATCCCAAGAGAGACTCTGGTGCCCGAGGAAGGAGAAGCATTGTCTAGCAGATTCTACCAAACCCACAGACAGGGTGGGGCTCAGGTACACAGGGCGGACACATCCTATTGACCCTCTCATGATGGGATACAAAGGGAGGGTATCAAATGACTGGAGGTTCTGGGTGAGCTATCAAGGACAAGAACCAATGGCATTTAGGCTGATAGTATTAATGAAACCTTATCTATAGTCAAGGGCCAGTGAGAGCTCTAGACTTTTAGTTTAGACTCAGTTTTGTTTTTCTTTGATAATGCTTTCAAAACTTTGAGGAGGCAAACTACACTGGGGAGTAGTGCTTTTGATAGGAAAAGTAGTCTGAAAATAGAAATAAATTTATATAGTGCATAAGCCCTTTTTTCAGAAAAAAAAAAAAAAAAGGTCATAATGTTTTATACTATACTTCTCAGGCCTTAGTCATGTTTTCACTAGCAACCTGCCAGTTCACAGATACTGGCTTCAACCTGCTGATGAGAAGAGAGGGAACAGTTTTATTCTCAAAATTCTAACAGTTTCTTAATCCAAAGGGGGTTCATTGAGTTTTTGGTTTCTTGGGCTCATCCAATTGCTGCTGGAAGGGCTACTCAACCCTTTATCCAATGCTGTTTATCCAACAGCACCACTGAAAGCTTCACCTTTGGGGAACAGGACAGACAGAGGGGAGGTAGACAGACCTGAGGAGTTATATGCTCAGCTTTGAATATAAAAAGAGAAAAGAGATTCTTAGTAGCCTGTGCAAGGCAAAAATGATAGCCTGGCTTACTGAGATAAGAGGTCTTTAGGTTTTACCAGAGTATTTAAACATGGTGGTTGAAAGAGTGAAAGTATTTATCATTTATAATCACAGAATCTGGAGTTAGAAAGTGGTCAAGACCACTGCAGCCCAAGGAATAATTTATTCCTTTTGCATTCGTGTATTGCAATGCCCACATGAACACAGGAAGAAAGGGGGATGCTCTGTCCCCGGTTCACAAACGGCAAAATTAAGGCTCAGCAGACTTTTACTCAAGTTCGTTGGGTGAGTCACAACAGTAATGGAAAACAGACAGCCCTCCTTCAGTTCTTAGTTCACTCTCCTTCCAACAAGGTATTTCCCTCCTTCTCCAAATTTAGAGGCGGAGAGTCTTTTACAGAGAACTCTCATTTTCCTTGTTAAAAGGTTATATTGGTTCTTTATCACAATGCAGTTTTATAAAAACTCTAAGTAGAGGGTTCCCGGGGACTGGCAACATTGTTCTCACACAATTCAGCTTAATGCAACCACAACAAAAGAATGATGATGCAGACAGGTTGGAACAGAGATGTTTGTTTGCTTTAATCTCTCTTACCTAGATACCTTCCAAAAAAAGCCACTCGGACTGCGACAGTGGGATGAAGCAAGGGTTTGGGCCACTTTCCAAATGGTCGAGCATGTAATCGAGCCCCCAGTACTTTAAGATATATTTTTAAAAATCTTCTGTTATTGTTCTGTTTTTTGTTTTAAACGCTAAAGCTGAGTCCAGTGAAAAAGTGACTCAAAGAACGAGATATAAGCCGACAACAGGGCAGAAGAGAGCAAGATTCACATGCTCACCCAAGGGCCTTTTCCTTCCGACTTATCTGCATTTTGCATCTATCCTGGAGTGACCGTGAGTGGGAGCCAACCCATGAACAGCCTTTGTCTTTGATGAAAAGCTGTGTGTACTTAGGGTGTGTTTGGTACAGTCAATATGTGTGAAAGGACGAGTGGAGGGCTGATGAGGAGGGCGAGGTGGCTAAGCAAACCTCAGGTGGGGAGTAAGAGGAAACAGCCCCAGCAATATCCTGCTAATCTCTTTTCCCCTCAGTGTTTACAAAGGGAACTTTGTAAACACTGAGTTTACTCCTGTAAACTCAGACAAGAGCTGACTCCTCTTGTCTGGAACTGTGTGCACCACTCCATCATCCTCACTTCAAGGGAAAGAAAATCAAAATTGAGGCACAGAGAGATGGCGAACTTCCATCAGTGAACTGACTCTTAAGTAAGCGTATTCTGTCTGCTCTGTGCCCTGTGTGCACAGTTCGGAAGGGGCGTGATACTAAACTCCGCAGCCATTTCTGAAGCCCAAATACTTCAATGCTCTCACAAATCAGTTGACAAATGATTCCGTTTGTGACTCAGAGTTTACACCTAACAGTTCTGGGAGATCACAATCATAACACGCAACCCCATTACCTTCAAAAATGGACACTCACTTTTATTGAGTTTATTGATCATTCTTGGAAAAGATGTTTTTTAAGGATTTTATTTATTTATTTGAGAGAGAGCAAGCAAGACAGCAGGAGCAGGGGGAGCAGAGGGAGAGGGAGAAGCAGACTGCCTGCCGAGTAGGGAGCCCGACATGGGGCTCGAACCTAGGACCCCAGGATTATGACCTGAACCACAGGCAGACACTTAACCGACTGAGCTACCCAGGCACCCCTCTGGCAAAGAACTGGAGTGGTGAAAAGTACTATGTTAGTTAGTTCTAAGAGCCCAGTTAGTTCTAACTGAGACACAGGGGGCTTGGGGGTGCGGCACCAGAGAGGAACAGGCAGAGGAAGAGACCAAATCAGGTGTATGTAGCTCACGTGGTAGGTTTTATTATCTGAGGAGCCAGACCATGTCCTACTCTGTGCTGCCCAAGAGAAATATAATGCAAGCACACTTTCCTGGTAGCCACATTAAAAGAAGTGAGAAGAAAAAAATAAAATTAATTTTAATAATATATTTTACTTAATATATCCAAAAAATCATTTCAATATATTATTAGCATACATTATTAATGAGATATTTTATGTTATTTTTGGTACCAATTCTTTGAAATTGTGTGTGTCTTTGACACTTCTAGCAGACCTCAATTCAGACTAGCCACATTTCAAGTGCTCAGTAGCCACGTGTGATTAGTGGCTACCATATTGAGCAGTGCAGGTCTAGCGCATGGCTTGTCCACTTTTTTATATTGTGTTATGAAAAGTTTTAAAAACTTCAGTGTTAAAAAATAATAAAAAATTTTAAAAATTCAGTGTTGCTTACTAGTGAAGGTGTGAAATTGTCACAAACCATGTGAATGGCAATGGGCTGCACATATCAAAAGCATTAAAATTGTGCCTATCTTTCAGTGTAGTGATCCGTTTTCTAGAGTTTATCTTAAGGAAATCATCATGGTTGTGTGCAAAGATTTAACCACAAAGATGCTCACTGCAGTGAAAACTGGAAAAACCCTGAATTTCCATGTAACAGGATTTCATTGAGTACTTTGTGATATATTAACTGAATACTGTTTGTGTGTGTCTGTTTGTGTGTGTGTGTGTGTGTGTCACAGAAAAAGTTTCTGGAGAGAATATTAAGAAAAAAGTCTTAGGGTTACCTCAGGGGAGGGAGGTAGGAGATGAGGAGAACTACTTTTACATTTTACCCTGTACTCTGAAGTTTTTAACAAAAGCATCTGTTGGTTTTGAATTTAAAACGAATTAACAAAAGGATATTGTAATATAGACATGGAGAGATGAAAGGGAAAGTGCAGTCGAGTGAAAAGTAGTTTTCAAAAATACTAAGTATAATTTTAATAAAATTGTGTGCATAAGCATAGGAAAAATAAAGGAAGTATGTAAGCCAACCTGTTTAGATTGGTTCTCTCTAGGATGTGAGATGGTGGGTGATTTAAAAAATTTTTCTTTTAGTTTGCCTGCATTTTCTAAATTTTTATAATAAACAAGTTTGTCTTTTGTCATATGGGGTAAACAGATTTTTTAAAGCATTTCTTTTTTTTTTTAATTTTATTTATTTATTTGACAGAGAGTTAGCGAGAGCAGGAACACAAGCAGGGGGAGTGGGAGAGGGAGAAGCAGGCTTCCCCCTGAGCAGGGAGCCCCATGTGGGGCTCCATCCCAGGACCCTGGGATCATGACCTGAGCCAAAGGCAGATGCTTAATGGCTGAGCTACCCAGGTGCCCCTTTTTAAAACATTTCTATCCTCCTGAATCAAAACCACCCAGCTTGTGCCATCTGCCCCATGTCAGGAGAAACTCCATGAAAGAGGAAGATTCGTCTAGTACTCCAGTCAGTTCCACATCTTTCCATCGCTCTTCTATCTTTGTTCTTATTAGCACGTGTCAACCAGTCACACTGCAGTCAGTGTGACCATGCCCTTGCCGAAATGCGCCCTGTGTCTTGTACCTTTAATACTTCACTCTCCTTCATAGATAACGCCTCTAAACAGAGTCCCTGCTGAGACTGTGGAAATTGAAATTGATCGTGCGGTGATTTTTCTCCATAAGCACAACCTTTGAGTATTATCTCGGACTTGAGCAAAGGTAATCAATCTCAAAAGCTCCACTGAAGCAAATTATGAAGCAACCCGCTTCATCAGAACTACTTCTCCCCAACTTCCTTTTATGTTCAAAATAAATTCTTGAATCCCATCCTCTAAGATGGCAAGAGGTGAACCTGTCTTCTGAGGCCCACATCATTTCCACTGGTTAGCAAGATGAAAGCTAAATGTAAAGAGCATCTAGCTTGTCCTACTCCACAGATCTGAGGCCAGAATCATTGATGGGCTTTCCCCCAGCCTGGCTGCATGCAAACAGATGTGCGCTTCTGACCAGACACCACTGTGGTCATACTGTCCCCTAGTTCAGTTGCTTAACGTTCCAAAATGGAAATTTACCAGGTGGCTTCCAAACATAGCCAGTGGTGTTCATAATACATCTTTGTTTCCAGTCAGTAGTGAAAAATAAACTGGGACCTACATGATAGCTCCAACAGGCAGGTTTTAGAGTAGAATGTGTGTGTGTGTGTGTCTTGTGAATGAACGGCATCTTGTCTGGAAAGAGTCATTTTATCCAGGGGGGTCAAAGAAGAGAAGCCATTGCTGCCTCCACTCTTTAGGGACCATAAAGCTCATTTGAAATAGACTTTATCTCAGTCTCTGGGGTCTGAATTTAATCTCCTCCAGCTCAGACGCCAACATAGTACTTTTCAAACAGTGAAGAACATTCAGTGCTTTCCCCATTGTTAATACTGGGTCAGCACTGATATCCCTCCAGAGAACACAATCTGTGAGAAGAGCCCAGAAAGTCCCAAGAAGGGCCTGGCAGAAGTCTATAGCACCTGGCAAATTGTAGCTTCCAGAAGGCAAGTTCCCACCTGCTGCCTAGCCTTCCTGTGGCACTCGGCCTGGGGAGGTGTTATAAGCTAGGCAAGTGTTAAAAGCCAACTTCAGTGATTTGAAAAGTGTTTGCTGATAAAACTTAAAGATTGCAAAGAAGGAAAGGGGTGTTTATTTTCTTTTATTACTTTATTGTTTAGATCTCATACAATGAGGAACACATTTTTAACACAGATTTTAAAAATGGCTTGGGTAGTCTTCTTGGTAGACAAGTTGGCCTCCTGCGAATCTTTTCATTTGGCTTTTGGAGTTATTTTCGGTCAGTGATGTTCTAGTCTCCTGAGCTATATCTCCTTCACCCAGTGAGCCAAAATTTCAGGGAAGAAAGGCCTAGGAAACAATAACAGCCCAGCAGCAAAGGGCACACCTTGCTGTCAGATCTCGCTTTTTAAATATTACTCCCCTTTAAAAGGAGTCAGGAATCTGACGAAATGACAGATGTCAGGACCAGGGCAGGAAAAGTACGAGAGGAATGTGGTATATTTTGTTGTGCCAGAAAGTAAAGAATGGCTCAAAAAATGATAGGGATGTGTCAAAAAGGACATGGGAGCCCATTTGTAGTGCCTCCCACTGAACAAACTGGGATAATTTGATAATAATTTGGGGCACTAAGATGAATAACAGTAATGAATTAAAAACGATATAATAAGTAAGAGTCCATGAGTCCATAATAAATAAATAAATAAATAATAAATACATAGAAGAAATGATGGAGTGAGAAAATCACTGTTTCGCAGGTGCCATGGCAATAACTGATTCCAGCAAGAATCGCCCCTGTATGCTGGAACTACTGGGTAAAAGGTTAATGAAGGAAAAATATTTACATAGGTTTATAGTATCTCAGCATAAATTACTTATTAATTACAAAAGGAAAAGTGGTCATCTTATGGGAAAACCTGGGTAAACACCACCTTAACTAAGTGGTCAAAGTTCATACCACCTATAATGGCATAATGACAAAGTGATGTCACAGGCCTCTTATTTGATGCTCAGGACACAAGATCATTAATGTAGCATTCCCGACAAAAATGCACAGAATATAGGTAGGAGAAAACATGAGCCTAGCAAAATGGGAGGCATTCTAGAAAATAACTGGTCTGTGGATTTCAAAAATGTCAAAGTCATAAAATCAAGGGAAGACTGAGGAACTATTCCAGATGGAAGGAGACCAAAGAGGCATCACAACTCATTGTAAGACAGGATCCTGAATTGGTTCTTGGGCTAGGATCCTGGATATAGCATTTTATCAGCATTAAATCCCCTGATTTTGGTCCATGTTCTATGTTGTTACAAAAAGTCTTTGCTATTAGGAACTACATAGTGAAGTATTTAAGGATGAAAGGCATGATGTTTTTAACTTACTCTCAAATGACTCAGAAAAAATAACACAGAGGAATGCATACACACATATGAAAAGAGAAAGAATAATAATGCAAATGAGGTCATATGTCAACAATTAGTGAATCTGGGTTAAGGGTATACAGGATTCCTCATGGTATTTTTGTAAGTGTTTTGTAAGTTCAAAATCATTTCATTTTTAAAAAGATTTTATTTATTTGACAGAGAGAGATATAGCGAGAGCAGGAACACAAGCAGGGGGAGTGGGAGAGGGAGAAGCAGGCTTCCTGCTGAGCAGGGAGCCCGATGTGGGGCTCGATCCCAGGACCCTGGGATCATGACCTGAGCCGAAGGCAGATGCTTAATGACTGAGGCAGCCAGGCGCCCCTCAAAATTATTTCAAAATAAAGAGTTAAAACTAAAAAGAAAAATGTCAAGGGCATCTTTCTTTAAAAATCTCAGATTTTCCCCTTCCACTCCATTTCTACCCCACCACTCTTGCTCAGTCTTTCAGCAGTCTACCTGACTCCTCCTGCCTCTAGTCCTTTGCCCTTGTGCAATACATTTGGTACACTGCGACCATCCTCCCCCATATTCATACTCCCCAAATACCTATCCTCTTGCTTATTATCCAACAGCCTCTCCGTACTACTTTTCTCATCAAGTCTAAACATTTCCTCTTCTTGACAATCAAAGAGCTTCAACTGGTCTGATCATCCTTATCTTTTGCACTTTGTTTATTCTTTAATTTGACAAATATTTACGGACCGTTGGTATGTGCCAGGAGATAAGAAACAGGACAACCAAGGCTCGGTCCTCAAGGAATATATATTGTATGGAGAAGACAAACAAAGTTAATGGGGTCAACATAAATAAAATCATTTCAGATTGAGATTAGTGCTATGAAGCAAATATACATGGGGGATAACAAGGGGATAGTGAGCAAACACTTTCTAATCAGGTAATCTGAAGTCTGGGAAGAGCTGGGGGTGGGGGGAGGACAGTCAGGAGGGGGAGTGGGGAGAAGGGAGCCATCTGGAACAGAGGAAAGGACTGGGCACGGTCCAGGAACTAGGAGACCAGTGTGTTGGGTGTGCGGAGGTAGGGCAAGAGTGAAGTCTGAGAAATATTGTGGTGTAATAAAGAATGTATCTGGGGACACGTGGGTGGCTCAGTCGGTTAAGCATCTGCCTTCGGCTCAGGTCATGGTCCCAGGGTCCTGGGATGGAGCCCCACATCAGGCTCTTTGCTCAGTGGGGAGCCTGTTTCCCCCTCTGCCTGCCGCTGCCCCTGCTTGTGCTCTCTCTCTCTGACAAATGGATAAATAAAAATCTTTTAAAAAATAAGAAATAAAAAAATAAAAAAGAATGTATGTGGTCTTCATCCCTGGTGGTTCCTGGCAGAGAGCTTCAAAAACCCTTGGAATTTCCTGAGTGATAAAGAGTTTCTTTATTATGCTAGTGGTGTAACTGTGGTGGGCCCCCAGATAGCTTCAGGATCAGGCTGGTCACCAAAAAGACCCACCACGTGACTAGAGGGTTGGCACTTTGTGAGGGGAGGGGATCTGGAGGCTGAGTTCAGTCCCTGGGGCCAGGGATTTAATCAACCATGCCCATGCAATGAAACTCCAGTACAAACTCTGGACACAGGCTTGGAGGAGCTTTTTGGCTGACCAAGGCACTGATATGCAGGGCAGGTAGCACACCTTGATTCTACTGGGAGAGGGTATAGAAGCTCTGCCTGAAGGATCCTCAGACCTCGCCCTTGGTGTCTCTCCCATTTGGTTGGTCCAGATATCCTTTATAATTAAAACTCTAATAGTAAGTACAACACTTTCTTGAGTTCTGAATTGTTCTAGTGGATTCTCGAATTGTGGGAATTTGTAGCCAGTCGGTCAGAGGTACGAGGGGCCTGGAGACCCTACTTGCAGCTGGTACCTGAAGTGGAGGCAGTCAGGTGGAAGGTTGAGGCTCGACCTGTGGGATCTGACGCCAGCTCAGCTGGTTAGTGTCGCAACCGTATGAAGTGTGCTTGAGGTGGAAGCAGAATATGGGGATGCAAATGCCTGATCACTCAGGGCCTTTGAGGCCATAATAACAGGGCTGGATTTCATTCCAAATGCAATGCTAAGCCACTGAAAGATTCTTTTTTTCTTGCTAGAGAGTGGTTTAATTTTCAATAAGTTCTGTTTGGCTGCAGTAGGGCGAGGGGCGGGTGTTGAAGGAGGAAGAGCAGCTGATGAGGCAAGAAATGGTGGTGGCTTGGACCAGAGGGTGGCACAGATGAGAAGCGCGCAGATGCAAGACACTATCTAGCAAGTGCAACTTGAAAAGGTTGGCTAAGAGACTGGAGTGAGGGATGATTAGGGAAATGGAGAAATCCTGAATGATGCCCAGATTTCTGGCCTCGTTAGGGGGAGATGGTAGAGTCACAACTTTGGTTTGGGGCACATTGATTTCGGGAGGCCTAAGAGACATCCAGTGAGAGATATTATGCAGGTAGCTGGGTTTACAACATGCGACAGCAGTTTGCATTCAGTTTCCTTCCTCCATCAGACCGATTTTCGGCTGTGCAAGGACCCCATACAATATGCCATGATTATTATTCTCTCTCCACCTTTGCTTACGTGTTTCCCCTACTTTCCCCTTTCTTCCCGGCCTATGCAAATCCTCCTCACCTTTCAAGGTCCAGCTCAAAATTCCCCTTCTGCACTAGGTTTTAGCCTAGTACCCCAGCCCATATTCATATTTCTGCAGCCCTAAGAGTCAGTATGAAGCTTTTGAGCAATTTAACTCCCTATTGTCTTACACGAGTTCCCCTTTATTATACTGTTTCCCTTTATTAGCCACTATTAGCCAGCTCTATCAGATTATAAACTCCTTATGACAAGGGCCATTTCTTTTTATTTATTTATTTATTTTTATTTTTTGAGAGAGAGACTGAGAGACAGAGAGCATGAGAGGGGGGAGGGTCGGGAGGGTCAGAGGGAGAAGCAGACTCCCCGCCGAGCAGGGAGCCCGATGCGGAACTCGATCCCGGGACTCCAGGATCATGACCTGAGCCGAAGGCAGTCGCTTAACCAACTGAGCCACCCAGGCGCCCAAGGGCCATTTCTTATACATCTCTTGTATTCCTCACAAGCACATAGGGGTTTATGCACCTTTAAATTAAAAAGGAATTAACTAGAGATTTACACAAAATGCCACAGAAGAGTCAACAGGAGAAGATGAAGATGATCAAATGTGTCTGTCTTCTAAAAGAGTTTTCAAAAACAAGGCTAGAAATTTCCTCTGGCATATGAAACTATAAATTTTACTATTAATTAAAATTGTTGATTCAATGGCTCTTGAAGCCATTGTATCTTTGGAGCTTTAATAAAGCATGTAAAACAGCATCCCTGAAACACTTCTGTGACAAGAGCTCTGACTGGCGCTAGTAGGAACTATGACAGGATGACTGAAAGCCTGAACTCTGATAAACAAGGACCAGAGATGAAAAACAGCTCCATATCTGATGAGAGGAAGGGGGCAGGGACGGGCGCTAATGGAAGTCCCCAGTGGATCTGTGAGATCTAGTTTTATGTAGCATCTTCGTTAATGACTGGGAGCAAGGCGTACACATTATGTTAATAACATTTTTTGGTTGTTACCAAATTAGGAGGTGCTGCAGACATCACTGAGGACAGAGAAATAACGCAGATGGATCTAAAGAGGTTGGAAATATGAATAGAAATTATCACAATGAGATTTGATTTAGGAAAAATGCAAATGAAGGCAGCTGGGAGAGAAATCATCCAAAATGCAAAATAATCAGTGGGTTGGGAAACCTAGAAAGCAACAACGTGGAGTGTCTGGCAGGAGAGCAGTGAGAATAAAGAGTAGAGAGTGACAACTCAGTGCTAGCTCAGCCCAAATAGTCGGTGGCAGGTCCAGGAAGAAATAGCTTCTCAAGGAATTGCATTGCAACACAGTGTCCTTGGACACCTATACACAGTTTTGGAGACAATGTGGGGAAATAAACAAAAATCAGCTCAGACATTTGAGCCTTAGTTTCTTCAGTTATTAGACAAAGGATTGGACTCTGCTTCCGAGGGCCCCTGGCGCCAACCCTCTGGTGGGTTCTAAGAGAGGAAGCGAGTGATGGAGGAGAAGGGGCATGGCTACCGAGGTGCCGGGTCTGAGTGCCCCGCCAGGAGAGCTCTCCTATGAAAAGCAGGCAGAATGAAACACTTAGCTTAAAAATATATTTCAGAATAGATTCTATATTGACAGGCCTGCATGTGGAATTCATCATAAACAAGTGTTGGGGCATCTGGGTGGCTTAGTCAGTTAAGTATCTGCCTCTGGCTCAGGTCATGATCCCAGGGGCCTGGGATCCAGTCTGGCATCAGGCTCCCTGCTCAGTGGGGTGGGTGGGGGGTGGTATCTGTTTCTCCCTCTCCCTCTGCCCTTCACCCAACTTGTGCTCACTCTCTCTCTCTCTCTCAAATGAATAAACAAATTCTTAAAAAAAAAAAAAAAGAAGTGTTAAGTTCTTCCAATAGAGATGTGGAGCCAAATGAACATATAAAATCTGATAGCTATACATGTACAAAAACACCTCTACTTTACCAAGTATTTTTTTGAATACAAACTCTCTGTGTGCCTTTAAAGTATAGATCTTTTTGTTTATAAAGACTGGATCACCTTGCAATGCTTAGGAAGATCCCATTGTACAGAGGGTGAGATCTGCATGAAGAGTCTCTGCTCCGATTGGCGTTAGGGTAACCCTAGAGGCAGACTGGCCCCCTGGATTGTGCGCCCGTTTATAGAAGGATGCCCTTTCCTCAGGCTAGCTCAGGCGAGCACATTTCATTCCCTTGAGGTGCGTTTCCACGGGTGGGTTTCACTCATCTCCCCAGCTTTCCCTGACCTAGATCCACAACACGGAAGGAAGCGAGGCATCCTGGCGTAGGATCCATTTTTCATCTCCCCCTTACGAGATCCATTTTGACTGGTAGGAAATCCTGCCAGGTAAGCACAGGCAGAAGACCCCGAGCCTCCCGTGGCCGCCTCAGGAGTTTCTTCTCTCTCTCTCTCCCCCTTCCGCGGCCGCCCCGTCAGGGGTAGGAGCACCCTGCCACTAGTGAGGAGTGACAAAGCAGGTATACACCACAAAGGCTCTGATGATTCCCTAAATCACCATCACCATGAACAGAGAAGTTGCTCAAAGACCACCGAGCTGTTTGTCCTTCCCATGTGACTCCCAGACCTGCCCGTGAAGGAGACGCCGGGAGGCAGTGTGCGAGCATCTTCCAAAAACACGCCCAGAAACCTTCTCAGGACCTCGGGGAGAGAGCTGCTCTCCAACTGCCTGTTGACACTGGAAGGAAACCGACAACTACCCAACTTGAAAGGAGGAAGGCGAACCTGTTTCTCACCTGCAGAAGAAAGGCTGTACATCCCAAGCTTTGGCTGGCAGTGAGGAAAGATGGCAAACACCGCTACGGGGTTTCTGCAGAGAGAGCTAGAGCTGGCACAGGGAGCCGCCCTGAGGTTAAGGAGGCTTATGCCTGCAGTAAGTGCTCCGAGCTTTCATTCTCCTACCCAAATGCCACCAGTACCGCTGCCAAAGCCCTGAGCTGTTGGCCAGATGAGCGAGTCTCTCTCCTTGACATGCACACCCACACACAGCCAGCCTTGGGGGCTGGTCTGTGATCCTGAATCTGGCACATTTCCAGGGTCTTGTGACTGTGGTATGAGGCTGAGGTGTGTCACTGAGACATATAAGGCCAGGTTGCTCCCCGCCTAAAATTCTGCAGTGCCTTGCCATGGCGTATAGAACGATATCCAAACTCTGTGCTACACCTGACAGGGCCCTGCACTGATGTGGCACCTGTCCCCCGCTCTATAATCTCTTCTATAACCCTCTCCCACACCCACGTGGACCAGGTGCACTGGCCACCTTTCTCTTCCTTTAACGTACCATACTTGTTCCCATCTTAACTTCAGCTCTTCCTTCCATCTGGATTGCTCTTCACCTACCAGTTGTCTCCATCGTCTCTCTCAGCTCTAACGTCAACTCCTGGGGGAGGGCATATCTCCCCATCCTCTCTAAAGCAGCCACCTTCCTCCACTCTGTCACATCGCTGTGGTTAAATGCTTCATTCTTTTCTCTCTGATTAACTTTGCTTATTCATTTGCTTACTTGTTGATTTGCTCTCTCTCCCACTGAAATTATATATACTCTATGAGGACAGGGCCCCATCTGTTGTGTTCCTCAGTGCCTGGAACTGTGCTTAGCCCGTTTATTTGCTGAATAAAAGAATAAAGAGACACTTCGATCCCAGGAGAGGCATCGGAGCATCGCAGTGAGAGAGTGACCTCTGGAGTCGAGCTGCCTGTACTTAAATTCCCCTTCTGTCACTTCTGTCTGTATGTCCTTGGCCAGGTTACATAGCCTCTTTTCTTTCCATTGTCTCACCTATCCAATGAGGAAGATAACAGTCTCTACGTTTTCGGGGTAGTGTCATAAGACTATATAAAATACTTAGGGAAGTGCTGGTATGTAGTTGGCACTAGATCATTGTTTTGTTTTGTTATTGTGGTAATTACATACTCGCCAATGTTTATGGCCCATGACCGTGTGATTTATTTGACATATTTATAGGTAAAGTTTGGTCCATTGACAAATCACACTGTAACTTCCACTTTCTGGCCTGATGCATAAAGAGCTTGAACACAGTCCATCACTCCCATCCTTGCAATAGCAAAAGAAGCCAAATGAACTGAAAATCAACAATTCTTCTCCGATCCATCAGAGAATTGAGGTTACAGGGCAAACTGCTGCCCCAAAACAAGAGAGATAAACAGGCGGTTACAGAGAAGCGCTGTGGACCAAGAGCAGAAGCCCACAGCTAGTGCCAGGGTGGGCAGGCATATTTTAACCTGTAATCAGTGAACTGCTGAAGTCTTAGTGTGGACAAGCTGGAGAGTTAAAAACAACAGGGCCCCAGTGCCAGGGGACCCCAACTTTCATAAATGTTATCTCCAGGTATGAACAGGTGAGAAAAATCCTCTGTTCTCCCAGCAGGTGGAAGAGAAATGTCATCATTCTGAAATACACAGAGCTCTCTCTTCTCTTTCCAAGATCTGTCCTCAAGAGAAACTATTTTATCAGATCCGCATCAACCAGGGTTTTACCAAAGCCTAAGGTCCCCAGGGAAGGGAAATATTCACCCCAGGCTCACAGGCTGAAACCTAATCATAAGACCATAGAGTGCCCATCCATCTCTATGTTGATAGTGCTCCTGTCTGACGACAGAATTTCAATGGAGAGAACTGAGAGCCTTCCACCTCATTTAGAAGAAATCTCTAGGAAACCCAAAGCCAATGGGAGAGAGAAAAAACAAGGACACTAGAGGAAATGTAAGCCCTTGACACCACAGCTACAGCACACAGTAAGCACACAGCCTAACTGCTACCCAGATGAACATAAAACCTCACACTAAAGCCTATTGCCTTGGTTCCTTTTACCCAGTACATCACATCCAGCTCTCAACAAAAAATTACAAAGTACGCTAAAAGGTAAAAAATACCACCTAAAAAAGAAGAAGCAAGCATCAGAACTAGATGCAGATATGGCAGAGATATTGGAATTATCAGACTGAAATTCTAGAACAACTATGATTAATACACTAAGAACCTTCAAAGAAAAAGCGGACGACATGGAAGAACAGATGGATACTATAAACAGAAACGGAAACTCTAAGAAGAGATGAAAGAGAGGAGCAAGATGGTGGAGGAATGGGAGACCTAAATTTCGTCTGGTCCCAGGAATTCAGTTAGCTAGGTATCAAACCATTCTGAACACCTATGAACTCAACAGGATTTCGAAGAAAAGAAGAGCAGCAACTCTCTGAACAGAAAAGCGATCACTTTCTGGAAGGTAGGGCGTGCGGAGAAGCGAATCCGAGGTGATATTTGGGAAGATAGAGGGCGGGGGAGGGGGCCTCCGTCAGCCGCTTCTGGCAAGTGATAGAGAGTGGAGCACAAAATCGGAACTTCTAGAAGTCTGCTCCACTGAGGGATGTCGCTCCAGTGGCTAAGCAGGGGGGTGGAAACCTCGCTGGGACAGTGTGGTCTCAGGACCCTCACACTGAATGCGGGAGAGCTCCCAGGTATTGGAGCAGGGAAGCCAGCTGCAGAGACAGAACCGAGGAGCTCTCAGCTCGGGGTTGCCATAAACCGTGATCCGCGGCACAGTCGGGCCACTGTTCTTCCAGCAGGGACCCAACAAGCGGCAGATCCGGGGAGATTCCCCTTCCTCCCCCAGGAGGAGTGGCGAGGGAGCATACTGCAGGGATCTGCTGGGTTTGGAGACTCCACAAGGGGTCATGTGCCAGAGATAGAAATGCTTGGTCACAGGCCAGGTGAGCACGGAGTGTGGCCAGAGACTGGGGAGACAGGAGTGAGTGACTGCTTTTCTCTGGGGGCGCACTGAGGAGTGGGGACCCGAGTTCTCGGCTCCTCTGGGGCGGAGATTGGGAGGCCGCCATTTTCACTCTCATCCTCCAAAGCTGTACAGAAAGCTTGCAGGGAACAAAAGCTCCCGAGAGCAAACCTGAGCAGATTACTTAGCCCGGACCGGCAAGGGTGGGGAAATTCCGCCTCCGGCAAAGACATTTGGGAACCACGGCAACAGGCCCCTCCCCCAGAAGATCAGCAAGAACAGCCAGCCAAGACCAAGTTTACCGATCAATGAGAATGGCAGAACTCCAGCGCTAGGGGAATATGCACGTAGAATTCATGGTTTTTTTCCCCCTGATTCTTTAGTTTTTCAAAGTTAATTTTTTTTATTTCCTTTATTTTTTCTTTTTCTATTTTTTTTGGAATTTTTCTTTTTCCCTTTTTCAACCAACACCTTATCAATTCCTTTTTTAAAAATCTTTTTTATTTTTCATTTTTAGAGTCATATTCTATCCCTTCATTGTAGTTAACCTTATTTTTGGTATGTATATAAGATGTTCTCTCTTTAAAATTTTGGGATACAGTTGCTTCTAACAGACCAAAATATACCCTAAATCTCTCCTGTATGGCTTTGTTCTAGTCTCCTGCCTGATCACATTCTCTCCCTTTGTTTTTGTTTTTTGGTTTTTTTTTTTTTTTATTTCTCTTCTTTCTTTTTTCAACCAACTTCTTATCCTATCAATTCCTTTTATAAAATCTTTTATAATATTCACCTTTACAGTCATATTCTATCCCTTCATCGTATTTACCCTTATTTTTGTACATATATAAGTTTTTCTTTCATTAAAATTTTGGGAGGCAGTTTCTTCTAACAGACCAAAATATGCCCAAAATCTAGTGTGTGGCACTGATCTCTAATCACCAGCCTGATCATATTTGATCATATTCTTTTTTTTCTTTTTCTTTTCTTTTTTCTTTCTTTCCCTTTCTTTTCCCCCAATTTCAGGTCTCTTCTGATTTGTTTAGTGTATATTTTTCTGGGGTCATTGTTACCCTGTTAGCATTTTGTTCTATCATTCATCTGTTCTCCTCTGGACAAAATGACAAGATGGAAAAACTCACCTAAAAAAAAGAACAAGATGCAGTAGAGACTGCCAGGGACCTAATCAATACAGATATTAGTAAGATGTCGGAACTAGAGTTCAGGATGACAATTATAAACATACTAGCTGGGCTTGAAAAAAGCATGGAAGATACTAGAGAAACCCTTTCTGGAGAAATAAAAGAACTAAAATCTAACCAAGTCGAAATCAAAAAGGCTATTAATGAAGTGCAATAAAAAATGGAGGCTCTAACTGCTAGGACAAATGAGGCAGAAGAGAGAATTTGTGATATAGAAGACCAAATGATGGAGAATAAAGAAGCTGAGAAAAAGAGAGATAAACAACTACTGGATCACGAGGGCAGAAGTTGAGAGATAAGTGATACCATAAGATGAAACAATATTAGAATAATTGGGATCCCAGAAGAAGAAGAAAGAGAGAGAGGGGCAGAAGGTATATTGGAGCAAATTATAGCAGAGAACTTCCCTAACTTGGGGAAGGAAACAGGCATCAAAATCCAGTAGGCGCAGAGAACCCCCATCAAAATCAATAAAAATAGGTCAACACCCAGGTGCCTGGGTGGCTCAGTTGGTTAAGCGACTGCCTTCAGCTCAGGTCATGATCCTGGAGTCCCGGGATCGAGTCCCGCATCGGGCTCCCTGCTCGGCAGGGAGTCTGCTTCGTCCTCTGACCCTATCCCCTCTCAGGTGTTCTCTCTCTCTCATTCTCTCTCTCTCAAATAAATAAATAAAATCTTTAAAAAAATAAAAATAAAATAGGTCAACACCCTGACATCTAATAGTAAAACCCACGAGTCTCTGAGACAAAGAGAAAATCCTGAAAGCAGCTCGGGACAAGAGATCTGTAACCTACAATGGTAGAAACATTAGACTGGAAACAGACCTATCCACAGAGACCTGGCAGGCCAGAAAGGACTGGCAGGATATATTCAGAGCACTAAATGAGAAAAATATGCAGGCAAGAATACTATATCCAGCTAGGCTGTCATTGAAAATAGAAGGAGAGATAAAAACCTTCCAGGACAAACAAAAACTAAAAGAATTTGCAAACACAAAACCAGCCCTACAAGAACTATTGAAAGGGGTCCTCTAAGCAAAGAGAGCCTAAAAGTAACATAGACCAGAAAGGAACAGAGACAATATACAATAACAGTCACTGTATAGGCAATACAATGGCACTAAATTCACATCTTTCAATAGTTACCCTGAATGTAAATGGGCTAAATGCCCCAATCAAAAGACACAGGGTATCAGATTGGATAAAAAAAAACAAGACCCATCGATATGCTGTCTGCAAGAGACTCATTTTAGACCCAAAGACACCCCCAGATTGAAAGTGAGGGGGTGGAAAACCATTTACCATACTAATGGACACCAAAAGAAAGCTGGGTGCAATCCTTATATCAGACAAATTAGATTTTTAAACCAAAGACCATAATAAGAGATGAGGAAGGACACTCTATCCTACTTAAAGGGTCTATCCAACAAAAAGATCTAACAGTTGTAAATATCTATGCCCCTAACATGGGAGCAGCCAATTATATAAGCCAATTAATAACAAAAACAAAGAAACACATTGACAACAATACAATAATAATAGGGGACTTTAACACCCCCCTCACTGAAATGGACAGATCATCTAAGCAAAAGATCAGCAAGGAAATAAAGACTTTAAATGACACATTGGACCAAACAGACTTCACAGATATATTCAGAACATTCCATCCCAAAGCAACAGAATACACATTCCTCTCTAGTACCCATGGAACATTCTCCAGAATAAATCACATCCTAGGTCACAAATCAGGTCTCAACCAGTACCAAAAGATTGAGATCATTCCCTGCCTAGTTTCAGACCACAATGCTTTGAAACTAGAACTCAATCACAAGAGGAAAGTCAGAAAGAAATCAAATACATGGAGGCTAAAGAGCATCCTACTAAAGAATGAATGGGTCAACCAGGAAATTAAAGAAGAATTAAAAAAATTCATGGAAACCAATGAAAATGAAAACCCAACTGTTCAAAATCTTTGGGATGCAGCAAAGGCGGTCCTAAGAGGAAAGTATATAGCAATACAAGCCTTTCTCAAGAAACAAGAAAGGTCTCAAATACACAACCTAACCTTACACCTAAAGGAGCTGGAGAATGAACAACAAATAAAGCCTAAACCCAGCAGGAGAAGAGAAATAATAAAGATCAGAGCAGAAACCAACAAAATAGAAACCAAAAGAACAGTAGAACAGATCAATAAAATGAGGAGCTGGTTCTTTGAAAGAATTAACAAGACTGATAAACCCCCCAGCCAGACTTATCAAAAAGAAAACAGAAATGACCCAAATAAATAAAATCATGAATGAAAGAGGAGAGATCCCAACCAACAGCAAAGAAATACAAACTATTATAAGAACATATTATGAGCAACTATATGCCAGCAAATTACATAATCCGGAAGAAATGGATGCATTCCTAGAAATGTATAAACTACCAAAACTGAACCAGGAAGAAATAGAAAACCTGAACAGACCTATAACCACTAAGGAAATTGAAGCAGTCATCAAAAATCTCCCAACAAACAAAAGCCCAGGGCCAGATGGCTTCCCACGGGAATTCTACCAAACATTTAAAGAAGAATTAATCCCTATTCTTCTGAAACTGTTCCAAAAAATAGAAATGGAAGGAAAACTTCCAAACTCATTTTATGAGGCCAGCATTACCTTGATTCTAAAATCAGACAAAGACCCCATCAAAAAGGAGAATTACAGATCAATATCCCTGATGAACATGGATGCAAAAATTCTCACCAAAATACTAGCCAACAGGATCCAACAGTACATTAAAAGGATTATTCACCACCACCAAGTGGGATTTATTCCTAGGCTGCAAGATTGGTTCAACATCCGCAAATCAATCAATGTGATACGTTAATAAAAGAAAAAAGAACCATATGATCCTCTCAATAGATGCAGAAAAAGCATTTGACAAAGTACAGCATCCTTTCTTGATCAAAACTCTTCAGAGTATAGGGATAGAGGGTACATACCTCAATATCATAAAAGCCATCTATGAAAAACCCACAGTGAATATCATTCTCAATGGGGAAAAACTGAAAGCTTTCCCCCTAAGGTCGGGAACACGACAGGGATGTCCACTATCACCACTGCTATTCAACATAGTACTAGAAGTCCTAGCCTCAGCAATCAGACAACAAAAAGAAATGAAAGGCATCTAAATCGGCAAAGAAGAAGTCAAACTCTCACTCTTTGCAGATGATATGATACTTTATGTGGAAAACCCAAAAGACTCCACCCCAAAACTGCTAGAACTCATACAGGAATTCAGTAAAGTGGCAGGATATAAAATCAATGCACAGAAGTCAGTTGCACTTCTATACACCAACAACAAGACAGAAGAAAGAGAAATTAAGGAGTTGATCCCATTTACAATTGACCCAGAACCATAAGATACCTAGGAATAAATCTAACCAAAGAGGCAAAGAATCTGTACCCAGAAAACTATAAAATACTCATGAAAGAAATTGAGGAAGACACAAAGATATGGAAAAACGTTCCATGCTCATGGATTGGAAGAACAAATATTGTGAAGATGTCAATGCTACCTAGAGCAATCTACACATTCAATGCAATCCCTATCAAAATACCATCCACTTTTCTCAAAGAAATGGAACAAATAATCCTAAAATTTGTATGGAACCAGAAAGGACTCCGAATAGCCAGAGGAATGTTGATAAAGAAAAGCAAAGCTGGTGGCATCACAATTCCAGACTTCAAGCTCTATTACAAAGCTGTGATCATCAAGACAGTATGGTACTGGCAAAAACCAGACACAAAGATCAGTGGAACAGAACAGAGAGTCCAGAAATGGACCCTCAACTCTATGGTCAACTAATCTTCGACAAAGCAGGAAAGAATGTCCAATGGAAAAAAGGCAGTCTCTTCAACAAATGGTGTTGGGAAAATTGGACAGCCACATGCAGAATAATGAAACTGGACCATTTCCTTACACCACACACAAAAATAGACTCAAAATGGATGAAAGACTTCAGTGTGAGACACGAGTCCATCAAAATCCTAGAGGAGAACACAGGCAGCAACCTCTTCGACCTCAGCTGCAACACCTTCTTCCTAGAAACATCACCAAAGGCAAGGGAAGCATGAGCAAAAATGAACTATTGGGACTTCATCAAGATAAAAAGCTTTTGCACAGCAAAGGAAACAGTCAACAAAACCAAAAGACAACCGACAGGATGGGAGAAGATATTTGCCAGTGACATATCAGATAAAGGGCTCATATCCAAAGTCTATAAAGAACTTATGAAACTCAACACCCAAAGAACAAATGATCCAATCAAGAAATGGGCAGAAGACATGAACAGACATTTCTGCAAAAAAGACATCCAAATGGCCAACAGACACATGAAAAAGTGCTCAACATTGCTCTGCATCATGGAAATCCAAATCAAAACCTCAATGAGATACCACCTCACACCAGTCAGAATAGCTAAAATTAACAAGTCAGGAAACAACAGATGTTGGAGAGTATGCGGAGAAAGGGGAACACTCCTACACTGTTGGTGGAAATGCAAACTGGTGCAGCCACTCTGGAAAACAGTATGGAGGTTCCTCAAAAAGTTGAAAATAGAGCTACCATATGACCCAGCAATTGCACTACTGGGTATTTACCCCAAAGATACAAATGTAGGGATCCGAAGGGGTACGTGCACCCTGATGTTTATAGCAGCAATGTCCACAATAGCCAAACTATGGAAAGAGCCAAATGTCCATCAATAAATGAATGGATAAAGAAGATGTGGTATATATATACCATGGAATATTATGCAGACATAAAACAAAACAAAGCAAAAACAAAATTTTGCCATTTGCAACGACGTGGATGGAACTGGAGGGTATTATGCTAAGCGAAATAAGTCAATCAGAGAAAGACATGTATCATATGATCCCACTGATATGAGGAATTCTTAATCTCAGGAAAGAAACTGAGGGTTGCTGGAGTGGGTGGTGGGGGTGGGAGGGATGGGGTGGCTGGGTGATAGACATTGGGGAGGGTATGTGCTATGGTGAGTGCTGTGAATTGTGTAAGACTGATGAATCACAGACCTGTACCCCTGAAACAAATAATACATTAATGTTAAAAAAAAAAAAAAAGAAGATAGTAGGAAGGGAAAAATGAAGAGGGGGAAATTGGAAGGGAAGATGAACCATGAGAGACTATGGACTCTGAGAAACAAACTGAGGGTTCTAGAGGTGAGGGGGTGGGGGGATGGGATAGCCTGGTGATGGGTATTAAAGAGGGCACATATTGAATGGAGCACAGGGTGTTAATATGCAAACAATGAATCATGGAACACTACATCAAAAACTAATGATGTAATATATGGTGATTAACATAACATAATAGAATAAAATTTAAAAAAAATAAAAGATGAAAGAAAAATGCTAGAAGTCAGAAAAGCTGTACCAAATGAAGAATGCTTTTGATGGGCTCACCAGTAGACTGGACATGGCTATGGAAAGAATCAGTGATCTTGAAGACACATAAATAGCAACTTCCCAAACCAAAATGCAAAAAGAAAAGATGGCACAGAATATGTAGGAACCATAGGACAGTTATAACAAGTGTAATAAACGTGTAATTGGAATACCAGAAGGAGAAGAAATAAAGAGAGAGAAAAGAAGGAACAAATAGCAGCAGAAATATTTGATGTAATAATGGCTGAAAATTTTCCAAAATTAATGACAGACACCAAACCATAGATCCGGGAAGCTCAGAGAGCATCAAGCAAGGTAAAAAGCAAAAAATCTCTACTTAGGCACATCATATTCAAACTGCAGAGAATCAAAGGCAGAGAGAAAATAATGAAAGAAGCCAGAGGGGAAAGAACACCTTCCCGATAGAGGAACAATGGTAAGAATTACGCTAGATATCTCTTAAGAAACATGCAAGTAAGAAGAAAGTGAAGTAAATTATTTAATGTGTTGAAAGAAAACCCTTGAAACCTAGAATTCCATACCCAACAAAGTTACTTACCAAATGTAAAAGAGAAAGAAAGACTTTCTCAGACAGGGGTGCCTGGGTGGCTCAGTCGGTTAAGCGTCTGCCTTCAGTTTGGGTCACAATCCCAGAATTCTGGGATCAAGCCCCACATCAGGCTCCCTGCTCAACGGGGAGTCTGCTTCTCTCTCTCCCTCTGCCCTTTCTCCCTGCTCATGCTCTCTCTCACTCAAATAAATAAATAAAATCTTAAAAAAAAAAAGACTTTCTCAGACAAACAAAAATTGTGGGAATTTGTCACCAGTAGACCTACCTTGCAAGAAATGATAAAAGTTCCTTAAAAAGAAGGAAAATGGGAATGGTTATAGACCTAGATCTACATAAAGAAAGAAGAGCATTAGGGGCGCCTGGGTGGATCAGTCGTTAAGCGTCTGCCTTCTGCTCAGGTCATGATCCCAGGGTCCTGGGATTGAGCCCCATATCGGGCTCCCTGCTCAGTGGGAAGCCTGCTTCTCCTCCCACTCCCCCTGCTTGTGTTCCCTCTCTGCAGTCTCTCTCTCTCTGTGTGTCAAATAAATAAATAAAATCTTTAAAAAAAAAAAAGAAGAGCATTAGAGTATGAATAAATGAAAGTAAAATAAAATCTTCAGTTTTTCTTATTCTTTTTTTTTTTAAAGATTTTATTTATTTTAGAGAGAGAGTGCACACACGTGCAGGCAGGGGGTGGGGGTGAGGGGTGGAGGTGGAGAATCTCAAGCAGACTCTGCACCGAGCACAGAACCCAAGGCAGGGCTTGATCTCACCACCTGAGCTGAAACCAAGAATCGGATGCTCAACTGACCGAACCATCCAGGCGCCCCCTTCAATTTTTCTTATTCTTAATCGATCTAACAGACAGCAGTTTGTTCAGAATAATAAGAGCAACAATGTATTCGGTGATTATAGCTTAATGACAGCAATGAAATAGGGGACAGAAAGGAGGAATTGGGAATGCTCCGTTACAAGGTTGCTGCACTAATGGGAAGTGCTATAATGTTATTTGAAAGTGGATTTGGATTAGTTCTAAATGTATATTGCAAACTCTAGGGGAACCACTACACAACCGCAAGAAGAAGTATAGTTGATATGCTAAAAGGGAAGAGAAAATAGCATCATGTAAAATGTGCAGTTAAAACCAGGGAAGATGAAAAAAGGTACAAAGAACAAGGGCAATGAATAACAAACACAAACATGGTAGATGTTAATCCAACTATATCAGTAATCACTTTAAGTGTGAATAGTTTAAATACACCAATTAAAGGACAGGATGTCACAGTGGATTAAAAAAACAAGAGCCAACTATAAGTTGTTCACAGATCACACTGTTGGACATCACACAAGAACATCCATGGGTGAGCCTAAAGGATCCCCAGCCTGAGGGTCAGGAGACAGGTTTCAGTCTGGTCTATCCACTGAGTAGTTGTGTGACCTTTCACAAGTCAGACATTCTCTGGGCCTCTCTTTACCCTTCATTGCAAAATGAGAGGATTTAGACTAAATCCCTTAAACTCCCTTCCAGGTCAAAATCCAAAGCCTCTGTACCAGGATCTGATGAGAAATGTGGGCAGGCAGAGAGGAGGTTGCAGCATCTAACAGGTGCTTTTGGACTGAGTTCATGAGACCCAGCTGCAGCCAGAAGGGATGTGTGCATGAGTGTGAGAGCACAAATCCAAAGTCCGGCTACTGCTTGTGAAAAATGAACTCCTGGAGACCACTGGATGGCAAGAATATCTCACCTGGGTCCGTATTTGACTAGAAGAAAATTATAAGGAGTTTGTAAGCCACATTTAGGTTGACTTGCATTGTGCTGATCAGGAAGGAGAATGGGCCAGAGAGGAACTCAGGGGGTCTCTGCTGAATGTAAGGAACAGAGGATTATCATAGCTCCTTGTCTAGCATTCCTGGCCCATCATCATCTTTTCAGGCTGAAAAGCCCCCATCTTTCCCACTATTGCCCCTGCCCCTTCCCTCTGCAGAAGAAAGAGAAGAGGGAATTTCAAATGTTTAAGCCCCAATGTTAAGAAGAGTGTTCTTGAAGATCTCATTTGCAACTTCTAGCAAAAATCTTGCTCATCTTCAAATACAGACAACCATGGCATGACTTGTCTATTTTGGCCAAAGGCATGACCATTCTGATCAAGAAAAGCACAGGAGAACCCTTGAAATGATCTTTAAAAACCCACAAGGACATCCAAGGGAAACTAAACCAATGACTCTGCATTAAATCAGGGTTGCAGGTCTGTACCCTGGATGGACATGTCACAGCACATTTTTACTTTCCCAGGTTGTTCTCTCCCCAGGGTCAAGTGGTCTAGATTGACTGTATTCTTTCCCACTGACACAGTTATGCACCATGTGGAAACTGGCTAGATGCTGATCTTACAGATACCTCCCACCTAGGTCTACGTGACATTGTTATAAACCCCAGACCCATGAAGTACTGACATTTCCACTGGGAAATTGTAGGAATTCTAATATTCCACTAGATAGAAGGCTGGATGAAGGCAAGGATTGTGACTGTGTCTGCTAATCAGTATACCCACCGTGCCTAGCTCAGTGCCTGGCATATAGTAGGTGCTCAATAAACATTTGTTAAATGAATGAAGAAAAAATCCACCACAAATGTGGGCCTGAAAGAAGTATGCATCGTTCAAATGTGATGATTTCTAAAAATACTTTTTAAAACTATTCATTCAATTTCTCATTTCTTTAACAAGCTACCATTGAGTGCCTTTGACATGATAGGCACCAAAATACAGAAATGAATGAGACAGTATGCCAATTCTCATAAAGAGGGGGGACAATATTCACCGAGTACAACTATAAGCTGGGCACTTTTTAGTCATTATTTCATCCTTCCAACAACCCTGTGAGGTAAATATCATTTATTTCCCCCTACCTTTGCATAGAAGGGAAGAGAGACTCGCACAGAGACCCACATCTAGCCAATGGCAGAGCCAAGAATTTATTCCAGGACCTGGGTACTTCCCTCTGCAATGTACTTTCTCCCCAAAGTAAAGTTACAATCACAGTGTGATGTTCTGTTCTGTGATGTTATGCTAAGGAAACTTAGGTTATCGAAAATTGAGTTGTAAATAAATAGCTTCCTTGGGAAAACAGAAATAAGAATTTTATGTTCTCAGTTTCAAGTTATTTATGTTGGAAAAAAAATTTAATAATAGAGGTGCTTTATAACCGCATCATGAGAGGGTAATTGAAGGCTAGAAATAATAAATTGCTCAAACAAAACAAATGAAAATTACCAACTTAAGTCCTAAATAGCATCTAAGACCGAGGTCAATGAGTTTCTAAATTATCATTATCATAACTCATTGTTATGACAAACAAAGCACAACACTGAATTAAGATGACTGAAGTCAAAGTAAAGTGTGGTTTAGTTAGTATTGCCAATGGTGAAGAAAAAAACATAAAACCGAGAAGCTGCCAACTACTCTTTTGTGCACAATAGCTTTTTCCCTAGGCCCCTGGTACTAATTCCCAACTGTGCTTGAATTATAACCAGTAGACTCCATAATATGAATTGTGTTCCCTGAGCAATCTATTGTGTTATACCCTACGTGCTTTATGAAGGCTTGAACTGTGGGAGGGAAATGGGGAAATTAGTCCTTAGACATGAGAGCAACTTGGAGAAATGCTCAGGGTCAGACTGTCTTATAGGGATGGGAGGCCCACTGCAGAGGTGGCCAAGTGACTTGCACATTTGAGAGTCACAGATAGGCTCCTGGGTTGCCTATCTCCCTGGACCCTAAAGCAGTTTTGAGAATCACCATCTCTCCCCAATGGGTGAAAATGCATGGGGCCTGGAATCATCTGCATTCATATATCAGCAGAAACTTTGAAAGCACGTTGTTCCCACCCACCCTACCTGGATCAGATGAGGAACATGGGAAACAGAAATCCATAATCAACTCAAAATCCAGCAGCTCAGAAAGTGCCCAAGCTGGTGGGGCATGTTCTACTACTAGAATAGTCCTAAAGGATACGGCCCAATTCTAGTGCAGTGATGACCCTCTGTTACATTTTTATAGTTCCCTGCAACTTTCAATGACTTCATAACAACTATGGGAGTGAAGTCATATTCTGCTTTTTACAGATGAAGAAACTGGAGATGAGTTAGTGATTCACAGCCAGCAACCATCAGAGTAAGACTCAAATCCTGTCTTCCAGCACCATCTTCAATAGGCCTCTACCACAAACTTATAGGGTGACCCCCGGGTTATGTTTTCTAGGAGCAATGGCTTTAGAGTCAGACCTGCATTTCCTTATCTTGGATGTACCACTTTTAGCCATATAATTTGTCAAGTTCTTTAACTTCATTAAACCTTAGTTCCTCATCTGGAAAATGAGGACACATACAACACCTAGCTCATGCGGTTACTATGAGGGTCAAATGCAATATGCAGATAGCATGCTCAGCACAGAACTTCGCCCCGGTTAGAGCTGGACAATTGTTGAGGGTTTCAGGGCATGGGCTTTGGGTGGAGGTATCTCTTTCCTCCTCTGTGGTTTAGTATTCTTAGGGGTACAAAGGTACAAAGCCCCTGGGGGACATTTTACCATATCTAAAGCTACAATGAGACAAAAATTTGGGACAGAGAGGGAATGCTTGGGGACCTGAGCCCTGAGGCTGGAATGGGGGGAAGGAATGATCTCCATGGGGAGCAGGCCCGTGCCTTCTCCTACAGTGCCATCTGTGCTGGGTCACAAGGCAGAGGGGACCCTCCATCCCCACCTGGAAAGCCATGGAGTTGGCAGCAGCCAGAAATATCCTCAGAGGCAGCTTGGCTTTGTAGGACCTGTGGCTCCACAAGCGATGAGCACCAGCTGTCACACCCAGAGCAGTCAGGAGGAAGCAGAAGTAGGCTGCAAGACACAAGCAGGGAGAATGTCAGCAAATGTCACCAAGCTTCTACAGGCTTTTTTCTCTTCTGCATAGGGATCCATGGGAAATGGTGTTAGGAGAAGAATCTGCAGCGTGAAGGAAGAATTGATAACTTGGGGAAATGCAGCCTTTTTATTGATTTGTAATTTTCCAGTACCAGGCAGACGTGGAGAGAACTTTCCTCAAGGAACGTGGACCTTTGAACATAATTTTTTCTCTATCCAACAAATCTTTTATTTGCTAATGTTCCTTGACAGTCTTGATGCAAAGTCATAATCACATTAGTGTGTATCTGTAACTCAGTCTTACGTGCCCACTCTCTGTAGAGCTGAGATTGATTTCTATGTTGCCTCGTAACTGGCACCCGTGCCAGCAAGAGTGTTATACGAAGACCATATTTCTAAATGGCACTGCCATTATTATGGCTGCGTAGGCACCGGTTTGAATGAAATCAGGCCAGACCTAAAAGCAGTGAAGTCTGGCTCAGGACCAGTAAGAATGAAAAGAAAACTGATGGCAGGGACAACTGAGATTTGCTTTCTAAAGATCCCCACTTACACCATCACTAGGACCTGGGATGGCGAAGATGGCCAGGTGGGGAATTTTTTTAAAGCCAGCTTAAGTGGAGCGTATGATCTGCCACCCACTTAAATATGTTATTTTTAAGCCTCGCAACACATAGTATTGTCTCACTTTACAGTTGAGAAACTGGATCTCTGAGAGTTAAATCCTGCATATAAACCCGAGTTGACCTAATTCCAAAGTCTCTGCCAAGAGACCCCATACTGCCCCCACGTGGTGGCGGTGGATTGCTTTTTGTATGAAGACTTGGGAGAGGTTATAAAAGTATGGTATAAAGGGGACACACAGGATACCCCCAAAATCACGATTCCTGAGATGATTACAACTACTCTAGTGCTTTTACAGCAATATGCCCACACAAGGCTAAATGTCGTCCTTTGATTATCTTATTAAAAACACATCAAACAATCCTATAGGGTTTATATTATCAGCCCCATTTTATAGATGAGAAAACCAAGGCTGAAAGAAGTTAACTAATTTCCCAGTGTCACAAAGCTAGGAGGTGTCTTTGCTAAGAGTCAAACCCTAGTCTGTCTGAACCAAGAACCGAGCTCCTAACCTCTACACTCCACTATGCCTCTAAGAGACACCAGGTGAGTTTTATCTTTACTTCTCTACATCCCACCATCATCCTTAATATTAGATCCTAATCTAAACTTAAAAGTGAGCTTCTTCCTTACTTGGGTGGAGAACTCTAAACCAAGCTATAAGTAGGTAGGATCAGGCAGATTATCCTGCACAATTGCTTCTAGCACTTAGCACATACAGGGCCCTCTATAAAGAGCTGGCAAAGAACAAGTGATCAGATGTGAGTACATCGCTGAACAATTGTGAATGGTACCAGGACAAGAGGAGTTTTTCGGGAGCCCACTATAGCACTTCTCTGGAAGAATTACCAGGGTAACTTCAGTGTCAATATACACTGAAGGTAGAACCATATTACATCTCCCAAAAGTCAAGTCCAACTGATCTTGATCTCAATCCATATTTATATGGGTCTAAAAGTGAGACTTGCCCTTGGCTCTAAGATTAGTGAGTCTCTGAATACATGTGGTTTTCATGAACTTGACAAATCATTCCTTACTTGAAAGGTTAAAAACAAAAAACAATCTGCCCATAAATCACAGAAAGTAACATATATAAAAAGCTCTGGTCTCTTGTTATTATAATTTAACCTTGGTCATGAGTCTATGAAATGGACAGCTATTTTCTTTTTTTTTTTTAATTTTTTTTTAAGATTTTATTTATTTGAGAGAGAGAGAATGAGAGACAGAGAGCATGAGAGAGAGGAGGGTCAGAGGGAGAAGCAGACTCCTTGCTGAGCAGGGAGCCCAATGTGGGACTCGATCCCGGGACTCCAGGATCATGACCTGAGCCGAAGGCAGTCGCTTAACCAACTGAGCCACCCAGGCGCCCCTGGACAGCTATTTTCCATGTCATCCCTGGCCTCCATGTCTCTACCTATAATTTTTTCCAACTGTCAAGTAGTTAGGGAACAAGTGAAATCTGTAATGGAAAAATTCAGTGTGACCCTATTTCTCCAGTGGATTAAGACACTGAACCTTGGCTGCAATAAAATGAATTCCAAGAATCCATGAAAAACATTGGCCAAAAAAGAATCTGTTCAATGTACGGTTCCCAGACAGGGCCTTATCACAGATGATGGCATTGTCTTGTCCTGTTTGGGATCTCCAGGATTTCAGGGATCACTTACATGGTTGGTCTGCCCTGGGCAGTAGTGGCTATTGGTTTTGCATGGTCCTTCTTCTGGCAACAGGAATGTGGCCATGTAACCCAAGCCTGGCCTAGCGTAGTACCCCATCTTCCTGGGCTTGGGAGTAAACACTTGACCCAACCCTTCTCTCCCTTCTGGTTCAAAGACTAAAGGTTACATACCAAAGCATGATTGCAATAGTAGAGAATGAGGCCAAGAAAATGTGACATGAAGATGGTGGAGATGCCAACAAGAGCTAGGAGGAGAGCTGCCTGCCCTGGCCCACTGGTTGCAGCCCCCAGAGTTCTACAGTTTTTTTGATCCTGTGAGCCTCCAGGTATTTCTCCTAGTTATGTAAGCCAACAAATCCCCTTTTCTTGCCAAAGCTAGTTTGCTCTGGATTTCTGATACTAAAATTCTACAGAACCTCTAAGGAAGAAAGCAACCTTCTGGCTGTAGCCCAAATGAGGACAAACTACAAAAACCCTGGCCTGAATATGAGGCTGTTCTATTAATAGGACTCAGTTTTCCTATTTTGATAGGGCTAATTTGAGAGGTTCTTAACCTCTCTTCTATGATCTTTGTGGAGATTAATATCCAAACTAGTTTTCAGATGGATGTTTGCTAGTTGGCTCTGAGACAGTGAATTATTCAGATACAGAATTGATAAGTAGAGGAAAGTAGTCCTTTGGGGGGAAAAGGAGTAACAAGCAGTGTTAATAATTTTATCAAATAGCTTATACCTTGCAGATTAAGGAGCTAGATCAATAGAAAGCAGAATCACAAAATCACAGAATAGTAAACAACAAACACATATATTGGTCTGGATGCAAACAAGAGTCACCAATTCTGGTTAGCTCAACCCAAAAAAGAAATGTATTAGAAAGGTACTAAACAGCCTACAGATCTCATGGAAGGGTTGCAGGACAGTTTTGGTGCAGAGCCTCCAAGATGGCCCCAGTGCCTCCTGCCTCCTGGTATTCATGGCCTTGTGTAATTTCTTCCCCTTTAGTAACTTGTTTCTAACCAAAGAATATAGCAATGTTGAGGGAATGTCAGTTTTATGATTAGGTTACAAAAGATTGTGATTTCTGTTTTGTTAGCAGATTCTCTCTTGTGTTGGCTTTGATGAAGTAAGCTGTTGTATTGGAATGGCCCATGTAGCAAGGAAGTGAGGGTGGCCTCTAGCCAACAACCAGTGAGGAAATGAGACTTCAGTCCAATAATCCTCAAGGAACTGAGTCTTGCCAACAACAGTGTAAGTGAGCTTGGAAGCAGATCCTTCCTCAGTTAAGCTTTCAGATAAGACAGGAGCCCAGGTCAACACACTGCTGCCTTGTGAGAGATCCTGGAACAGAGGACCCAGCTCCAGCAGTACCTGGATTCTTGCTTTACAAAAACTGTGAGAAAATAAATGTATGTTGCCTTAAGCTGCTAAATTTGGGGTTAATTTGTTCTGCCACAATGGTTAAAAAATGCAAGATTTCAGTAGGAACTTTACCTCAAGGGAAGGAAGGTATAGTTTAAATCCTGGTTTAAGAACAATTTGTTATCTATAGGGACAGAAAGTAGATTCATGTTGCAAGGGACAGGAAGGGCAGGAAGGGGAGTGGAAAATGACTGCTAATGGGTACAGGGATTTGGTGTGAAGTGTGATAAAAATGTTCTAAAACTGATTTTGGTAATGGTTGCACAATTCCATGAATATACTGAAAACCAATGAATTATATACTTCAAATAGATGAATTGTATGTTATGAGTTTATAACTCAATAAAGCAGTCACTAAAAAAACTATTACTGAATTCCTATTAGACTTTGTTATTATGTACATTTTCTCAATGTAAAATAAAATAGACATGTCACAAAACAGAACAGAACAAAACAAACAAAAAGCAACCATTTGCCTAGGATACCACCATAGACATCATCACCCCTGGACTCTTGGCACCACTGGAAACTCATGTCATACTGTGGTCCCTTAAGTCTTCCACAGCTGCCAAGAAGAGCCTCTATTTGACCCTTCACCTATGCCTGAATCTATCAGGACCCAAGATTCCAAGGCAGAAGCACCTATCTGTCCATGCGTGGATCACAAGCTCAGCTCTAGCTGCCAGCAACAAAAGAGGAAGAATCCACAGTCCCTTTAATTTTCATGATGGAAGGTCAAGCCTTCCATCTATCTTGGTCCTCAATTGGAGCAATGTTTAGAGAATTATTGTAGTGACTCCCTCTGGACCACACAACCAGAGAACAGTCCTAGAGAGATGTTAAGAACCAAAAATTAAAACTCCCTCAATTCTGGACCTGTCAGAGGAAGAGATGGACAGCTCCCTTTGAGACCCATCTGTGAGCACTAGACAGAAGAAGCAGTTAGCAGAATTCTTTAACTGTGTGTATTATCTAATTTCCTCTATCTCTAGAGTGAAAGCTACTAAATAATAATAGCTACTATTGACCAAGAGCTCTCTATGTACCAGGCCCTGTTCTAAACAATTTATACAGGGGTGCCTGGGTGGCTCAGTTGGTTAAGCGTCTGACTCATGATTTTGGCTCAGGTCATGATCTCATGGGTCATGATCTCATGAGTCATGGGATTGAGCCCTGCATACAGTTCCACGCTCAGTGAAGAGTCGGCTTGAGATTCTCTCTCTCCCTCTGCCCCTCCCCGTGCTCATGTTCTCTCTCTCAAATAAATAAATAAATTGTAAAAAATTTATACATAGTAACTCTTTGAATACTCATCTCAAGTCTAGGGGTGGATAGTATGATTTCCATCTTATAGACAAAGGCAATTAGACAGAAAGTGATGCAGCCAGGTGGCAATCTAAGGCAGGAAGAGCCCACATTCAACACCTACCTCTGTGGACTGCTTGACCCTTCGGGGTTGCCTTAATTGTAATGGGAGGAGAGGACCCCGAGTGCATCATGTCCTTTTAGTCAGCTCAAAACATAAGCTGAAAGTTAAGACTCTTGTTTTGTGTTTTGCCTTTACCAATTGGCAAGTTCACTTCCAAGAATGCCCTCACCATCATTCTGAATCCAATTCTGCCTCAGCTTGCCTTGGAGCACCAGACAACCCAAGGATTCATGAGACAGTTTATTGAGCACCTATTATAAACCATGCACTGAGCTTGGAACTGGGTCCTCAAGGTGACCACACAAATACGGGCCTTTGTCTCCTTGAGTTGATAGGAGTTTGAAAAGTAAATTATTTACTATATAATTATAAATTACAGCAAGTGCTGCAGAGGAGACAAACAGCATCATATACGAGAGATTAAAAGGGGGATAATTTAGGGGCATCTGGCTGGCTCAGTTGGAAGAGCATGTGACTCAATCTCAGGGTCATGAGTTCAAACCCCACACTCGGCGTAGAGATTACTAATAAATAAATAAATAAATAAATAAATAAATAAATAAATAAATAAAAGGGGGATAATTTAGTTTGGGGGACTGGAGAAGAGTTCGCAGCGGAACCAAGAATTAAGCTAACCCCTAAAGTATGAGGAGGAGGCAAGATTCAGACAGAGGGACCCACACGTGGGAAGACCTGGGCTAGAGAAGGGGATCTGATAAGAAGTCTGTCTCTGACCACCTCACACCCACTCAGAGGGCTACTAGAACAAAACAAAAACAAACGGAAAATAAGTGCTGGCATGGATGTGGAGAAATTGGAACCCTTGTGAATTGCTAGTGGGAATGAAAAATGATGCAGCCACCATGGCAAAGTTGGGTGGTTCCTCAAAAAGTTAAACATAGAATTATCATGTGATCCAGGATTCCACTTCTGGGTATATAGCCCCAAAGAATTAAAAGCAGGGACTCAAACAGATACTAATTCACCCATGTTCCTAGCAGCATTATTCACAATCGCCAAAGGGTGAAAACACAATGTCCATGAACAGATGGATGGATAAACAAAATGTGGTGTACATACAATGGAATCTTATTTGACCATCAAGTGGAATGGAATTCTGACCCACGCTACAGAACATGGATGAACTTTGAAAACATTATGCTAAGTGAAATCAACCAGACACAAAAGGACAAATATTGTTTAATACCACTTATGTGAGGTACCTAGAGGAGGCAAATTCATAGAGATAGGAAGTAGGATAGGAGTTACTAGGGGATGGAGGTAAGGGGAAATGAGTTGTTCAATGGGTACAGAGTTTCAGTTTGGGATGGTGAAAAAGTTCTGGAGATGGATAGTGGTGGTGGTTGCACAACATTGTGAATGTAGGTGATCCCACACAACTGCACACTTAAAAATGGTTAAAATAATAAATTTTGTTATGTATATTTTACCCCAATTTTTAAAAAGTGTGTGTTTGAAGCCCAGGGTGAAAAGGGAAGGGGAGGTCAAAAAGAGGTTCCAAAGCCTTAAACGGAGGGCCAGTCAAAAGGTGTTGGAGGTGCACTGAGGTGACTGGATGTTGTGCTGAGGCCAAGGGAAACTATTAAAGGGCTTTAAGCATGGCAGTATTTAGAAAATGCATGGAGAGTAGAGGGGCAAAAACAGTCAAGCACCCCAGATCATTCCCTGTTAATATTTTGCTATATAACTCCCTCTAATACTTTTTAAAACAATCTTCCTTTGGCCACCTTCAAATATTTTGCATACATAAGATCATTACAACCCCTATTACAGCAGTGATCAGATGAAAAGATAGATATTTGGGAACAGAGTGCAAAAGGAATTTTGTTCCCTTGATTTCTTAAACCAACCCACGATAAAATTCCTCTTTAAAAAACAAATGGGATGCCTGGGTGGTTCAGTCGGTTGAGCGCTGAGTGGCTGCCTTCGGCTCAGGTCATGATCCCGGGTTCCTGGGATCGAGCCCTGCATTGGGCTCCCTGCTCAGCACGGAGCCTTCTCCCTCTCCCTCTGCCGCTTCCCCTGCTTGTGCACGCTCTCTCTGTCTGTCAAATAAATAAATAAATAAATAAATAAATAAATAAATAAATAAATAAATAAAATCTTTTTAAATAAATAAATAAAATAAAAAAACAAATGCACACCACTGCCTAACAGAGTGTCAGAAAAGGGAGTCTGAGTAGATGTCTGGATGTCTGCCACGGACCATCACTACCAATATACCCAATTTTATTGTTTTACTCCTATGAGGTACATGTTATAACCCTAGTTTTACAAAGGTGCAAAACTGAGGCCCAGAGCGTTAAGTAAATGCCTTGGGATCTCAGGACAGAGCTAGCGCCCAAACACTAGATCAGTCCAGCCCCCGGCTCTTTCTCCTGATGCGGTGGTTCTCAGCCCTGGCTGCGCATTGCAGTCAGCTGGGCACTTAGATGCTGGGGCCCACAGAACAGAATGAATCCCAGATGAGGGCTGGGAGAGCCGGCCTCTCCCTCCACGGGTGATTCGGATGCACAACCAGGGCTGAGAAACCCCGCCCTATGAGGCATACCCTCTCTAAGAGACCATCTGGCCCCTCTGCGTGCTCACCAACCCACCCGGAGGCTGACCCTCTTCGGAGCCCTGGATCCTGAGAGGCCTCGGGTCTCGTAAATGCTAAGCGACGTGGGATGGGAGAGACCAGGCTGCCCTTCCTTGTGAACTCCGGTCCTGCTCGCATTCCCCTCCCAGCAGCTCCATTTGATGGTTCGGGCTGTCCCCTCAGGCCCTGGACAGCGGGGACTTTAATATTTAAGCACTCGGCCGGGGGAGTGGGGGAGCAGCACGGCTCCTGCAGCGGCAACCTGCGTGGAGATGTGATAAGCACCCACAGAACTGTCTTTCACCAAGGGGAGGGGAGAGGTTGCAATCAGAGCAAATAAGCAGAGTGATGGCTCCTGGGGGTGGGGCGGGAGCTGCAATTCGAGAAGACACTGTGCTCACGCTCAGATACCTGCCTCGCTCGCCGGCGCAACTACTCTGAAAGTCAGTTCGGGGCTCTGGCCAGTAAATGACTGTCTCTCCTCTCCAGTCCTTCCTAGATGCAGAAGACACTTAAGGAAAGGCCAACAGACCCATAGACAGAGAGACACAGAAATACATATAGAAGATACATAAGAGCTATATTTGGAGTTGTCAATTGCTTAACATTTTACTAAAAATGCAACAAACAAAACTCGAAGTTATTTTATTATCTCTCAGTATTCGTTCAGTATGACACCACAGCAAATCCTTGAGAGACCACTGTTCAAGAACACTACACAAGGGGCGCCTGGGTGGCTCAGTCGTTAAGCGTCTGCCTTCCCCTCGGGTCATGATCCCGGGGTCCTGGGATTGAGCCCTGCATCGGGCTCCCTGCTCGGCGGGAGGCCTGCTTCTCCCTCTCCCACTCCCCCTGCTTGTGTTCCCTCTCTCACTGTGTCTCTCTCTGTCAAATAAATAAAATCTTAAAAAAAAAAAAAAGAACACTACACAAGCTAGTTTAGACTTGGATCTTTCCCCTATTCTGTGTGGCTACCTACTTCCTTTCCATCTTCTTACTCTCCAAAGTCTCTTCCTCTCTCTTACATGACACAAAGCTTCTTTCGGGGGAGGGGGAAATCATTTATGAGGCGTGGGAATCACAGCTCACTGGAACAAGTCATGGAGGATGCAGGCTCCTTTCACAAAGTGGGGTGGGGGGGTGCCCAGGTAACCGAATTGCCTTCCTGCCATTTCCTAGCTGGGACATGGGGGGGGGGGGGCAGGATACCATCTTACTCTTTTTTAGTCTCAGTTCCTATCTGTGAAGCAAACAAACCAACAAAGTAAAACACTATCTCGAATAGTTGTGACATAAATGGAAATGTATATAAAGCAGTTAGCAAATAGTAGTATCTCAATAAGCATTACTGAAAACCCCATATTCTTCTCACAAGGTAACCCTTGCAAGGCTGAGGCTGGGTGACCAGGAAGCTGGGCCTTCAGGGGAAAGGAGGCCCCAGGTCCCAGCAGAGATTTTTCCTACCCTGATCCTCAGCCCTCCCAGGTTCTCTGAGGTGAATTTAGGAAGAGCAAACTCACTCAGAGTTTATGACTCAGGATAACTCCCGTCATTCCTCTCTCCGTCAACCGATCAAAATCAAACACAACTATTGAAATTACAATTAGAGATAACTGAGCACAAAGACGATAATTTACTGCGCTGTGGGTATACTGAATTTACTTTTTCATTAATTATTTGGTTTTGATTTTCTCTTGGGCAGTAAGTGTGTGTGAGAGAGAGAGGGAGGGAGGGAGGTGTGCATATGTACATTTTGCTACAGCTATGTACATGCTCATTAATGTCTCTGACCATAAATGAGAAACTATAATGTCAAAAATGTTGGTCCTTCGGGATGCCTGAGGGCCTCAGTTGGTTAAGCATCCGACTCTTTATTTCAGCTCAGGTCATGATCTCAGGGTGGTGAGATCCAGCCCAAAGTCGGGCTCTGCGTTGGGCGGGGAGCCTGCTTAAGATTCTCTCTCCTCTCCTTCTGCCCCTCCCCCAGCTCGTGCGTGCTCACGCTCTCTCTCGCTCTAAAAATAAATAAATAAATACATCTTAAAAAAAAAAAATGTTGGTTCCTCGAAGGAAGACTAAGATTAAAATCATGACCCAAACTGATCAATTTGGGGGAAGTGGCAAAAAAAGGATCATTTCTGCCCTCACTGTCTGAATTATCTGGGTAATTATGGGTCATCTTCTCTTTTTCTTAACAAGCAATTTCTCTAAGGAAATCAAGACAGCTAGTGGTTGGAGCCCAAGCCCTGGAAGTTTAGGCCGGAGTTAGCAGGCGCCTTCTCAGCAATGAAGCAAGAAGACTGGGAGACCCTGACGGTCAGAGGGCTGAGCCCTGGAGGAGCATTTTGGGGAAAAATTCTGGCAAGAGAAGCCCAAGGCACCACTGCTGCCTTTATGTCTGAGCCAAAAGAGCTGGTAATTAGGGATGCCTGGGTGGCTCAGTCGGTTGGGTGACTGCCTTCGGCTCGGGTCATGATCCTGGGGTCCTGGGATCAAGTCCCACATCTGGCTCCCTGCTTAGCGGGGTCTGCTTCTCCCTCTGCCTGCCACTCCCCCTGCTTGTGCTCTTTCTCTCTGACAAATAATTAAATAAAATCTTCAAAAAAAAGAGCTGGCAATTAAAGTGTTAAGTCAACAGAAAGCCCCCTGGGCAGCACTGTTTTCTGTCCCCATTTCTCCTCAAAGATCTCCTCATCGTCCCACACTCTTCTGACCAGAAAAAGGTCCTTCCTGGGGCTTGGCATGAACACAGTGGATTCTGACCCAACTTCCCCATCTAGCAACTACAAGCCAAAGACACAGATGAAAAACGTTTGGTGGTGGGGTATACTCAGTGACCCCAAAGGGAAAAATGACAAGACCCAGTCTTTGCAAGATTCTTTTTACCACAATAATGTGTCTGCCTTAAGTAGGAAAAAAAATTTAAAAATTTAATAATGCCACATTCTATCAAGATACCAAGAAATCCCCTTTGGTTGCCTGGTTAGTGACTGCACCATTGAGACAGCCTGACCTAGTCCATGAACTCTGGTTTCAAGGGTTTTCTTCCCACATTTTTATTCCTGCCAAGTCTCTGTAAGTTGCTGTGGATAACCCAAGACAGATTTTTTTTTTTTAAGATTTATTTAATTTGGAGAGAGAGACAGAGAGAGAGAGAGAGAGAGAGAAGCAAACTCCCAGCTGAAAGTGCAGGGAGCCCAGTGTGGGGCTCAATCATGACCTGAAGGCAGACACTTAACCAACTGAGCCCCCAGGTGCCCCCCAAGGCAGATTTTTTTTTTCTTTGCAGCACAAGCCAAGGCCTGGTTTTCTGATCTTCTCTGGTTTTGATGCATAAAATCCAACCTAATTTTAATAGGTTGCCTTAGCAAAATGTAATTATCCATTCATTCGTTTCTCAGCAAACATGGATAAGTACCTTCCATGTACCAGGTTTTCTTCAAGGTACTGAGTATGGTCAAGGTCAGAACCTCTCCCCAGGGAGACTCATGGCTAACCAACTCCTCCAATTGACAGCCCTGTGGCCACAATCAGCCCACGGATTTTTAAAAAACTGAGCCAACAATTAAAAATAAACAATTTCAGGAGCACCTGGGTGGCTCAGTAGGTTAAGTGTCTGCCTTCGGCGCAGGTCATGGTCCCAGGGTCCCGGGATGGAGTCCCGCATCAGGCTCTCTGCTCAGCGGGGAGCCTGCTTCTACCTCTGCCTGCCACTCCCCTTGCTTGTGCTCTCTCTCTCTGACAAATAAAATCGTAAAAAAAAAAAAAAAATTTTTTTTAAATAAAAATCTCTCTTTCTGGCTTCTCTTGAAAAATGGAAAGATGTAATGACACCAGGCCACCTCACTTTCCTGCATGGCCACTTTCTACTGGAGCTAAAGGCCCCTTCCCCTTAGACAGTCACCCCCACTCTCCCCATGCACATTAATGCACTCAGAATCAACCTTCTTCATTTCTTGCCTGCCTGGCCCCTGATCTGGATGGAGCATAACCCGGACTAACTTATCCATTAGGTACAGTAGACATAGTGCTGAAAGCCCACAGTACATTTCCTTCAGAAGGAAAACAAATGAATAGAATACTGTATATAAGATCATGAGTGCTGCCTAGGTTATATTCATCTTTAGACCAACACCATTGTAAAATGTAATTTCTAACGTTTTTATGGCAGCAGGGGCCCACATTGGCAGAAGTCATCATGCAACTCAGAGTATAGCTGGATTATATCAACTCCTTATTTGGAAAGTTGGTGATTAAAGGGAAAAATTTAAACATTTAAGATTTTCCCAGTCTTTTTAGGAAGAACTCTATAATTCATTTCTTTTTTTTTTTTTAAGATTTTATTTTTTTATTTGACAGAAAGAGAGATATAGCTAGAGAGGGAACACAGCAGGGGGAGTGGGAGAGGGAGAAGTGGACTCCCCGCTGAGCAGGGAGCCTGATGTGGGGCTTGATCCCAGGACCCTGGGATCATGACCTGAGCCGAAGGCAGACGCTTAAGGACTGAGCCACCCAGGCGCCCTTATAATTCATTTCTAGTTGATGAGGGAAAGCTCTTCTTTCTGGAAAAGTGCCAGGTAACAAATGTAGCTTTGGGGGAAAGTCACCCTCTGCAATCCCGCATTGTCCAGATGCTGTGGTGTCTGTCTCAACCTTCCCTATAGGACCCGGGCCTTCACTCCCCCAACTGCTGGCACTGTTGGTGCCTGGAAGCTCGCAGCTGAGTCTCTCCCCAGGCGCTGCCATCATGGAAGGAAGCTGCCTGGCCCAAGCTCTCGCCCCTTCCCTGGTGGCAGCCTGTGTCCAATGCTTGTGTCATAAAGGGGCACAAAGGCCTGGCCCTTTGCCTCAATTTGTGATATCCCTGAAGACCCGTCCAGGTCCAGAGCTGTCTGCAGTGTCGGCTGAGGCCTCTGTTCCAGCTGTGGTGCAGCTCAGTTTCTCTCTCCACCCGGTCCTGCTTCTCCTAGTCTCTCACGGAGGTTACCAAGCACGGTCCCTGATTAACCAGCACACAAATCTGCCTCCCAGAATCCGTTTCCCAGAGAACCCAAATCAAGACGCTGATAAACAATGGGTTCCAGCACGAATCATCAATGGATGCTGCTGTGGGTTGGACTGTCCCCCCAAATTCTTATGTTGAAGTCCTGACACGCCCCCCAGCACCCCAGAACGTGACCTTTTGGAGACAGGGTCTTTATAGACAGAATCAAGTTAAAAGGAGTTCACTAGGGTGGGCCCTAATCCAATATGACCAGTGTCCTTATAAGAAGAGGAGATGTGGACAGGCCCAGAAAGAGGGAGGAGGATGTGAAGTGACATGGGGAGACAGCCATCTACAAGCCAAGGAGAGAGGGGCCTGGAACAGAGCCCGCCCTCACAGCCCCGCCCCCACAGCCCCGCCCTCATCGCCCGCAGCCCCGCCCCCACAGCACCACCCCCACAGCCTGGCCGTCACCTTGATTTCAGGCTGCTACCATCCAGAACTGTGAGATAATACATTCCTGTTGGGTAAGCCCCCAGTCTGTGGTACTTTGTGAGGGCAGCCCCTGCGAACTAATACAGAAGCTGGAATCATTAGGTCAACGGATTGCTGGGAAGCAGGATATTCCCCTGGTGTCAAAGCAACACCCTCCAGGGGCGCCTGGGTGGCTCAGTCAGTTAAGCGGCTACCTTCAGCTCAGGTCATGATCCCAGGGTCCTGGGATCAAGCCCTGCATCGGGCTCCTTGCTCAGCGGGAAACCTGCTTCTCCCTCTGCCTGCCACTTCCCCTGCTTGTGCTCTCTCTCTCTCTCTGTCAAATAAAAAAATAAATAAAGCAGCACCCTTACTAACTGTGAAGGGGAAAATCGCATCTTACCATGGAAGAATCTGGCACTTTACCAAGAGATGAAACTTAGCGTCAGTAACAGTGGAAGAACTTGGCACGAGGTGCTTTTTGATGTGATAAATATGAAGTACACATAACATCACCCTTGAGGCCTTCTCACCAAATGTGCTTAACTTTAAATATGCTCTGAGACCCAGCTCCCAGTTTACAAGAAACAGGAGGAAAAAAGGGAAACAATCAGATAATCCAAAATGTGAAAAATTCTACCGAAAACTGACCTGGTCTCTTCAAAAAATCAATGTCAAAGGTACAGGGTCTGTTCTAAAGACAGCGAGCACAAACGACATTCAAATGCAATGCAATAAGCTTGACTGAATCCTGGTTCCCCCAAAATCTATTATAAAAGGTATTTTAAGGAAAACTAAGAGAAATTTGAATATAAAGCAGATAACAGATTATTATTAAGTTATGATCATGTCCTTATTTTTAGGGGATGCATGTGGAATTATTTAGGGTTAAAGGGCCATAACATCTGCAACTTATTTTTAAATGAGAAAGAAAAATTACAGATAGATTAAAACAAATATGGTAAAATGTTAATAACTGTTGAATCGAGTAGTAGACATGTAGGTGTTCACTGTAGTATTCTTTAAAATCCGGGGGCGCCAGGGTGGCTCAGTTGGTGGGGCATCAGTCGTGATCCCGGGGTCCTGGGATCCAGCCCCATGTCAGGCTCCCTGCTCCCCGGGGTGTCTGCTTCTCCCTCTCCCTCTGCCCCTTCCCCCATTTGTGCTCTCTCTCTCTCAAATAAATAAAATCTTTGAAAAAATAAATAAAATAAATAAAATAAAATCCTCTGTGTTTGAGGCACCTGGATGGCTCAGTCAGTTAAGTGTCTGCCTTCGGCTCAGGTCATGATCCTGGGGTCCTGGAATCGAGTCCTGATGGGGCTCCCTGCTCAGCGGGGAATCTGCTTCTCCCTCTCCCTCTCCCTCTGCCCTTTCCCACCCACCTCCTCAGCCCAGGCTCTCTCTCTCCCAAATAAATAAATACAATCTTAAAAGAAAAAATCCTCTGTATTTGGAAATGTTCATATTAAGTGTTTGGGGAAAACAAATGTGACTGAGAGTCAATACACAAGTGCTAAATCTCATCGTTTTGTACATCACACATTAATACACCGACCAAACTTTAGAATTAGAATGCAGAGGGCCAGCACGAGAACACATGGGTTAAAGCTTGCTTTGTGCTGGCTTTACGGTACATTAAAGTGATGACGGTTAAATATACATGTACTTCTCCTCCCTGCCTCCAAACGAGTAGGCCCTAAAATAAGTGGGAAAGATAAAGTCAGACCGAAAAAATAATGTAAAAACATATGCATGTGGCTATGCTTAGTTCTTCTCTGATCCTTTCTGCATCTGTCTCCTCATCAGTAAAATGGACAGAACGAAATACATCTGGAAGGATTGTTTCTGGGGTTAAAGATGAGGAATGTCACATGGGCGCCTGGGTGGCTCAGTTGGTTAAGCGACTGCCTTCGGCTCAGGTCATGATCCTGGAGTCCTGGGATCGAGTCCTGCATCGGGCTCCCTGCTCCGCGGGAAGCCTGCTTCTCCCTCTCCCACTCCCCCTGCTTGTGTTCCCTCTCTCGCTGTGTCTCTCTGTCAAATAAATAAATAAAATCTTTAAAAAAAAAAAAATATCCTTCCAATGCTGTCACTGTGACTGGGCAGTGGGAGTCCCCGGTGGCAGCAGGAAGATAAGCCAGACGTTCCAGCCCCAGGGCCTACCTCCGGCCTGGCCCGAGCTGACGGCCTCTGAGAGAAACCACAGAGGGCATTTGTATCTAGTGAGCACAATAAAGGTAACTACTTTCCCATACAAAGAAAACAGTGGACACATCTTGTTTTATATTTCAGACTATGCCTTCATGTTTAGGATAATAATCAGGAAGCATTCAAGAGCCGTTTCTTGAAGGCCTAATACAACAAAAAGGAAATACCCAGTCAGAAGAGCTCCACAATAAGGAGGCCAAAGTTTTCCTGTAATCTGTGTGGAGACCTTGGAATATTTTATTGCTTGAAATAAATAACTTCCCCGAGCTTTATGAATAAATAGATGTTTCTATTTCACATGCCGGGTAGATGATGCGAGGAGGCTTTCCTCAGAGCTGAAGGGGCTCAAGGGGCAAAGGCTTTTGATGTTTAGAATAAAACTCTGTATGTGAATTCCATTCAAACCCCAAGAAAGCTATTGCTCCTGTCAGCCAGCATAAACTTTCTGAAGGTAAAATCCGAGTTTTATTTTCATTTCGCCAGCAACTCCTCCCTGCACCTCAACGGCACCTTTTTGTCTCTCCAAACAAACAAAAATGACAGCTTTGGGTGGCAGCATAGGCGCTTTTCCCCCCATTTGTTACTGTGACAGCTTTAGCTCATCCATGAAAATTCTAAGACATGATACCTAATGAAAAGCAAGCCCTGGAAAGAGGCATTTGATTTTGGCCCAAACCTAAGGGGAGTAGCAGTTCCAGTGACAAGGAGAGTCACAGAAGAGAATCGAAGAAAAGCCACCGATGGTCTCTAAGCTTCTGAGGCCCCGGAGGCCCCGCATCAGTGAAGTGGAGACAGCCTCCTCCTGGAAGGCTCTTCAGAGACACGAGCAACTACTTTCTGCTACCAGCATGTTTGTTATGAAAAAACAAAACAAAACAAACCAACTTGGGTTTTTATCACAAGGCTAATAGGTTTTCCCAACTGGGCAAATGAGTTACCTAGACCCCTAGACTGAAAGACAAGTTACTGGGGCACCTAGGTGGCTCAGTCAAGCGTCTGACTCTTGATTTCGGCTCAGGTCATGGTCTCAGAGTCATGAAATCAAGCCTTTCATTGGGCTTCCTGCTCGGTGGGGAGTCTGCTTGAGATTCTCTCTCTCCCTCTCCCTCTTCCCCTCCCCCTAGCTTGTGCGTGAGCACTCTCTCTCTTTCTCTCCAGTAAATAAATAAATCTTAAAAAAAGAAAAAAGAAAAGACGAGTTACTACTTGGCTTGTTAAGGAGGCAGCTGTTTGGTTTGTTTTTGTTTTGTTTTGTTTTTTAATTTTATTTTATTATGTTATGTTAATCACCATACATTACATCATTAGTTTTTGATGTAGTGTTCCATGATTGTTTGCTTATAACACCCAGTGCTCTATTCAATACGTGCCCTCTTTAATAGAGACTTGCAGTAAAATATCTTACACACTGCAACCTAGAAAATACACAAATGGAACACATACAATTTTCATGAAACCATCCTTAATCCTTAGTCTGTGCAGTGCACTGATACTTTCTAATTTATTACTATTTAAGGTCAGTCACAAACCAGACTAAAGTGTTTCACACCCACTAATAGGTTACAGTCCACAGTTTGAAACAGGCTGAATGAAGCCCAGGCTTCTCAGCACACTCCCGTCACATACATAACCCTCCTCATCCTGGTCCTTTCCCCAGGAGCTGCAGCAAATCAAGCTTGATTGGCCAGGAAAAAAGGGGCAGCTTTTCTCTTCCCTCTGCATTTGCAAAGTTCTGAAGGGCACCCATCATTGCTGCCAGGCTGGTCCTACAGGGTGGAGGCTATCCCATCTCTAATGGACTGGGGTCGATTTTTCTTCACAATCATCACAGTATAACACAGAGTGTGTTAGGGTCACCCCAGCTCACATCTTGAGGCTCTGGGTTCACATCCAAGGGGGAGAGATTTCCCTCAGACAGACCCCTCAGATTCTGAACTCCTCATCCTTGGATTCAAGTGAAGCCCCAAGCTCCGCTATGAGATGAGGGCATTTGGGTACAACAATGGCATGCAGTGGACAAGACCAAATGCTGCCCCACTGCCAAAGGTACAACCTGCAGTGTCTCTGGAATATTCCACGAAGGGGTGCCATCCATATAGAGCACCATGAGAATGGCACCCTTGGAGCTGCATATCCTGGCCCAAGAGTTGAATATATTTCAAATGCTCTGAGGCACTTGTCCTCATTCTCTTTGAGGGCACAAGCCTCTCCCCTGGGTTATGGTCCCCCCCATGCACCCCCAGCCCTTGTGAACAGTTTTCCTTTCATCTCCCAGAGACAGGGGCTGCTCCAGGCTTTGGTTGCCTTTTGGTTCTTTTGAGAAGTAATGGTTTTTCCTGTCTGCCCCTTGGACATCCCCATGGATAGCCAGTCAAAACCATTCTGGTTTTGCAGGTAAATCCCTTACCAACCAGCGTTTCCCTGTGTCTGGGAAGGTCCAGCTTTCCTGACTCCCCTCTTTGACCTTCAGCTTTTCAATGAGCAAAACTATATATCTCCTTTGTCTTCTCTGCCTCTTTTCCATCTTCAGCTAGTCCAGCAGAATAGGGCATTTAAGAACCATCATCCCAGGGGCACCTGGCTGGCTCAGTGGGTAGAGCATGGGACTCTTGAACTCTGGGTCATAAGTTCAAGCCCCACATTGGGCACAGAGATTTAAAAAAAAAAAAATCCTCATTCTGATTTTACTTGCACAGGTTTTGTTTTGCCTACCTGTCCTTTCTTCCCCCCCTTTAATGAACATATTTTAATTCTCACAATTCTTCCCAGGCATTGCAGATCCCCCAGAGATACTAATTAAGGGTCTCCTCTTCCTGCAGAGAGTCATCAGGCAGCTTGGCTGGGCAGCTGTTCTCAAGCTGGGTGGCACATCTGAATCACCTAGAGAGCTTTCAAAAGTATCTGACATTGGGGAAGGTATGTGCTATGGTGAGCGCTGTGAATTGTGTAAGACTGTTGAATCACAGACCTGTACCCCTGAAACAAATAATACATTATATGTTAAAAAAGAAGAAGAAGAAGAAGAAGATAGCAGGAAGGGAAAAATGAAGGGGGGAAATCGGAGGGGGAGACAAACCATGAGAGACGAAGGACTCTGAAAAACAAACTGAGGGTTCTAGAGGGGAGGGGGGTGGGGGAATGGATTAGCCCAGTGATGGGTATTAAAGAGGGCACGTACTGCATGGAGCACTGGGTGTTACAGGAAAACAATGAATCATGGAACACTGCATCAAAAACTAATGATGTAATGTATGGTGATTAACATAACATAATAAAATAAAATAAAAAGTCTCTGGAGCCCAGGCTACACTCCAGACCGGTTAAATCAGGACCTAGGGGTGGGACCTAGCTGTGATATTTTTATTTATTTATTTATTTTTAAAGATTTTATTTATTTATTTGAGAGAGAATGAGAGAGAGCAAGCACATGAGAGGGGGGAGGGTCAGAGGGAGAAGCAGACTCCCTGCTGAGCAGGGAGCCCAATGCAGGACTCCATCCAGGGACTCCAGGATCATGACCTGAGCCGAAGGCAGTCGCTTAACCAACTGAGCCACCCAGGCGCCCTATTTATTTATTTTTTAAAAGATTTATTTATTTTAAAGAAAGAGAGAGAGAGAGAGAGTGGGGGGGAGGGGCAGAGGGAGAGAATCTTCAAGCAGACTCCCGCCCTGGGCAGGGCTCCATCCCACCACCCATGAGATCATGACCTGAGCCGAGACCATCAGACACTCAACTGACTGAGCCACCCAGATGCCCCCAGCTGTGGTATTTTTAAAGCTCTCCAAGTGATTACAAAGGGTAGGCAAGGTTGAGAACCACCATTTATTCCCACTTACAATGCATGTTTCCATATTCAAGACACTTCTCTAACCAGTAGAACAGAAGGTCCAACTTCCAGAGTGAAGGCTATTTCCGTCCCCATTGTCCAAAAAGGTCACTTGCAAAGGTCACATCTCAAGCCAAGACATGCATCTCTGAGAAACAGTCTTTTAAATCAAAATAAAGCCAGTTATTCCTTAGCACAACACAAATGTGAGGGTGCCAAAGGGGACCTAACTTGCCCACCAGTGCTGGAAGCTCTGGGCCAGGGAAGAAATACTGAGGGGGATTTCGTCTCTGCGAATGAGACCCTTAGGACCCCAGGATTTTTTTTCAAGATTTTTTTTTTAATTCATTTGAGAGAGAAAGACAGAGAGAGCACAAGCAGGGGGAGAGGGAGAAGCAGACTCCCTGGCTGAGCAGGGAGCCCAAAGTGGGACTCGATCCCAGGACCCTGGGGTCATGACCTGAGCCAAAGGCAGATGCTCAACCATCTGAGCTGCCCAGACGCCCCGGGCCTCAGGATCAAGATGGCGAACCAAAGCGAGATGAAGAGCTGCAGGTAGGAGTGAGTCCCTCTGTCTGGAGGAGTCAAGAGGCTGCAGAGAGGATGTGGTTTCTGATCGGGTGTTTGAGAATGAATGGGGATTTCCCAGGCAGAGGGGAGGGAGAAGGGCATAGAAGTGCTTGGAGAAGGGCCAAGGGAGCCATAGCTCTGTTGTCCGGACCTCACCAGTCCGCCCCAGAGTGGAAAAACCAGCTTTGGCCTTCCAAAAGCGGAAACTGCAACACTGAAATGAAAGAATCCAAGCTGCCAAGCAATATCCATCCCAAAGGAGTGACAAGTGGCCAAGTCCGTGAAGATGAGCCGGCTGCTGCTCAGAAGCCAGTGGGATCCGCCTGAGGCTGGAAGGGTGAGGCATGGTTTCCTGGAAGAGAGGAGGAGCTGTACCTCAAGGGGTGGGGAGAACCAAGAAGGCCATTTTGGGGAGCATGGAGGTTCGGCCGAGTTGGAGGCTGGGCAGGTGGCTGTTGAGCCCCAGGATAGGATTCGAGAGGGTCCGGGTCAGGCACCTTGCCTTGTATCTATGCAGCGTCTGATAAACTGCCCTGTGAGCCCCCGGGGAACAGGAGTCAGCTCTGGATGCCCCCCACCTCCATAGCACCAGCACACAGCTGTGCAGCTGAGCACAGAAAACTTTGCCAATGGAACAGTAAACATTCCTGGAATCCGTGGAAGTGGGAAGGGCAGAAGGGATACGTTTAAGAGAAAGAATTTTAAATATACCACCATCTTCTTGTACACAAAGAGCTTATGCTCTTGAAATACAGCTTCTTCTAGGGAAGGTTCCCCAAAGCAAGTCTAACCTTCTGGCCTGGGGTGCAAGGAGGCCCCCAGACCCATCGAATACCAGCCTGGGATGCTCATCCAATCCGGATGGTCCACTGCTTTCCCAGCCTTTCATTTCATTTTCATTTTCAGCTCCATGATCCAGATGCAGAGGATCCAGTGCTTCCAGCACTGGTGGGCAAGTTAGGTCCCCTTTGGCACCCTCACATTTGTGTTGTGCTAGGGAATAACTGGTGTGGGGGATAGAGCAGTATTCCCCTGGGTGACTTCTCTTGCTAGCCAACTGCTTGTAGCCAGCAGCAGCAAATATTTCACCTCTGTCAGGAGTCCAAGGTGCAGAACACAGCTGCTGGGCCGAGCCCTGGCAGGGGCCCAGCCTGGCTAGGACAGCTCTGAAGAGCCTGCAGGGCCTGAGAGCCCAGAGCAGGTCACCGGAGAAGGTGCCAGCTCACTCCTCCTCCCGCGTCCTAATCCAGGGGTAACTTTCTCAAAGCCTTTTAGCCTCAGGGCCATGACTCGTGCTGTGAGCCTCTAGGACAGGGCTTGGGGCTGTGAGAGCCCGGAGCACCTAGAGCAGCTAAAAGCACAGAACGCATCCAGGGGAGCACATGCTCCTGGACGTGGAGTCACATCCCAGCTCTGGCCTTGCAGCCGAGAAGCGGAAGCCTCATTTTCAAAGCTCATCTGCTTCCCATGCACAGCCTTCCAGGGGTTTCCGGGCAGCTCAGTTCCATGAGGGTGGGTTCTAGGGTTTGGAGCCCTGGATGGGGAGTGCTCTATCCACTAAGACAGAGTGAGCTGGAGAGAAGTCAGACCTCACAGCCTCACAAAGCTAAGGCCCCCAAACAAGCCAACCTACTCCTCATTCCCTTCCCTCCCCTGGTAGCAAAATCACCTTTGACTTTGGAAGAGGCGAGCTGTCCTCACCCTGGATCAGACCAAGGCGCCTCCAGCTTTTGCTTCTTACAAACTCTACAATTCCAACCATAAATGTTGTAAATTAGGGTCTCTCTCCCTCCTCTACTCACTTACTTTCCTCATCTGCATCTTTTCTCAAAGGACCTCTTCTCAGGAGGAAGATTCTTTTCCCTCCTCTCCTATTACCTCCCAAGACACCTGCTGAGTATATTCATGGAGCCACTCATCCATGTGGGTTTTGGTACCTCCTATGTGTTCGACATTTATGGCCCAGCCTGCTCGTTGGCTTGAGTCCCCAGCTGGCTGAAACTTCATGGTCAGATCCTGCTGACCGGTTCTGGGGCGGCTCTTCCATGCGTTACTGCTAGCTGGGCAAGCTGGGCCTCAGGCCCTGGGTCCCCCCACTCCAGGCCAAGTTAGCAAGTGCAAGGACCCCAGGGACAGAGCTCAGGGAGAGAAATGGAGCTCTAGTTGCTGGGAAAGGGGGGGCTTCTGGATCTTCTTCCTCAGTGGTTCTCAGTGTGGTTCCCAGACAAGAAGCAGGGTGGCGGCCCACGGGACTTGTTAGAAATGCTGTATTCAAGGGCGCCTGGGTGGCTCAGTTGGTTAAGCGTCTGCCTTTGGCTCAGGTCATGACCCCAGGGTCCTGGGATCGAGCCCCACGTCAGGCTCCCTGCCCAGCGGGGAGTCTGCTTCTCCCCCTCCCTTTGCCCTGCTGCTCTCCCTGCTTGTGCTCTCTCTCTCTGTGTCAAATAAATAAATAATAAAATCTTCAAAAAAAAAAAAAAAAGAAAAAGAAATGCTGTATTCATTACCACCAGTCTAGGAAAGAGATGAGGCGGTGGTTCCTGTACATCCACATGAACGATGATGATGACGGTGATGAAAACGGCCAATGTTGGTTAAGCATAGTAACTCTGCACCAGCCACTGTTCTAAGGATTTTAGTAACACACGTAATCACCACAGGAACCCTCTGAGGAGTTAAGTACTATGAATATCCTTGCAATTTTACAAATGAGAAAACTGTGAACAGAGGGTTAGGCAACTTGGTGTAATCACAGAGTAAATGACAGAATGACAGGTCCGGCTCTACACACACACACATACACACACATACACACACACATACACACACGCCCCTGCACCTCACTCCTCACTTGGCTTTGGTGTCCTCCTCCCAGAGCACGGGCAAGCTTGGCCTGGCTCCCTATCATGAGGCAGCGCAGCTCAGTAGCCGAGAGCCGGCACTTGGGCCAGTCGCTGGCATTTGAAGCTTGATTCTACCATTCCGTGAGCTTGAACAAGTAACAGGCTTTCTGTGCCTGTTTCCTCGGCTCTAAAATGAACATAGCTGTACCCATCTACGTCACAGGGGAGTCGTAAAGACTAAGGAGGTTACCATTACATCATCGTGCCTGACCACAGCACACGCTCAATAAATGTCATCTTACTATCTTGACGGCCTCTAATTTGTGGGGCGGCGGGGGGAGAAGGAAGAAAAATATAGGCAGGAGAAGAGAGGGGGAAAAAGAATCTGGGAACACCAGCCTGAGAATTGTGTGACAGCTTCTCAGGTAGAACCTCATCCGGGTCCCTGCCCCTTCTGCCCTCTGCAGGAAAAGCATTTTGTGCACACCCGAGGGAGGAAATGTGAGTCTCTTCATTCTGGGGCTCAGCTGCAGATTTAATCGTCCCGTGAAAGCAGATGGTGTTGACCCAGGCCCGTCAGCTCTGACTTTGAGAACTGCCTGGCGTAAGCAGAATTCCGTGTCAAAGTACAGAGACTCGCGAATGTCGCGGCTGCACAGAAGCAAGTACGGTGAGACCTGCGAGATTCAGGGCCCTGCTGACACTGGAGCAAGGACAAGACACATCACCATGAGTCAAAAAAATGATTAGTCTCTGTCTATTTAGTCTGTGTCTAAACCCTTAGGACCGTCTAGCTACTTAGAGGAAATGCATGACTCTATTTTATTAGGATTATTGTCCCTCTCAGAGGTGGATAAAATAGCAAGAATAACCACCAGAGGATGCCAAGCTTGTGGGGCAAGAAGGATAGGGCCAGAAGGAAAAGGAAGCCTACGATGCTGAAATGTATTGACTCAATTAAGGGGAGAGATTCTTCTGAGTGGAGGAAGGAGCCAACACTTTGCCTCCTTCCTCTCTCCCATGCTGGCCTCTTTCTCTTCCAGAAATGCCCAAATGATCCAAGCACCAGGTCCAAGTAGATAAAGCTCTGGCATCAGATGAGCCAACCAGATAGCTAATTTGACATGATTTTCTCCCACAATCACTCAAGGATCCTGGAGATCACACATTCCCTCTGCATAATCAGCAGGGAAGCTCTGCAGCAAGGAGATGCAACTTCTGAGCTATTCCGGCCCATGTTTAAGACCTGGGCAGCTGTGAGGGGCGCCTGGGTGGCTCAGTTGTTAAGCATCTACCTTCGGCTCAGGTCATGATCCCAGGGCCCTGGGATCGAGCCCCGCATCGGGCTCCCTGCTCAGCCGGAGGCCTGCTTCTCCCTCTCCCTCTGCTTCCCTTGCTTGTGCTCTCTCTCTCTCTCTCTCTCTGACAAATAAATTTAAAAAATCTTTAAAAAAAAAAAAAAGAGAGACCTGGGCAGCTATGAGAAACCACATGATGGAGAGCTAAGAGTTTACCATGTTTCTGTCCTTGGTAAGTTATATATTAAATTATGTATTTATATTAAATGTAAATTATATAGAGATGCAGGATCTAGTTACAATGTAGCTGTAAAGTGCTGCCTTGTCTTTGCCCCCTGCTCAAACTAAAGCTGTTACCTTTCTAGCCCTGTCCGCCATGGTGCTTAGCAGCCAGGGATGCATGGTCTCAGACATGTTTACCAAGTAAAACACTGACTTGAGGGGCACCTGGGTGGCTCAGTCATTAAGCGTCTGCCTTCGGCTCAGGTCATGATCTCAGAGTCATGGGATCAAGCCCCACATCAGGCTCTGAGCTCAGCAGGGAGTCGGTTGGGATTCTCTCCCTCTGCCCCTCTTCTCTCTCTCACTCTCTCTCTCTCTCTCGTAAATAAATATTTTTTAAAAAGAATTTATAGGGGGGCGCCTGGGTGGCTCAGTCGTTAAGCGTCTGCCTTCGGCTCAGGTCGTGATCCCAGGGTCCTGGGATCGAGCCCCACATCGGGCTCCCTGCTCGGCGGGAAGCCTGCTTCTCCCTCTCCCACTCCCCCTGCTTGTGTTCCCTCTCTCGCTATCTCTCTCTCTGCCAAAAAAATAAATAAAAATCTTTAAAAAAAAATGTAAATTATACAGAGAGCAGCCTTTAAAATTGTGTTTTGAGAAAGATAAACACAAGTGTCAAAGCAACGGAAAAATCAAATTCACGTCACCCCGCCATGTAGCTAAAGTGAATAATCTCTTTTTAGTTTTTTTGTTGCTTGGGTTTTTTTATTTTTGAAACACACCTATAGTCAATATTCACAAAATTTGAGCTTAGCTGTTTTTCACTTAGCATTATCTTACATCCACATTTCTATTTGTTTTCATAATACACATATGTAACATTCTTTTTTTTTTTAAAGATTTTTTATTTATTTGAGAGAGAGAATGAGACAGAGAGAGCACATGAGAGGGGGGAGGGTCAGAGGGAGAAGCAGGCTCTCAGCTGAGCAGGGAGCCCAATGTGGGACTCGATCCCGGGACTCCAGGATCATGACCCGAGCCGAAGGCAGTCGCTTAACCGACTGAGCCACCCAGGCGCCCCCACATATGTAACATTCTTAATAATAATACTATTTTTCCTTTTATACCATAGTATGCTCTTATTTCATCAGTTTTAGGTATTTTTTTTTCCATTTTTCTTTTTGTCTGCTTCCTCCCCGCCCCCCAGCTATTTTTCTTCTTTTGAGTTATTTCTTCAGAATACAGTCCCAAGCATATATTTACCAGGCCCCAGGATGTGATATTTCATGGCTCATTACATTTTGTCATGTTGCTTTCCAGAAATATTGTACTAATTTATGTTACTATGAGAATACAGCTTTCTCAAAAGCCTTGCCAGATTTTGATTTTGTAATTATAATTTGCTTTTACCAGTTTAACTGGCATTGCATGACTTTGTGCTTTAAGTTCCTATAATTACTAGGGAGGCTGAATCCTTTTCCATGGGTTTGTTTTCTATTTGCATTGCTTCTTGTGTGAAGGACATGCTCAGATTTTTTTGACCGTGAATGCAGTAGAAATAGAATTGCCCTTGTGGATTTGGTTTCATTCCCTAGAGATCCTGGATGTTCATTTTTTCCATCCATTCTATTTATCACAAACAACTTCCCCCCTAAGTCACTTTGATTCAAGCAAGTTTTGCTCAGTCCATGCAGGTCCCAGTCAGGCAGAAGATCATCAATTCAGCCCAGGTTCCTGGCACCCTATTTACTGGTGGCTGCACACTGTAATCCCCTCATAAATTTTCCTGAAGGCAGACTGATTTTTAAGTTCCCCAGCTCCCTAACGAACTCGGTTCCCGATTTGTCAAATATACCCAGCAATTATTCATTGTTGTGTCATGTACTACTAGAGAAAAAAATCAGGGAAAGTGGGGCGCCTGGGTGGCTCAGTGTGTTGAGCGTCTGCCTTCGGCTGGGGTCCTAGGATGGAGCCCCGCATGGAGCCTGGCATTGGGCTCTCTGCTCAGCATGGAGTCTGCCTCTGCCACTCTCCTGCTTGTGCCCTCTCTCGTGCTCTATCTCTGTCTCAAATAAATAAATAAAGTCTTTAAAAAAATCAGGGAAACCATTTTCATGTTTGCCTTTCTCGGCATCTCTGATTTATATGGTGCCTTTATGGTAGGGTATCATTTACATATTGTGATCGCAAAGCATTCTATGACAGGGGATCAGAATCTGGAAAGAGAAGGAAGAACCAAAGTCAAGATGATATCTATGGCATCCTGGAGTAGGATGACAAGGGAGGAAAACCAGGTCATGGACAAGATTAAATTAAATCAAAACAAAACTTCAGTATTTGAAATATGTTATAGGGCGCCTGGGTGGCTCAGATGGTTGAGCGTCTGCCTTCGGCTCAGGTCGTGATCCCAGGGTCCTGGGATCGAGTCCCGCATCGGGCTTCCCGCTCCTTGGGAGCCTGCTTCTCCCTCTGTTTCTCTCTTGTCTCTCATAAATAAATAAATAAAATCTTTAAAAAAAAAAGATTAAAGAAATATGTTATAGAATGGACATAAGGCCAATTTAATTGGTTCAAAGGATATCTGCTATCTAGAAATATATTTACCTTTGGCAGGCATCACACAAAATTGTAAAACAATAACAAAAACTAAGAACTGTACAAGAAATGCTAAACATCGCACAAATTATTTGATAAAAAGTGGCCAAAGATATTTATTTATCTTTTTTAAAAAAGAAAAAGTTATTGTTGCCTATCCCTTGGCTTTTTTTTTTTTTTTTTGCCTATAAGAAGGATCCCAAGTTGGGAAAAAAGTCATCCCAGCATGCTTCCTCCCTCACTCAATTCTTTCTCACCACAAGCTTACATTATGTAGCCACTCCCTACCCTCTTCCCACTCCCTCAACCTGGCTAAGTCCTGGCCACAACTTTGGGTCTCTGGAGAGGTGACTGTAAGATGGTGGAGAAGCTCCTTGCGAGCGACATAGCTAACTAGTGGGGAGAAGGAGCCCTTCTCCCTTGTAATAGACACAACTACGTTGTAGTTCCAAGTTATAAGTGCCAAAGAGTTGCCATTATTGAGCATTTAGAATATGCCATGACATAAGATAAGCACTTAAATGCCTTATCTCATTTAATCTTCACCCACACTATCATCCCATTTTACAGATGAGGCAAAGTGACATTTAAAAACCTGGCCAAGATCACCCAGCTGGTGAGAACAGACAAGGCTGACACTGTAACATCTCACCTCTCATAGGATGGGTGACTGTTTTGATGATTTGTAATAAATTGTAACTTTTGCCACGAGTGTGCTATTTTTAACTATTAAAAAAAAAAACAAAACACCATACAGTTTAATCTCATCCCTACTAGTTAAGAGTTGACTATTCCTATGAGGCCAAAGGCAAAAAGCCCAAACTGTGCTTTTCCAGGCAAACCGCAGCAAGCACCTTACCATCTTCTGTTCTTTTCTAATAGTCCAAGTCCTGTTCCTCTTAACACTGGTAAGATATTTGAGACCACACAAGAGCCGGAGGTGGGGGTGTGCTGAGGAGGAGGAGCAGGAGGAGGACCGGAGGGTAGGGATCCCAGCCTGGAAGTCAAGAGGCCTGTGTTTTGGCCCAACTTCTACCACCAACTCACCTCTCTGGACCGCAAGTTCCTCATGGGCAAAGGAAACTCGCAGGTGACGTGGGTTCTAACGTCCCCTTCAGCTTTAAATGTCTAACAACTTAAGAAGCCTCGTGGTGTCAGCATACTCGGGGCGCAGGTATAGACACAACACCCCCTACTGGCAGCCTTTCGGCAGTGGTCACCGGCTCCGCACTCCAGCCTTGGGGGCGGGCGGGGGGAGGCGGCCTCTGCAAGGGGGCCCAGCTGTGGGGACAGTGGGGGAGGGCAGCAAAGGGGGAGGCGATGCAGGCACGCTCCAAACTCACCCAGTTCTGCTCTCAAGTGTCTATGGCCACGTGTTTGCTGAAAGAAATGTGCTTCAGATTCAGAAGGGCAAAGGTTTTAAAGAGGACAGGAGGATTACAGAGTAATTTAGGAGGGAGTCAGACGGTGGGGGCCGGGGGCAGCTGTCAAAGCTGGAGCTTAGCCTTTTTGATAATGAAAAGCCACAATTTAAAAAGTTTAAAAAAAAAAAAAAGCATGGACTATTCTCCTAAAGGCAGGCATATATCTATTTTCTGAAAGTGAAAAATAAATTCTATAGATTTTGTGTGTTCGTTGAAAATATAGGGCAGGTAAAGGTTCTGTGCTCCCCCCAAGGGTACTTATCGGAGTCAACAGTCTGCTGTGTGAGTCTGCTCACCTTTGCCACTGAAAGCAAGCCCCGAGCACTTCATTTCTCAGCGAAGTGACCTGCCCTTCCAAAGTCACTAGCCCCTGCTCCCTTCCTCCTGGAGCATCTGATGGGAAACACAGGCCCTTTCAGCTTAGACTCTAGATAAACACACATCACGCATCCGCATTGCAAGGCTTTAGAAATGGTTTTAAAAATGAAAATCCTGAGCTTTGAATCTGCAGCCCACAGCAGAGTGATGGAGCTGACAATTGCCTGGGTCCCCCAGCTTCTCCCACTCACCTCTTCCAGAAACTTCACCCCTGAGGATGGACTTGTCTGCCGGTACCCCGCACCTCTCCTGGGACTCACCTTCCCTGTGAGCACATCAGAGGAGAGGAAGGATGGGGGCCGGGAAGTGTGTCCAGGGGGCAGGTGGGAGAAGAGGAATCCAATCTATGGTAAAGTCTCTTCACAAGAAACTCCAGAAGGTCTCACCCCCCAGTTCACGCAGAGATACTGTCTGCTCCTACCTTCACGAATGGAAGAACCAGTCTGGCCTGTTCTCTACGACAAGGGCTCCTAGTTCCCAGCCTGTGGTCCATCCCAACCGCCCCCCCCCCCCCCCCAATGCCTCGCAAAGCCTCCCTTGGTTGGCTCTGCTTTCTTCCCCTGGCTCCTACCTTCTGGATCTTTTCTCTTCCCTTCTTTTCTACCCTTCCAAATATAAGCCTGTCAAACCAACATGGACTCATTTTAATCCCTCCCCTAATCCTCCACTCTACATCTCCTTGAGTTAGCAGAGGCAGAAATCCCTGCAGTGAACTGGGGAGAGCCAAAGATGTAAATGTTAATGGCAGAGTCTTTTTTTTTCCCCACCTGTTGAGTCTCAGCTGGTCTTGTGGTTTTGCTTTGGCCAACAAAACATAGGATAGTGATTCTGTGTGATTTCCAGAGCCAAGGCCTCAAGAGGCCTTACAGCTCCTGCTTCAGTCTCTTGAAATGTTGCCCAGATTGCCATGGAAGGAAGCTGGGTTAGCCCACCAATGAGATGCCATGAGAGCAAGGACTGAGGTGCCCAGGCCCCAGGCTGCACTAAGTGCCAGCCGCGTGAGCGATGGCTGACCGTGCAGCTCAGTGCAGTAACAGGAGCAGGCCCGGTGAGACCGCAGAGCGGTGACGCAGCCGACCCCGGTGACACCCCAGCGAGACCTGCAGAGGGGTGATGCAGCCGACCCCGGTGACACCCCGGCGAGACCCGCAGAGGGGTGACGCAGCTGACCCCGGTGACACCCCGGCAAGACCCGCAGAGGGGTGACGCAGCCGACCCCGGTGACACCCCGGCGAGACCCGCAGAGGGGTGACGCAGCCGACCCACGATCCGTGGGAGAGGACAGACCGGTGTTGTTTTAAGCCACTCGGTTTCATGGTGTTAAGCAGCACCAGACAACTGAAATGCACACTTTTACCTTTTTCTCTGTTGTTTACGGAATAAGATACTAGACCGGGATTCTTTCTGCTTCTATTTTGGCTGAGGCCCCAATATGATAGATATCAGATACCCACGTGAATCTGGAACAAGCCCCCTTATACAGAATTCACAAAGGAAATTTTGAGACCTGGCTCCTTCCCTCTGGGATGCCTTGTCCAGATTAAGGCTATGAAAAGGGGTCTGAGGGTGGTGTAGTGGGGAGAGACAAGTAAAAAGCTTTTGGGGGGAAGAGCTGTTGATGAGCTGTGAATGTCCCCTGGACACCCCAAGGAAAGAGGGGCTAGAGCTGTATCTCCTTCATCTCAAGCCCAGAGAAGCAGGCTTATGTGGACCACTTGGAGTATTTTGAAATACATTCAGGAAACAGCACACATTATGGGTCCCAGCTTTGCACTTTTGACACCCAGAGTGGGCCGTGACACCCAGAGTGGGGGAGCACAGGGGACTGGACTGCTTTTGTGGGGTTTCTCAGGCAAGGGGTGTCCTGTGGATGAAATGTGGTCACCCAGAAGGGAGAGCTTGGGCACTATTTCATAGGACCACCTAGAGGGGCAGAGAGACCCCAGCAGCAAGAAGCTGGAGGTGGGCATTGGATTGCTCGGGTCTTAGGAAGAAATGCAGAGGGACCTCCTCCAATAAAGATGCATCTTCATATGCCCCCGAGAAGTGCAGGAGAGGGATGGCCAATAATGGGAGTTTCTGAAGAACCCACCACAATACTCAACAAGGGAAAGGGTCCACATGAAACACTAGCCAGGCTCAGAGAGTGGTGAACCCACTTTGTTGACCCCCTTGTCTCTGACTCCCTACCTGCCACCCAGTCCTGGGCACTCAGAAACTAGCCAGCAAACTGAGAACTGCAGATAAGAGAAAAGCATAAGGCAGAGACCGCAGAGAGGCCGCCAGCTACCCACAAACCCTTCCCATGGCAGCCCCCCCAGCCCGAGGCAGGCTTCAGATGGGGAAAGAAGGGGGATTGATGTTAAATCAGGTTCAAAGGTTTGGTCCTCACCTTGGGCTGGACATTATGATTGCTGACTTGAGACAGAGTTCAACTTAAACAACTCACATACTGTCTAGTTCCTAAGAATGAAATGTCAGAAGCCTGCTGAGTTTTCACATCAACCTTGCCTTATTAAATAAAATTTAAAAGGGTAATGGAGGGGAGGGGAAAGGTAATATTCTCATCACATCACTAATTGTATTCATTGGACATGCTAATAACATTTACTTTGTTTATTTGCCATTTCTCAGGAATACAGTCTCCAAGAGACAAAAAAAGTTCTCTTTGCTCCAGTTACCCATATTTCTCTTTGCTCACATTATCCTCCTACTCATACAAACTAGGTGGGCTTATAACTTATCTCATCATGTGATTATATTTATCCAGGTCCACAAAGTCCCCAGCAGCTCCTTGGTTAGGACAGATCAGCCATGGAGTCTATAAGCCTGGAAATAGGTCTCTCCGGGGGCTTTAGGCCTTGGCAAGCCTCATCCCAGGACCGTGGGAAGAGATCTGTACAGATGTCTGTTGGCTTACAGCCAGTCTCCCTTGTCTGGAATGCAGGACTTCATCTGGCTGCTCGCCTAAAAGCTTTCAAAGACTGAAATCTGTAGGTGAGCTTTTGGACTTCATGCCAGGAAGCTGAAATCCAGGAGAGACGATGGGCTTGCAGAACCTCTGTCTGAACTTCCAGCAAGTAAATTTTTATAAATAAAAGATGCAATCAATTATTTAGCATAATGAAACATGCTTGAAAAATGTAGGTATCATTTGCTAGTTCTCAAGAAATTAATGCATAATCATAGAGATGCATAATGCATGGCCCCATTGGATACCATCTTAGGAGGGAGACCGGCTGGGTTGAGAGGGAAAGGGATCTCATTTCAATCAATTATTTGCAGAGGATGCACTGCATTTATTCATGTAGTGTAACAGAGCTCAGGTGGGAAAGTAGCATCCATTTCTTTTCTCACAAATGTGTGTCAACGAGGACATGTCCTGTTGAAGAAAAGGGTGCTGGGCTCTCTATCTGACCGTGGAGCAGATGGTGCTCGGTGCCACGGAAGTTTAAACCATGCTCGGTGCTGGGAATCACCACCCCTGTGAAAACTCTTGTGGGCTGTCCTACAACCTTGAAGGGGCACAGCCTTCAGCCTCACTGGCACTGACTCAGATCCAGTGACCCCATTTCTCACAACCCATTTCTTGGGGGCAGATTCGTGTTATCCAGCCTCACAGCCGAAACTAGAGAGACAGTTTACTAATTCACGAGGATACTCACAGTCCACATGCCCAGTGCATTCTTTCGCGGCAGGCAGAGCTCTGTGGAGGGCCAAATCCTAAGCCCTGGGTTGCTGAGTGAGCACGACACCAGAACCAGGGGAGACATGAATGGAATGTTCAGGCACCTGGCTGAAGCAGCCTGCTGTGTCCATCCCACAAGAGAGGAGGTCCAGCCAAGGGTTTTCAACCTTCATGTCGCGGTACCCATTAGAATTGTGAAAGCATTGCGTGAGCCACTCCCAGACACCATTTAAAAAAATAAAATGATAAAACATAAAGTGGAATCGAAAGTATCAGAGAGTACTGCACGTAACTGAGGCAGGTAAGAGGCAGTACGGGGAGGTGGTTAAGAGGATAGACACTAAATGCAGGCTACGTAGAATCAAATGCCAGTCATATAACCCTAGGCGAGTCACTAGATCTATGCTTCAGTTTGTTTGCAAGATGGGAATGGTAACAGTACCTCCCTCCTGAGGGTATTGTGAAGATTAAATGGCTTAATACCTACAAAGGGCACAGAGCTATGCCTGGCCGCGAGTGCTATGTGGGCTTACATTATTAGTAAGAATTGCCTTGTGAAACTATTGCCCACCAGCTGAGAGACCAGAATCGAGTTCCTATGACAACTGGAGTCAGGCATGCTGAGCAGTACATGAGAGAAATGGGGGAAATGAGTGGCTTCCATTGTATTTGAATTAGAAAATTATGGAAGCAATACCAATGGCAGGGAAAAGAGAACCAAAGGAAATTGTCCAAAAAGGATATCCCAGATGACCAGACTAGAGCTCTCTGAAGCTGAGGAGTACTTTTCAGTGAATTAAGATGAAAGTGCTTTTGTTGCATCGAGATGCTATAAATATCTCTTTCCTGGAGAGAACTCTCATTCTCTAATGTACACTCTGCCTTTTTTCTTTCCTTTTGGCTTTTATCTGAGACCATGGTGACATATTTTGGTCCACTGGAATGGATCATCAAGTTCAAATTTACACTTGAACTTGAATTTCCTCTCTTCAGATCAATGGGAATTCGCATCTCCATTTTTAAGAGTATCAGCTATACCAATTGATTACCCCACTCTATACAAGTCCTTCCTTCATGTATTTTTTCATGTTCCACAGGAATCTGGACAAACAAAAGGTGACTGATAAGGTAGAGGCAAGAAACTAAAATATATTTCAAGAAGAAAACATATTTTTGAAGAAGATGTGACACCATAAATGGGGAAGACTTAATAATACCCAAATAGAAGTAAGAATAGTTATAATAATATTTACCACAGATTGAGTACCTACTATGTGCCAAGCACCGTGCTAAGCACTTCATAATTGTTAATCGTACTTTCACGATGACTCTGAAAGGTCGATGATGCTATTTACAACTTCAGGGAAGGAGAAGGTCTGGCACATTGTAGACCAGCATTCAGACGTGGACTCCTTAACTCGGGCCTTTCACTCACCCACTACTGCGAGGGTTTCAGAACTAGCCCCGCCAGGTCCACATTTCAGCTCTACCACCTACAAGCTAGTTAACTTCTCCAAACCTCGCTTAATTTCCTCTTACACAAAATGGGGGTGATCACAGTAGCTTCCTCCTAGGATTTCGTGAAAATTAAATGAGATGTTTATTCAAGTATTTAACACCGTGGCTGGCACACAGTAAATGTTCAAATAGATGCCAATTATCATTATTGTTATGGCAGCCCTTGCAAGGCTGTCTGTAACTGCAAACATTAAATATGGATGATCAGTGGACCAGGCCAGCCAACAAAGTGCCATTTGGCCAACTGCCTTTGGACCTTGCTCTCTATTAAAGGCATTTCCCACGGCATGTCGTTCCCACCACTGGCTCTAGGAGGAAGCGAGACAGCACTGAGGGGAAACGTGTGGAGCAGCAGGGGAAACTGAGGAAAGCAGCACTCATTGGAAAGGTGGGGGTTCAGGTCTATGGAATCAGGATGAGAGCAAGGAAGAGCTGCTGTTTGAGACCCTCGTGGAGCTAGTCTCCTGAAGGACAAACTCAATAAATTGTGGAAGGCAGGAAGATTACCGCTAGGGGAAAACAAATTACTTGGGGATTTGAGCGGGAGCTCTGGCTCATGTTACTGTGTGAAGGAGCAGTCCCACAGAAGAAGTAAAGGATGAGGGTTGGGAAGAATTTAATGAGTTTCTTGAGCCCATTTTAACCTAAAAGAGAGGGATTTAATTTCCAAAGTCTTTTTTCTTTCTTTTTTTTTCTTTAAAGATTTTATTTATTTGACAGTGAGAGAGGGAACACAAGCAGCAGGAGTGGGAGAGGGAGAAGCAGGCTTCCCGCGGAGCAGGGAGTCCGATGCGGGGCTCGATCCCAGGACCCTGGGATCATGACCTGAGCCGAAGGCAGACGCTTAACGACTGAGCCACCCAGGCGCCCCTAATTTCCAAAGTCTTAAATGGGAAACAGAATTTAGACAGAATCAAACTAGGGGAAGAGAAAAGATGAGAAAGATCCATCCACTTTCCATAAACCGAAAGGAAAACACGCGCCCGTGGGAGAATCGCCCAGGCTCAGATTTAAAGGCTAATTTGACTCAGCAAGCACAGGGCGTGGAGAGGGATGGAGGTAAGAGGGCATGAAGATGAACCATCATTATTTCCACTCTTTTGGGGGCTGTGGGGAGGGGTGGTGGAGATCAGCTAGCTGAGGACATCAGATTCAGCTGTGTTCATTTCTACTTTGCCAGGCCAAGGAAGCCAGGATTTTAAATTTAAGTTTAAATCATCAATAGGCAACGACATTTATTTTTAACACCTGCCTGGCTGAGAATTAACACATCCACTGCCTTCCCTGGGATACCTGAGCAAAAAAGTTGCAAGGCATCTTTATTCTCCCGGCAATGTGATACTTAAAAATATGTTATTGAGGGGCGCTTGGGTGGCTCAGTCAATTAAGCATCTGCCTTCGGCTCAGATCATGACCCTAGGATCATGACCTGAGCCCCGCATCGGGTTCCCTGCTCAGCAGCGAATCTGCTTCTCCCTCTGCCTCTGCCGCTCTCCCTGCTTGTGCTCTCTTTCTCTGTCTCTTTCTCTCAAATAAATAAATAAAATATTAAAAAAAAAAAAAACAGAAAAGCAAATAACGATTCTTAGAAACTGCTGAGCATCTTCATATTACAAAACCAGATATCCACCTCACTGGGCACAAGCCTCCTGGTGATGCTAGACTCTGAGGAAAAGCTCCAAATGCCAACATGATACAATGTCATTCTAAGTCATCGGACTGTGCAACAGACCACAAAGATGTTTGTTTACATTGCTGTGATCAGCCGAGGCGGCCAAGAGCCCGAGTTGGTGTGGGATGGCCTCTGCACCACCACAGGCTCCCACACTGATGTCTCTGGGCCCCGCCTCCCCATTCTCTGTGTTAGTTTTTTTTAGATTTTATTTATTTATTTGTCAGAGAGAGTACGGGCACGCACGAGCAGGGGCAACAATAGGCAGAGGGAGAAGAAGGGTCCCCACTGAGCAGGGAGCCCGATGTGGGGCTCGATCCCAGGACCCTGGAATCATGACCTGAGCCGAAGGCAGACGCTTAACGACTGAGCCACCCAGGTGCCCCTCCATTCTCTGTGTTTAAAGGCAGATGTGTGCACAGTGACAGGAAGAGACACAGAACAGTCTGAGGGAGTAACACACGAGGCAATATATCCAATATGTCTGCTTAAAAATTGCTAGTTCAGGGGCACCTGGGTGGCTCAGTCGTTAAGCGTCTGCCTTCTCCTTGGGTCATGATCCCGGGGTCCTGGGATTGAGCCCCGCATCGGGCTCCCTGCTCGGGAGGAAACCTGCTTCTCCCTCTCCCACTCCCCCTGCTTGTGTTCCCTCTCCCGCTGTGTCTCTCTCTGTCAGATAAATAAATAAATAAAAATCTTTAAAAAAAAAATACTGGTTCATACACACAGAAGGTGATAAAAAGACATTTGAAATCGGAAGCGAACAAGCACACTTCGTGAAGATTAAGAATGTGATGGGCACAATGGGTGAGAGTGTTCATGGAGGCCAATAAAACTACTTCTAGAAAAATGTTCTTAAAGATCCAGGGAAGTCAGGAAGAGCCCCCTGAGTCTCAGAGAATACAGCTTTTATTTCTGCCCACTGCCAGAGAGCTGCTTGTAACAAAGAAGTTGTGAAATCAAAAGGCTGTTAATTAAGTCTGTTTTAAGAAAAAGCATTGCAGGCAAAGAGGAGGGAGCCCTGATAACAAGGTTTGGGGGGTGGACAGGCAGGGAGGTTCTGAAGCCCACGTTCCATGCAGTGCGGATCTCCTGTTTAAGCTCAAGTGCTATTATCTGCCAGGGCTCTGTGGTAGGAGTTCGTCCAAAGCTCTGCAGCAACTACCAAAAGACACGTGCCCCAGAGTTCCCCAGCTGTGGTAAAACACGCCGGGATGGCAGGCCCAGGTCCAGGTCCCTGTCTCCGTGATGTGCTCTCAGCTCTCTGTTCCCTCCTCCCACTGCACATACTTACTCATCTCTGTCACTGACTCCTGTGCCAGTCTTCAAACTGCATGAGAACAGGGGGCAGGTCTGTTTTTGTTTTCCATTGTGTCTCAACTGCTCAGCAAAGAGCAGTGTAAGCATAGCATAAAGCATATAATAAGCCTGCAGTAAATATCTGTGGAATAAAGGCATAAGCAGGTGAACAAATGCATAAGGGAGAGCAGTTGCTTGAGGACTCAACGCTTGCATCCTACTCTTCATGGGGACGTTTACTTTGGGCCTGATTATTGGTATTACTTTAAATATTTCGGTTATATCTCACAACATCTTTGGGTGTCACAGGTCTGAGAAAAAACAGATCTTATGAGTGTCCGTCAGGGAGGTAACTTGTCTCTATATGTAATTTTCAAGTTATGAATGTCTGTCTCAAAGCACAAGGGTCAACCAAGTAAACCTTTTGAATTTCCCCTTTCTGAAAGGAAACCGACTGGATTAGCCAAAAAGTATCTTTCAAAACCATTTAGGGGCATCTGGTGGCTCAGTTGGTAAAGCGTCTGCCTTCGGCTCAGGTCATGATCTCGGGGTCTTGGGATCAAGCTCCGAGTCAGGCTCCCTGCTCAGCGAGGAGTCTGCTTCTCCCTCTGCTTCTCCGTCTCCGTCTGCCCCTCCCCCCACTCCACTCATGCTCTCTCTCTCGCTCTCTCGCTCTCTTTCAAGTAAATAAATAAAATCTTAAAAAAACCTTAATGGTCGAAATCTCATTTAAACAATCTTATTAGTAAATGATAACTATTTATGCTTTTTATTATAATGAGGTTTCTTATTAATGGAAAAACCGTAATAAAGCATGTGTGTCTGTGTGTGTGTGTATGTGCATGTACACACATATATAGGTATATATACACAAACACGCGTATGCATATTTCCCGTTTCCTGGGGTTAGTCACACCCAGGAACACCCGGCCTGCCCGCCCATTCCGCTACAACCAGGCCCCGTAATTCACAGCTGGTAGCTACTTCTATTGCTTACACAGTGTTTCCCACAGGGATAGCACAGACAGTGACCCCATGTCCCTGCTGTAAGTCCATGGTAAACATGGCTAATCCGTGATAGCACTTTCTCTGAGTCTAGACGCTGCTGCTGAATTGTTCTCAATACAGTATCCTAGCCAGCCGCTACAAATCACTTAATAGTGGAATACAAGATGAAATATCTTTGTCTCCTTGGCCTACAAGTATACGTTCTAAAGCACAAAAAGGCATTCACATCAAGTACGCACACAAGGTTTCACTAAATAATACTAGCCCTTATTTGTGTAATGTATTCTGATTTTCTATTCTCCTCTATTTCATTTCTTAAAATGCTCTTTGCAACCTACTGATTTTGTAACCTATATAAAAGCTTTGCTATAAAGGACTACCTTTGCAAATTCCAAATTCTAAGGTCACGGCAAACACCAGGAGGAGCCTGTGTTAGATTTCCCAGTTGGACAGAGCACTGGGCTAATGTAACCACACACTCACGCCCCACCGAGCCCGGGTAGCTCTGAGGTTCTGAGCCATCAGTGAATGCCTAACTCTATAGAGTCATCTCAGTGGGGGATGGGATAGGAGGCAAATCCCCTGACTCTTTCAGAAAGAGTAACTTAGAATACCCATCCTGCCACAGTGGGTCAGAAAATCACTCATACCACATGAAAGACAATACTACCTGGGAGAAATCTCATTATTGATTGTGTGGTTCCCATAAAAACTATCCAAACTATTTTCAGTTTGCCGAAATCACATGTTCTCTCACTACTGTGTTCCCTCTGCCTGGTTAATGCTCACTTACTTCTCTAGATTGGAAAATGTCTTCACTAGAGAACCATTCTTTTTCCGGAAACCACAAGTTGGAGGAATCGCTGAAAGTAGGACAGTGACAAAATCCTGGACTGTGGATTTTAGCCAGAAATATGGCTCTGTTAGAGACCTGTCCTAAAGCAAAAGAAATCCCCATAATTATGTGGGCATCCCTACCACAGGTCTGAAGTATTTAATCTTAATTAAATGTAATTTTAAACCCAGAGAATTTGTTCATGAATGGGAATTGGTAATAAAGATTAGAAGAAACAGAAGGCAGAATGCAGGCAACATCACTAAGGCTGACTTTGACTTGAAAATATATGTATGTCATTGTGCAGAAGTCAGGCAGAATCTTGGGACTCCAAGACGGTGTCTGTGGCTCACAGCAAGGCGGGAGGGTCATGGAGGTGGAAGCGGTGCGAAGGAGAGAGCCTTTTAAAAGCAGCCAGCTGAGGGGCGCCTGGGTGGCTCAGTTGGTTGAGCGACTGACTGCCTTCGGCTCAGGTCATGATCCTGGAGTCCCGGGATCGAGTCCCGCATCGGGCTCCCTGCTCGGCAGGGAGTCTGCTTCTCCCTCTGACCCTCCCCCCTCTCATGTGCTCTCTCTCTCTCTCTCATTCTCGCTCTCTCAAATAAATAAATAAATCTTTAAAAAATAAAAAAATAAAAAAGCAGCCAGCTGAAATGTTCTGACCGAGAAAGGCATGATTTTATTTCTGCTCCTAGGTTCAGATGATTTGAAGCCTTGCATAAGCCTAAAGCTGTCACTATAATTCAAAAATAATTGGAGCAAATGGCTGCTTAGCACAGGAAAAAGACAGGGCTGAGGAGATGGAATCTTCTGGCCTTTGAGTTGTTCTGGGAAGCAAGAGCTTCACCTTAAATCCCAGCTGAATAAAAACTGCCTCGCCTCATATCTTCACCATAACTGGACTCGGAGAAGCCTACACAGTTGTTGCCCTTTGATCTTCCCAACCCCTAAGATTCATTCAACACATAATATTCACCCTGTGAGCACTCCATCTCTCTCTCTCTCTCTCTCTCTCACACACACACACGCACACACGCACAAGCACAGAGCTGCCTGTCTTCCTTTTCCTCCCTAAATACTCCTGCTCCAATGTTGAAAATGGATATGATTGAACCCTACCCCCCAACTACTGAATCACATTTTCCCAAAGACGATGTCCCATTGCCCCAGTGACAAAAGGGAATTCATCCCCACGACCATCGAAATGTCTCTTTCACTTATTCCCTGCCCTCTCCCCACCGAAAAAATAAGGAACCCTATGCTATCAGAGCTGCAAAGAACTTGAAGACCACCCCGGCCTTTACCAGCCAGAGCGGGGATGGAGGATGAGTACTAGCCGCCTCACCCAGGAGCCTGCTACAGGGGTAGAACCCCTGGTCCCCCTGGAAGCTGCAGAATCCGAGCGTGCATGGAACAAAATCCCACGTGACTCACGAGCACGGTCCAGCGTGAGAGACGCTGGTCTAGGCAGCACTTCTCAGGCCTGGCTGCACATGAGAATCACCTGGGGACTTTCAAAAGCTACCCGACCGGGCCTCCTCATCTGCGAGCAAATGAATGAGCAATGTCAGGAGGCTGGTGTAGTTCAAGGCTCCCAGAGGTTCTACTGGACAGCTGGAGCTGAGTGGCATGGCTCCCTTCCAACTCTCCCAATTCACAGATGAAGACACGGAATTGCAGGGAGGCCAAGGTCACAAAGTAAGCTGGTGGTAGGGCTGAATTCAAAGCCACGAAGCAATGCGCCCTAGGGTTCCTCAAGAGGATGGACTCCCACAGTGGGAGTGTCTGCTTCCTGCACCCTCAGGAGGCTGGCTTTTCTGGGGCTGAGTGACCGGCGGAGAAGGCTCCATTCATAGAGGGTCATCCACTTGAGCCCTCCTCTACTCTCAAAGAAATCATTTACTCTGGCCTGGAGTATAGCTTTAGAAAACCACATAATGGTAACATTTAGTTTGACCCACCACATGCGTGCGAGAGGCGTTCACTGCTGCCCGTCCCCTCGTCAGCTGGCTTGTTCCTTTCCCTCACTCCTGTTTAGAGATAAAGGAGCCATGCTTTATCTGAGACATCTCTGAGGAAATCTGCCTCAGAGGAATTAAAAGACAAGCCAGGGTATATTCCACTTCCTCGAAGCCCTGGGAAAATGCTTCTACTGGAGCCTGCCCCCTTTGTCCAAAAAAAAAGGGCAATGTTACTATCATTCCCCAACCACAGAAGCTGGTTATGAGATTTGCCGGGGCACTGCAGAGACGGTTTATGGAGAGCCCAAAAGGCAAGGTGTCCTTGCTCCTTAGGATCCTCTCACAGAGAATGCGCTTCCTCGTCAAGAACAGAGGAGCCTGAAAAATGAGACCCGAGAATCGGGGCAGGTGTGAGGCATCTATTCAAACTCAAGCCCTCAGAGGCCCCAGGCATTCCACGTGGAGGAAAGCTTGTCTCCTAGTTTTGCAGGATTTAGGAGGGCAAGATGGACGAAGGCACAAGGACTTACGTGGAAAAATCAGAATAGAAGGAGAGAGAAGGAGGAGGAGGAGGGAGAGAATGAACAAAAGTTCAGGGGGAGAGAGATGTGCAGTTACTAAAAATAAATCACAAGGCTCTGCTTTTCACTTTCTGAATTTTGATGTCATAGAAAAAGGGCTGAGTCTTCTGAGCTCAAATGCAAGGACTAGGAATGAGAAAGGTGAGATTGTGGGTCCTTTCAGCAAAATTTTGGGGAATTGCACTGGAATGCCTGGTGACTTGGCTGCTGCTGGAGTGGCATGCTGGGTGGTCCATGGAGGGAGAGGAGCTCCTCCTGGGCTGCACTGCAGACCCACCTGCACAGAAGATGGGACTGGAGCAGCCAGCACTCCCCCCACAACAGGGAGGAAACCTGCTCAGTGCTTCTACCTATGTCTTCCATTCAGGCCAACTTCACATGTTTGGAATGGAGTCAGCTAAGGGAGATCATTTCAGCCCCTCTTCTATTTTCAGGTTCCCTCTTATATGGAGGGTAGCATCAATTAGGCTCCGAGACATAATTTAGAAGTGGGGTTGGTAGGAAGAGGGGAACCGCTTGTCAATCTACAAACCCAAAGAGCCTGGGGATGAAGCTTTTATTTTTAGCACTGGGCTCTGTGAACCTGACCTATATTTCACTTCTTATATTGATGGAAATGACAAGCCTCGAAGGCCAGGACACAGAACTGAGCAGACTCCCTTAGAAGGCTTTGCAGAGAGGAGCAGTAGGGGTAAGACCCCCAAACTCTACCATGGACAGAGACTGGGATGAAAACAGAAGGATCTGGAGTGTCTGAGTAAGGGGAGCACTCAGATAGACTGGAGGGAAAGAACCAGATCTCAGCTTTAATTTCACAGCTTGGAAATTAGTCCACAGCCAGACTGAACCATGCAGTTCATGAGAAAAATTGGGGTGGGGGAGGGGGTTGCACAGATTAAAGTCCCAAGAAAGGAGAAAACTAGTAGATGTAGAGAGAATTAGGAGCGGTGAAAGAGATATAAAGGAGCGGTCAGGGGATGGGGAGATGGGTCACTGAATTTCCAGATTTCAATAGGAGAACCATTCCAACACATCAGAGTCCCTTGGTCAAACAGGCAAAAAAGGAGGCAATATTAAACAATGTGATCAAAAAGGACTGCTCAACACCATCAGATATGTTTTTTAAAAATGTGTCACCTCTACTATTATTTTATTCCATATTTTATTTCTCCTACTCATTTCTCAAAACCTAACCCTCTAAATCATATTTGTCTGGCCAGCCTTACGATGACAAGTCTTCAAATGCGTAATACAACGTTAAACTTAATTTTATGCCTGAGACACTGAAGGCTGGCACAGCTACATTATTTTTTTGTCAAATCTTCACATTTTAATCTGCCATCCAGTCAGTAGACGAAACCGAGAGAAATCACATTGGCTTATGAGAGATTTTAGACCCTATTCCACCAATTTTTTTTTCCTATTAACCTGTCATGTACATGTAAAGCTGTATAATGATTTAAGCCCCATGGCTCCGTGAGGAGAGGCTCCAGGAGGAAGGGCCAGAGCTGGATTCCTCCACCGGGAGCTCCACAGGCATGTCACACTAAACACATGTAACATGGAGTCCAGTGTCCTTCGCTGCTCCTTTCTGGAATCCTTGGTCAATGGCACCACCATCCTTTTGGCCATCTGGCAGTGGGGGCCATGGCAGTGGTGGTGGTGGGTCATCTAGATGCCTTCCCCTGCTCCCCCGGGCTCACTCAGGAGCGGTGTAGCATGGTGATGAAGAGAGCAGGGGACAGAGCCAGAATACTGATCCAAGTCCCAGTCTGTCTCTTGCTGGACCTTGGGCCAAGTACTTAGCCTCCCTATGCATCACCGTCCTCATCTGTAAAACCTCTAAGATTGTTGTGGGAGTAACTGAGTTAAAATATGTCATACATTTAGATCCATACCGTGCACATATTAAGCACTTGGTGTTCACCAAGACTTCCTATTCCTCGAGCCCACAATGCATGACCTGTCAAGTTCAAAAGCCTCACCTCCCCACACTCTTTCCTACTTGAAGCCCTTACCACATCTCACCTGGACTCACACAACACCTTCCTCCTGGCCTCTCATCTGTACTTGTCTGTACTCTTGCCCCCTCAAACCATCCTCCACTGAGCCACTGCATTAATGTTTCTACAACCTGAAACCAAACATTTCACTCTCGTTCTCAAAACCCTTCAATGGCACCTTGCCTTCCAAAGGGGGGAAATCCAAATTTCTTAATGTGTCATGTGAGACACTTTTCCCATTCTGCCCCTCTCCACCTTCTCTCACATCGCCTTGCCTTCCTCCCCAGTTACACTGAGCTGATGCTCACCCCAATCTTGATGTCTCAAGCTTCCATGCCTTTGTCTGTGTGATTCCTCTATGGAAGAAGTCCTTTAGGTCCTAGTCATCATTTCCTTCAGACAGCCTTTTCCAGAACCCAACTCTGGGCAAGCTCCTCATTCTGGATTCCTAAAGTCTGGTGCATTTCTCCTGCTCCACACCCACCAAGTCATATAGCAACTCTCTGGAACGTGAGGGCTGGGACTCATGCCAAGCACCTGTATACCTCCAGCATGACCCTCCAAACCCAAACTGGTTATGATGATGTGTGGCGGTTAAGAGCAGGGACTCTGGAGCCAGGGTGATAGGCATATATCCTGGCACGATCATGTACTGGCTAAATGACCTTGATCAAGTCACTTACTTTGTAGAGCCTCATCTGGAAAATGACGATGTGTCAGTATCTCCTTCACAGACATATTGTGAAGACTGAACACAATTAACATATAGTCCTTAGCTTAGTACCTGGCACAGCCTAAGCACACATATAAACTTCAGGGCAGCAAAATTCTGACAAATAAAAAATACCAATCGGATGCAATTTTTTTATAAAAGAAAGATATGGCCACCAGCTTCAAACATTTTTGCAGTGCAGAACTCATTAATGGACATGGCAAGAAAATCCTGGCTATGATGTTCATTTGGCTGCTTCTGAGACTTCAAAAAACAAGAGAACATAGTAAACAAGAGAAAATAGTTGAGTCAACAGGTAGGGGTCAATGAGTTCCATTCCCAAGAGACTGGGTTAATGACAGCAGCCCTGTGAGGAGCAAGTGGAGACATTCTGGAGGATTCTGGAGGATGACAGTGAATCCAGAGCAAGCTGCTTACCCACTGCAGAAGCCAGAGAGGAGTGGTGATAGTGTGGGGGTGGGGGTGGGGGTGATCGACAGAACCCTGGACCCTCTTGCTAGTCTCTACAGGAGATCAACTCCTCAGAGTTAAGCTTTGCCAAAGCTCTTTCTAACAACAGGTTATTGATCCGCACTTTACCCAAAGGATCTGCTTAACTAATCTCTGTTTCCATGACTCCCTTGCCCCTCTGCCCCAGCAGAGTCAGCTGCTACTGATGGTAATCAGAGATGATTCTCTGCCCTTCATGCCAGGAATTTAAGTGAAAACCCTCACGGCTCATTAAAATGCTGAATCCCCTTGTAAATCCTGCCAAACACCACCATGAACACATACTGAATTTTTTTTTTTTAACCGGTCTCCTCACAAATCGAACACTTGTCCAGCAGAGCACACCCTGAGGTTCTACCACTTTCAGTACTGAGAATCCTCCAGAAAGTAAAGAGCTGGGAAAGGGGGACACACGTGTGTTGACCAGTTCTCTGAAGGAGCTGAGGGCCAGTCAGTCACAATTAAACTTCTGCCTGAGACGCACAGTGACGGTGATGAAAACGCCGATTTCAACATCAGGGAGAGGACCTCACAGACGGCGATGGAGGCACAGGTCGGCAGTGGGAACAGGCCTCAGGGGCTCCTGATTTGAAAGACCTCAGAGTTACGGGTGGCCATACAAGTACCACAGACTGGGGGTGCTTCACCAACAGAAACTTACTGTCTCACAGCTCTGGAGGCAGCCGTCCAAAATCAAGGCGTTGGCAGGACTGGTTCTGCCGAGGATGCTGAGGGACACGGTGTTCCATGACTCTCCCCTAGCTTCTGGTGGTTTGCCAGCAATCTTTGCTGTTCGTTAGCTTACAGAAACATCCTCCTCCATCTCTGCCTTCATCCTCGCATGGCATTCTCCCTGTGTGTGTGTGTGTGTGTGTGTGTGTTCAGGTTTCCTCTTTTTATAAGGACACACGTTGTCCTTGATGAGGGCCCACCATAATGACTTCATTTTAATTTGATTACCTTCTAAAGACCCCATCTCAAATGCAGTCACGTTCTGAGGCACTGGGGGTCAGGACTTCAACATAGGAATTTACGGGGAAACAATTCAACCCGTAATACCCACTCTCTCTCCAGAGACCACTCTAACACCAGTAAATAAGCCTTGGATCCGTGTGACAGGATTTGGGTGTTGGTGCCAGGGAGAGTTCTTGCTGGGTGGGCCCTCTTTGCTGGTTTCCATCAGCATTCAAGTAAACCAACACTTGCCAAGCCCGGAGCCCCACTGAGAGGGAGTCCTGATGGGCACAGAACACACAGGATAGCCCAGGCCTGGTTTCAGCTGCCCCAGCTACAAAGATGCCTCCCTGGTGAAACACAAGCACGTCACCTCCTCATGACGAGGCACACACAGATGTCTGCATTCATTCTGCAGTCTGACCTGACCCTCGCTCCCAACTGCCATCTGCAACTGCTGTTTAATGGGACTGCCATTCACCTCTCACCGGCTGACAGCACAGGCCCCTCAGCGATGGCCCCATCAGAACTCCGCTCTTTTTCTCTACACTTTCCTTGAACCTTTCACGGCTTAGCCTAATTCTGCTTGTTTTTTGAGTAAGTTCTTAACTAGAATGCGGCTCCATGAGGAGCGGGAATTTAGTCCATTCTATTCCCTCTGACATTGCTGGCACCCACAGTAGTGGCTGGTGAGAAAGGGGGCCCAGACACAGGAAATCCAAATGTTGGAATGAACGGTCTTTCCCCCCAACTAGATGGACAGTTTCTCGAAAACAAGGAGAGAGCCTTATTCACTGCTTTTTTCCTAGAGTTCCTGCCTCGTGTGGGGGTCCCTCCATAGCAATGAATCCATGAATGGATGCTTCCCACTTACAGGTTCTGCTTCCCCTCAAAATGCACAGGTTCTGCTTCCCCTCAGAATGCACTGTGAAGTCAAATATAACTTCTTCCTCAAATTCCCCTTCAACTTCCAGCTCAAGACCATCTCTGGTGAAGACACCCCTCTCCTTCCTTCCTGTGAGCCCCTCACTCTACTTTGTACATGCTTCTATCCTAGAGCCTATAATCACACTTGTCTTTTCCTACTGGGCTGTGAGCTACTTAAGGGCAAGGTTTTTTCCTCCTTTTGATTAACATAGTGCTTGGTGAACATCATTTCTTTTAAAGGTATAAACTCCTTCCCTACTGACCCAGGCTCCAACCTTACACTTTCCTCTGCTACATCCTGTCAGTTAGAATCTATTCCTTCTCAGGATCTCTGGGGTCCATCCATTCGGTCCATGCATCCACTCATCCCTTTTTTTTCCATTCCCACAAGCTCCATCCTAATCCCTGAGGCAGTTTCCTACCCAATCTTTCTGCCTCTTTCTTCCCTCCTTCAAACCATCCTACACAGGGCTCCCAGATTAAGAATCCCCCAGCATGACTTTGCAAACAAGAGCCCTCTTGCTCTAAAACCTTTGACAATCCTTCACTGCCTACATGAGGTCTAAACTCTACCATGCCCTTCAGAATCCTGACAATCTGAGCCCCCGACTCTCCCCTTGTCAATCTTATTTTCCACTCTCCTCAAATAAGTCTGTTCCTCCTTTCCCTGAACAACCACCCGCCTTCACTCCTGTCTCAATACTTCTCCAGCCACTCTCCTCGCTCTAGTTTTCAAGATTCTCCCTGTGACCCCAGCCCTGGCCTGCATTCAAACCCAGTTCAAGCCCCCCCTACCCTGAGCCAATCCCTGATCCCCCCAGCCCTGGAAGAAAACTTGCTCTTTTGAGTTCCTACGGAGCTCATTGTCTGCACCAAAGATTTGGAGCATGTACCACCTTGCATTATTTATTCTTGTCATGCCAATGCTCATCATCCCACTCAGGCTGTAAGCCTCCCAAGGGCAGGCCCTTAGCCTGGTTTCATTCCTTTTCCTAATTTCAACACCCAACACGGTGCCCGAAGCATAGCACCCACACAACAAGAGTGTGGGTGAAAGGAAGCAACTGGACATTTGGAGGATTAGACATATCAGGCTTTGTTTGCTGCAGATCTACCACAGGAGATGGAAGCAATTGACATCCATCATGACAGGTATGCATTTCACCAGTGTGATGGATGCTTTTGGTAGAATCCAATGCTAGGTAAATATTTTATCTATAAGTATGTTATCAAATGAATAAATTATAGATTGGCGAATGTCCTCTGGTTATCAAAGCCTGGAAGCAGGAAGGAAGCTGCCACTGCCATTCCAACCAAAAATACTGCTGCCCCTATCCCCATAAAGATCATGAGGGAGGTGACTGCTGACATCCCCCCGGGTGACTTGAGGCCTGATGCTCAGAAGAATCTGCCCAAGGCCCTAATAGCTAACCTAAATTTTGTGTTCTCCCTTCTAAGATGAGTCTGATGTATTCTGCCCTGGGTTCCCTCCCTCCAACTGACACCGAGATTCCATCCACACAGAGGGGAGAACACTTTAGAGTAACTGACAGAGTCAGCTGAGATGCTGCCATGGAAACACAATGGTGATTTCAGGAAAATCATCTGTTTTTAAATTGTTGTATAGACTTGCTCTAACTTCTTTTACAGATCATGTAGCTCAGGGCCCCTGGAGCCTTCTCTAGTACAAAACCTTTCTGCCGCCTCCTTCTCTTTGCTCTCTTTCAAATTTCAAACCTCGCCCAGAAACCTCGCACCTTCGGGGCTGAATTGATGAAGCAGCTCCGGTCTCCTGACATATAACAGAGTGAATCCAGAACTAGCATCTCCACACTAGCTGAGAGTGAATGTTGTCATGGCAACAGGAGGCAGCTCTGGCCCGGATGGGAGGGTTGGTGGGCTTCTGGAAGGGTCAGCATTTCCAATCGTCAGAAGAAACATTGTCTACTTGAAGTTTTCCTTTCATTAATTCGGAAGGAAAAAATATATCATGATTTTAACAAAAACTACGTAGCTCAGAGGCACAATTTGTTGTTAGAAGTTTCAGGAGAGACAACAGAGAAAGCACAAGATTCTGGGTGGACAGGATTCCCTTCCTCCCCATCTTATCGTCCTCCATAACTCTCTTGAGAGGTGAACCATAGCCTTACAACCCTGGCCCCTTCTCTTTTGGATTGATTCTTGAGTCACAGTCATCATAAAACCAGAGGGCACTATCTTCTCTAGAAAATTATACTGCACCACGGAAGCCCAAAGACACTGTTCTTGTAAGAACAGCTATGATAAACAATGTCTTTGGCTGTTATGGGCTGAATTGTGTCTCCATCCAAAAAATGTATATGTTGAAGCTCTAACCCCAGTACTTTAGAATATGACCGTATTTGGAGATAGGGCCTTTAAAGTGGTGATTAAGTGCAATGAGGCTTTTATGGCAGGCCCTTGTACAATCTGACTGGTGTCCTTATAGAAGAGGAAATTTGGACACACAGAGGGACACCAGGGATGCATGTGCATAGAAGGATGACCATGTGAAGAGGGTGGCCATCCACAAGCCAAAGACAGAGGCCTCGGGAGAAACCAACCCCTGCTGGCACCTCGATCTTGGACTTCCAGCCTCCAGAACTGTGAGAAAATGAATTTCTGTCATTTAAGCCACCCTGCCTGTGGTATTTTGTTGTAGAAGCTCTAGCAAAGAATGCATTGCCCTTCTTTCCTCAGCTGCCCCCTACAGCAACAACATAATACTAAGGATGGCTACATAAAACTTTTGTCTTCAGGGGAGTTATGTCTTCTTGACATCCACTTTGATATTAAGATATCAACCTTTATTGATTAAGGTTTGCACAATATATCTTTTTCCATCTTCTGACTTTTAATCTATTTGTCTTTATAAAGAGTTTCTTTCGCCAGCACATAGTTGGCCTTTGCTTTTTAACCAATCTGACAATCTCTGCCTCTTCACTGAGGTATTTAGAATTATGCTTTCTGATAGGCCACTAACCACATGTGGGTATTTTAATTGAAATTAATTAAATTTTAATAAAATTTAAAATTCAGTTCATGAGCTGTATTTCAAGTCTCAATAGCCACATGTGACTAAGTATTAGAGAGCACAGATAAAGAATATTCCATCATCACAAGAAGGTCTATCGGACAGCCTGCTTTAAACCATTTCCATGAGAGACTATGGACTCTCAGAAACAAACTGAGGGTTCTAGAGGGGAGGGGGTGGGGGGATGGGTTAGCCCGGTGATGGGTATTAAGGAGGGCATGTACTGAATGGAGCACTGGGTGTTATACGCAAACAATGAATCATGGAACACTACATCAAAAACTAATGATGTAATGTATGGTGATTAACATAACATAATAAAATAAAATTTAAAAAATAAATAAATAAACCATTTATCTGTGGTGCTATTATTAATATGGTTGGTTAAGGGGCGCCTGGGTGGCTCAGTCAGTTAAGTGTTTGCCCTCAGCTCGGGTCATGATCCCAGGGGCCTGGGATCAAGCCCCATGTCAGGCCTTCTGCTCAGCAGGAGCCTGCTTCTCTCTCTCCCTGCCGTTCCCCCAGCTTGTACTCTCTCTCTCTGTGTCAAATAAATAAATCTGGCACCCACAGTAGTGGCCAGTTGATATGGTTGGTTAAATCTGCCACTTTACTATTTATTTTCTATTTATCCAACTGCTTTTTATAAAAAGATGTTATTTATTTATTTGAGAGATACAGAGCACAAGCAGGGGGAGCAGAGGCAGAGGAAGAAGCAGGCTCCCCGCTGAGCAGGGAGCCCAATGCAGGACTCGATCCCAGGGTCCTGGGATCATGACCTGAGCCAAAGACACCCAGGCACCCCCCAACTGCTTTTTGTTCTCTCATTAATCTTTTTCTGCCTGCTTTGAATTAATTGAACATTTTTCCTGATTCCATTTTATCTCCTTTGTTGGATTTTTAGTAATAACTCTTGCTTTTTTTCTTTTGGTGTTCATAGTATACACCTTTAACTTATCCTCATCTACCTTCAAGTAATATTAACCACCTCACATATTATAGAAGAATCTTAGAACAGTCTATTGCATTGCCTCTTCTTGGCCTTTGTGCAGTTACTTCTACATATATTTTAAGCCCCAGAAACATTGCGATCATTTTTTCTTTCAACAGTCATTATCTTTTAAAAACATTTTTTTTAAATAAGAAAAAAGACCTTTGTATTTATTCATATATTTACCATATCTGATGTTGTAATCCTTTATATTGATCAAGATTTCACACTGGTGGATTGTTCATCTAACTAAAGAACTTCCATTAACATTTCTTGCAGTGCAGGTCTGCTGGCAATAAATTCTTAGTTTTTATATGTCCATAAAAGTATTTTATCCTTGTGTGTGAAAGATATTTTTTCCAGATATAGAAAACTCAATTGATAGTTCTTTTTTTCTTTCAGCATTTTAAAGATGCACTCCACTGCCTTTGGTCTTGCATTATTTCCAACAAGGAGTTTGTTGTCCTTCTTGTCTTTATTCCTAGGTAGGTGATATGTTTTCACTGGATACTTTTAAGATTTTCTCATTATTATGGTTTTTTAAATTTTCACTTTGATGTTTATGTAGGGATTTTTTTTTTTCATATTTTTTGAGCTTCTGTTGAACTTGAATCAGTGGATTTTTCACTTTGATCAAACTTGAAAATTTTGGTTACTATTTCTCCAAATAGTTTCCTTTTCCATTCCCACTTTATGGATTCCAATTACACTTATATTAGGCCACTTGAAGTCATCCCACAGCTCACTGATGCTGTTCTTTTTTCTTTCTTTCAGTTTATTTTCTGTGTGCTTTATTTTGAATAGTTCCTGTTGCTATGTCTTTAGATTCACTAATCTTTTCTTCTGCAGTGTCTACTCTGTATAAATCTCACCTGATATATTTTTCATCTCAGATATTGTATTTTTCACCTCTAGAAATTCGAGTCTTTTAAAAATATCTTCCATGTCTCTACATTTCATGCTCAATCTTTCCTCTACATTCTTCAACACGTGTGATATAGTTTTAGTGTTCTTGTCCACTAATTCCATCAGACGTGTCATTCGGGGTCTGTTTCTTTTTTTTACCTTTTCTCCTCATTATAGGTTTTATTTTCCTTCTTCTTGCATGCCTTGTAATTTTTTATTGGATGTCAGACATTTCAAATATTGCCTGTTGCGTGCTATATATTTTTGTGTTCCTACAAATATTCTTGAGTTATTTGGAAAGAGTTTGGTCCTTTTGAGGCTTCCTTTTTCATGTGGGCTATTTTACTTTTATTTTTATTTTTTTAAAAGATTTATTTATTTATTTGACAGAGAGAGAGAGCACAGGTAGGCAGAGTGGCAGGCAGAGGGAGAGGGAGAAGCAGGCTCCCTGCTGAGCAGAGAGCCCGATGCAGGGGTTGGTCCCAAAACCCCGGGATCATGACGCTTAACTGACTGAGTCACCCAGGCGCCCCTGGGCTATTTTACTTTTAATTGTGCTGAAATACACATAACAAAAAATGTGCCATCTTAATAACCGTGCAGTAGTGTTATGTACACTCATATTGTTGTGCAACCAATCTCCAGAACTCTTTTCATTTTGCAAAACTGAACTTCTATACCTGAAGGCTTACTTTTTTTTTTAAGCTTTGGTAGGTGGAACTAGAGTAGGCTTTATTTAGGCTAGGGCTAATTTTACCCCACTAGTGAGGCAATATCTCTAAGTAATCTACCCAATGACCCATGAATTATGTGGCTTCCCACTGAGGCTGGTGGGAACACAAACTATTCCCAACTCTGGGTGAGCTCTGGGGATTGTTCCTTCTGCTCCTTTTGGGTCGTCTTTCTTTGGCCTCAGGTAGTTTCCTCACATGTCTGCACTGATCAGTACTTAGTTAGAACACCTGGAGAGGACTTCCTGACATCTCCAGAGCTCTCCTTCCCTCTGTGAAACTCTCTTCTCTGTGAACTCTGGCCACATTGGCCTCCCTGAGTTCCTAGCTTCATATCCTCAACTCAAGGAGGTGGCTAGGCTTCACCTGGGTTCCCACTCCCTGCTCTGCAGCCTGAAAATTCTCTCTAGCAGTAAGCCACAGCAAGTACAGGGCTCACCTCATTTGTGTATTTTTCTCAGGGATCTCTGTCTGGTTTTGCAGTTGTTTCAGTCAGGAGGGTAAATCCAATTCCTGTTATTCCATCTTGACTGGAAGCAGAAGTCTTACTATATTACTCTCCAGAGGATTTTCTGGGTAGAGTGTTTCTATGTATTTTTGTTCTGTATCTGGCTTTCTCTCTTTTTTCCTTACCTCTTTCTATTCTTGTAAAAATAGTCTTTGATATATTATCTTTTCCTCTTCATTCTTTGGTGGTTATTAAAAACTAACAACACATAGAAATTACTATCACTCTGAAATCCCATATAGCAAGATGATAGAATTTACCGAAAGGAATGTTAGCAACAATCAGGCTGTCAACTCCACGGGCATGGCTAAGAGGAGTCTCTGGTTCCATCAGGATACGCACAGCATGCTGCATAAACATTCTCCTATAGGTCCACTTTTTGAAAGGAAAAATAATTCTAGTATATTACATGATTAAGGGCAAACCTTACGAAAAACAAAACAACAACAAAAAAAAACCCCTGTATTTTAAAGATTAGACCTTTCTCACTTAGTTGGCTAACTGAGATTAACCAAAAATTGCTCCTATATAAAAACAGAACTAGTGAGGGGTGCCTGGGTGGCTCAGTCAGTTAAGCATGTGACTCTTGATTTCAGCTCAGGTCATGATCTCAGGGTCCTGGGATCGAGCCCCATGTCAGGCTCTGCACTCAGCATGGAGTCTGCTTGTCCCTCTGCTCTTCTCCCTGTTCACACACTCTCTGTCTCTAAAATAAATAAATAAAATCTTTAAAAAAAATAACCAGTGAATACCTACCATTACATTATAGACACTCATTACATACCAGATACTCTTCTAAGTACTTTATGGATTATAATTTAATACAGCAATCCCATCAAACAAATAGTATAACTATCATGGGACGCCTGGGTGGCTCAGTCGGTTAAGCGTCTGCCTTCGGCTCAGGTCATGATCCCAGGGTCCTGGGATCGAGTCCCACATCCGGCTCCTTGCTGAGCAAGGAGCCTTCTTCTCCCTCTGCCTGCCTCTGTCTCTCTCTCTCTCTCTGATAAATAAATAAAATCTTCAAAAAAAAAATAGTATAACTATCATTCTCATTTGCACATAAGAAAATGAAACTTACAACTGGCCAAGGGACATGTGCTAGTTTATGGTAGATCTGTGAATCTAAAATCTGTTTGACACTAAAGCCCATTCTATATGGCAATGATGTTGCAAATTGGAAACACTGTTGCCTGACAGAGGAAAATTAACTTTGGCCTAAAATAACTATTAGAATAACAATTCAAATAAGGAATGATATTCTCTATTAGATAAAAAAGAAAACTCTGACCAATAATTAGGAAGAATAAGGTAATAAAAAACAAGGTGTCATCTTTTATAAAGCTCTGCGGTGAAGGGTGAAGGTAAGGCTTCCAAAGGTGGGTGGTTTTGACATTATAAATCAGAGCAGTAGCTATGTGAATTATCTGGAAGGAAGTGTCTTTTTATGAAGACACTATGATAATCTGGGGGGAACAGGATTAGTGTCTTGGCTCAAAGAAACATGTCATGGGAATCTTGGTAAGTGCAAGAATAAAGGTACAAATGGAAGAAGAATGAATGGTGGAGAGAGGGCTTTGGAAAAATGAAGTCATCCTTTGATAAGATGAATCCCTTTTTTAAATGAGTTTTGCTCCTAGCTCCTCCGGGGCAATGATTTTTCCTTTGAAAAGAAGAGGTCAAGCAAGATTAATGAGAGGAGGTTCTATGATGTGGAGGTAGAGCTGACATGTAGTGGATGGAGGTGGAAGGCTCAGGTCCTCACCCCAGCTATGAATCAACTTGCTGGCTAATAATGAGTCCATGTTTAAACTTCACTAGGCCTTTTTTTTTTTTTTTAAATAGTAAGGCCCTTTCTTCACAGAAAAACTTATGCAGAAGCTCAATCCATGAAACAGAGGAGAAAACCAGGCTGTCTTATGGAAGCTGGAGGTTGAGGGCTGGGGTCTCTCTCTCCCTGCTCACCACACCCTCTCTGGGTCCTGCTTGGTTTCAAAGAGCACCTGGGTTCCCCTCACACACACTAGCCTGACTCTGTCTATAGTGAGCATCCCTGGGTTCCAGTCCCAACCACCACACTGAGACTCTCAAGGAAATGTCTTTCTGGTCCCCAGTTTGATTAACTGTAAAGCAGAGCTAGAAGAATCTCTAAGATCCCTTCCGGCTCCAACACTGTCTCTTAATAGGAATGTGATGGTTAATAAATTAATAAAATGCCATTGCATTGCAGCAGACTATTAAGGGAAAAGGATATTAAGCAAGTAGGCAGTGTATTCCAAGGCCCATAAATATTTCACTACTTTATAGAAGATTAGATTTTTTTTCAGAATGAAATAAAATCAATAGAATTTAGAAGTCTGTGAACCCTAAATTGCATTTCAGTGTCCCACTGGGTAAAATCTGACACGTGCACCAATTCAACCCATTTCAGTGCATGTTTTTTTGGTAGAGGATTTCCTGTGGTAAGTGACTTGAAAATACCACAGAAGTGATTAAAAATAGTCAGAAATAATTGACTCTGGTTATGTAAGAGAACATCCTTGTTCTTAGGACATACACATGGAAGTATTTAATGGTGAAGGGGCCCAACGTCTCTAACTTACTTTTGAATAGTTTAAAAAATATGTATTTATACCTATGTATTATGGGGGAGGGGGGAGGGAAGGGAGACAAAATGTAAACATGGCTAATCTGGGCAAAGGGCATACGAGAGTGCCTTGTACGATTCTTGCAACTTTATGTAAGTTTGAAATTATATAATAGGAATAAATAAATAATAAAAGTTACAAAAACAAAAACCAAAAGCTCAAAACAATACCTCACTGAAAATGCACTTCTTTCCTTCTAATGCCCTTACTGTAAACTTCCTGTCATATCCAAATATAAAGAGAATATTTGTGACATTATTTTGTGATATTTTGATGGTAAAATCAGCAGAATGTAATGACCAAAGGTGAAAGCTGAGGGAAGGGAAGGAGTCTAGGATGATTCCCAGAGTTCTGGCTTGAGTGTCCAGGTGGATGGTGGTACCGTTAACCAAGACTGAGAATACAGGAGAAAGAACAGGTTGGAAGATGCTGAGGCCTTTTCTGTTCATGCATCACTATAGTGGACAGTGGCAGGCATGCTTTGGGTCTGCCAGGCAAGCTTTCCCACAGTCCTTCTTTGGTTACAGAGCATAGTTTCTTGACCATAGGAGTAGGCTCTTGACCCAAGCCTGACCAACTATTGCACACCACGCCTTTGTCAATAATGCCCGAGCAGGTCCGTCACCTGTCTCAGTTAGCTTTGACTGCCTAAACAGACCATCCTCCCCAAAACTCAGCAGCTCAAAGCAACAACAACTTATCATTTCTCACAATTCTGGGGGTTGTCCGGTTGGGTCTTCTGGTCTAGGATGGTCTAGGATGGCGTCACTCATGCCTGGGGCCTCGGCTGGGACGGCTAGGTCTCTCTCTCCGTGTGATCTCTCATTTTCTGACAGGCTAGACCGTGCTTCCTCATATGGAGGCAGAGAGGTTCCCAATGACGAAAGCCTAATTCCAATGCACTGCACTTTTCAGATCTCTACTTGTGTCATATTACCAGTTGGCCAAAGGAAGTTACACTGCCTTGGCCAGATTCACGAGGTAGAGAAATAGACTCTTATTTGTCGATGGGACGAGTGCAACCTGTTGTGGTCAATTTTTTTTCTTCTTCATTCTACCGCATGACCTTAAAAGGGCAATCAGAGCCCTTCCCTGGGAATGAACCATAAATTCAGAGAGAGTGATTTCACTTTCTGCTTCAGCTGATAAGCTGAGAAGATGCAAACTGGGGCCCTCTTTCTCATCACACAGACAGTACCTATCTGCAGGATGCAATCAAGCAGAAACAACCAAAGCTGAGACATGTTAGGGGGCTTGGTGGCCTCAAGGCTGAGGTCCAGGGTCTCAAGTCTTGGTTCATGAAGTTTTTCCATCTCTCCTGTGAAACTTTCCCAGCTACCTGAGCTAATACATGCCTTTCTGCTAAACTTGATTTGTTTTAGTTTCTGTTACTTACCATGGAAACAGTCTAATTCAACCACCTTCCTTCAGTTGATTCTGATGAAGGCAAGTGCCTTTTCCCACCCGTCTTCCCTAAGGCTGTTCTCCTGAGACAAGCCCTCCATGACACCATCTCAGGGTTCCTGGTATTCCTCTTGGAGCACTTGTCAAATGAGGCCCAGTGAAGGCAGACAGGAGGTCTAGATGCAGACTTCATAAAAGCAATCACTTTACAGATCTTGGCTTCAGACTGTAAAGTTGAACGCTCCCATAGCTCTTGGGCGGAGCAGGGCATGTGAGGGGCCAGATGGCTAATCTCTCCTCCTCCCTGATGGTAAACCCCATACCATGCAAGGTAGCTCTGCGTAGGCAAGCCACTCTGGAGTTATAATCAAAAACCAGAAAAAAAAAAAAAACAAACCCAGAAGGGGCGCCTGGGTGGCTCAGTCGTCGTTAAGCATCTGCCTTCGGCTCAGGTCATGATCCCAGAGTCCTGGGATCGAGCCCCGCATCGGGTTCCCTGCTCGGCGGGACGCCTGCTTCTCCCTCTCCCACTCCTCCTGCTTGTGTTCCCTTTCTCAAGCTGTGTCTCTCTCTGTCAAATAAATAAATAAATAAAATCTTTAAAAAAAACCCCAGTAGCGCTGGGCAATGTGCCCTGCTCTGAGGGCAGCCCAGCCTCTCTCATGTAGCCTTAAGGGGTTAAGGTACACTTTCTGGTTTTGGAGCAGGCAGTGAGTGGGTGATGGCAGGGGCACAAAGGCCAGCTATCCCAAATTCTCTGACCTCAGGGGATTTGCTGGGCCTCCTTTGTGAGGTTTGTTCAATTTTGCCAGCAGAGTCAAAACAATTCCCTCAGGGCAGGATGTCTCAAAAGCACCTTCCACTTAGGTGGAAGATATCATCTTCACACTTCAGAACTCAGGTCTCCAGACCAAAGCTCTTCCTTCTGTATTTCTCTTCTCAGTTCATGGCATGACTATCCTCCAACTGCCTAAACTGAGAACCTCAGACCCATCCTCTTTTCTTCTATCACTCCTGCACAGGCAGGACGAACAGGACTAAATAGTGACCAGTAGAGGGAAGAAGGGTGTTGGAGCCAATCTGTCCTGTTAAACCCTAGGCAACTTTTACAACTTCTCTGGGTCTCAGTTTCCTTATCTGTAAGATAGGGCTGATAAATAGTAACCAACATCAAAAGCATTTTGTAAGGGTTAATGAGTTAATATATAAAACACTTAAAACAGTACCCAGCATATGGTAGGTGTTCAATAAAAGGAAGTTGCGGGCGCCTGGGTGGCTCAGATGGTTAAGCATCTGCCTTCGGCTCAGGTCATGATCCCGGAGTCCTGGGATCGAGTCCCGCATCGGGCTCCCAGCTCTGCGGGAAGCCTGCTTCTCCCTCTGCCTCTCTCTCTCTCATGAATAAATAAATAAAATCTTTAAAAAAAAAAAAAAAGGAAGTTGCAATTTTGAAGTCTTTCCTCTTCTCCACTCTCATTACCATTGCAATTCCTCTGGCTCTATTGATCTCCTACTTGAATTATTGAATCAGATTTGTAGGTCAGTCAGGGTTCCAGCAGGAAACCTATGGTGCACTTAAAAGGGGTGACTAAGAAGACAAAGTTGTGGGCAAGGCCAAGAGAGCCAACAAGGGTGCGGAAGCACCAAAAGGACTAGCAAGGTGGGAAGCCATTGCCGAGTAATCACGCAGGGCATGGGCTACGTAGCCTGGGAGAGGAGCTGCCTGATGCGGGCTGTAGTCTTACCCGAGGGCCATGGCCTCAGCCATCCTGCAGTCCAGCAGACAGGGAGCCATAGGAACAAATACCCTGACCTCCCTTCCTTCCCTCCGAGTCTTTGAAATTGCATGAACATAGCCAGAAGCCCCAGGGCAAGGGAACCACTGCTATGGTCCAACGAAGTCAGTCTTCAGGGCTTAAAGGAGGGTGGGGAAGGATGGAGAATGGCTCTACAGGGACACAACAGAAGATAGTCAGCACAACTCTTAGCTAGTCTTCCTTCTTTCCATCCATTGTAGTCCATCTCCCACTTTACCACCATACCTATCTTTGTAAATCTGATCATATGGTTCCACTGCTTAAATTTCTTCAGTGGATCTCATTATTCATGGCATCAATGATCCCATTCTTAAGATCAGATCCAAGCTCTTTAGCATGTTGTGCTCTTCGTGCTCTCACCCCGCCTTCTTTTCTGGTTTCACTTTACACCACACCCCTTCCCTGGAACCAGACCAAACCACTCACCACTGCCTCAACACACAAAGCCTTCACATCTCCGTGCCTCTCCTCATGCCATTCCTCATATCTGGAATGCTGGTCCCTCCTTCACGAACCCATCCTTCAGGTGCTCCCTGTGCCTTTCTTTCACTGTCCTGGAAACGATGTATTGAACATGACTCTAGAGAATGCCCATGTTGGTCTTGCCCATGGACTTAGCACAGAGTCTGGCCCAAAGTAGATGTTCAATAAGCCCCTACTGAATGATTTCTTGGTCTACACCATCCTTGAATATATCATTGATTCCCTCCTTCAGTTTTCTACAGCACCTTAGTAGGTCACTGCACTTACTACCTTTTATTATAGACATTTGTGTGTCTGTCTCTCTCCCCAGACAGTTATCCTCTCATGGGCAAGGGCCTATCTTGACTGCCTCTTAGTTCCCAGGTCCCATCATGAACAAAGTTGGTTGAAGTAGGAAATGAATGGGTGACAAAGCTGGGTGTTGGGTAGAAGGATTCATTCATTCAGCAAATAGTTATTGAATACCTACTGTGTGCTGGGCACTGTTCTAGAACTCCATAGTGAACAAGAGAGATAAATCCTTGCCCTCATGGAACTTTCATTCTTAAGGGTGGAGGTAGTAGGACAAGAAATAAAATAAGTATATGCTCACTGGTAAAAAGTACTAGGGAGAAAAATAAAGCAATGATAGGGGATGAGGGGCATCAGGGTGCAGACTGGGGTACAACTTTAAATACAGTGATTACAACAGTTTCCTGCTGTTGCCACAAAATAGTGGCTTAAAATAACACAAATTTATTATCTTATATTTCTGTAGGTTAGAGTCCAACATGATCTCACTGAGTTATAGTCAGCGTGCTGGTAGGACTGTGGCCCTCCTGGAGGCTCTAGGGGAGAGTCATTCCCTTGCTTTCTCCAGCTTCTAGAGGTTGCCTATTGTCCTTCCTCCAACTTAAAAGCCAGCACCAGCAGGGTGAGTCCTTCTCACATCGAATCTCTCTGTCTCTGACTCTCTTGTCTCTCTCTTTCACTTATAAGGACCTGTGTGACCACACTGGACCCACCCACACAATCCAGGATAGTCTTTTCATCTCAAGACCCTCAACTTAACCACATCTGCAAAGAGCTGTTGGCTCTGTAAGGGATAGTCACAGGTCCCGGGGATTAGGATGTGGACATGGTGGGGGAGAGGAGAGGGCATTTTTCTGCCTGCTTCTACAGTCTTCCAGAAAAACCTCACTGAGAAGGTGACAGCTGAGTCAAAACTTCAAAGTGGGAAAGAAGCAAGCCTTGTGGCAACCTGGAAGAGGAGTGTCCCAGGCAGAGGGAACAGGCTCCACGGGGACTGCACCTAGTGTGCCGATAAGATGGCAGCAAGGCCGGTGGGATGAGGCAGAACGGAACCCCAGGAGGCACAGGCAAGGATGGGCATTGGGTGGGACCAGCACAGTGACTGAGCGAGATGGCAGCAGTAGGAGGGTTTCCAGTGTAGAAGAGACAGGATCAGAGCTACATTGTAACAAGACCACTCTGGATGTTGTGTCCAGAATAGACTGAAAGGGGCAAGGGCTGCAGTGGAGAGACCTTGCAGGAGAAATCATCCAGGGTGACTTGGACCAGGGTAGTGGCAGTAAAGGTGTTTGTTGTATTACTCTACTCACTTTTCTATATGATGGAGATGTTCATAATGATAAAAAGATGCGTGGAAAGGGCCTTGATTTTTGAAGGCATACTTAGCCCAACTGCATTCCTTTGTGGAAGACCACATTGTAATGGCCTTGGGAAGGCCAGAACATTTTGTAATTTCAAAGGTTTTCCAGATAAAAGTCTATATTGCTCTGATTTTGGCAAACTTGTCCTTCAGTTCTTGACTGAGAAAGTTTCCCTGACATCAGCCCCCTCCAGCCCCTCCTACACCCCCATTAGGTGGGGTGCTCCCACTCTGTGCTCCACAGCACCTGTAGGTCTCTCTTCATAGCATTTATACCACTTGGTACAAACTGTTGGAGGTTCTGTGGTCCAGGAGGGCAAGGACTGTGTCTATCTTATTCATTGCCTCGCATGGTACCTGCATCTAGTAAGGGCTTGGTAAATGTTTGTATTATGAATGAATGACTGTAACACTTTCCAAAGATGAATAAATGAAGTAGCCAGTTTCAGTAAGTGTCATAGATTTACCTGAAAAAGAGACTTCACAGAGAGAGCAACATCTTGGATCTCACAGCATTATAATATCTGGTGTGGGGAGCACTGATGTTTTCCATTTCTGATGGGGTGGGCCCTGGCCAGCACCCCTTGACACAGGACTTCACACTTTCTATGCCAGCTTCAGGGGAGACAATAAAGGCTTTCTGAGCTGCTCCCTCACTCTGCACTCGGCAAAGACGTGTGTTCTCCCTGCCTGGGTCCTTAGTGCCCGGAACTAGCCTTCAGGTCCCTAAAGAGCTGCATACAATCCTCTTTTCATTGCAACAAGGATTGCATTGTCCAGCACTGCATCACCCCTTTCTCCATTTCTTCCCTCCTTGCTTTACACCTCCCAGGGCATCTTGCCCTTCTTTCTCTCCTGGATACAAGGACAGGCTCCCAGGGGCTCACATTAGTCACTTCCCTACTCCAAACAGCTTGAGCATTCAAGTTCTTCTCCAAGTGAAAGACAGGATGGGATTGGGTTGGCTTTGGTTGAGCGCCAGTTAAACTGAATACCTAGACCTCATTTTCCTCCGAGACTTAGATGCTCCAGCACCACAAACATTCCCAAGAATAAACATATCTGTGTGTGTACGATGGAAGATTACTCAGCTATGACAAAGAAGAAAATCCTGTTGTTTGAGACAACTTGGATGGACCTTGAGGGCATGATGCTAAAGAGCTCAGAAAAACAGACAGTAAAGTGGTAGTTACCAGGGGCTGGGGGGTAGCGGGGAATGGGGAGATATTGGTCAGCGGGCACAAACTTCCAGTTATAACATTAGTAAGTTCTGGAAATCTAATGTATAGTGTAGTGATCATAGTCAATAATACTGTATCATTATCCTTGAAAGTTGCTGAGAGTGGATCTTCAATGTTCTCCCACAAAAAAGAAATGGCAACTAGGTAACAGGATGGAAGCGTTAGCTAATGCTATGGTGATAATAATTCTGCAATGTAAAAATGTATCAAATCAACACTTTGTATACCTTGAACTTATATAATATTATGTATCAATTCTATCTCAGTAAAGCTAGGGGAAAATATCAATGTGTCCAAAGCAGAGTTTCTCAACCTTGTGCTAACTAACATTTTGGACTTGATAATTCTTTGATGTGGGGGACTGCCCTGTCATTGTAGTACCCCGTTTCCACCTACTAGATGCTAGTGGCAGCCTCCCCTCTGGTCGTGACATCCAACAATGTCTCTAGACATTGCTAAAGGCCCCCTGTGAGGGAGGGGTCACCCTGATTGAGAAGCACTGGTCTACAACCTTAAAAATGCACAGAGAAATGGATCCGATGGAAATCCATGTAGAATTTTATTCTGAGGAAACAACTGGGGAAGTACATGAAGTTGTTGATAAGAGGAACAACTTCAACAAGAGAGTCACCCAAATTTCCAACAATAAGGGGGTCAAATACATCCAAACTTTGGAATATCATATGCCATTTAAAACATTCTGGGGACACCTGGGTGGCTCAGTCGGTTAAGCGTCTGCCTTCGGCTCAGGTCATGATCCCAGGGTCCTGGGATTGAGTCCCGCATCGGGCTCCTTGCTCAGCAGGGAGCCTGCTTCTTTCTCTGCCGCTTTCCCTGCTTGTGCTCTCTCTCTCTGACAGATAAATAAAACCTTTAAAAAATAATTTTAAAAATATGTGTTCTAGCAGTTTTGGGGTGGAGTCTTTTGGGTTTTCCACATAAAGTATCATATCATCTGCAAACAGTGAGAGTTTGACTTCTTTGCTGATTTGGATGCCTTTTCTTTTTGTTGTCTGACTGCTGTGGCTAGGACTTCCAATGCTATGTTGAATAGCAGTGGTGATAGTGGACATCCCTGCCGTGTTCCTGACCTTAGGGGGGAAGCTCTCAGTTTTTCTGCACCGTGAATGATATTCGCTGTGTGTTTTTCATAGATGGCTTTTACGATATCGAGGTATGTACCCTCTATCCCTACACTGTGAAGAGTTTTAATCAAGAAAGGATGCTGTACTTTGTCAATGCTTTTTCTGCATCTATTGAGAGGATCATATGGTTCTTGTTCTTTCTTTTATTAATGTATTGTATCACATTGATTGATTTGTGGATATTGAACCAATCTTGCAGCCCAGGAAAAAAATCCCACATGGTCGTGGTGAATAATCCTTTTAATGTACTGTTGGATCCTATTGGCTAGTATTTTGGTGAGAATTTTTGCATCCATGTTCATCAGGAATATTGGTCTGTAATTCTCCTTTTTGATGGGGCCTTTTGTCTGGTTTTGGGATCAAGGTAATGCTGGCCTCATAAAATGAGTTTGGAAGTTTTCCTTCCATTTCTATTTTTTTTTGGAACAGTTTCAGAAGAATAGGTATTAATTCTTCTTTAAATTGTTGGTAGAATTCCCGTGGGAAGCCATCTGGCCCTGGGCTCTTGTTTGTTAATGAGATACCACCTCACACCAGTCAGAATGGCTAAAATTAACAAGTCAGAAAGCGACAGATATTGGCAAGGATGCGGAGAAAGGGGAACCCTCCTACATTGTTGGTGGGAATGCAAGCTGGTGCAGCCACTCTGGAAAACAGTATGGAGGTTCCTCAAAAAGTTGAAAATAGAGCTACCCTATGACCCAGCAACTTCACTACTGGGTATTTACCCCAAAGATACAAATGTAGTGATCCAAAGGGGCACATGTACCCCAATGCTTAAAGCAGCAATGTCCACAATAGCCAAACTATGGAAAGAGCCAAGATGTCCATCAACAGATGAATGGATAAAGAAGAGGTACACACACACACACACACACACACACACACACACACACACAGAGGAATATTATGCAGCCATCAAAAAGACCCCGAAATCTTGCCATTTGCAAAGACGTGGATGGAAGTAGAGGGTATTACGCTAAGCAAAATAAGTCAATCAGAGAAAGACAAGTATCATATGATCTCACTGATACATGGAATTTGAGAAACAAGACAGAGGATCATAGGGGAAGGGAGAGAAAAATGAAATGAGACAAAACCGGAGAGGGAGACAAACCATAAGAGACTCTTAACCTCAGGAAACAAACTGAGGGTTGCTGGAGGGGAGGGGGATGGGAGGGATGGGGTGGCTGGGTGATGGACACTGTGGAGGGTATGTGTTATGGTGAGTGCTGTGAATTGTGTAAGACTGATGAATCACAGACCTGTATCCCTGAAAAAAAAAAAAAAAAGAAAAGAAAATACATTGCTATTTTGAATAAAACTGTCACATAGATAATAATAATAATAATAAATAAAACATTCTGTGATCCACATCTAAGGACATGAAACATGTCTACAAGGTGTCCACAAGTGAAAGAAGCTGATAACAAACAGGATTATAGTGTAATTGCAGAAAGTGAGACAATTACAGTTCTGCACTGAGAAAAAAGTCTGGAAGGATACAGTCCAAAATGTTCACAGCAGGCATCTCTAAAATGGAGAGATACAGGTGATTTTTTTTTTCTTTTGTATGCTTGTATTTTCTAGGCTGTCTAGAATGACCAAGTATTACTTAATTTATGAGATGGAAAATAAAATTCTTCAGAAAGAAGGAGAGTGGTCTGAGGCACTCCCTCTACCCCTTGCTTCTCCCAGCAGATAAAAGAAATGTATTGCCTGAGGAAACTGTTAACTAGACCCAGTCTTTTTTTTTTTTTTTTTAACAGAGAGAGAGAGACAGTGAGAGGGAAAACAAGCAGGGGGAGTGGGAGAGGGAGAAGCAGGCTTCCCGCTGAGCAGGGAGCCCGATATGGGGCTCGATCCCAGGACCCTGAGATCATGACCTGAGCTGAAGGCAGACGCTTAATGACTGAGCCACCCAGGCGCCCCAGACCCAGTCTTCTAACTCCACTTCTCTCTTACCCTGCCCACTTCTCTACCCACTCTGTCCTCCCAGGATTCCAATTTAAAGTGAAGACATCAGCTTTGAGAAGAGAAGAATTTGCCATTCAACCCCAAGCACAACTTTGGAGGTGGCAAGTGCAGGCGGGCGGGGTCGCCAAACCCATGTCCTGACTACCCCCGGCACAGCCTGGCTGCCTAGGCTCTCCATGGGCCAGCTCTCTGAAGCAGCCAATGTTTCCTCTGGCACATTCCAAATTCTCTCGGCCAAAGAGTCTGGGCCCTTGCCTCCTTCCTTCCCTGCTACAGATGCCCCTTGACTGCCAAGTAGCTCCTCAGGCTCAGCCCGGCCAGGGCGGGAGGAAGAGATGAGAGACAAAGCCATTGCTTCTGTCTCTTCCCAGCACTTGCCAGTAAACTGACTGCTGGGAAAGGGGTGGTAAGCACTGGCTGGGATGAGTCTGTGGCCATCCCCCCAATTCACTGGACCGCAGTTATCTGGTTCTCTTCCCACCTGGCTTCACTCCCCTGTCCACACCTTGTGTCCCCTGGGCTGGGCTGGGAGTTGCCTGGAGGGATGGATTCTGGGTAGGCTGGGGCTGTGGAAGCTCAGGTCTCTGGCTCAGCAGCTCTCAGGTCCTGCAGAGGAAAGCACCTCCATAGGTGTAGGTGTGGGCATGTGTGTGCTGAGGGCACATAAAGGAAAGTAGGGGAACAGGAACATCTAATCAACCATACTGAACCGGGTTGGTCCTCAGCAGCTGGGCTGTGGCTCTTTTGCAGATTTCATGACCATTAGTTCTGGCCCAGAGACCTACTGGATGAGCAGAGGTCTGGAGTGTCCTCCTTTTAACCCCTGCATGCCAGGCACAGTCTTGGAACCCCTCTCAGAGCACTTTGACCAGTAAGCCTCCCCATGGCACTCTGGAGTCAGGAAGGTGATCACCACCATATAGATGAAGAACTGAGATGGGGAGAATCCAAGTTGCTGTCCCACAGCTGGGAAGGGAAGGGTCTGAGAGAGTTCCAGGTTTCTCCTCCTCAGCCTGCTCTCCCTTCCTGCCCCTGAAACGTGCATTCTCCCCCAAATGGAACAAGGTACCTTTCAAAAGCATCAAATATCCCGTGCAATCAAGACAAGATAAGAAAGTGAGACCTCAGCTTCAAGGCCCACGGTCCTGGCAGTTCCCTGGGAAACAGGCCTCGAATTCCATTCATGATATCAGAGAATGCCAAGGACATCCACGGGGTCTGTGATTTCTGGACAGAGGCATGACCAGTGCAAGGGCACAAGGCCTCACCCTTAGGCAGGTCCCATGCTGGATTAAATACTTAGCCGTCACCATCTGAAAATTCTTAATCAGTGTTGACATGGGCCCTTGTATTTTCATTTTGCACAGGGCCCTGTAAATTACGTAGCTGGTCCTTCTTCTGAGAAAGCTGGTTGCCTCTCCCTACCTTCTCCCTCCCCAAACTCAGTGTTTCATGCAGGCAGAACTCCACAATCACAGTGAGGGATGTTTTCCCAGCAAGTGTCTGAAACCAAATCGAACCAAAATAAACAAAAGCCCCTAAACCATGCAATTAGCCAATAACATCTCCTCACCAAGACAAAGCCCTCCCCCCTCCCCACCAAAGCTGACACTGCCCCCTTGAGACCCCTTTCCTCTCCCAAGGTCTTACTATCATTTTTATGTGACTCACAAGTAAAATTACCAGGGGCTCTTTTCCCCTCCATATTTTCTTGCATAATTTTGCACCTGTTTCCATTGTGATTGTCATTGTTGGGTGTTCTGTTTTCCCATCTCTGTCCTCTCATCCCTGCTCATACACTGCACACACAATCATAAGGAATATTTCAGGCAGGTCAACAATCTCTCTGCATCCCCATCTCCACTTTTTTTTTTTTAATCTGATAGTTTTAAGACCCTAAACTGGCTCCAGCCAATTTTGACTAACGTATGTCACCCCAGGGACTGGCCAGAGGTGGATGGTCAAATATTAGCATTGGCAGATGTGCTCTGGAAGATCCCTAGGAAGGCTACATGCTCTGGGAGCTGTTTTGGCAAGTGGGACATAAGCTGTGAGATGGCCAAGCCATCCGCAGGAAAGAGAGGATAAGGAGAGAACTTGCAACTTCAATGACCCTTTGAAATGCCCATCACAAGGACAAGTTCTCCTCAAAGGAAGGTCAAATATAACTGAGCATTTCTGTCCAGGTGGTACCTATAACCACCAGAGGAATGAATGCAGGTTAGTTTTCTTTGGTGTCTGGGTGTGGTAGGCAGAATGATGGCTTCCCGGTACTTGTGAATATGTTACATTACATAGTAAAGGCGAAGTAAGGTTACAGATGGAATTAAGGTTGCTAATCTGCTGACTTTAAAGATGATGAGACGATCCTGGATTATCCAAGTGGGTCCAATGTAATTACAAGGGTCCCCAAAAGTGGAAGAGAAGCAGGTTAGGGTGCTTCTATGTGAGAAGGACTTGAGCCCCTGGGTCAAGAATAGAGGCTGGCTTTGAAGATGGAGCAAGGGGCCATGAGCCAAGGAAGGCAGGCAGCCTCTAGAAGCTGGAAAAGGCAAGGAAACAGATTCTCCCCCACAGCCGTCTGGAAGGAATGCAGCCCTGTTGACACCTTGATTTTAGCCCTAGTGAGACCTGCATCAGATCTCTAATTTATACAACTGTGAGATAATAAATTTGTGTTGCTGTAAGTCATCAACTTTGCGATAATTTGATAAAGCAGCCATAGAGAACTAATACACTGCGTCCCGAGGATTCTTATCACTAGAGTGTTTTGAACAAGCAGAACTAAGAGAAGCAGGGAGAGGCCCTTGGGAGTACCACCACTGCTCCCCTCATGATGACACCATGGCAAAGTTGTGAATTAAGTAAAAAGATGAAGAACACTCTTCACTTTTTGTCCTTGGGTTGGCCCATACCCCAAGTGGATCCCTCATATGGGAGGGGCTCCATTAAGACCTATCCCATAAAGACCTACTAAACCCAGAAGCAAGCTTTCCCTTCATCCTATCAAAGCTTAATGATCCTATGTGTTAAAAAAAAAAAAGCACAGAAGTGATTATACTGACTATAGATACACTAAGGGATAATGGATGATGATATATAAATACTCACTTATTGTTTACCCTTTTAGGAAATGCTGGCATGTTTCATGTGGCTCATTCTAGACCAGAAGCACTTATCCTTTTTAAAGTCACAGGCTCCACTGGGAATCCAATGGAAGAAAGAGATCAACGTGCACAAAATCTATTTCAGGGGCTCATGTAACCCCTGGAGCATCCAGCCCCAGCCCAGAACCCCTGCTCCAATCGCTAGGACAGCTGAGGAAGGTAATCTGAGAGCCACTTAAGGCCTGTGTCCTTAAAATCACTTCTCACCATCGGCTACCTACTTCCTCCCTACACATTAGGCAGACCCTGGCTCTTACCTACAAAACTCCAGAATCATTTATAAGTACCCGTACAACTTTTCCACTGGTCTAAGAGACCTTAGGGGTTACAGACCAGAAGCCAGTGATGGGAATAAGATGAGCGAAGAATGAAGAATTGGAGAAAGGAGCAATAAGAAATAACCAGGGGGTGGCTTTTTGACAAGCCACGGCCGCTTTTGTAGACAACGAGGCACAAAATCCTCATGCCCCGTTAAATAGTACCTGACTACCACCAGAGTGGGGGTGGCTGAGCCCAGGCCAAGGGGAGAGATCAACACCCATATCCCTGTCACCATCACCGAGAGGGCAGATCTCCGCCACCAGGGGTGCCCCTGTGGGCAATGCTATCCCGACCCATGCCCACTCTAGGGCTGTGCACACGTCTGGTGCCCAAATCACTGCAGCGTAGGAAGTCACTGCAACTCCAGGTAGTGTCCCCTGGGGGTGCTCAGCAGGGCTTGGCTGTCACAAGGACCTCCATGCAAGCCCCGACCGCCCCTTATCTGCAGTCTCGGGCAGATGAGTCCTCCCCACATTCTGTGTCCTCAAATACAAAATACAGATGATACCAGGCCACGTTCACAGACTCATCAAAACCTTAGGGTCAGATATGCTTCAAAATTCAGAATATTTCAGATTTTAGAAAAGTAACAGAGTACAAAGGCATACAATGGCTCTGTCATCAAACACATGAATATGAATATTCAGACTAAATAGTTTAGGTCAGATTTCGTCACCAAATGAATTCATTATGTCAAGTTTTCCCTCTAAATTAGTTGTGAAATAGTGGGGCGCCTGGGTGGCTCAGTCGGTTAAGTGTCTACTTTTGGTTCGGGTCATGATCCCACGGTCCTGGGATCGAGCCCCACGTCAGGCTCCCTGCTGGGGGAGGAGGGCGTTTGCTTCTTCCTCTCCCTCTGTGTTCTCTCTCAAGTAAATAAACAAAATCTTTTAAAAAATAAACTAGTTGTGAAATAACTTCATTTTCAAAATTTTATTGTTACTCCTCAGAACGGCAGTTAAGACATGGCGCCCTACGACTACGTCCTAGGGTTAGTGCCGAGTGAACTGAAGGAGTTACAGCACCCCCTGCTACAGCCATCCCTGCACGCCAGGCCTACTTCTGTCCTGGCATTCATCGTTCTGAACTCTAGCTGGCCTACGTCTGTCCCCCTCTCTAGATCGCCAGCATCTTGTGGATAGGAATGACCGCCTGTTCAGCTGTGTACTCCTAGCACCTGGCCCACCCCTAGGCGCATGTCCCCACATGTGTGGAAAGTGGAATTTAATTAGACATCGAAATCTCTCAGCCTGCCTGTCTCCAAGCCGGTGCAGAAAAGGGCATCCCAGATGTGCTCCCTCACGGCTCCTGAACTTGAGCACAGATGAAAACACCAGTGTACATATTCAGCATCCCCGCAAGGGTGCCTGGAGAACCTCTTTTGCATTTCAAAATTTTTTTTTTTTTTTTTTTTTTTTTTTTTTTCAAAAACCCAATTAATATCCACTAGGAATGGCCCTGACTGGGGACACTTGGGAGATTAGCCCTTTAGCTAAAATTTATTTCATTTGAATCCAAAACCTTCCCTCCCACCTTTAGACTGAAGAAGCCCCTAGCAGCCCTGGGAGGCCTGGGAAGCCAGCTTGGGCCTCTGCTTCCCCAGCGGCCACCGCCACAGATCAGGTGCAGTCTGGGCACAGAGCCAAGGAGAGCTTTGCTTTGAGTGTTTTGCATTTCTTCCCTGTAAAGACTCCCGTCTTTAGAAGCAAGCCTGCTGAGTCTGGAAGGCTCTCTACCGGCCTCTTCACACTGGCATCACTGAATGAGAGAAACACAGGGTGGGAGAGGAGGGTGCATGAAAGGCTGCATGAGCCCTGAGATCTAAACAAACGCCAGCTATGGTCTGAGAAGCACTCACACTAAAAGATGAAATGGATTTGGAAAGTGCATCTCCTTTCCAAGAGTGGGGAAGGGGAAGATTCAACAGCAGGAGAAACTGGAACACCCGCTTGGATTATTGTCCTCTCTTGTCCTCAGTGAGGGTGGTCACTGGCTCTTGTCCGCGCCCCGCCCCTGCCCCCTCCGGGCCACCTATGTCATGCAGCCTTGTTTATAGGATGCAGGTTAGAATTAACCCTCGAGTCCAGTGGCTTCCCACTCTCATCATTTGTTGGTGGGTCCGAAACATTTATAAAGGACCTTGTATCTCAGGGGGCAGAGGAACCTGGGTCCAGGATGTCCCCTAAAATGTGTCTTTTCCCAGAACAGCTGCACTGTGTCTCCAACCCCAGGAAGCAAGAGCATGATGGACCTGAGAAGTGTGTGCTCTTCAAGAAATGAAGATGATGGTAAAGCCACTGACCCTCAGAGGCCAAAGGGGCCTTAGAGCGGGGCTCCAGTGCCCTCTGGATGTCGAATGAACAGCTGTGCTAGATCCAGACCTATCTTTACAGTGGACTTGCAGCCCCAATGTGCTTGTTGGTTCTGGGAGTGATGGTGAGCTGGTCCCTGGGGTGGAGATGGGCTTGTGGGGCACTGACACTGGGCCACTGACCTTACACCAGTGCCCACCAAAGGAGGCTTGGGGCACTCTGCCCTGCAGGTGGCGGTGTCTGCATAGGGCTGATGGAGGCTTTCTCCGGAGGGTTTTTTTTTTTTTCCCCCACCTCTTCCAAATAGCTTTTCCCCCAGGCATCTAATGCAGGATCCAAGCCCCTGTCCTCACTCCCACCCCCACCAAACCTTCCAGATCTGATATCCCCATCCTCCTTCCTCTCCACTCTCCTCCCTGCAGAGAAACCCCACTCTAGCACACTGTCAGACCCGTGTTAGAAGATGTGGGCTGAAAGCAATTCACAGGAACGTGTGGATTCCTAAGGGGAGGTGCCTGCAAGCTCTTCACATTCCTAAAATGCTGCCTCTTATCAACCTAAAGAATCTTGGGCTGGTAGAATTTCAAGCAATACAAGAGAGAGCCATACGGACAAATGTGAGGCAGGGGGATGCGATGTTAAACTGCTGGGGACACAGCGTCACTCCCAGGCCACCTGCCCCTGGGACCGCCCCTCCAACCCCCAGGGTGTAAGAGCCACCTGTGGTGCCTGTTAAATGCAGATCCCTGGGTCCCACTCCCAGAGGTTCTGGTTCTGTAGGTCTAGGTAAAGCCCCCAAATCTGGCCATTCAGCTAGCAACTCAGATGACCCCAATGCAGACAGTTCACCCACCACACAGAGAAGTATGGACAGACCCATTACCTCTGCCTGCTTCTCACTTCCTACCACTTCCTGCTTTTGGGAAAATAGCCTCTTGGAGCACCTGGGTGGCTCAGTCTGCCTTTGTGTCTGCCTTTGGCTCACTCAGGTCGTGATCCCAGGGTCCTGGGATCGAGCCCTGCATCAGGGCTCCCTGCTCAGCAGGGAGCCTGCTTCTACCTCTGCCTGCCACCCACTGCTCGTGCTCGGTCTCTTTTTCCCCTCTCTCTCTCTAGTAAATAAATAAAATCTTAAAAAAAGAAAGGAAGAAAGAAAGGAAGGAAGGAAGAAGAAAGAAAGAAAGAAAGAAAGAAAGAAAGAAAGAAAGAAAGAAAGAAAGAAAAGAAAGAAAAAAAAAAAGAAAGAAAGAAAATAGCCTCTCAAAGCTGTTTTCCCCAGAGAGCTGACGGCAGCATTTTCCATTTTCCATGTGGACGATGTAGTCAGAATTACCCCAACTAATACTCAATATGTGCATATTTACAGATACAAATGTCTGAAATTTGCTTCAATCTAGTCCAAAGGAAAAAAGAAAGCTATCAGAGACATTACTAGGAGACCTAATAACATCTGTCTATCCACTGTGGATGAGATAGATAATGTCAAGGTTAAATTCCTGGTTTTGGTAACTGTATTGTGGTTATATTCTTATTCTTAGGAAATACAAGCTGAAATATTTAGAGATAAAAGGGCACGATGTCTCCAAGTATCCTCAAACGGCTTAGAAAAATAATACACACGTATATATGTAGACATATGCATGCAGAATATGATAAAGCAAATGTGACAAGATGTAAATTGTTGAGTCTGGGTAGAGTATACGGGAGTTTCCCGCACTATTCTTAGAACTCTTCGATGTGTCTGAAATTACATTACCAAAGTAAAAAGTTACAAGGAAAAAAACCCCAGGCCAGTAGGGGGTGTCAGTGAGTACAGACTCCATTTTCTTTACCTCAGTACATACTTGAAATTTTCTACCATGAAGACAGTTCCCTGTACCAGGCCCCAGGTCTGGCTTGAGAGGCACCGACCCTGGACGAGCCGGGGAGCCTCGCACCATTTACAACCTCATGGGCAATGACATGTGAGCTGGGAGTGCCCCCTGAACTTGGGGTGCCGCCCTGTGCATCCTGTCTTCCCAACCCCCCACACCAAAAGGAAAGAACTGTACAATCTGACTTTTGCAGTGTTATTTTTTTTTCTGATGGTACAATTCATATCAGGATTTTAGGAGAGAAATCTTATATAGAAGCAGTTATAAACCAGAAAATAAAAATCACCATTCAGACACACATGGCCCCTATCACGAGAGGAGTTTTTATTAGGACCGGTGAGTTACTTCAAACTCCAGAGTTTACATTGGGCTCTAACACCTTTCCTTAAATGGTTTTGGGGATATAAATTTAAGCCAGAATGATAGATTGATTTTTTTGAATGAATGAATAAATAAAATCTATTCATTTGAGAGAGACACACACAGAGAGTGAGAACGAGTAGAGGGGTGCAGAGGGAGAGGGAGAAGCAGACTCCCCACTGACCAGAGAGCCCAACACGGGGCTCAATCCCAGGACCCTGAGATCACGACCTGAGCCGAAGGCAGATGCTTAACCTACTGAGCCACCCAGGTGCCCCCAGATTGATTTTTTAAGTTCTCATTCAATTAGAATAGAATTATGAAAAAGAAGTCAGAGATTACATGGATTATACGATATATAACAAGAGGATGCATATGCAGAGGTAATATTAAAAATCTTTGACCAGTCAGAACCAACCAATCAAAACCAGTCAGAACAGATTTAGATGCAAGCCCTGCAGCTGGGCCAGGCATTGACCCTTAAGTTCCTGGATTGTTGGGACTTCCAGGAGCACCAGGGAAGGCACCAGTACTCAGTCTGGTATACACTTACTGAATACCAGCTCTGTACATGAAGGAATATTAGCTCTAGTACCTGTGGTTTATTCCAATCCTCATGGGAGCTATGCCAAATTTAGGTTCATATCCAGTCTATACTCAGAGCGTAGTGACTTTACTCTTCCCAGAGATCCGGATGGAGTTAAGACCCTGGAGTAATTTGAGTATAGCTCAAAAATGTTAATGACTCACCCACTTCTCAAGAGCTACTGAGCCAAACACAGTGGATTTGGGGGTGGAAGATAGAGAGGGGAGACATGTGGGCATTGTTCACACTTGCTAATAAATATCTCCTCTTGCTTATAGAGACTTCGGGGCAAAACAAATGCTTTCGGGGACACTCAAGTGAGTCATAGGCTGAGAATAGAAATGAGTTGCATTGTAACCATCTGCAAAAGCTTCCCATGAACATCTTTATTAGAGGAGTGGGTGACAAACTACTCCATGAAACACTTAAACTTTAGAAATTTATCTGTGATTTCATGCATGGAACTTTTAAAGAAGTAAGGGGTATGTTCCATTATCTTCCCATGCTGCGGGAACATTAAGTTGGTTACTGTACTGGGAAAAATCACAGCTGCTCCTGTGAGTTATAAAAGGTATGAGGGTAGAGACCTGGTCTTTGTTTTCTCTTCTTTTGTCTTGTTTTTTTACACAGTGCCTGGTTCAAGACCATAAGTAATTTTTTTTTAAGGTTTTATTTATTTGACAGCGAGAGAGACAGGAGAGAGGGAACACAAGCAAGGGGAGTGGGAGAAGCAGGCTCCCCGCGGAGCAGGGAGCCCAATGAGGGGCTCGATCCCAGGACCCTGGGATTACGACCCAAGCCGAAGGCAGATGCTTAACGAGTGAGCCAGCCAGGCGCCCCCAAGACCATAAGTAATTAACTGCCGGCTTGATAAGTGCTTTTTGATGGTGAGGTAGAGAATCCTAAGGAGATTACCTTGCTCGTTTAGGTCACAGGGCACTTCTTTTTTTTTTACATCGTAGCAATTATTGTATGTAATATAAGACAGCTGTCTTTTCCTGGCAGGTGAACATGATGGCAGACCTTGTCTGGTATTTACTTATTTTTCCTGTGGGGTGCTTGTGGCAGGGTGTTCAGCCCCCGCGCAGGTGTTATGCCCAGGACTAGTCCATGCCAGTCACACGTTGCATTGATAAGCCACTGTCTCTTCAAGGAGCACAAGCTAAACCCAACACAAATTGTGAGTGTATGGTGATAGGAAGAAAATAAATCCAAACCTTAGTTCTGAAGTCTTGTCTCATTTCATTTCCAAGTCCACTGGTATTGGGCTTCCCTCCCCTTCCCCCCCATTTTAAAGGCAATCTCAGGAAACTTCCACAATCCCACAAGACCCTGCTTACCCCCTCAGTGTCAGATAGTGTATGGAGAGGAATGACCAGCCTCCAAGGCATCCAACAACCACAGCAGGCCATCGATGAAACACTTATCTTAAGTAGGCACTTCACACCAACCTCTGACTGGAAGGTTTTACACAATAGCCACATGACAATCCTGCTCTAGACACTTCCCCCATGTCTGCACTTTAAAGCACGGTTTTCTGAAATCTCTAGCCAAAAGCTATGGCTTTGTTTCCTTGATCCCCTAGTTAGCAATTTCCCCCTGAGTGTAAGATGGCTCTTTCTAGGTTGTTTGTGCAAATAAAAGGTACCGGCTGGGTGAGGGTAAGTGGATTTTAAATGCCCTTTTAAGTAAAATTCGAAGCAAGAGAACAGAAATCTGGACATGACTTCATCACGGAGGTTCTGTGTCACCGGAAAGATGAAGAAAGTGACCAACCAAGAAAACTGTCTGTCTGGGCAGGTGTGTCACCGTGGAAAACCTTGGTTAAAAAATATTCTAAGTCACTCGTTTTCCATCTTCTTTTTAATTCAGTTCTCCCACAGGGGATTTAGCAAACCTCTCCCGTCCTACCTCAGCCCATAAAAATCCAGCAGAGCAACAGAGAGTTCTGTAAGCTCCCCAGTGAGGTCAGGGCGACTCACTGGATGGACATATGTGCAGAGGGGCATGGACATTTCTGGGGATTGAGAAAGGCTTCTCACTCCACAATCCTTCCCCAAAAGTCACATGGGAAGTTCTCTAACAGGGGAAAACACATTTTTAAAGTTAAAGAATAAAACTGGGACACCTGGGTGGCTCAGTCGGTTAAGCATCTGCCTTTGGCTCGGGTCATGATCCCGGGGTCCTGGGATCAAGTCCTGCTTTGGGCTCCTTGCTCAGCGGGGAGACTGCTTCTCCCTCTGCCTGCCGCTCCCCCTGTTTGTGCTCTCTCTCTCTCCCTGACAAATACATAAAATCTTTAAAAAAATAAAATAAAAATATCTTCCCTTAGAAAGAAAGTGATTAAACTCATTTATTTATTCCTTCATCTATTCACCCAACACTGGTATGTTGAGCAGAGGCTGTGTGCCAGGTCCTGGGGAGGCAGGGGCGCCACAGAAGAGCTCAGAGCCTCATGGAAAACGCAAACTTTTACAACTCTAATGACAGCAGGATTTGAGAAAAGCGCGGGTGATGGAAAGTAGTGGGGGAGAGTACGCTACAATATGAAACCAGAGCCTTTTCAGGGAATGGAGGTGACACCAAAGAGGGAAAGTCATGACAGGGAGTGAAGGAAGCCCCTGGGGTAGAGGTGTTGGCTGTCCACAGCTGAGCCATCTTCTTCCTTTGAGCACAGCCGGGGTTTTGTTTGCCTCTTAACCCCACTCCTTCCACCCCTACCACATGTGGCTGAGTGGCCAACCTTGATCAATCCTTTGCCAATGACCGGTTTAACAAGGCACTTGGGACATAATCCTGCAAGTGAGACTTGAGAAGACATAAGCTGTGAGGTGCCCATGAAAGATTTTCTCTCTGATGAGACATCAGGAAGGGCCATCCTCCGGGCACCTGGATGGCTCATGTCGTTAAGCGTCTGCCTTCGGCTCAGGTCATGATCCCAGGGTGCTGGAATCGAGCCCCGCGTCAGGCTCCCTGCTTGGCGGGAAGCCTGCTTCTCTCTCTCCCACGCCCCCTGCTTGTGTTCCCTCTCTCGCTGTCTCTCTCTCTCTCTGTCAAAAAACAAATAAAATCTTAAAAAAAAAAAAAAGGGACATCCTCTGTCTTCTTCTATAGGACACTGCTGTAACTCCCCTGTGCAGCCTGGCACTCTGGCAGCCATCTTGTAACCACGAAAAAACCCTAAATTCGACAGGGCCCCCATGACAGAAATAAACCCTGCTCTCTGATGACAGGAGTGCCCTACCTCAGAAGTGCCCTACCTCGGGATTTGTTATCGGTTGAAATTAGAAAATTTCCTTATCATTTAAGCCACTTTAAGTTGAGTTTTGTGCTATCTGTGGCCAAAAGCATCCTAACTGATAACGATTTACTTCATAATTTTGTGGAAGACAGCCCTCCCCTGAGGCCTCCTCACCTTTACCAGTTCATCTGTTAAATAGACAAGCTGAATTCCCAAGGGCCATGCACAGAGCCTTCCTGTTATTTTTCCCCAGCTCTATTCATGAAAATAAAATTAATTTTCTAGCCCATGAATTAAACATTGCTGCTGCCGGCTGAAAGATTTTAGCAACAGCCTTTTGTTGGCAAGAGAAGCAGGATCCCGACATGTTCTAAAATAAGCTACAAGAAGGCAGAAGGGTAGGAGGGGAGGCAAAGGGGAGGAGGCCATTAAAAGGAAGAAGGAAGGATTGCCAAATCCCACTCATGTCCGGCTTCTCTGAACTGTCAGCCTGTGGCTGGACTTAAGGGAGTGCTTCTCTAACTTTAGCATGCAGATGAATCACCCGGACATCTTAGGAAAAGGCGGGTCCTGATTCGATAGGTCCAGGATGGGGTCTGAACATCTTTATTTCTAACAAGCTCCCAGGTGATTCTGATGCTGCTGGTCCACAGACCACAGGCTGCCGGGATCCACAGAGCCTTCTAACCCATCCTAGTAAGCTGCAGAAATGGGAAGCAGGATGTAGGAAGGACTCACCATGCCTGAAATGAGGGCTAGTGAGAACCAGCTATTTAAACTGGGGTTCAAGGGAGGAAGTGAGATAAGGACAAGCCCCCTACACACGCGTACCTTTTCGAAACAAGGAAGAGTAGAGAGCAGGGGGAAAAAGCCTGAGGGAGACGCCCCTCCCCACTGGCCCCTGCTCCAGGTGTGTGCCCCAGGGTCTTTCCTGGAAAACTTCAGACTCACTCATCCCACTGGCAAGTGTCTGGTCTAAAAATTTTGCTCCAGACCATTCCATCATAGCAGGAATTGTTGGTGTGTGTGATGGGCTGAGAGGGGAAGGTGAGAGTCAGGTGGAGGCAGAAGGGCAGCCTCTCCGCAAGCCCAATCTCCTGGCCCTGCTGCTCCTGGAGAATCTTCCTCACCCTGGATCTGGCCCCTGACCACCTCCAGCGTCGCTGGACCATCAGGTCCTTGAACCACCCTGATCTGTCTGCCTTCCCTCCCCTCAGAGCTCTGCCCCCACGCTTGCCTGTGGCCACAATGCCATTTTATCCAAACCCCTGCCAGGCACTGTGCAGCTGCCTCCTCCTATGGGGAGCCTCCCCATCTCCCCCAGGCCGGGGCGCTCTAACTAAGGCTGCCTCACTCTAATCACTGGTGCACCTGTCTGTCTCTCCAACTGGCCTCTAAGTGCCATGAAGTCCAGGATCGCGCCGGCGCCTGGCAGGGAATGGGTAAGTAACAAATATTATTGAACAAGGGAATTAAATAATGGTTCTCAGCCCAGTTGTGCATCAGAAATATCTGAATGGTAAAAAACAAAACAAAACAACAAAAACAAAAGAAGAAGAAGAAGAAGCCAGGGCATCCCTCTTAGAGATTCCAATTCAGTAGGTCTAGGTGAGGGCCGAGGCTTCCAAAACTTGTAAAGGATCCCCAAAGGATTCTGATGTGCAGCCAATTTTGACAATCACTGGAATGGAAAAAATGAATAAATTCGTGGATGGATGAATACGTGACCTCATGTGAAACCGTGAGGACCTCCCTCATGGCCACTGGCGCACATAATGAACAAAGGATGGGCATTCATGAGGAGGACGGCCGGTACCTGCTGTTGGGGCCACCAGCCCGTTGCCAGAGGAAAGAAAATCAGAGCCGAGGGCCTTGACCCCATGACCGGCACTTTCTGACAATGAGCGGGCAGGCTGGAATAAGGCTCAGCCTCCAAAGGGTGAGCTCAACAGAGGGAAGGAGAGGAGGGAAGCGCTACAGGAAAAGCGTGCGGAGGCCCGGGGCTCACATTTCCTCTATGCTGGCTTCCAGGCCAAGTTCTTTTCTTTTCTAATTCCAGTGTAGTTAATATAGAGTGTCATATTAGTCTCAGGTGTACAGTATAGTGATTCAACACTTCCATATATCACCCTGCGCTCATCACAAGTCAGGCCAAGTTCTTTACTGCACTGTTTCATTTCACTCCAGCTGCAGCCTGATGTCCTACTGGGTACTATTAATTGCCCTCATTGTGCACTTGGGGACACTAAGGTGAGCAGGGTGAGTGAGCTGCCCAAGGCTGAACTTGGGGGGCTGGGTTTTGATCCCAGACCCTCACTCCGAAGCCCATCCTCTCAATCTCAAGGCTAAGAAACAGTGTGCGTCCCAGCAGCGACAGGTAGACCACATGCCAGAAACTACAGCTACAGCATGTCAAAATAAACACTCAATGAGAATAATGTCACCCAAAGACGTTGTTGTTGTGTTTTACAAAATCTTCAAGGAACCACCACGGCTGTTCACCTTCTGTAAACCGATCAATGGCTCTTCCAGGAAATTATTATAATTGTATACCATCCACAAAACTGGATACGGCAAGAACAAAAGTGTTACAGCAAGGTCATGGTTGAATAGTTGGATTTAAAGGCTGTGCCTTATATTTGCGCCACAAGTGCTCCAAGCCCCAGACCATGGAGCCCCCATCGGGGAGGGGATGCCAGTCGATAGTACTGAGTGTCTACTCTCTGGCGGGCACTCTCACCGGTGCTCCAGTTCTTCAATCACCTTTCAGCACAGTGCTCCTGTCCCCCTTTCATGGACGAGGAAGCCGAGGCTCACAAGCTGGAGGGGACACGTATGAAGTTGAACCAGGGGGAAGTGCCGGGCTTCCAGCCCTGGTTTCTACTCTGCAGCACCACTCATTTCAAGATCACAGGATAGTCTGGAGTGACCTTGACCAGTTTTAGAAAAAACTGAGTTAATAATGTTAACCTCAGACCTATATTTATGCTTGTTGGGACTGTGAAGCCAGCAAAAGCGTACTCCATTCTCTGGTTTTGCTGCAGGCCAGCCTTGAGTGAGGAGGTGCTTAGGGCCTGCCCATTTATTAAAAATGCAGGAATTGCAACAATGGGCCGGGAATTACAGGGCTTAAAAGGAGGATTCATTTTGGGTTTTTGGGTTTTTAGTAGTTTGAGCATTAACATTTCCAAAGCCAAAGCAATCTTCTCCATTCAAGAGAGGCAACAAGTAGAGTTCGTTGTGCAGCGAGAGGGCCTTTTCCCCTTCTACTGAAGAAAAAGAACCAGTATCAGGACCAATAATGATAGCAGCTAATAATTATGGAACACCAACCAAGGACCAGGTACTGTGCTGTGATTTACACATAATCTCAAATTTAGCTCTCACAGCTTCATGAGCAAGAGGTATAAATACACCCATTTTACAGGCAAGGAACCTGAAGGTTAGAGATGTTAATTTGTGCAAGGTCATGTAGAAGATAAGCAGGAGAGCAGGGATTCACGTTCAGATATGTCTCTCTCCTAAGCCACGCTCACCCTACAAAACCTGGAGGCAAGGCAGAAGTCCGAGGCCAACACCTTCTTGGGGCTGCCCAACAACTTTAGGGACTTGATAGAAAAAGAAGCACAACCCACAAAGACATCAAGACCATCCCAAGTCCTGGAGGCAGGTAACTCGATGCCTGACAGAGAGCTCCTCTTTGGGCAACTCTCAGAATTGCACAGAATTTGATTGGTGGACCAGCACTCTCCAAACCCCAGCCTCTCCGGATGCTCCCATCCCCCAGACTGTTTTGTTAACCCGTGCCTCCTCTCAGCTTCCTCCCCAGAGGCTAAACCCCACTCCGGAGAGTCCAGCAAGGGCACCAGGGAATTCCTGTACAGCCTCAACAATGGCCATGTCTGCCCCCAGGCAGGATGGAGGAAGGGAGCAGAGCAAATGACTGCTTCTCATGCCTCAGACTGCCACTGAAGTTGTCCCAAGGGGGGGGGGGGAAGCCATGACATCACCACAGGACACATTTAGGGGCCTCCGATGACACTTAGAAACCAGAAAAGTCCCTGACATTTCTGGAAACCAATAGCCAGAATGCCTGGAAACAGGCGAGGCCAAGCTCCCTGGAAAGGAGCCCAGGACTCTTAACACCATGACTGCTGCTACTCGCTCCTCTCTTGCACTCATCTTGGGATTCAGGGCATGGACTAACTGTGCCTTTGGCCCCAAACTCTTAAAGCAGGCACTTCTGTGAGCTCAGGCCTTCAGGTGAAGATCTGTCTTCCAGTTGGAGTTTGCATTCTGTCCTTGCAACTCATAAACTCATCCCTCAGGTCCTGTGGGAACCGAGAGCATTCTGTTCTGACAGGCTGCCCACTCAGAAAAGTGCGAGTGTAAGAAGGGAAAACAACTTGCTCTGGCCCCAAGGAGAGTCATTAAAAGGTGGGGGACTGGGGCGCCTGGGTGGCTCAGTTGTTAAACATCTGCCTTTGGCTCGGGTCATGATCCCAGGGTCCTGGGATCGAGCCCCACATCGGGCTCCCTGCTCGGCGGGAAGCCTGCTTCTCCCTTTCCCACTCCCCCTGCTTGTGTTCCCTCTCTCACTGTGTCTCTCTCTGTCAAGTAAATAAATAAAATCTTTAAAAAAAAAAAAAAAAGGTGGGGGACTAGGCAGTGGAGGAGGCTGGACTGAACAACTTGATGGATCTTTCATGGATGACATTTCACCACTCCACAGATTACTCTCCACACGCCACACACCTAACACAGTCTCTACTGGGTGCACTGCATTGACGCCTCTTGTTTCCAGGGCAACCTCACCCGGGGTGAAGGGTGGCAAGCAAGGGATGGGCTAAGCCTATTTCCTTAACAACTTAGGTCCCTGAAGTGGATGAGCAGCCCGTTAGTGCATGAACTTGGCCCTAAAGCTAGGCAGAACCAGGGGCAGAGATGGTGAAACAGGGCATCCAGTGGGGGGAATTGGCAGGTCAAGACCCCAGGCTTCCACTGAAAATAACCCTACAGATCCTAGCGCTCAGTACAACCAATCTCAGCTAGTCTCTGTCTCTTTCTTCTCACACAAGATGGCCATCAGAGAAGATTCATTTGATTGGAATGTATCTAACTCGAAATTTTGGACTTTGAAACTACAACAGCCACCCCTGCTCTTTTTTTTCTTTTCTTCTCTTTTCTTCTTTCCTTCCTTCCTTCTTCTTTCTTTCTTTCTTTTTTTTCCTTAGTGATACAATGAAGCACAGGTAGGGAGAGAATCAAGATTCAGAGAACAGAGCTGATGAAAGGGAGCTAAGGCAGAAGACTATGCAGGGAGGTACAAGAATGGGGTTTGGCATCATCACCCACAATGGGAAGCCAGATTCCTCAAGGTGTGGGCTTCTCCGGGGAAGCTGAAGGCCTTAGGGGCTGAGGTAGGTGTCCTCTGGCCAAGGTCTTTCAGAAACAAAGATTCTGTCTTCACCACAGGTAACAGCCTGAAAAGGGCAGAAGCGACTCGGCAAGCCTGGAAAGGAGGCCTCGTCCTTGTGGCTCCTGAGGGGGTGCTAGGGTCGGCAGGGTTTGGGGGCCGTAGGGAGCAGAGCCCGTGGGTCCTGTGGAGCTCCAGACAAATACAGAAATGGTTTAAGTGCTCACTTCTCCCTGAGTTCTCTCTGACACTGCGTTATTAAGGCTAAGCCCCAACTGGCTGGAGGCAGGTGGGCTCTGAAGTCCAGTGGCATATAGTTCCAGCCCTGGAAAGGAGCTCCATGGAGGCTGGGAGAAGGAGGGGGGCCATAAGGGCTTTAGTTGATAGTGTGGGGGTATGGCCATGAAGCAATGGCTGAACATCTTACAATCTAGTCATTTGGAGATGAGGAAAGAAGGAAGGCAGAGAATTAAACCAAGACATAATCACAAAGATGATGGTGAAAAGGACACAAAATTGAGGAGGTGCACTTGGTGGGGGAGGCATGAGCAGGGGGCTGCCAAGAGCTTTTAGGGGACTTAAAAAGACTTCAGGGGCAGGCGCCTGGCTGACTCAGTCCAAAGAGGAGCAAATGACTCTTGATAAAGGGGTTCTGAGTTCCAGCCCCCTGGGCTGCACGCTGAGCTTACTTGAAGGGGGAAAAAAGGTTCCACAGATTCCCAAAGACTCCCAACCCTCTCACCATCCATCAACCCCGAGGTCCCTCTCTCAGCCACACCCCCTAAGAGTTACGAGGCTCTGGATCGATTTGCTTCCCACAGCAGGGGCTGCAGGGTTTCCAGGGAAGGCTCGAAATCTAGTGGCCTTTTATCAACCTGGGCATTTGAAGCTGGCAACATACCAAATAAGCTTTGCAGAAAGAAGTCTTCTTATTTTCTTCCTTTTCCCCTCTGGAAATAAAAGTAGGTTGTGTAGGGGCGCCTGGGTGGCTCAGTTGTTAAGCGTCTGCCTTCGGCTCGGGTCATGATCCCAGGGTCCTGGGATAGAGCCCCACATCAGGCTCCCTGCTCGGTGGGAAGCCTGCTTCTCCCTCTCCCACTCCCCCTGCTTGTGTTCCCTCTCTCGCTGTGTCTCTCACTGTCAAATAAATAAAATCTTTAAAAAAAAAAAAAAAAAAAAAAAAGTAGGTTGTGTTTCTCTCTGCCCCCGGTCCTTGGAGATCCCCGAACCTGGAGCTGAAAGGGCTTCTTGGATTACCTCATCAAATTCTCAGCGCAGGATATCAAGGCCTGCGCCTTCTGTCCTGGCTACCGCCCCTGAGGTGACCGAAGCTGAAACCAGTCACTGGGACCAGGGGGACCTGCGAGGTGGTTCAGAGGCCACCGACTTGAGTCGTGTAGGGCAGGCACTGAGCCCCTGGGGCGCAGGAAATGGGGGAGAGGGTGGGTGCAGCGGGCCACTCCTGGGCTCCCCCCACCACCAGCAAGGATGGGGGTGCTAGGACGGAGGGTGGTGGGAGAGTCAGAGGTGCGGCGACAGACCCGCACTGGCCAGAGAAGAACGGGGCCTGGAGGAGGCTCTGCACGGCCACAGTTATCGCTTGTGCTGGGGGCAGACCGATCTCGCCGAGGGCTCGGGTTGCTCGCCAAGAAACTTCTGGGACCGTGTAAGTGCAACTGGGCATAGCAGATCACGGAGGGGGCAGGGACAGGGGCCTGTGCGGGCAGGAGGGGAACTGGTTTCTTCCATCTCATGCGTGAAAATCAAGACTGTTTCTGTGCCGGGTCTCTCCACCCTCCTCCCCTCCCTTTCTCGTGCTTAACTCGGCCCCAAGGTCCGTGGCCCGTGGGAGAGACGGAGAACCTGAAAGGCGGCAGATGGGAGGGCCCCCGGGACCCGCACGGGCGACACAACCACCGCGCCTGTCTTCCCTCCCGCGAAGCCCAGTTCAGCCTGCGCCCAGTGTGTCCCCTGGAGCTCCTCTGCGCACAGCGTGGAGCCGCAGGACTCCGGGTCCCTCCCGCTCGCCATCCAGGAGCCGGCGAATGCGCCTACTCAGCCAGACAGCGGGGGAGCCAGAAGTTGCAAACACCTGGACAGAAATACCAGCCCGTCCCAAAGGCCCGACAGCTGCAGGTCAAGGGAGAGGGGCGCGTGGGAGAAGCGAGGGGCGAGCGGAGCGGCGGCCGGCGACCCCGCGCGCCCCGGCGCGGCCTCGCCACGGTGCCCGGGGCACAGGGGGCGCCGGCGGAACTTACCCCAGAGCAGAGTGAGCGGCTTGGCTGTGGGGATAAGCGCCAGGGAGTACACGGCCCCCAAGTGGAGCAGGCTCATCAGGACGACGTTCCTCCAGACGATGTTCTGCCGCGGCCCGCGCGCGCCGGGGCCCTGCTGGCCGCCGCCGGCCCCCGAGCCTTCGACCCTCGCACGGATCTCCTCCTTGGCGTTGCGGAAGGGGACCTGAGCCCCGTCGGCCGCCGGGCCTGGCATGGCTGGGAGAGGTGGGCGCCCGCGGCAGCAGGCAGCAGGCAGCAGCAGGCAGCAGGCAGGCGCTCGGCTGGCGCGGAGCTCTCCAGTGGGGGCGGGGGCCTCTGCCTTTTGTTGGGGGGTGGGGTGGGGAGGTGGTCTCTGCACTCCTGTCCCCGCCTTCCCTTCCCTTCTCTGCTTCCTTCTCTCTTCTTCGGGCTGTCAGCGTGGACTAAGAATGCAAAGCGTGGCGCCCGGCATCTGTTGCTGGCGAATCACCCAAGCGGCTGCCGGGGCCGCACTCGGCTGCGAGGAAGAGGAGGCGAGCGCCCGGGGCGGGAAGGGGCGCGGAGTGGGCGGAGGGCGTGTGGAAAGGGAGCGGGAGGGCGCACCGGGAGGGAGCACTCGGAGGGAGCCGAGGAAGAAAGACCTGCAGAGCCACAGCCAATCAGGATCGCCTGTGGGGCTCTTAAAGAGGAAGGCGCCCTCCGGGCCTCCGCCGCCCCGGCTTCCCAGAGCCGGACGCGCGAGCCCGCTGGGCTGGCGGCTGGCGGCTGGCGGCTGGCCCCCTCCGCCCGCGGGTGGTGAGGAGGGGCTCCCCCGACAGGGAGCTCATAGCACTTTTGTCGTTTTTGTGTGCTTCTCCAGTGCCAAAAAAATACCTTTGCCTTTTGAAATGCCCCCCCACACACACTTTGGAAGCCACAGTCCACTCGTGTTGGCGAATTTAAAATACTTGTCTGAGTCGCAACACGTTAAGGCCATATCCGAGATGAGAACCAGAAGTCCGCGCGTCTGCCGGTTCGTATGGCTCCTCGGGCCGTGGAGGGATGAAGGCAGCTCCTCAACTTTTAATTAGGCAGCTGCAGCCAGACACACAGTAGGTGCTCAGTTAGTGCCTATTAGATGATACATGCACGATTTAGTAGCCAACAGTACCCTGCCCCTCGCGCAGCCCATCATCCGCGCAGCTCTGCTTATGGCCTATTCTGGGCTAACCGGCGCACTTCCGGACTGTCTCCTTAGTCCTCAGTTGTTGAAATACCGTAAAGTCAGCACCATTGTGAATGGGGCTTTAGAAAAATCACCCAGAACATTCCAAGGAAAATTAACCCGTGAAAAAATTTGTGTCTGCTCATTCTTCTCTTTGTCGATAATTTAGAGCTGCTTCAGAGGGAGCCCTAATTGTACAGAAATGCTGAGAGGAGTGAGCTGGTCATGTCCCAAGCAGGTGTGGCTGCACCTACAGGCTGGTAGCAGAAGAAAAAGGCCTCAGAACTGGAAGTCAGGGCCTCTGAGTTCTAGCTCTAAGTCAGTGCGACCCAGCTCAGCTCTCCGGACCCAAATTTCCTTACGGGGAACAGAATTCATTTGTACTCTTTCTCCCAACTTGCGAATTCTGTGAATGTGTTTGAAGGAGTACCATTATGTTGACAAATAAAGCTGACTTTTGGATTACCCATTGTTAGGAATCCTTTCCAAGATTCTGGGAAAGGGCAAAAAATTACAAATAACTGACTGCCTGAAAGGGCCATATGTGAGCATCTTATTGTTAGCCAACCTGAACCAGTCCAATCAGCCAGATTGAAATAATGTCTGATTTAAAATGGAAGCAAGGTATGTTGCTGTGGAATTGGGGCCACTGAGGCAGTGTTATGGTGGCGCTTCAGATGGAGCTGAAATCATAGAATGAAAGGAAATTTGCCTGGCGGCCAGCCGGATAAATGTTGGCACTGAATAAGGACTAGTGAGACAATAGAACATGAAACTAGAGGCTATCGATTTCATTAACCTGCTCAACCTGGGCTTTATAATGAACCACTTTTTCTTCTCATGAGTCCTCTCCTTCCCACTCCCACCAGACCCACATACTGCCTGCAAGTCTTCAGTTCAGACTGTCCTTTCTCTCACGGGTGGACTAGTTACTTGGCAAAAAATCGCTGGGTTGTTGTAATGACTCCTCCCACTCACTCTAACCATTTGATCGTTTGTTTGGGATTTGTTGGGCACCTGCTATGTGCCAGGACTAGTGGACACTTGGGGATACAAGGATGAATGAGGTATGGTCCCTGCCCTAAAGGAACTCATCTGGGCGGGAAGACAGATCAAACAAATGTAACCTCTTGGCTATGACCTTAGAAGGGCAGGAAGGTCCAGTCCATTATCAGAAAAAAAACTTTTTATTATACATCAAGCATACATACCAAAAGTCCAGGGGAGGCAGCAAAACAGGTCTTTGCTTGACCCCTGCGTACATTATCTGTTGGATAAGCCACTCTGTCTTGAACCTATCTTGAATGAACATCTTCCTCTCTTCCCTCCAATAATGAATCAGACTGGGTTGGGCCAGTCATTTCAGCAGATTGGACTCAGGATGGAGAAGGGGATGTTTGTATGTGTTGCGGGTCGGGGGAAGTGCTCTTTAGGTCTTTCAGATCCTGCCTACAAAAGGATGATTGAAGAAAAATGGTTCTTCCAGATCCAATCTCAGAGTGAAACCTCTACAGATATAAGATATACTCTTGCTGATAAAGACTGTCCCCTGTAGCATATTATGCCATCAGGGCTACTGTCTCTTTTCCAATCTAAGGTCTTTTATTTTCTTAGCTTCTGGTCAAGATCTCAGAAGTGGATGAGTGTTCCTCTCAACCCTTACTGGGGGCAAATGGGATAGTAAACCTTATCCTGTCAAACAAATAATTATCAAAAATGTGGTAAGAGCCCTAATAGTTGTATGTACAAGATAAAATGGAAGCACAAAGGAAGGAATAGTGGGGTGGGGGGGAGAGGGGTAATATCCAAGTAGGATTTTTTTTTTTTTAAAGATTGTATTTATTTATTTGAGAGAGAGAGACACAGCGAGAGAGGGAACACAAGCAGGGGGAGTGGGAGAGGGAGAAGCAGGCTTCATGCTGAGCAGGGAGCCCGACGTGGGGCTCGATCCCAGGACCCTGGGATCATGACCTGAGCCGAAGGCAGACGCTTAACGACTGAGCCACCCAGGCGCCCCACCAAGTAGGACTTTTTAACTTGATTTTTTAAAGTTTTTTTTTTTAATTCGTGGTAAAATATGCATAAATCTTAACCATTTTTGAACATACAGTTTAGTAGTGTTAAATATATAATAATAAAATAGATATATAAATCTTCAGACCTTTTTCAACTTGCAAAACTGAAACTCTATGCACATTAAACAAGAATCCCCCATTTTTCCCTCTCCCTAGCCTGGCAACCATCATTGTACTTTCTGTTTCTTTGAGTTTGATTACTCTAGATACCTTGTATAAGTGGAATCATACACTTTGTCTTTGTATGACTGGCTTATTTCACTTAGCACAATGTCTTCAAGGTTCATCCATGTTGTAGTGTGTGTCAGAATTTCCTTCCTTTTCAAGGCCAAATAATATCCCATTGTATGTATATACCATATTTTGCTTACCCATTAATCCTATAGTGGACACTTGAGTTCCTTCCACCTTTTTGCTATTGTGAATAATGCTACTCTGGGTATAGGGATAGAACTATCTCTCTGAAACTGCTTTCAACTCTTTTGGATCTATACCCAGAAGGAGTATTGATGGATTTTATGGTAATTTTATTTTTAATTTTTGGGGAACTCCATACTGTTTCCCATAGCAGCAGCAGCACCATTTACATGGCCACCAACAATGTGCAAGAGTTCCAGTTTCTCCACATCCTCACTAATGCTTGTTATTTTTGTTGGGGATTTTTTGGTTTTTTTGGATTTTTTTTTTTTTTTTTTAGATTACAGCCATCCTAATGGATGTGAGGTGATATTTCATTGTGGTTTTGATTTACTTTTCCCTAATAGTCAGTGATGTTGGGCATCTTTTCATGGACTTGTTGGCCATTTGTAGGTCATCTTTGGAGAAGCATCTATTCTAGTCCTTTGCCCATTTTTTGATCGGGTTTTTGTTGTTGTTGTTCAGTTATAAGAGTTCTTTACATACTCCGAATATTAACCCCTTATTAGATAAATGGTTTGGAAATATTTTCTCCCATCCCAAAGGTTGCCTTTTCACTGTGGATTGTGTCCTTTGATGCATAGAAGTTTTAAATTTTGATGTAGTCCAATTTACCCATTTTTACTTTTGTTACCTATGCTCTTAGTATCATATCTAAGAAATCATTGTGAAATCCAATGTCATGAAGCTTTTCCCCTGTTTTCTTCGAAGACTTTTTTAGTTTTAGTTCTTATGTTTAGGTCTTTGATCCATTTGGAGTTAATTTTTGTATCTAGTGTAAGATGAGGGTTTAACTCCATTCTTCTTCATGTAGATTTTCAGTTTTCCAAACACCATTTGTTGAAGAGACCCTCCTTTCTATTGAATGGTCTTGGCACCCTTATTGGAGGGCATTTGACTGTCTACTCAAGGGTTTATTTCTGGATTCTCTATTCTATTCCATTGGTCTGTACGTCTATCTCTATGCCAGTGCCACATTGTTTTGATTATTTTGGCCATTTGGGATCCATTGAGATCCCATATGAATTTAGGATAGATGTTTGTTTTTTTGTTTTTGTTTTTTTTTTTTTAAAGATTTTATTTATTTATTTGACAGAGACACAGTGAGAGAGGGAACACAAGCAGGGGGAGTGGGAGAGGGAGAAGCAGGCTTCCCGCGGAGCAGGGAGCCTGATGCGGGGCTTGATCCCAGGACCCCAGGACCATGACCTGAGCCGAAGACAGATGCTTAATGACTGAGCCACCCGGGCGCCCTAGGATAGATGTTTCTATTTCTGCAAAAAATTTCACTGGATTTTGATAGAGATTGCAATATATCTGAAGATCACTTTGGTTACTATTGACATCTTAACAATATTAAGTTTCGAATCCATAAACATGGGATGTCTTTGTATGTGTCTTCTTTAATTTTTCTCAGCAACATTTTGTAGTTTTCAGTGTACAAGTCTTTTGTCTCCTTGGTTAAGTTTGCCAAATGAGGATTTTCAAGGAGTGCTGTCTAATAGAAATATAATACACACACAAACTCAAGCCACATGTACAAATTTAAATTTTCCAGTAGCCACATTAAAAAGGTAGAAAAAATAAATTTCAATAGTTTCTTTAAACCAATCTATCCAAAATATTTTCAATGTGTAATCAATATAAAATTATTAAGACTTTTACACTCCCCCCCACACACACACTGTACCTTCAAAATCCATTGTTTATAGTTATAGCAGAGCACATTTTAAATTCAGGTTAGCCACATATCAAGTGCTTAATAGCCACGTGTGGCTCCTGGCTACCATATTGGAGAGCACAGTTTTGAATGATGAGTAGTTTATTAGACAAATAAATGGCAGAGGACATTCCAAGCAGAGACAGTAGGGCAAACAAAAGCAAAAGCTTTTGCATTTGGCATTTAGGGAGATGTCTGATATCTTTCATCTGAAGTTAAAGTAGGGAAACAGTGGGAGACGAAGCTGAAATGTCATGCAGTGGGCAGCACATGAAGGTAGGTGGGTCTCAGGAATGTCATGCAGAAAGAGCTATGTGATAGGTGAGCAGAGGCCTGGAAAGGTTTTATGCAACATAATAATCTGATCAAATTTGCATTACTGAAAGACCACTCTAGAGGAGGTGTGGAAAATGACTGGATTGGAGGTAGAGAGAGGAAAGACTGAGGGCAAGAGGACTAGTTGGGGCACTATTTTAACAGTCTGATCATGTGATGATGAAGATCTGAAGTAAAGCAAAGGCACAGATTCTGGAGAAGAGGTAATGCAGAGGAAGACTAAATCCAAAGAAACTAAAATGGAAGAGCCAATAAGACTTCATGCTTAATTGAGCATGAAAGAGGAGGGGGAAAAAATACAGGGTTCTTTTTGGCTCTCTGGATTTGGTATTCAAGTGAAAGACAGTGTCACTTACTGAGATACTAAATCTGTGCTTATTAGCATTTTTGTAAAATGGGGATAATACGTATTTTACAGCATTCTTGTGGCAACTAAGGGTTAGCACAGAGTCTGGCATGTAGTAAGGAGCCCATAAATATTAATCATCATCATTGTCGCCATAATCGTTCTAATCATTTTGGAGACCGGGCCTGAAGAAGCAAGAGCAAGTCAAAAAAAGAAAAAGTCCTGTTTTGTCAGATATCCAAGTAGATCTGTTCAGCAGGTTGTTGAATATATAGGCCTGGAGCCCAACAAAGATCTGGGCTGGAAGAGAACAATTTAGTCACAGTTCAGTATACTAAAATCCATGGCAGTAGAAGCAGTTATCCTGGGAAGGTAGAAGAGGTTCTGGGTAGAATTCTAGTGAACTACTGTTCATGAGAATGGCAAAGAAAGAGAAGTCCCTGGTATAGATTGAGAAGATGAAAGAAGTAGGAGAATCAGCAAAATGTGGGAGAGGATTCACAAAACCGAATGTTACGGAAAAGCTATGGAAAAGGGAGAATGAGGAGCCCAATACATACAAAGGTCATTGCTGACCCTTGCCAAGGTCTTTTCAGTGAGTTATGGGAACAGACCTTACACAAAAATTTAAGAATAAGGAGGAAACAGGCATAGCACATGTATGTAAATCAATTTTCCAAGAAGCTTGGCAGTGAAGAGAAGGATGGAGAAGCAAAATTGAGTGTGTGTCTGAGTGTTCAGATAAGAGGAATTTGAGCATATTTTTTGGCTAGTGGAAAGATAATGGAAGGTCAAAGGTCAAAAATATGAGGAAGGGGTTGCTTGATGGAGCTAGTTTCCTAGGGTTGGGGAGGTTAGGCAGGATGAGATCAGGTGATCAGATGGTTGCACTCTGAGCAGAGGGACAGCTTGTTCTTGAAGACTGGAAGGAAATGAAGAGGAGGGCAGATAAAGGTTCTAGAGTCAGTAAAATGAGGGAGGGTGCCATTGATAGACTATTTCTTCTGAAGGGAAGGTCAGATCATCTGCTGGGTAAGCAGAGTGGGAATTTGGTAGAGACCTGGAGAAAAGTGATGAAGGCTTCCAGAGCTGTTGAGCAGAATGAAAGAGGAAGCTGACCAAGGACCCTTAAAAGGTTGTTGAGCCAAATTAAGGGCCCAACTAAGAATGGATGCTCCAAGCTTATAATGGCTTCAGTCTGCACAGTTATGGTTGCACAGCTTCACTCAGCAGTCTGATGGAATATCCAAATTGAAGTAGGGATGGGGAGTTGATGGGAGGACAGGAGAGCCAGTTAATTGAGGTGCTGGTGAGAGAGAAGTTTGTGCAGAGTCCAGGATGGGGAAAGGAGGTGTGATCAGAAGGGAGCTAAGAACTCATATACAGTAGAGGAATCAAAGGCACCAAGGTTTTGAAAGAAGTTGAAGCAGATTTCTGTTTGTGAGGGAATGAGAATAAAGGAAGTAAAGGTCACCGTGCTCCAAGAGTGGGATTTAGGACTTAAGACCTATAATGGTAGAAGAGTTTCCAAGGTGAGGCCACAGGATTATAGAAGTGGCTGTTGTTGGAGATGGGGAGGTCAAAGGTACACTGGTGCTGAGGAGACTGTGGTCTACTGGACAGGACCTTCCCAGGAGTTTGAAATCACAGCTGGTGATGTCCAGTTTTAGCTGAAGAAGATTGTGAGCCAGGTGCCCAATGGTTTGGGGGAGGCTTCCTATACTAGGGCAAGTAACTGCTCTCAACGGTCAATGAACACTTACAAAATCACGTGGATATTACATTATTTTCTAATCACCCTAGAGAGGTGGACTTGATGCAGTCATGAAACCTGTCTGACCTGGAAGCCAGGTCTGGGACCTGGGATCCCAGACTGGGAAAAGAAGCATAACTGGGTGGGTAGGTTGGAGGGATTCAGACCTTTCAAGAACAAATTGTAGCTGCAGCAGGGAACTGTGAAATAAAACCAGCTGCTCTGCTTTATCAGGCAACTCCCCTGGTACCAGGAAGGGATGTACCCTGCAACTCTTGTGGAATTAAAGGGAGAGGGAGGGGAGATTGCCTTTTGGATGAGATGCATGGACAACAATTTCAAATGTAAACAACCTTTGTGCACCTGGTGTGAGAAAACCACTCAGAGGCTTTAGATTAATTGCAGGGGAGCATAAAGTTGGGAAGTTAGCCTTCAAGATTACTAGAAGATTGGTTTTGAGAGATACCAACACTATGGGCTTAATAGAAAATTAGTCTTCTCAGCTTCCTCTAGTCACAGAAGGGTCGGCTCCCCCTTTTCTGTATTAAATGGATTGGAAAAATTTCTCATTGAGATTTTATAGCAGTGGATGAAGGGCGGGGGACCTGTTCCTATAAAATGAATTCTATTGCTCTGGATGTGAAGGGAGTGAGGGGGTTTAACAAAAACCCAGCCTTATTACTTAAGACTTCCCACATTTCACATTTCCTGACCACCCTTAATAGAGTGCTACAATTCGGCAGCAGGAAACTAGGCATGGAAGGTAGCCAGATTTGAAGGCCTTTACTTCCTAATTCCTAGATTAAGAGCATCTACTTAATGAAAAATGCACTGGAGTACTGAAGCCAACCCAAAACTGTCTCTTCTGCTGCCCTTTGCAATTTTCCAAGTTATCTTCAGTTTGAATCATGTAACATTCTTTCATTCAATACCTATTTATTGAGCCTCTTCTAGAAGCCAAGCATAAGCTCAGCTCCATGGACAGAGGAGTATGTGGCTATGCTCATGGAGCTCAAGGTCCAGTAGGGAAGCCAGATAGTAATCAAATACTCACTTTAAGAATATACCACAAACTCCAGCAAATGCTATGGGGATCACTAATCATCTTTTAAGACCCAGTCATGGCAAGTTAACATTTGTGAATACCTACACCACATCCCCCTTTGACCAAAACATCTGGCTAAAAACAGGGTGCCCAAACCAAAGCAAACTCCTCCCCACTCTCTCTCCCTGCTGCAAAATCCCAACTCTCTGAAATAAATGAACAAACCCTATTATTGCGACAGAAGACAGTATTGATGTGGTTTTCACCCACATCTCTTCCAGCTCTCTAGTTCCCCTTCCCCCACAAACACCTGCCCATTTTCTTTTAAGATCCTTATTTTGGTTTCCAAGGGCAGATAATAGTAGAGAAGCTCTTATTTACCTCTCAGCATTAGCTGAGTGATTGTTTCTGTTCTCTTTCTCTTTCTCTCCCTGCTGTGTCAATTACCACAGGCTGCTCTTAAAAGGCAAAGGCCCCTGTTGTTCTCAGGCAGGGAGGGGGCATCTGTAAATAGAGTTCAGGAATGTCAAACGGGTGACCCAGATTTGCAGCACCAGAGAAAAAACTAGTTCATTGTTGATTATCCTATGTAATCAAATGTGGCCTATTCTTGATGTGGGGAACAGGTGTGTAGAATGGTTAATTTCATGGAAATATAGATCATTACAGAGGGAAACTCATGACTTAAGGACCTCAAGGCTGAGCAAATGTTTATTCCAAGTCCTCAAATTAGAAAACTATTTTTTTAATGCCTCCTTACTTATTTCCAATCAAGGAAAGTGCTGCATTGATCTTTCTCCAGATTAGCAGTGAAATTAATTCTACAAAAGGAAAAAAGATATCCAATTATAAATAGGCCTGAGTTGTTTCTGTCATCTTTCTTCAAAGCTTTGATGCTTATCCAAACGTTTTCTATTCCTTTTTGAAGACTTGCAGTTAATATACAAAGATGCTGTGGGAAAGGTAGATGGATAACAGACTTCCGGAGCTGGAAGTGAAATTAGAGATCATCTAATCCTACCCCCTCATTTTACAAATGGGGATTTGGAGGCAGAAAGTGGTGGCATTTGGCTGACAGTAAGTGGCAGGGAAGACACTGAAACCGTTTCTTCTCTCAGACAGGTGCCATGAAACTTTTTACTGTGACCACCAAGGGCTTCCCTCTGGTAGGTAAGGGGTTGTTTTGGCCTACTCTCTCCCCCCTCTTCTCTAAATCGCACCCTTTCCTTTGGGGGAACTGTTCCATGGGGTTTCAAATCACTGTGCTCATACTAGGGTGGGCACACTATGTGGGCCAGCCAATTCTGGCATCCTCTCTGGCCACAGAACTCAGGTAGGTAGTGGGTATGAGACCCACACGGAAGCAACTGGAGTTATCGTTGTGAGCAGTAATTGGGTATTGTGAGAGGTTTCCTCTCCCCTTGGTGTAACACAAGCAGTGGAGATGTAGGCTTTGGGCTGCCAGGGGCCATTTTCCCCAGCACGTAAAGACAACCTGCCTCAGAAGAAGCCAATACACAGTGCTCAATAAGCTTATCCATTTATCATAACCACATTCCTTGTTTGTGGGAAATGCCAGGTGTCTGCAGACTAATAGGAGGGGGAAGCACAAAATCAGAAAGCAGAATGCGTTTTTTGTTGTAGCAGCAGTTACTTTGGGAACAATGTGGTTTTGTGGAAGAAATGTGCTCACTAGGCTGAGATCTGGATTTGAATCCAGCAGTCGACTGCTTACCAGATGCACCAGGCAACTGGAATGAATAGCTTAGCTCCCTGGGCTGATGTGAGGACTTAGAGAGGAAGCGAAGTACCCAGCTCAAGGAAAGGTGAGGTCCCTTTAGGGTGTCCAAGCAGCACCTCCCAGGAGAGAACTCTTTGTGGACTTGGTTTCTGCCTGTTAAAACTGACTTGTTTTCTCCCGAAGACTCCTTCAGGCAAAAAAAGGGTCAGGAAAGTCATCTTACTTGGAGATACAGCCAGAGGGAAAGGAAGTTATTTTAGGTCACGTTTAGGAGATGGTTGCTTTCCTTCTTTACTACAGAAGTCTGGTTTTTTTGTTTTTTGTTTTTCAGAAGTCTGTTTTGATATTCAATTCCACCACACACATTCTAGTCCTCCTAGAGTGGGGAGTTCCTTTACTGGACAAAGTGCAAGATGAAATGATTTCTCATCATTAACCAAATCATACTTATTGGCCAGCCTTAATGGTTCCCTTGAATTATATATTATACTCACTGCCCTTTTACTTATCAGAAAAAAAAAGGTCTGGAACTTTTCTCTTACCGAATTTGAATCCATTCCGTTCCTATGATAGGTTCCCTACTGGTTCATTTTACATCGCCTATCTGGAAACACACATCTGTTTGGACATGAAGTCTTCCTACTGCACTGCATGAAGCCCTTTACAAATATCTACTGAAGTAAAGAAACCAAGTTAGCAACAATGCTAAAATGCTACTCTCCAGAGCTGGGAAGTATAAATGCCTTTAAAGGTATACAAGAGATAATGGCAGATGTTTGAGACACAAATTTCATTAGGATTTACTTCACACAGACTAAAAATCCAACAAACTCTTGTCTTTTTTTGAAATAGAAACTAGGTTTTCTCTATTTCACAAGGCTTCTGAAGCCATCCCCCCTCCAACCCCATGTTTGCACAGCGTGAACCCACTGATACACAAGAGGTGGTTTTAGAAAGGTTATGGACTTGGAAATTATAAGGCACAGCAATAAAAGCAGGAAGGGTCTACCTGATGAACAATAGCCTTTTAGGTCTATGGAATGTCAGCCAAAAATTGAATTCAAATTCAACAGGGAGTACACCTCCATTAAAATAAAGACCTCAGACATTACTGAGTAATGATGTTTGTACAAAGTCATTCTAGGTGTTTTAGACTAACAACATTAACACTGTTTGCTAAATAAATCAGATCTTTAGAAACATGAATCCAGAATGCAAAAAACATGTACCACAGTTATACCAAAGTCTATTTCTGTGGCGCCTGGGTGGCTCAGTTGGTTGGGCTCAGGTTATGATCTCAGGGTTGCGGGATCGACTTAGGCCCCATGTGGGGCTCCCACTCAGCAGGGGAGTCTGCTGGAGATTCTTTCTCTCTCTCCCTCTGCCCCTCCCCCCATGCTCGCTCGCTCTCAAATAAATCTTTTAAAAAAAGGTCTATTTTCTCTTGCTGGATTTTATTAGCTTTTTCAAGATCTACACCAACCACCTTAAAACCCACACATCCCATTCCTCCCCGAGCGGGTAAAAAAGCAAACAGCTGGAAATGAAAGAATGGTACAATTTGACTCCCATGAGGCTTAGATGCATACTGTGCAGCCTGGGCCTCGGGGACTGGTACAGTGACAAAGCACCAATGCTACGGAAATGTAGATGAAACAAGCAGTGTACCAGAAAGAGTGGAAATATAAAGCTAATGTTGATTGCTTTTTCTTTGTAATCTAGTTTGACTGAAAGATTTGGCATATTTATCCATTAAGACCAAAAAGTTAAGATTTTCTGTACATAAACAATCCCTCTTATTGACTGCACAATTTGAGATGCTACCTGGGACATCCTCAGCATTTGATGAACACCCACAGATCTGTCAGGGGTTCTATTTGGGAATGCTGCCACCACAGCAGTGGAATAACAAAATAAAGAGGGGCGCATGCACCCTGATGCATGTATGCATACACAAACACGTGGACGCTACTTGCTGAATCTTCACGACAGTTCCCAACGAAGTCTCCACCACAGCAGAAGGGTCAACAGTTGGCTTTGCAGTCACTTTTAGGTGAACCCAAATCTGGCTCAGGAGACAAACGGTTATCAGAGAAGTGTTAACCAGTCACCATCCCTTTTACCTTTTAGGCAGGAGTTAATCAGGGTACATCTGGTTGCCAGGAACTCTACTGTCCTCCAGGATACATGGGAGTTTTCTGAATCCAAAGGAATATATAGGCTCATCGGGCTCTCAATAGTCAAGTATAGAGCAGTTGTTCCCAACCTTTTCCTGCTGCCACACTATCCAAATGCACAACGACTTCCATCAGCTATGTATCCCATTACGTATAAAGATTTTCAAATGGGGCCTAAGAATACATCCATCCCACCCAGCACAAACGGTCATATGAAAAATGGAGAAGAGCAGATGCAATATAAAAAATCACCTCCCAGAGATCTGATACATCTCCTGGCTGACACCCAGCCCCACCTACCAGGTTCCCTCACACCCCTTTCCTTGTTTAAAATTAAGTAGGTTAAAGAAATAAAACGCACCCAATGTAAGGGCAAAACTGAACAAATTTGGGATGCAGAAGAATGACTCGTCACTATGCATGAAGTAATGGCAAGGATACAGCTGTGACTTTCCCAGACTAAACAGATCCACCGCATCTTTGTGTAATAACTTTATACAGAGGTGCCTGAATTGTGCGGGTATACAATGCAATGTCTTTGGAGGTGAAAACGTTAAAAACAGGCTCATTTACAAAATTAAGTTGGAATTTTTTTCTCTAATTTTATAAAAAAAAACTTTTTGAAAGTTGTTCTGCTTTTCTTCAAGAAAACAAACTATGCTCTTTCCATAATCTCTTGTTATCTTCATACTTCAGAGACAACACAGTATTTTGGGTTCAGCTCCTCTTACCACCATCCATTTATGTGGAACTTTTCCAAGGTTATAAGTCTTGTGGAAAAATGTCTGCACAGTAGGGGAAAAAATATCACAATGCTGTACTGAAAAAGGAGGATAATGGCTGCTCAGATGTCAGTGACACACTGTTTTTTTTACACTCATACTCGTAAAATCTTTGGGGTTGGCCAGGGCTCTACTGCTACCTACTCTTGTTTCTCCTCTTTTGGGAATTTGTTTTTTCATAAAATGCTGCCAACTATGCCACTATCATATCAGAGTAAACATAAAACAGACCCTAACTATAAGGACAACAGATGAAAAAAATTGCTAGAGGCCAGCCTGCTGTTCCGATGGGGTCTTGGGCTGACCCCACAGTTGAGAGTCAGATCCCAAAGGTCAAGCACTCACTTGCCACTCACTTCAGTGAGTCACAGAACTAAGGCGACTACACTCCCAGGCGACTGAAGGCAGGGTGCTGAGAGATCACCCCAGTCCTGAGGTTCCAATGTTCACACACGCTATCAAGGTCCTCCTTTTTTTGGTTATAAAACTATTCTGAGCTAAACACCGAGTGATTAATTTTTAAAAGAGGGGTTTTATTTGGCAAGTAGGGAATCCCAGCAAAAGAAAATGAGAGGTTCTGGGAACCTACTTCACTCAGGATGTACAAAGCCTGACGAACTACTCTTACTACTCTTACTGGAACTACTCTAACTCTTTGAAACAGCAACTCCACAGTAGTTACAGTGTGTATTTTCTCAGTTTCCAACCTACTTATGTGAAATTACATAATGTAACAATGAAGAATTATTAGTATCTAATTCTCAAGATTCTATGGGGACCATTATCTTTTGTTTACCACTGTTTGTTGTTCTTCTTTTTTTTTTTTTTTAAAGATTTTACTTATTCGACAGAGAGACACAGTGAGAAAGGGAACACAAGCCGGGGGAGTGGGAGAGGGAGAAGCAGGCTCCCCGCAGAGCAGGGAGCCCGATACGGGGCTCGATCTCAGGACCCTGGGATCATAACCTGAGCCGAAGGCAGACGCTTATCGACTGAGCCACCCAGGCGCCCCACCACACTGTTTGTTCTTAAGACAAATTATAATAAAATCACTTAACAGAAAAACTGGCTGAAAAATGTCTGCCTTAGAGTTAGAAATTAAAGTTTTCCTTCTAAATTTAAACCTCAGAGCTCTCAGTGACTTTTAAAAAGTGGATGAACAAATTTCTAAATATAAACTGGAGATAATTCAATCTTAAAACTGAAATGGAATATTGAAAACATTTATTAATACAAAAAAGTCAATGCATTCCACAGAATGAAAATGCTCAGTCTTTTCCAACAGATATTTAAAGCTAGTGATCCCACTCTTCATTAATCTTTCCTAAAATCTATGTAGCAACCTCTAGATTTAGTTATTTGTTCAGGACCTGAGTGAAGCCAAAGACACAAAAAATAGGGATTAAACCAAACTCTGAGCAGCTGTTTAAAAAAAAAAAAGACTATATACACATAAAATAGGATTACACACTTTAATGTGATTGACACAGAGGAAGTAGGGAGGACACGAAAGAAACTTAGTTTTAGCTCCGCTTTATGCATAACCAGATGCTCTTTTTCCAAAAAGTATACTGAGGTTTTAAAAAACACATTTTATCAGAATACTTCAGGAAAACACACTATGTGTAATCCAGGAAATACACTATTTGCAGAATAGGAAAATCATCATGGGCAATAAAAGATTAAAATAAAAGAAAGCACCTGGGTTTTGAGCAGTTCTAAGGTGAGTATATCTGCAGAAATAGTGTAAATGCTCTTGACTGGCTGTTAATGGAAACATGCTAATGAGGATTGGTCCATATCTTAACATTTTTAAAAATATGTTTCTTTGGAAAAATGGCAATATGGGCTGGGAGTAAAGATGTCCTTTTAGACACCCAGCTTATTGGCTTGGGTGAGAACGACTTTGAGAACTGGCATGAAAGCTGAGGTCTCACTGAAGTTGCTGGTGCTAACTATGTGGGTGTGGATGGTCAATCCTTCTGAGTAGTTTCGCGATTCAATGCTCCTTGCAATGTTGTGTAAACCACTGATGATTGTGGGTGAAAGCTGAAATAAAGGTAGAATCAAGAGAAAAAAATTAAATTAAGGAAGAATTTCCCATAAACCCTGATATTTAAAAGGAGACTGAAACAAATATTATAAAAAAGCAAATAAACCATTTAGCTTTTCTAAAAAGAGTTTTTTGGACCAAGCAACTCTTTAAGTTATAAAGGAGAACCACGACAAGATGATTAATGTAAGGAGATTATTATGAATTATGAAAATGTATGAGTCAGTTAATTTTTTTATAGAAGCCAGCTTTCCTCCCCCAAGTTGAAATGCTAACGTCTTTCTCCACTTAAGAGCGTTAATTCTTCAAATATTTTAGATATAGCCTCACACCTTTTAAAACTTTTCCCATGCACATGAAGGAATTTAAAGGTTCTTAATCATTTTATCTCAACGTAAGGACCCAATGTACTGTAAAACCATGTCTACAGTACAGACCCTAAACTTGCGGTCCACTTGTGTTCATAGGGCAGCAGCTACCATGTACTCAATTTATCAATTCTTCACTGCTTTTTGTAATCTTACCATCTCTTAAAACCGTAACATCTTGTTTTTATCCCATGTCATTACTTGGATTATATGCCTATACTTCTGAGGGAAGAATTTATTTTGGATCAGTCCATGGACCACACCACTTCCACTGTTACATCAAATTTCTTTGGTTCTCATGACATGAGTGGTTATTTTTATCTGATGGGATTGATGTGAGGAATGGAGAAGAGGAATGTTAAAATGCAGAAAATATAGCCACATATAAAACGAACAGAAGGCCAGTTACCTTAGGGCCAATACAAAGCAGATTATATTTCTACTCTTTGTTATAAGAAAAGTTAAAATTGCACCCCTATCTCACAAACACACACCCTCTCTCCTATTCCCTCATCCCCAAATTTAAATGACATATAAAATTCAGTTAGAGAAAGCCCATTCTATCACTGTCATCACAATTTTGCCCCCAAATATATTACATGCTAGTGCTGATGAGATGTTTACTAGAAACTAGGAATGATTATTATGAATCCTTTTTCCCCACAAACTTACTGTCTGTTCCCTAAGTTTATCATACAGAAACTCCAAGCGTTTGCTGGCGTCATCTAGCTTCCTCTTGGTTTGCTGTAGGAGAAGAAAAACAGATGTGTTACATTTGGATACTTAACTTTTATCCAAAGACCTTGCCCTATCTCATTTCACTAACCCTTACACCCCTGATGCTGAACAGCTTCATTTTATAAGGAAATGGAGGCAACTATGACTCAGAAACTTGAACAGACCATTAGGACAGAGTTCAGTAACCTATTAATGGGGAAGCGTAGGAGGATAAGGGGCTTCCTTCTGGAGTGCAAACTGGAGTAGTGGTTGGATTTCACATGAACTGTCAGCTCATTTGACAAGGTGTGTTCATGTATAACTGCACTATCCACAAGCAACAGGAAGGGCCATCTGGAGGCAGCAGTGGGTCACTGTATTACAGGAAAGAGGATCTAAGGACAGCTATTTACAACAGCAGCAAACACAGAAGTGAACTGGAATCTTACTGTAACCTTTCAAAAATATTACTTATATACTCAGTCACATTAATATGTTTAATCCTGCTTCTGAGCTTTCTTTTTTCTTTTTTCTTTTTTTAAGTAGGATCCATGCCCAGCTGTGGAGTCCAGTGTGGGGCTTGAACTCATGACCCCCGAGATCAAGACCTGAGCTGAGATCAAAAGTTGGATGCTTAACTGATGGAGCAACCCAGGTGCCCCTTTTTCTGAGCTTTTAAAACACCAAGAAGGAAAAAAAAGAAAATTACCTTCTGGTGGCTTAAGATTACTAAAAAGGAAGTAGTAAAATGAGTTCTTAAATCAAGGAGTCCTCCCACCTCCCAATCCTCGTTCTAGAAATATAGTGAGAAAACTATTCTAAAACTAAAATTAAAGGCTTCAATTACAATGTAATTAAGCTAATAATGTATATTATGCAACAGCTTTAGAAGTGACACTGTTTTTCAGTATTTATTGAGTGCCTACTATGTGCCATGCTCATGTCTCAGGGACCTCAAATTCTACTGGGTGGGAAAAAGATACTAAATAAACAGTATGTTGTAGATGAGATGGTGATGAATGCCATGAGGAAAGAGTTAACAGAGTGAGGGGCTAGAAGTTTAGGAGTATGAGGTGGTAAAGAAAGGCTGGGTAGCTACTGGGACATTTGAAAAGCCTGGAAAAAGGGTGGAGTAATGCAGTTATGTGGGGGAAGATTCCAGGCAGAAGGAGCAGCAAGTACAAAGCTGTTGGTGCTGACATGCTCTTGGTATGTTGGAGGAAGGAATGTCAATCTATCAAAAGAGAAAGGAAAAGCTCTAAATATTTCCCCACAGAGATGATGTTAGCTATGGGTTTTTCATATACGGCTTTTATTATGTTGAAGTATGTTCCCTCTACACCTACTTTGTTGAAGGTTTTTATCAGGAATGGATTTTGTACTTTGTCAAATGCTTTTTCTGCATCTATTGAAATGACCATGTAGGTTTTTATCCTTTCTCTGCCAGATGTGATGCATCACTTTGATTGGTCTGTGAATATTCACAAATTTGTGTGTCATCCTTGTGCAGGGACCATGCTAATCTTCTCTATATTGGTCCAATTTCAGTATATGTGCTGCTGAAGTAAGCAATGATTGATCTATGAATACTGAACCAGCCTTGCATCCCGGGAATAAATCCCACTTGACTGTGGTGAATAATTTTTTTGTTTGTTGGTAAATGGTTTTTTTTTTTTTTTTTAAGATTTTATTTATTTATTTGACAGAGAGAGAGAGAGAGACAGCGAGAGAGGGAACACAAGCAGGGGGAGTGGGAGAAGGAGAAGCAGGCTTCCCGCCGAGCAGAGAGCCCAATGCGGGGCTCGATCCCCAGACCCTGGGATCATGACCTGAGCCAAAGGCAGATGCTTAATGACTGAGCCACCCAGGCGCCCCAGTGAATGATTTTCTTTTAAAGACTTATTTATTTGAGAGAGAGAGAGAGAGAGCACAAGAGCACATGAGTGGGGGGAGGGGCAGACAGAAAGGGAGAGAGAATCTCAAGCAGACTCTGCACTGAGCACAGAGAGTGATGTGGGACTTGATCTCATGACCCCAAGATCATGACCTGAGATAAAACCAAGAGTCAGAAGCTCAACTGACTGAGCTACCCAGGTGCTCCTGTGAATGATTTTTTTAATGTATCAACATACCAATAGCATTTTTCATAGAACTAGAACAAATAATCCTATAATTTGTATGGAACCATAAAAGACCCCAAATAGCCAGAGCAATCTTGAAAAAGAACAGCAAAGCTGAAGGTGTCACAATTCTGTACTTCAAGTTATATTACAAAGCTGTAGTAATCAAGACAGTATGATACTGGCACAAAAACAGACACATAGATCAATGAAACAGAATAGAAAATCCAGAAATAAACTCACAATTATATGGTCAAATAATCTTCGACAAAGGAGGCAAGAATACCCAACGGGAAAAAGACAGTCTTTTTAACAAATGGTGTTAGGAAAACTGGACAGCTACATGCAAAAGAATGAAACTGGACCACTTTCTCACACTATACACAAAAATAAACTCAAAATGGATTAAAGACCTAAATATAAGACAGGAAACCATAAAAATCCTAGAAGAGAACACAGGCAGTAATTTCTCTGACATCAGCCATAGCGACATTTTTCTAGATATGTCTCCTCAAAGGAAATAAAAAGCAAAAATAAACTACTGGGACTACATCAGAATAAAAAGCTTCTGCACAGCAAAGGAAACAATAAACAAAACTGAAAGGCAATGTACTGAATGGGAGAAGATATTTGCAAATGACATATCCAGTAAAGGGTTAGTATCTAAAATATATAAAGAACTGATATAACTCAACACCCCCCCCCAAAATAATCCAATTAAAAAATGGGCAGAAGACATGAATGACATTTCTCCAAAGAAGACATACATGTGGTCAGTAGACAAATGAAAAGATGCTCAATATCACTCATCATCAGGGAAATACAAGTTAAAACTACAATGAAATATCATCTCACATCTGTCAGAATGGTTAAAATCAACAACACAAGAAACAACAGTGTTGGTGATGATGTACAGAAAGGGGAACCCTCTTGCACTATTAGTAGGAATGCAAACTGGTGTAGCCACTCTGGAAAACAGTACAGAGGTTCCTCAAAAAGTTAAAAATAGAACTACCCTATGATCCAGCAAGTGTACTACTATTTACCCCCAAAATATAAAAACACTAATTCAAAGGGATACATATACCCCTATGTTTATTGCAGCATTATTTACAATAGCCAAACTATGGAAGCAACCCAGTGTCCACTGATAGATGAATAGATAAAGAAGATGTGGTATATATACACAACAGAATATCATTCAGTCATAAAAAGAATGAAATCTTGCCATTTGCAACAACATGGATGGAGCTAGAGAGTATAATGCTAAATACATAAGTCATTCAGAGAAAGACAAATATATGATTTCACTCACATTTGGAATTTAAGAAACAGAATAAACTACCAAAGGAAAAAAAGAGAGAGACAAACTAAGGAACAGACTCTAAACTACAGAGAAGAATATGATGGTACCCAGAAGGCAGGTGGGTGGAAGGATGGGTGAAATAGGTGATGGGAATTAATGAGTGCGCTTATCATGGGAGCACTCAGTACTGTACAAAATTGTTGAAGCACTGTATTATATACCTGTAATGAATTAAAAAAAAAAAAAAAGAAGAAGAGAGACAAAGAGATGAAGATATCAAGCATAACATTACAAACTAAGTCATGCTGCAAAATTACCTTGTGTTGTCTGGACATAACTTAAGTGAAAATACGTATTACAGCAATATTGTAAAAATGATTCCAGCTATTGATGAAAAGGATTTGTGTGGAAGAGAACCCTGATAGTCCCTGCTCAAAGTTAATCTCATCTAGCTACCCGCAGGAGCACTACCCCAGGGGCAGAGTCAGTTGGGCAGGATAGGATATTAGGACTTTCCCCCCTAACTGGTTACAGGAATTACAGGAACAGTTTGTCTTTTGTGGTTCTCTTCTGCCCAGGGCTCCTGTGGACCCAGAAGGAAGATGATATGTTGACCTAGAGGAGTTTAAACTCAACAAAAATTTATTGAGCTGGGCTGTGTACTACATGTCTTCTCAACCTCTCTATACTGACTCATGCCTGAAGGAGAGCTGGAGTTTTCCTTCATTTTTATTAGGACTCTTCTATTTTTGAATGACTGTGTCCTATTTAGAGGTGTTCACAGGGGACAGTGTATGCTAGGCTATCTGCTTCATCTGCTCTCTGTTCCTCACTCAGTGTTTCCATCACTTCCAGAATGCTAGGCACGATGCTAACCTTTCCCTGCCTCTGCTTTCCTGACACATTTAGTACAGGGAATAGCCTTCTAAAGGACCAGAAGAAAGCTGCACATATTAATACTCAATGTTTGATGAAACAACAAATTCCAGAAGCTGTTTTTCAAGCAGACAAGTGGCCAGTGGCTAAATAAACATATTCAATGTTTACTGGCAGAAACTGAGATTTCATCTAAAACAAGACCAGCCTTGTTGGATTTTTGTTGTTGCCAATACATAGGCATCCTCTAAATAAACTAAGTAAAATCAGTTGCTTTAACTATGAATAGGACTCTAGACTCTAAAACAATTATTTTTAAGATCTTTGCAAAGTTACATATAAGATTATCTACTTTTAAAAGCTTTGATCTAAGCTCAGAAAGAAAGCCCAAACCTGAATTTCTTACATACCACCATTCTGTTCTATTTATGGGCCAAACCCGAGGTTTGCTACTGAGGGGCAGTGCAGCATAGTGAGTGAGAGCATACATTCTGGACCTAAGCTGGGTCTGAATTCTGGCTCTGACCTTGGGTGTTACTTAACAGCTTTTTGCTTACTTTAGTTGTCTGTAAAATAAAGATGACAAATTTACCTACCATGGGGTTGCTGTGAGGATTAAATATTTACATATAAAAGAAATTAAATACATTTTTATACGTAAAGCAAACTACTTAAGTGCTAGTTTTATTACTATTGTACAAACGTCTAAAGTATATCTTGTAAGACTTCATGCAATTACACAAGAGCTCCATAAGTGATTATTTTAAATAAGCAAAATATGAGAAAAAAATACATACAGGATCTGTGGCTGAAGAGAGGCAGCGCTGAATAAGATCCTCAAATGTGGTCTTTAGAATGAGGTGCTCATCTGGAATAGGTTTCTTGGTAATTTTTTCTGTTGGCAAAGACTGCACATGCTGGAAGAAATAATACCATAAAATGACCAGAAACGACCAGAAACTATACACAAAGCCCTGAAACTCTGTGATAAAGAGAAACCAACTAACTACCTTGTAGATAGGCTGTTAAAATCAAATGACAAATTAACATGTGAAATCCCTTGGGGATAAGTAAAAATGAAAATCAGATATTCAGTAGAAGGTACAGGCTTCTACATCTTTGATTTTCAAAAACAGAACTGGATATAAAGAATTTGGTCAATTATGGAACATATGTTGGTTACTACTATATGTATCTGGTGGGAAGTAGACAACAGACCTACCATGCCAGTAGGAAATAAAAAGAACAAGGCATTTACAAAGCTGGCTAGTTAGAGTGGCTGCTTGCTCTGCTGTTGGCTCATTTGTTTATCTTGGCATTCTTCTGTTCTTTGGTTTACTCTTGAAGGTTGGTAACTGGTCTATCATCAAACTGCAAGATTTTTTTTTTTTAAGATTTTATTTATTTATTTGAGAGAGAGAGAGAGCGTGAGAGAGAGCACAAGTAGGGGGAGGGGCAGAGGCAGAGGGAGAAGCAGGGTCTCCACTGAACAGGGAGCCCAATGTGGGGTTCAATCCCAGGACCCTGGGATCTGACCTGAGCCAAAGGCAGCCGCTTAACTGAGCCAGCCAGGTGTCCCCAAACTGCCAAGATTAAGTCAAAAGCTGGGACATAAGAGACCATAATGTTACTGAATGTACAGATGGAAAGACAAGGAATTTTTTTTTTTTTAAAGATTTTATTTATTTATTCATGACAGACAGAGAGAGAGAGAGAGAGAGAGAGAGGCAGAAGGAGAAGCAGGCTCCCAAGGAGCAGGGAGCCCGATGCGGGACTCGATCCCGGGACCCTGGGATCATGACCTGAGCCGAAGGCAGACGCTCAACCATCTGAGCCACCCAGGCGCCCGGAATGTTTGTTTTTAAAGTTCTGATTTATTAGTTCATTCATTCAAAAATATTAGGCAATTATGTGCCAGGCACTGTGTATTTGTGAGCCAATTGAGAAATGATCTCAACTCTCTGGCAATTTATTAGGCTAAAAGAAGAAAAAGAAAGTTTTAAAGTGTCATAAAAAAAAGTTTACATTTACTGTCTTAATGAAAGATGTTACTTGAAAAAAAAGTAAAAAAATAAAATGCCATCAATACATGTTAAGATAGCAACTGTATTGCTATTTAATTGCTAATAAGTTAACTGTAATGGAACCAACAGATAATATAACTAGAATTTAACTGAGGGGAAAGCTCTCTCCAGGAAATTATATCAGAAGGACAAGTAGGAGTTAACTAGTTAAATGAGAAAGGAAAAGCATTCTGGGTAGAGGAACATGTACAAAGGAAGGATCATGATTCAGGGGACTAAAAGGAGGCCAGTGTAGCTGGAGCAGAGAGACAGCAAGGAGGAGTATGAAGCTGAGGGCTTCCAGACAATGTTAAATATTTTGGTCTTTATCCTCAGAGCAATGCTTTAAATAAAGAGGAGACAAGAGCAGATAGATGGATCAAAGGCAGACCAATTAGAGGATCCTGCACTGCTGAAAATTGGGGATGAAGGCAGCATAGATTAGACTGGAAGTGTAGACCAGGGATTTGAGAGAGATTTTAAAATAGTATCAACAAGATTTAGGGATAGATTTGAAAGTGGGATTAAAGGAAAAGAGTATAAAGATGATTCTCAGGTTTTCGGCTAGATTAAATAGGAAGGATTATGGTGCCATTCACTGAAACAGGAAACACCAAGTTTTTGAAGGCCAGGTTTGGGAGGGGTATAAGGTATAAGGGGTATAAGGCTTCAGAAATGTTGAGTGTGAGGTGCCTCGGAGACATCGAGGTAGGCAGGTGGCTGGATGTAATGGCCTGGCTGAACACATACATCTTGTGCAGCATTCCCTTCCGATGGTAACTGAGGTTCTGGTCTAGATGAGTAAAGCATGAACACCCCAGGTCTAAACAAAAGTGAATGGCTGGGTAGCTTCCCAAACTAGCATAGACTTGTAATCATAAAAAAAAATTAACAATGATCTTTATAATTTATAGTCCTGTGGAAAAAAAGTCAGTTCTCCCACCTCCATCAAAACACTGGTTTTTATAATTTAGAAGTTCCTTAGGTAGAACTCTCTCTTAATAGTAAAGCATACCCTTGTGATAGAGATACATCTTTATAAATTTGACTTTAATGAATCAAAGACAAAACCAGAACTAGTTTTATACTTTGTGCAGGGATTTGTTTCATCTTATGTTAACTTTGACCCAAGCTCTTCACTTTTCATGAACAGATCAAAATGTTTATCTTTGTATGTCTAAGTCAGTTATATGTGATTTTTTTTATCATCTAGAACCCTGCCAACCAGCTGTATGTGAAAAGCAAGTACAAAGTTATATCTCCATCTGAAGGTATGCTGTATATTATTAGCTCTTACACATACACAAGAAAAGATGTAACTCATTACATTTTTATTTTATATTTTAAAGGGAAAAACCTTTGGAAATAGCTTCTGCTTAGCAAGCCTGGCTGAAAATATGGATTCAACTGATCTAAAATTATGGCTACGGTTTAGGTCAAATGAAATACTGCAATTGTCAAGTTAGTGTAAACACACACTAGCAAATATATGAGCCTCTTCTAGAAAGTTTACGGCCATGTAATTGAAAAATATCTACGCATGATCAATCTTAAAAAAAGGGTTACTATTATTTATTTAGGTTGTCTTAATTGAAACCAAATTTAGATGTTCATTAATAAAGGTGTAAACATCAAAGTTAACACATTAAAAAAATGAACTGAAACAGAGCCATCTCCCCATTCCACTTATGCAGATTTACTGTTACCTGGATGGTATTTCCAATAGGAGCCCCTGGGGCGCCTTCAATATTGGGCTTGGAGAAAGATGGTGGCATGCCTGGTTGACCGAGGGGTTGTTGTATGCCATGGAAGGTCTGGCCACCTGCAAGATGTGGCTGTGGAAATGAAGCTTGGCTTGACAGAGGTAGGGGAGCTGAAGGCTGTTGCGGCAGCATCTGTGACTGGGGGTCACCCAAAGGGTTCATAATTGGTGATGTGATGGGAACAGGAGGCATAAAGTTTTCAGGCATCTTTTAAAAGACAGAAATAAAAGACACCAAGCGTAAGAAAAAGAGTATCATTTACTCACCTTTAAATAAGGTTAACATTTAAAAAAATAGAATACTTTTTTCAAATGAAATTTTATGCAGAATTCTAGAGTAAAACATAAAAGTAGAGCTAATCTGGCTAAGAGGGATAGAGAGCTCAAAACTGGACCTCTCAGTTTCCCCTTTGTCTTCCATACTTCCTCTCATATGGGGAGCCAAAACATGGTGTTTTGAAAGAGGATGTTAAAGTCTAGAGGATTGGGGCGCCTGGGTGGTTCAGTTGGTTAAGCGACTGCCTTCGGCTCAGGTCATGATCCTGGAGTCCCAGGATCGAGTCCCGCATCAGGCTCCCTGCTCAGCAAGGAACCTGCTTCTCCCTCTGACCCTCCCCCCTCTCATGTGCTCTCTCTCTCTCTCGTTCTCTCTGTCTCAAATAAATAAATAAATAAATAATCTAAAAAAAAAAAAAAGTCTAGAGGATTATATCTAGCCATAGTGAAATCAGATATGCCAAATGTGTGTTTGTATTTAATGTGATCACGATGTAATACTCCTCTTCCTAGATTACTAAGTGGATATTACCTGTCAATTCAATCATATTAAAAGTAGTGGATTAAATTTCTAATTATTACTAACGTAAATTTTGGGGTTTTTTGACCATTTAGTGCTCCCAATTTTATTGTTATGACCTCACATTACTATACTTAAGGAAAGGAAATCACCAGAAGTTAAAAAAAAAAAGCAGAAATGTTTGGGAAGGAAGAAGGAGAGAAGAATCTTATCTTGTGCTCCAACAGCTCTCAACAGTTACTGACAGTTAAACAGTGCTCAGCTGTAAGGTTATTTCTTCATTCACACTATATGTGATAGATAAAATAGTTCAAAATATAATTACCAAATTCATGACTACTGTTGGAAACAAAAGATCAAAGTAAACCCAAAAAGAAAAAAATCATTGAAAAATTTTGTTTCCTACTCTTTGAAAGAGACCTGTTGGGAATTCACATCTTGTCTTCTAATGGGAATTAAATTCACACCACCATATTGTTGTGTTTTTGTTTTTTTTTTTAAACTTTCTTTCCTTCCCTTCATGGAATAGAAGATATAAGCTGAAATACACTTTAAACCTATCAGTCAGTAAGCTTTGCTTTTAAAAGGATCAGTGAAGGATGGTGTGTTCCAGGTGGCTTTGTGATTAGCAGAACATCTGCAGGCAACTGGATGGACATCTTTTTCTAGTACCTTCTTCTTAGGTACTCTGTTCAAAGCTGGAGGATCATTCCATCCATTCTGAGGACCTATAACAGATAATAAAGGGCATTTTCCTTTAGAATTCTGAAAAGAAGAAAACTCAATTGTATCCATCTTATAATACCTTCAAATTCTGCCTTAACCCCGAGGATAACTCACAAAAGTTTTACCAGCTGAGCTTTGGGGATCACTCTGAAGCCCTGGATTCTCAAACTCATTCCCTCAAACATTCACAAGGCCTTGGCTTACCAGGCAAGATAACTTGATATTATTTCCATTTAAAGTGAAAGAGCTGTACTAAATTTAGAGATAGTGAAGTCTTTATGTCTATATAGATGTATAACCTTCAAAGATCAGTTAGAAATTCTCTCTTAATAAAGAAAAAATAAATCATCTCAGTCTGCTAAAAAATAAAAAAATAAAAAATAAAAAAACCTACTTTTGCTATATTCAGCATATAGAAAAGAATAAAAGTGACAATCTCCTATTTCCCAAGAGAGCAATATAAGCAATTCAACATAAGCAAAATCATCCATATGGCAGAAACACTGTTAAAAAAAGGTCTCAACTACACAATACTGCAATTTCATCATCTTTGCCTTAGGAATTATTTATAAAGTAGAAAGCATTTAAGTATCTGTGATAAGATTTTTTTAATGCCACACACAAAAAAATTTCAGGTTGGCAGCAAATAGAAAATTAAATTACTGTCAACTTTAGTAAATTTCCCCTAAAAACCCCCCAAAACCCTTCATCTCAAAGTGAAAAACAGACATCAGTAGTAGAATTCATTAAGTACTTGAATGCCAGTATCTTTAAAGAAAACATGCCAGAAATAAAGACAGGATAATTTTAAAATCAAAATGTAATCATTTTATATTTCATTGATTTTTGTGTATGTTTATAGTTAAAGCAAAAAAATTACTCCTCTTTCAACAAATTAGACATTCCTTCAGAATTTTACCTTTTACTTGTTTTATTGATATCCATGACATTAAATCACAACAAAATTGCTTAGCAGACCATGATGTATGTGATCCATACAAAATGCCACAGAAATTTTTTAAAAAACTAAATCTTCCAACCAGCATGTACTCATTTGCCTTGATTTTTTTTAAGTTTACTTACTTAATTTTTTTTAGTAATCTCTATACCCAACATGTGGCTCAAACTCACGACCCTGAGAGCAAGAGTCATGTGTCCTTCTGAGCCAGCCAGGTATCCTTCATTTGCCTTGATTTTTAATTTTCTACAGGTTTACTAAGAAACAATGCCAAATGAGCCTCAAAACACTCAAGAGCTAATCACAAAATATTAAGCTACATGCTGCTATCTGTTTAACAAATTCTCAAAGTTCTGATCATACATAGAGAATCATTCAAATCTCTCTCATCACCTTCTAATCTTACTCCTAAGACAATCTTGATATAGTCATTGTCTTTATGATTATGTAAAATAGACAACTTTAATGATTTAAAGCTACTGTGTCACCATGTTAATTCAATCAGTTCTAAGATTTGATTTGATTAAGAAGTCAAATTAAAAAATGATACTGATCAGATTTAGAATATCATCAACTTTGAGGTTCACATGCATTATTGTGAATGGTCATTCATTAACTATATTCAATGATTGAAAAATTTCCAAAGATATATTTTATAACCAATTCACCTTCCAACATAGGTGCCTGGTCTTGCATAGATTGATTTTCTGTAGACAAAATGTAAAAGTCACTTAAACAGCATTAGCATGAAAAACATTCTAAACTCTATTTCTCATTTTGTAATTGCTTCTTCTCCCTCCATCAACCCAAAAAGGAACAAACTAATTTTATAAGGGAAAAAAAAAAACTTCCTTTTAATCAAGTCATGTGAAATGTCTTCTATCTAATTAAGAAAATAATCATTTTGGGGTAAATCAAATTCATTTAGGTTGTGTCAGATCCAATTAACTCTTAAACATCACTTTCTTCTCTTACTGTGCTGTTTCTTCTAAGAAAAAATTTTGTTCCTGCCTATTTAAAATAATATTTCCCTGTTTGCATGGATTTTTTTTTCCCACTATTTGATCAATAACATCACTGGTGGGGGGAGCATTTAGCACTAGTTAAAGCTGTCAACCAAAATCAGCTGAGGATCTTGTTAAAATGCATATTCTAATTCACTGTGTATAGGGTAGGGCCTGAGATTCTATTGTTCCAGCTAGCTCCCAAGTAATGCCAATGCTGCTTGCTGGTCAAAGCCCTCTTTTAGTAGGGATTTAAAGAAAAATGGGAGGCCTTCTACACTGTCCTGTAGACTTCAGTGCTGTACTTGTTAAAGATAAGAATGTCAGACAATCTTAGCAACGTGGTGCCACTTTACTGCCAGATTTGGGAGGCTGCATCCTGATGAAACTGTAATTTCATGTAATTCATGTCACACCATGAATATAAGCATAAATGACAACAGGCCCAGTAAATAAGGAACCATCTTATATGGTCTTTTCTGTAAAAATATATGGATTTGCAGACTGTTTAGCACAAGCCTTCCAGAAACCACTACTTAAGAGAACGGAAGTTTCTGGCAGTGGACAAGAGGAAAAAAGGCTGAAAACTAACACAGCAATGCCAAAATGATCAGATATTCAGGGTCAGGCCAGGCCCAGCCTCAAATCAAAAGTATGCAGTGGAGGTATATTATATGCACATGTAACTTATAGAACAAGCCAACTTCTTCATCAAGGGCTTAACTAAAGAAAGAAATGATCAAGGATTTCCTATTTTTTATAAGTGATTTCCTATTTTTGCCTTACACGACGATTTTACAACCTAATTCCCCATGCAAGATACAACCTCATAGCACTACTGTCAGTAAAGCCTTGGGAGTCACTGTGTGTGCGTTATTACAGAGGACTGACGTGATGCACAACTACTAATGTACTCTCTAGCATAAGACTTCCACTTCTGGGCGGAGGGAGCCCGTATATTACAAACCTAAAGTACCAGAAATACCTTGGCCTTGACCCTTTTCTTCAGAACATAGCTTCAACAACATGCCTCCTCTCCTGGCCCAGGAGAGGCAGGAGAAGAGCAGTCTCCCCTCTAACTTCTCATGGCAGTGACTCAAGCCCTGGGAATTGAAGCCTGGGAGGGTATCCTGAGATTTCACAATTAGCACACTATTAGCACAAAAACGTTTCTGGAGCAACTTTACAGGACCCTTTGGTAAAATGACTCTAAATTTATAATGAAATCAAATCAAATTCAAAACTAGGAATGACACTTCATCAAAATCATAAACAAAAAGACTCGCAACAGGAATGGATAGCCAATGGGCTAGCTCACATAATTCAAGGGTACAGATGTCTGGTTGAGTAGAAAGTAACAGTTGTACAATAATCTAAGTTCTCCCTCAAAATATATGTCTGACTCCTCCCAACCTCAAACCATGTAATATATTTAGCCCAGATAATCCTTGTTCAAATCTCTTATCAATTTAGTGCAGTTTTGTCTCAGCTATAACTCTAACCCTTTTCAATCTTTTTGCTTTTATGTCTTTAAACTGACTGTTTAAATATGACTTTTTAAAAACACAATTAAATTGACCTCTATAAATACACTTTAATAGCCACATTAGGTAAAGCAAGCTACATGAACAACAAGAATATCTCTAAGAAACAGTATTATAGATGTGCAAAATGATACTCTTGGTCAGCATTTTAAAAAATCAATACCGCATAGTCATTTAGAAAAATCAATACAGCATAGTCTAATCTTGGACATAATTCTCTCATAAAACTGTAAAGAAAGATAATCTTTTTTACTCTTTCAAAAAAACTATAAAATGATGATAAATCTTACTTTTTTAGAACATGACATGGACTCTAAAGGGCATGAAAAAAATGGTTCATGGTGTGATGTTAGGAAAACCTGTAAGAGGAGTGCCTGGGCGACTCAGTTGGTTAAACCTGAGACTCTTGATTTTGGCTCAGGCCATGATCTCAGGGTGGTGAGATGGAGCCCCACAATGAAACCCACGCTGGGCATGGAGTCTGCTTAAGATTCTCTCTCTCCCCCTCCCCACCCCGGCTTGTGCTCTCTTACACTCTCCCTCTCTGTCAAAAAAACCCCAACAACTGTAAGATGTAAAATGGTATGTGTGTGTATTATGATCTCAATTCTTGAAAAATACAAGCACACAATGAGATACTACTTCTTACCCATTAGAATGGCTAGAATTAAAAAAACAGAAAACAGTAAATGTTGGTGTAGATGTGGAAAACAGTATGATGGTTCCTCAAAAAATTAAATACTGAATTAAGTATTGAATTCGATCCAGCAATTCCATTTCTGGGTATATACCCAAAAGAACTGAAAGCAAAGCCTTTAACAGATATTTGTATACCCATGTTCAAGAAGCATTATTTACAATAGCTAAAATGCCCATGTGCAGATGAATGGATAAACAAAATGTGGTATATACATACAGTGAAATATTATTCAGCTTTAAAGAGGAAAGTTCTGATACATGCTACAACATGGATGAATCTTGGAGAGAGTGAAATAAGCCAGTCACAAAAGAACAAATACTGTGATTCTACTTATATGAGATACCTAGAGTAGTCAAATTCACAGACAGAGAGTAGAACAGTGGTTACCAGGGGATGGGGGGAATAGGCAGTTATTTAATGGTTACATAGTTTCAGTGTGGGATGACAAAAAAGTTCTGGAGACAGTGGTGATGGTTTTTCAGCAATGTAAATGTACTTAATGTCACTGAACTATATACTTAAAAATGGTTAAAATGGTAAATTTTATGTCAGTATATTTTACCACATTAAAAAAATATATATATATTTTAAAGATTTTATTTATTTACTTGACAGAGAGAGACACAGCGAGAGAGGGAACACAAGCAGGGGGAGTGGGAGAGGGAGAAGCAGGCCTCCTACTGAGCAGGGAGCCCGATGTGGGGCTTGATCCCAGGATCTTGGGATCATGACCTGAGCCGAAGGCAGATGCTTAATGACTAAGCCACCCAGGTGCCCCTAAAAATATTTTTAATATATGCATACAGACATACATATAGGTATGTATATATGTGTATGAAGGAAATAAATTAAACCTGTATTAGTGCTTATATTTGAGTGGTAGAATTATAGAAAATCTAAATTTTATTCTTTATACTATTTGGAGTCTTTAAAAATCCTACAGTGAAAAATTAATAAAAATCAAGGAAAAAATAATTTAAAAACTGAATATGGCATGGAATTGGAGGCCCTTATCCACCTTCGTGTAGGGATCAGTTCTCCACAATGTCTTTGGGGAAGGAAGAGGGAACTACTTGGGTCTCACATATAGGAGTTGCAAACCATCTTTACTTGAAACCCACTTCTCAATGAGAACCTTCGTAGGTATTCTTGCAAAAGCATAATGTGGGATCTGTATTTTGGCTAAGATACTTCTCAGTGGATTCATGGAAAAATATTAGTGGTATGGAGACTTGGCTAGAAGATAATTTGAGACAGAGATAACAGAGCATCCTTCTTAACCACGTACCTCCCCTTTCCCCTATAAGCCTAGCATGTCACATTAAAAGTAAAAGGGTTGGGGTGCCTGGGTGCACAGCCAGTTAGTTAAGTGTCAGACTCTTGGTTCTGGCTCAGGTCATGATCTCACAGAGGTCATGGGATCGAGCCCCCCAACAGGCTCCATGCTCAGTGCGGAGTCTGCTTCAGATTCTTTCTCCTTCCCCCTCTTCCCCTCCCTGCTCACATGCTCTCTGTCTCTGTCAAAGAAATAAATAAAATCTTTAAAAAACAAAAGGGTCACGGAATTAAAAATTAAAGTTTAGAAAGACATGAATCCTTGAGGTCATTTTCCAATGACACAAGATAAAACAGAATTATCCAAAGAAAAGTAATAAGGGAGGTTATCTTGTTTTCTTTCATTTGCTTAAAAGGTTAAGCCAGATACTTATAATAATTTGAGTAAGGAATATTTATGAAAATTTAAAAAAATCTTTTTCAGGACAGTTTTGTGAAAATATGTAACATTATGCCCCTTCAAGACTATTTTATGTGACAAAGCACAAGACTATATACCTAAATTAAATCTTCCATGTTTAACAAAATCAATAACGTTCACTCAAAGACAGTTTCATGACAGCTTGAAGGTCACTTTATCAGAAAACAATTTTTTGAGTAAAATTCTAAGGCCTTCATATTTGACAGTGCCCTTCTTTAGTAATAACATACATTAAATCAGGAGGGAGAAAAAAGTGACAGGCAGTATCCTAATTATCCTAAAGAGTAAAACAGAGAAAACTTCCTGCTTGGTGTGTTGCCACCACTGAAAGGACACTGTCCTCTCCTAACTCAGGCTGTTGTTACTTTATTATCTAGAACTGAGAGGACTGTTTTCTGACTCTGCCATGCTGTCCACAGTCTATTTTGTAGGACCACCACTTCCACATTAACCTCCCTCAAGTACCACTTTGACCACGCCTTTCAGCAGTTCAAACCCCTTCGTAAGCACCTTTCTTCTTACTGTATGAATTATAAACTTCTTGCCCTGGCATTTAAGGCTTTCCAAAACTTGGCTCAAATATAAATTTTATGTTCCAACTTATAACAAAGCTATGTGCTGTTCACTAGAAACGTACTGTCCTTTTCTGCCTCCCTACCTCTGCTGGGACTAATTCTGATGATAGACCAAACAAGTACTCATTAAGAATTTACTGAATGAATGTTCTGATGATTGCAACATTAGTTTCTCTGAGCCTCAGGCATATAATTTTGTGGTTCACTAACAGTTAACAGGCCTTGCAAATCCTAATGTCTGTTAAGAATTATCCACTAGAGGGGCGCCTGGGTGGCTCAGTTGGTTAAGCGACTGCCTTCAGCTCAGGTCACGATCCTGGAGTCCCTGGATCGAGTCCCACATCGGGCTCCCTGCTTGGCGGGGAGTCTGCTTCTCCCTCTGACCCTCCCCCCTCTCATGTGCTTTCTCTCTCTCAAATAAATAAATAAAATTAAAAAAAAAAATTATCCACTAGACAAATGCGATTTCCAAGTCCTATAGAGAACCATTATATGATCTAAGACACATAAGGAAAAAGATAAAATTTTCAGTCACAATTATTTGTATACCATAAATAAAATTTTTAGAAAATAAAAAAATAAAATATGGTAAAGCTAACACCATTAATTAAAATACAGGGGGCTATTAACATGCAAGAGGGTAACAAAGCAGCTGGCTCAGTACATGCTGAGTACCGAAAAATGTCTGCTGCTTCTTCCTATTAGTCACTGTTTCTCAGCCAGGTTAGAACATTCTGTTACTTTGTATATAAGCAAAGACTATCTCAAGACCAAATACACTTTTGCTTAAGGAGAAGAAAAATACCCATGCAAATATTTAACTTAGATGATGAAGTAACAAATGCCTAAAACAGTGTTGTTGTATGATTTTTGTAATTCCAACATTGATAACTAACTACTTCTATCACTTACGTCAGGACTAGACCATTTGGTAAAGAATGAACTCAGGCTCTGAAGACTGAGGGACCTGGGTTTGTATCTCAACTTACAAATTCTCACCATGCAACCATGAGTTTAACTCCTAGGAAACCAAGTTTCCTCAGGCCAATTAAAAACAAATATATATTTCTGTTTCTAATGGCTCTGAGAATTAAATAAGAAAATATATGGCAAATGAGGGTATATGTCCAATGTATGTTCAATAAATGATAATTCACCTCCCTATTTCCCTGCACCACTTTTAAACAGGGATTTTCTGGAACCCTAATCTTTCGATCAAGAACTCTTGGACCAGAATGGACACTATCTTCACTCACTGAGGTTTTAGAAGGTAATTTTTTGAACTCTGTAACTGCATTTCAGCACTCTTCTCTAAAATATCAACCTACTTAACTGTTTATATTAAAAGTTACAGAAATTTTGTTTGTGCAGTAAAGGGTGATACAGATATTGTGTGTGTGTGTGTGTGTGTGTGATTTCTGGTATTTTGGACTTTATTTTATGTATTAGAGAAGAGAGGAGATAGGTATGTAATTCTGGATCCATAAAACTTTGTTAGAAAAGAATACTTCCTCAATAGATCCTATTTCATGAAAAGTATTTTCAGTAATTACAGCTACTCTTAAAAGAAAAAATATATATGCTGGACTCTGCAGGAACAACTTCAGTATTAGGAGCAAGGCAAGATTCATTCATCTCTTTGCCCCCCTAGTTCAAAAACCAGTTATAATCTAAAAGGGAAACTCTTTTCAAATACCAACAGGCACAGAGGGCTAATACTGAGTCAGCTTTTGTGTAATCAAAGCAAATTTTACAGTCACTATCCCCAAATGTTTTGTTTTGTTTTTTTTTTAAAGATTTTTATTTATTTATTTATTTGAGAGAGAGAATGAGAGACAGAGAGCATGAGAGGGAGGAGCGTCAGAGGGAGAAGCAGACTCCCTGCTGAGCAGGGAGCCCGATGCGGGACTCGATCCCAGGACTCCAGGATCATGACCTGAGCTGAAAGCAGCCGCTTAACCAACTGAGCCACCCAGGTGCCCCACCCCCAAATGTTTTAATAATATATTAATGCATTCAATCTTCTTCATAAGCTTATAAGTAGGTACTATTATTATTCTGAGGAAATAGGCTTGAACAAGTTTAAAGAACTTTTCCAAGTTACATAACTAGATAGTAGTGAAGCTGGGACACAAACCCAGGAGGTCAAATTTCAAAGCCTACGTTCTTAACCAATATGGTTAATGGTTTTTAACCCTGATTCATCGGTCCCTTTTTATAACATGATTTTGAGCCTCTATTACTATCCCAAATAAAAATCAGATAATATAGCCTACCCATAAAAAATTAATGTAATGTTCTAATTGTAATGAGATAAACCAGAATTTATAAAACATGTATTTCACCATAAAAATAATTTAAAATTATGATTTTAATTAGAAAATTTTAGGCACAACTACACTATTAGACTATCTACCTATCTATCTATCTATCTATCTAATCCTTGAAATTCCCAAAATGTCTGAGGCTGGTATTGCCCTAATGAAGAATCGCTACACTATTGCCCACTGACTTTCTACTGTCTTAGAGATCCTCTCTGTCAGAGTTGTGTTCTCTCACTTTTTTCCTTTAGATAAGCATATCGAGATCCCTCATTTTTATAAATAAACATAAAATTATGTAGAATCTCATTAAGACACTATACTGTTTAACCTCCATGAATGAGTTAAAGGCACAAATAATTTTAAAAATTGCAAACTTCTCAGTAAGAACAGAACAAAGTTTTGCTCTAAAGAAATGTCAATTAAATCTAGTTTCATCCACCACTTATCTTGCCAATTAATTTCTTATCACTTATTTTAAGTTCAGAGGCCGATGATACACTCTTAGCCTTTTGAAGTTCTGAAGCTCTCCTCATTTAGTGACTAAAGTTCATTATGGGACAATCACACTTTCAGAAATAGTTTTAGAATTTGTTATAAAAACTCCATTGACACCTCAGATCACTCTGTTTACAGAGTCAGACCTGATTGCCCTCCACCCACCCAGGTGTTCATGAAACAATAAAGGAGGGAGCCAAACCACACCCCTTTCAAGCGCAGACCTGTTCTTTGCGACGCAGGCAGCTCACTGGCAGCAGGCAGTGTACCTGTTGTTCCAGGAGGCAGCGCGTAAGCTAAAGACGATGGTGGAGCTCCTGGTCCGCCGTGCTGGAAGGATGCTCCGGAGGAAGGGGGAGGAGGGAAAGAAGCAGCAGAGCTGGAGGTAGGTGGAGAGGCCTGGTGCTGTGTTGCATACAGCTGAGACTGCCCAGAATAGGAAGAAGCAGGAGATATGTAAGGGGTGTTAGGGTAAGCGTTTGAAGCAGAAGGAGCAACAGGCTGCTGAGGTCGATACATTGTTGACCCCCCTGTTCCGAAGGAATACTGCTGGGCTGGTTGATAAGCTACACCAAGGAGAAGAAACAGAAATTTTAATTAGTTGTAAGTTTATTCAGACAGCAATAAGAAAAACCCAAAGTTATTTCACTCTACGGAAATTATTTTCATCATTATTCTTATAACAATAAGCTACAACCAAATATTAACACTTCCGTGTTATGCTTTTGATACCTTGGATACCCTTAAATAATATAAGAGTCATTGGATCCAATATTTGAAATCTGCCATCTCCAGACTGCTGTTGGCTATGAAAATCTTTGAGGAACGCCTGGGTGGCTCAGTCGGTTGAGTATCTGCCTTTGGCTCAGGTCATGATCTCAGGGTCTTGGGATGGAGCTCTGTATCGGGCACCCTGCTCAGCGGGGAGTCTGCTTCTCCCACTTACTCTGCCCCTCCCTCCCAACTTGTCCTTTCTCTCTCTCTCACTCTCACTCTCAAATAAGTAAATAAAATCTTAAAAAAAAATGTTTGAATCATCAGACCCAAGAACTACAAGACTGATACTTTCCTGCCCCTGGGAAAAGACTGCAGTGACACCTACTAGCTCCCAGATGGAACCACGCAGGAATTACATGTTCAAAGCACTTCCCCTTACAGTAAATTATAGGGACTCTGGTCGTGGCTCAATATCTCTCCCACTGTAAGAACTGTAGGGTGAACACTATTGTTATGAATCAAATACCTTCTCCAACATCTGGTAATATCATCAGCTACTCAAACTGTGATTTTGAGCATAGTTCCAGATTAAAAGCCAACTCTCTATGGTCCCTGCCAAAACAATTACTATACAATATTTTATATACTGTGCACAGTTGGTTAGTAAGCCTTCAGGCAGCCAACTAACATTCTAATGCAAAGATCTGAGCCCAAATTAGAGAATACTATCACATTCTTCATGACCAGGGCTAGGTATGGACTTCTATAGAATGAATCTACTAGAACTGTACTTATTTTACTCTGAAGAGAGCATGAGCGAAAAGTTGTGTCAAATCTGTATTCATGTTAAGTAAGAACATCCATTTTAGTACAGAACAGACTTATTAGGATTAGTTCTTACTAGGCAGTGGCCTCTTGCTTTTGTAATAGTTGTTTAGTCATACAATTTTCCCCTTGGAGATTTTTATTTTTTTGGTCAATTAAATTTTAAAATAGTGGTGATATTTTCTTTCGAAGTGCAAATGTTTTCTAAAAAACAAAAGCCAAAGGTGGGTACATGTCATTATTATATATCTGTCAAAATTCATAGAATGTTCAACACCAACAGTGTACCCTAAGTTAACTATGTGTCAGTGTAGGTTCATTAACTGTAACAAATGGACCACTGGGGTGCAGGCTGTTGATAGCAGAGGAGGTTGTGCATGGGGGCAGGGAGGATACTGGAACCTTCTGTACTCTTCACTCAAATGTGCTATCTAAAACTGCTCTAAAATGAAGTCTATTTCTTAAAAAGATGATATAAATGGAAAACAACAAAAACAAATGTCCCTAGGAACCATTTTTCCAAAAATGGTTAGTGTCATCTTGCTTAAAGGAAAAGAATATGCAACCAAATCCTTTCAAAAATTCTGTTTTTTGTTCCTACCCAAATCATCGGACAATTCACTGTCCTTAGTAATCGCTCAGGAACAGGAGCCAACTGTTCTGAATGGACTGACACAGGAGTTGTTTCCTCGCATGCTGATTCAGGATGCTTCCCAGGGAAACCATGTCTCTCTCTCTCAAGTCCTACACAGAATGGTTCTTTACTTGTTAAAACTGATTTGATCATGGGTTTGGAGCTCCAAAGCGAATGGTTTCACCATTAGAATAAGACATGTGGCTGTACTAAGGACTTCAGGGTTGCACTACTTACGCTGTGGCTGTGGATAAGGTGGTACCTGGGTGTGCATATGACCCGGAGAGGTGGGAAGCTGAGCTGTGGCAGCATTTGGGTTAACATTTCCATGCATTATGAAACCTGGAGGTGGAGGATTTTCTCCCTAGGGAATGAGAATATGATAAAAAGGAGGATTACATTTGGAACCAAGAATCTTACCCAGATGGATTTATAATCTCTGAAATGGAATTGTGTTTATTTTTCTAAAAAAAAAAAAAAATTTATTGTGTAAGAAACCCTGCATTTTGCACATTCTATCTTCTTTAGAACACATTCTCTGAGCAACACGTTCTAAGTGATTTAAAGATTAAACAGGTCCAAAGTAATAAATGCAATGAATGGCAACAGATGCTAATAACTTCATAAAATAGTGTCAGTGATATTCATACTAAGTCACCAGGATTTTCCATCTCTACTAATTTCATCCACTACTCCACACTTTGGAAATATAAGCATAAATGCCACAAGGGAACTTTCACTTCTTTTCAATTTCTGCAATGCTCAAAAAACAAAGAAAGAAAAAAGAAAATCTTCAGTGAAATCAGATTTAAACCACTGTTAGAACTTTAGTTGATATTTTTCTAGCTGAGGTCAATTTAGAACTGCAAAAGAGGGGCACCTGTGTGGCTCAGTTGGTTAAGCGACTGCCTTCAGCTCAGGTCATGATCCTGGAGTCCCGGGATCGAGTCCCGCATCGGGCTCCCTGCTCGGCAGGGAGTCTGCTTCTCCCTCTGACCCTCTTCCCTCTCATGCTCTCTCTCATTCTCTCTCTCTCAAATAAATAAATAAAATCTTTAAAAAAAAAAAAAAAAGAACTGCAAAAGAAGGAGAGGGATAAGAAAATAAATGAACTGTCCTAAAAACTGCTTCTTGCATCCTAAAGCATTAAAATGCAATAAGCAGGCAGACAGATGGGGGGGGGGGGGGGGGAAACTTAAAAAAAGGGGGGGGGGGGTAGAGAATATTTAACTATATATATTTAGGTGAGCGGAATTCTGCTCAAAGATGAATAATGAAGGATATACCTGTGTGTCACAGGGAGAGGCTGCAGGTGGATGGCTGGGAAGGGCGGTAGGAGTTTTGTTACTCCAGGTAGTGACAGTAGGGGCAATTCTAACCTGAATTGAACAAAGAAATACCAATCACAGAAAATAAAAAATAAAAATGTTAAAAGAAGAAAAAAATAACCCAAAAGGCAATAATAGCCGGATGCAAAGCAAAAAGTAAGAACAGCAAGATACTATATGTTAGTCAGGCAATTGCTTTCAAGGTAGCTGGGATTCCAAAGGAAAAGCACACATTCACAATGAAACAGGGGGAGGGAGGCAGGAGAAAAATCAATATGAAAACCTAAATCAAAGCATAAAAAACAATGCCATTCAAGTGTCAGGAATAAGGGGAAAAAGCTAGTTCCTGTAAGTAGGTAAGGAAAGAAGACACGGGGGGAAGGTAATAGAGTAAAAAAGTGATTTTGAAGCATTAATAGTATTCATGCTACTATTAGATCTGTAAATATATTGCTATAAGCTCCCTTTTCTGGATTTTATTAGAACCACAAAAATCTTATTAGTCCCATATGAGGCTTAGAAACATAAAATCAGAGAATATTAGAGACCATCCAGTCTAATCCCCACCTTTTACCATTGAGAAAACCAACACCCAGAGAAATGAAGGGGCTTGCTGAGGTCCATACAACTAGCTGGTGACATTGCTAGGACTGAATCAGGCCTCCTGATTCCCAGGCCAGTATTTGCTATACTATACCACGCTGCTTACCCTGGAGTCCTGAGATTTTCAAAAAAATTTTTTAAGCCATCACAATCTTTTTTGTCAAGTAAACCTTCATAGAAACTCTTCATTCAGCATAAGATAAGCTTTAATCAAGAAAATCACTACTTAATTTACTACTGAATTTGTTTTTCTTTTCTTAAAGGATGAGACTGCTAGGTCAAAGTATAACAAAAGTTTTCCAGTGTTTTTACATCTTCCCAGAAAGACAGATAAACCCAGGGACATAAAGAGTAAATATTTTCTTTTCCCAATATAGAGGGTGTCTCACTTCAGTACCCTGAGACAGTATGATTGAACTAAAGGGGCTTGAAAGTTCTAACACCAAGTTGGCCATTAACTAGCCACACAATGCTAAGAAATTCAAGCTCTAAGTCTTAAAACTGGCTTGTCACTTGACCTCTCTGCCTCTCAGTTTTTCTAGCCATTGCCTGCTTTGCCCTACCTATGTCATAGGCTTTCTAAAACTAGTGCAATCTCCACAAGATTGGGAAATTTAATCCGTTTTGTTTACCAATATACCAACAGGTAGAATAAAGATAGACACTCATAGTAAAGCTCTCAAAAAAATAATTGTCAAATAAAGGAAAAAACAAAAGTTAAAATCAAATGTAATCTATTCTGATTAAGTATTAATCAAAAGTACAACAGACAGAAGCACACAAATTGATCTTTTTTTTTTAGTTTTCCATGATTTTATATTTACTTTTGCTGCAATGAAATATAAAAAAGGCCTTGTCAGGACACTGGGGTGACTCAGTTGGTTAAGCGTCTGCCTTCAGCTCAGGTCATGATCCCAGGGTCCTGGGATCGAGTCCCGCATCAGGCTCCCTGCTCAGGAGGGAGTCTGCTTCTCCCTCTGCCTCCCGCTCCCCCTGCTTGTATTCGCAAGCTCTCTTGCTCTCTCTCTCTCTGGCAAATAAATAAATAAAATCTTAAAAAAAAGAGAAAATTATAAAAAAAAAAAAGGCCTTGTCAATTCTATCAATAATCTGTTGTATTTAATTAACTCATTTTTTTTTTTAAGATTTTATTTATTCATTTGAGAGAGAATGAGATAGAGAGAGAGCATGAGAGGGGGGAGGGTCAGAGGGAGAAGCAGACTCCCTGCCGAGCAGGGAGCCCGATGCGGGACTCGATCCTGGGACTCCAGGATCATGACCTGAGCCGAAGGCAGTCGCTTAACCAACTGAGCCACCCAGGCGCCCATAATTAACTCATTTTTAAAATAATCTGTTGTATTTTATTTTATTTATTTATTTATTTTTTAAAGCAGTTTTTTTTTTTTTTTTAAGATTTTATTTATTTGACAGAGAGAGAGAGAGACAGCAATAGAGGGAACACAAGCAGGGGGAGTGGGAGAGGGAGAAGCAGGCTTCCCACAGAGCAGGGAGCCCAATGTGGGGCTCGATCCCAGGACCCTGGGATCATGACCTGAGCCGAAGGCAGACGCTTAACGACTGAGCCACCCAGGCGCCCCTAATCTGTTGTATTTTAAAATGGGCAGAGTACCTGCTAACTTTGTTATCAGTGAAGACCATTTTTTACTTATGAAAATGTACTTTCCATTTAAGTACATGAAGGCTATCTGTGGGTCCAGAAATACAGTAGACATAGTAAACTTATAATAATGATTCAGAATAGAATACTCAAAAAAAAGAGTACGTTTTCTAAGAATATTTTATAATATTAACCAAATCACCCAAAAAATTGTTCCCACTACTTTACTTATAGTTTGTTGGATGAATCAAACTGTAGCAGTTTCAAGACACATGTACATGTGTAAGGGAAGTATGAGTGATGAGAAATAAGAAATCTCCCCAGAGAGCTTAAATTAATTTATATTTAAAATATAATCTGTTTGCCTAGATTAATCATTTAAAAAAACTGACCATAAATACCACTTCCAAGAATATAAAAAGAAAAACTATTAAAATAATATGTTGTCTAGTTTTATCATAGCAGATTAAGGTTTCTTACCCAATAAACTAAAACCACCAATTTGAAGAGAAATATATAAATGTTCTACTTAATCCAGACCGTATCACTCACATGCGGATAATATTGTTGAGTTGGAACTCTTGGCGTCTGTGAGTGGCCAGCCATTGGTCCAGGCCTGCCCTTGGGCAGCTGCTGCCTCTCATAAGGAATTTTAGGTGATTCCTGTCCTGGTACAGGCTGTCCTTGTGCTCTACAAAGTCTGTCACGAAGCTGCACAATATTTGGCTAAAATAAGTAATGGAAGAAAACAAAGCAAACTGTTAGCGTTCACCCAACTATATGATAGCATGTTGCTTTTCTTCAAGTAAGCTTGATCGGTCATATGCTCCTTGTTTATATGCTGTTTCCTATATAACAGACCCTGGCACATGAGGGTTTCACATCATGGATTCTGATACTCAAGACTGATACCAAAGGTCCAAGATATATAGTGTGACTTGTAATTTAACTGAGACAGGGATTGGAATTACACCCACTACATAGTAATATGTAAGATCAGTGTCACTTATCATCTCTGCTCTTTTATATTTTCTTGTAGTTGAGTAATGCTCACAAATCATAAAAGTATTAAAAAAAATACAACTTTGTTTCTTTATAGGGAAATAAGGCCCCTCAAAAGAATCAACTGCTAAAGATGGTGATGGAAGAAAATGGTGATCTGAGAAAGAGAGGAAAATTAATAAAAAAAAAAAGAGATGCTGGAAATAAGTTAAAAGAGTAAGATGTCACACTCACAGTAGCTTATGCAGATCTATAATTATACAGATCTACAACAAGTGTGAGTTGACCACATACATGTTCTAGGTATTAACAAACAACAACAAAAAATTAATGTTAAAATATTTCAGCAAGAACTGATTTTAATACCTTTAAAAATCATACATTTCTATAAATTCATTAAAGGTTTAAAGCTGTCATTTAAACTTTAAGGTATATTTTATTGCCTATTAGGGAGGAAGATTAAATACTATAATGATATCACAAAGTCTCAGAACATATTCCCCAGAAAAAACTAAGGGTCTACTGAGATACATAGAAGACAGCAACTTCGAAATTGTGTATTTACATAAAGAACGTTCTTTAAAAGTCCAAAGAAAACATGAAGAATGATGTATAGAAAATGTATGTTGTTATAGAAATGGTAATGAAAATAAAGAGTTTAATACTAAGGCTAGAAGATCTAAAGGTTTTAGATTAAGTTATTCTTAAAATAAAGGGTCTTATAACTTAATAATGGGATCTTATTAAGTAAAAAGGCATAAAACTATTATGCCAAAGTCATCATAAAGCCTATGTTTCTATTCTACCTAATATTCTCATAAAGATATGACATGTAAGTGTGTTCAAAACCAACTAGTCATACCTCCATAATCCTGGAACACAGATATAAGGATTTTTACTCATTGAAATTTATTGATAATTCCCTAGAACAGAAAAAATACTGAAAACATTTAACTAAAAAAATCCATTAAAACAAAATAAAGTTAATAATAAAATGTATAGAAATAAGAAAATATCTTCAAGGCTCAAAATTAAGCTCTGTCAGACACACAATATAGATATAAACATCCTACTTGTGGAAAACTGTCCTCAAATCCCACCCTAATTTCCACCCATGCTCTATTATTAAATTTAGGTTGCCCTCTTCTGTGCTTCCACAGCCCTACTACCTCTCTCACAGTATGTATCACTTTTGGAATTGTATGTTTACTTGTCTATATTCAGTTTGAGTTTGGAAACTCCCTCAGGAAGAGAATCCTGGCAACTGTGTCCATCACTATATAGTCAGTCAATTACTGAATTCCACTGCATTGAAAAAGCCCATTTTTCAATGGACACCAAATAAGGACACTAAATTAGAAATGTAATTCTCTTTGCTTTCAGTACTTTAAAAATGTATTTGTCCTGGGGCGCCTGGGTAGCTCAGTTGGTTAAGTGTCCGACTCCTGATTTCGAAAAGCTCAAGTCATTATCTCAGGGTTGTGGGCTGGAGCCCCATGCTGCGCTCCACACTGGGCATGGAGCCTGCTTACGATTCTCTCTCTACCTCTCCCTATGCCTCTCCCCGCGCCCCTCGCCCCCCCGCCCCAAATACACATACACACACACACACATGTCCCCAGAAAATATCAGACTGGAATGGTATATAAAATGAACTTCTTTACTAGTATCTATGTCTGGGGTGGCATTTTAAAACCACAACCCCATTTGTTTGGTTAAGTATTAAATATTTATAGCTTTTCAACACAGAAGATTCCTACAAAGAACCTTGTATGAAGAATCAGCATTTGGCTTAAGAAACAAAAAGTTGGTCCTTTCCCCATTTATTTTCTTCAAATAGTATGCCCCTCAGTAGAAAGGGATCTATCATACAACAAGAGTATCCTATCTCTCTGATACAGTCTGGCTATACCTAAAATGATCCTTGAATAATTGTCAGTAATATTCACCTACACTCAGATGATAGAAATTCAACTGCTCTAAAACATTCTACCTACCAGTATGTTTAATACTGAGTGCTACCTACTGGACTCACCTTTATTCACATATTAAAAGAAGAAAAATGGTCAATTCTAATTACCTGGTTGGTGTTTTCAGGAAGAAAAGCCAAGGCTGCAGCAATACTGCCTTGGGCTGCCAACAAATTGGCATACTGACTCATCTTCTCAGCCAAAAGAACTCCTACAGTACTGGTGTCCATGGCTTGGGTGAGTTGTACAGCTTTTCGCAGGATGACAACTTTCTCAATAAGATCCTAAATGAGAAAAAGAAGGCAGAGAGAAGGAGAACCAGACAAAGATACCAAGATATATATGAAAGAAAGCAGGAAAAGATAAAAGAGTTATGAAGGTTTCTAAAACCTACTAAAAGTACATCTTATTATTCTCTTTCTAAAAAACATCTGCAACAGCTGACCACAATTTAAGTAAACCGAAAAAAAGTAAGGAGGAAGAAGGTCTCTTATTCATGGATAAGTCGTAGGTTACCACCTTCTAAATTCCTTAAACTGCCAGATATTTGTCTTGTGAGCTAAAGTAGGCAAATATCCAAAGTGAAAGTGATAGGAAGATATCCAAAGGCAGAAGCTGGGTTCCAGCAGGTATAAAACGAACTATGACTAAAAATATCATACTAGCTACACTATAAAAACAGTACTACCATGAGGTAGTAGTACTACCATGAGCTTACTATTTCATGACCTCCAATGAGCTTACTATTTCAACCCAAAGTTTCTCATGTTGCTCTTTGATACCAATTACTTCAATAACGGGGAGCTTCAAGTATAAAGCACAAGAATATCCTACCTATCTGTCCTTCAAAGTTACACAGATTCAGAAGTATGAAGCAAGCGTGCTTTTTCTCAGAAGCACTTAGAAGGAAAGCCTTGATTTCCTACCAGATTTTTAGTTTCAATAGAGGGATCTTTAAAAGAACAACTCTATTGACAAAATCTCTTTCCAGAGAGAAAAAGAAATATACTTGAATGAAATATTATGAGACTCTGCTGATTAAATGCTTGGAAAAAAAGTTCTAAATATATAGTTACTCAGTGGCTGAGAAGAGTCCCCATATTTTTTACTACCCCGCTTGCCCAGGCTGTAGTGCTATATGGGATTCCATTTACCTCTTACTTTCATTTTCCCTTAACCATGAATATCTTAATCTATTCTCTATTGGTACTGGGGATGCCTCCCATTCCTTGCCCACATTGCTTCTTTCCTTGCCCAAGACAGACAGAGTCACCAGAGGGCAGCGAGAGAGAGAAGCATAAGGAAAAAGAATTAACTCTAGGGCTGTTTTCATGCTACTGCCATCTGCTTCCCCCAATAAACTACCAAATTATAACCTTGATTTCATAAACAGTTGTGACCCCATTTTACCTATTCCATCATTTCATACTTTGTCCCTCCAAATATAGCTACAAAGACACATAAATTATCTAGCAAAAGAACTTCTAAAACATAGATAATGAAGGTGAAAGCAATGAATTTCTGGAACGAATCAATTTCTAGAATATAAGTAGGGTGAAAGACAACACAAAGTTTCAAAGATACTAACCTGAAGGGACAAAGGACTGCTTCCATCTTGAGCTTTAGTCCAACATGCAACTAGTTTCTCTACATTCCCTGCACAAATATAGCAGAGACATGCTTGAGTCTGCAGGAGGCTATCACCTTCACTTTCAAGCCTGGTTCCCAAAAGATCTAAAGATCAAGAGGAAAACAAAATAAGATTATACTCAAAGCAATCTGTATATGAAATTATAAGTAGGCCAATAATATTTTCAGAAGTATGAATTAAATTTCACAACCAATGAGCAGTAAAAACAAAATCACTGTTATGTAAATGCTCAGTAAATATTTATTTGTTCAAAGAATGGAAGTGTGTGACTAACTGTATATAATAAATGGCTTGACAAGATTCTATATACCTAGCTATAGAATGAACTTCCATTAATTATATTAAAAAATAATAAATGGGAACAGTATTTGAACAGAAAAATCCTAATGAACATTTAACTCCATTTCATTGTATCTGATGTTTGTGTAAGTAGTAGACTACAATATGGCACATTTGGAATGAACATCAATGGTAGGCAGGACTATTATAAATTACTTACGATAATAAAGTTAATACCTTATAAATTTCATATTCTCATAATGCTTTCAAGGTAGCAAATGGTCGGTTGTTCTTATACCAGCAGCCTAAAGCTTCTGTTCTTACAAATAAGGAGTATCATTCCTTAGCCACCAGTCTAGTCATGGCCTTTAACGGTAATTTGTAATTTCCATTCAAATGCTATAATTACTAATTTTATTAAGCTAATATTTTATTTATTTGACAGAGAGAGAGAGCACAAGCAGGGAGAGCAGCAGAGGTAAAGGGAGAAGCAGACTCCCCACTGAGCAGGGAGCCTGACGTGGGGCTTGATCCCAGGACCCCAGGATCATGACCCAAGCAGAAGGCAGGCACTTAAATGACTGAGCCACCCAGGCGCCCCTATCAAGCTAATATTTATTAAGTGAAAGCTGATTACATGCAATTTTACAAATAATAAACTAAGGCTTAGAAAGTAATCTTTCCTAGGTCAGACAGCTAGTAAGTGGCAGAGGCAAGATTCCAACTCTGGTCCGCCTGAAACCAAAATCATTAAAAATAATGACTAGGTATGGAGAAATAATGTAGTTAATAATTCTGAGAAAAGCATTCAAATGAGAACTTCTTTTTCTTATGGAGTGATTAGTTGGTTTGCAAAAATTTCTAATAATACCTCTCAGTAATTTTATTTAAAATATGCTATGCCATATACATAATATAAATATAACTATAAGGCTCATTTTCTTACCACAAAGGGCTGAAAATTCATCTGGTTTAGCATAAGTCAATACTGCAGCTAAAGCCTCTCTCCAATTTTTAAGGTCACAAGACTCAACAATTTCTTTCCAGTTCTTCATCACCACTGCAGTAATTAGCTTAAGAAAGGAAAATAAAGGGAGAATTAAAAGCCTTTGGTCTATTAGTAAAAATTAACTCTGGCTAATCAATCATATCATTCAAAACTACTATTCAAAGTATTTCATGCAGAATAAAGCAGCAGCAAAGTGAAGTATATCCTTGAACCAACTGACATAAAAGATGGTTATTATTTTTCCTCAAACAACATCAAACAAACATATTTTATAAATAGGCTGGGAAGGAAAAGTACAGGGTGTTATCAAAACATTTAACAGGGAAACATGACCTGGTCTGATGGAGTACATGTGAGATATGAAGTCAGAATTAACTTCCTCAAGAAAAAAACAGGTCAGGAAACAGGAAGATGGCAGAGGAGTAGAAGGACCCTAGGCTTACCTTGTCCTGTGTATACAACTAGGTAATTATCCAATTATCTTAAATACCCCAGAAGTCGAAAATGAGTCAAGGAACTCACTCTCTCTCTCTCTCTCTCTCTCTCTCACACACACACACACACACAAAGGACATAAAATATAATAACATATATAAACAATGGGGAGGAGAGGATAAAAGAATGAGTCAAACTTAAACTAACATCAACTTCATACAGACTGCTATATGCAGAAGAGGCTATATACAAACCTAATGGTAATGCTAGATCAAAAACCACTAAAAAACATGCAAGAAATAAAAAGAAAGAAATCCAAATATACCACTTAAAAAAATCAGCAAAATGTGAAAAAAAGACAAGAAAGGATCAGAAAAAATCTCCAGGAACCACAAAACAATAATAAAATGGCAATAAATACATATCTATCAATAATTATTTTGAATGTAAATGGACTAAACACCCCAATTAAAAGACATGGGTGTCAGAATGGATAAAAAAACAAGACCCATCTATATGCTGCTTATAAGAGACTCATTTTAGACCTAAAGATACCTGCAGATTGAAAGTGAGTGGGTGGAGAAACATTTGTCACACAAATGGACATCAAAAGAAAGTTGAAATAGCAATATCAGACTAGACTTTAAAACAAAGATTGTAACAAGAGACAAAGGAGGACACTATATAATAATAAAGAGGACAATCCAACAAGAAGATATAATAATTGTAAATATTTATGCACCCAACATGGGAGTGCCCAAATATACAAAACAATTAATAACAAACACAAAAGGAGTAATTGATAATAAGACAAAAATAGTAGTTAATAACCCACTCACATCAATGGACAGATCTAAACAGAAAATCAACAAGGAAACAATAGCTTTGAATGGCACACTGGATCAGATTGACTTACAGATATATTCAGAACATTCCATTCTAAAACAGCAGAATACACATTCTTTTCAAGTGCACATGGAACTTTCTCCAGAATTGGTCATATATTAGGTTACAAAACAGGCCTCAACAAATATAAAAAGAATGAAGTCATACTATGCACCTTTTCTGACCACAATGCTATTAAACTGGAAGTCAGCCACAAAAAAAAATCTGGAAAGGTCACACATACATGGGGGTTAAATAACATGCTACTGAACAATGAATGGGTCAAATAAGAAATTAAAAAAAGAAATAAAAAAAAGTACATGGAAACAAATGAAGATGAAAACACAATGGTCCAAAACCTCTCGGATGCAGCAAAGTGGTTCTAAGAGGGAAATACGGGCCTACCTCAAGAAGCAAGAAAAATCTCAAATAAGCAACCTAACCTTACACTAAAAGAAGCTAGAAAAAGAACAACAAATGAAGCCTAAAGCCCGCAAAAGGAAGGAAATAATAAAGATTAGAGCAGAAATAAATGATACAGAAACTAAAAAAAGCAATAGAACAGATCAATGAAACCAGGAGTTGGTTCTTTGAAAACATTAATAAAACTGATAAACTTTTTTTTTTTTAAAGATTTTATTTAATTATTTGACAGAGAGAGACACAGCGAGAGAGGGAACACAAGCAGGGGGAGTGGGAGAGGGAGAAGCAGGCTTCCCGCTGAGTGGGGAGCCCGATGCGGGGCTTGATCCCAGGACCCTGGGATCATGACCTGAACTGAAGGCAGACGCTTAACGATTGAGCCACCCAGGCGCCCCAAAACTGATAAACTTCTAGCAAGACTTACCAAAAAGAAATGAGAAAGGACCCAAATAAATAAAATCACAAATGAGAGAGGAGAAGTAACAACCAACACTACAGAAATACAAGAAATTATAAGAGAATATTATGAGAAACTGTATGTCAACAGATTGGACAACCCAGAAGAAATAGGTAAACTCCTAGAAACATAAATTACCAAAACTGAAAAAGGAAGAAATAGAAAATAGGAAACGTGAACAGACCAATAACCAGCAATGAAACTGATTCAGTAAGCAAAAAACTCCCAAAAACCAAAAGTCCAGGACCAGATGGCTTAACAGGCAAATTCTACCAAACATTTAAAGAAGAGTTAATACCTATTCTTCTCAAACTACTCCAAAAAACAGAAAAGAAAACTTACAATTCATTCCAAGAGGCCAGCATTACCCTGATACCAAAATCAGATAAACATACCACAAAAAAGAACTATAGGGGCGCCTGGGTGGCTCAGTCGGTTGAGCATCCGGCTCTTGGTTTCAGCTCAGGTCGTGATCTCAGGGTTGTGAGATCGAGCCCCATGTAGGGCTCTGTGCTCAGCGCAGAGTCTGACTGTCCCTCTCCTTCTGCTCCTCCTCCCGCTCACACACTCTCTCTCTCAAAAAAATAATAAATAAAATCTTTAAAAAAAAAATTACAGGCCAGTATCTCTGATGAACATAGATGCAAAAAATCTTCAACAGAATACTAGCAAACTGAATCCAACAATACATTAAAAAAAAATCATTCATCATGATCAAATAGGATTTATTCCTGGTTGCAAGGGTGGCTCAATATTCGCAAATTAACCAATACATCATATCAATAAGAGAAAGGATAAGAACCATATGATCCTTTCAGTAGATGCAGAAAAAAGCATTTGACAAGGTATATCCATGCATGATAAAAACCCCCAGTAAAGTAGGTTTAGAGGGAACACACCTCAACATAATAAAGGCCATATATGAAAACTCACAGGTAATACCATCCTAAATGGGGAAAAACTGAGGGCTTTTCCTCTATGGTCAGGAACAAGACAAGGATGTCCACTCCCGCCACTTTTATTCATTATAGTACTGGAAGTCCTAGCCTCAGCAATCAGACAACAAAAAGAAATAAAAGCCATCCAAATTGGCAAAGAAGAAGTCAAACTTTAACTATTTGCAGATGACATGATCCTCTATGCAGAAAACCCAAAGATTCCACCAAAAAATTGCTAGAACTGATACAGGAATTTAGTAAAGCCACAGAATACAAAATCAAGGTAAAGAAATCTGTTGCACTTCTATACACCAAAAATGAGGGAGTAGAAAGAGAAATTAAGGAATCAATCCCATTCACAACTACACCAAAAATAGTAAGATACCTAGGAATAAACCTAACCAAAGAGGTAAAAGACCTGTACTCTGAAAACTATAAAACACTGATGAAAGAAATTGAAGATGACACAAAGAAATGGAAAGATATTCCATGTTCATGGATTGGAAGAACAAATATTGTTAAAATGTCTGTGCTACCCAAAGCAATCTATACATTTAACATAATCCCTATCAAAATACCAACAGAATTGTCCACAGAGCTAGAACAATAATCCTAAAATTTGTATGGAACCACAAAAGACCCTGAATAGCCAAAGCAATTTTGAAAAAGAAAAGCAAAGCTGGAGGCATCACAATTCCAGACTTCAAGGTATATTACAAAGCTGTAGTCATCAAGACAGTATGGTACTGGCATAAAAACAGATATATAGATCAACAGAACAGAAAATCCAGAAATGAACCTACCACTATATGGTCAACTAACCTTTGACAAAGCAGGAAAGAATATCCAATGGCAAAAAAAAGTCTCTTCAACAAATGGTGTTGGGAAAATTGGACAGCAACATGCAAAAGAATAAACTGGACCACTTTTTTACACCATACACAAAAATAAATTCAAAATGGATGAAAGACCTAAATATAAGACAAGAATCCATAAAAATCCTAGGGGAGAACACAGGCTGTAACCTTTTTGACATAGGCTGTCGCAACTTCTTTCTAGATATGTCTCCTGAGGCAAGGGAAACGAAAGCAAAAATAAACTATTGGGACTTCATCAAAATAAAAACCTTCTGCACAGCGAAGGACAATCAACAAAACTAAAAGGCAACCATGGAATGGGAGAAGATACATGCAAATGACATATCTGATAAAGGGTTAGTATCCAAAATATATAAAGAACTGATATAACTCAATCCCCCCCAAATAATCCAATTAAAAAATGGGCAGAAGTCATGAATAGACATTTTTCCAAAGAAGACAGATGGCTAACAGACACATGAAAAGATGCTCAACATCACTCATCATCAGGGAAATACAAATCAAAACTACAATGAGCTATCACCTCACACCTGTCAGAATGGCCAAAATTAACAACACAGGAAACAACAGATGTTGCAAGGATGTGGAAAAAGGGGAATCCTCATGCACTGTTGGTGGGAATGCAAGCTGGTGCAGCTACTGTGGAAAACAGAATGGTGGTTCCTCAGAAAGTTAAAAATAGAACTAGCCTACGATCCAGCAATTGCACTACTAGGTATTTACCCAAAGGATACAAAAATACTGATTTGAAGGGATAAATGCACCTTGATGTTTTTAGCAGCATTATCAACAATCGCCAAATTATGGAAAGAGCCCAAATTGTCCACTGACTGATGAATGGATAAAGAAGAGGTGGTATATACAGACAATGGAATATTACTGAGCCATAAAAAAAGAATGAAATCTTGCCATGTGCAATGATGTGGCTGGAGCTAAAGAGTATTATGTTAAGCAAAATAAGTCAGTCAGAGAAAGACAGATACCATATGATTTCACTCATATGTGGAATTTAAGAAACAAAACAAATAAGCAAAGGGGAAAAAGAGAGAGAGGCAAACCAACGAAGAGACTCTTAACTATAGAGAACAAACTGATGGTTACCAGAGGGAAGGTGGATGAAATAGGTGATGGGGATTAAGGAGTACAGGTATTGTATGGAAGTGCTGAATCACTAAATTGTACACCTGAAACTAGTATTATGCTGTATGTTAACTAACTAGAATTTAAATTAAAACAAAAAAAAGAAAAGAAAAAAAAAACCACGACATTCCAGGGCAAGGGAACACAAGGTGCAAAGTCCCAAGGGAGAAAGGCACACAGAGTGTCTGAGGAACTGAAAGGCAGCCAGTGTGGCTGAAAGATAAAAGGGAGGGAGTGACATAAGATAAGGCAGGGGAGACTGACAGCAACCAATGCTGACAGGACTGAACACTGAGACAACTTTTATGGAAAGAAATTTAGTAACATTAAGCAGGGCCTTAAAAATGTTCAGATTCTCTGCACCAAAAATTCCTTTCCTAGGACTTACAGCCTCATTAAATAGTTAGAAATCACATAAAATCCTTGGGCACAACAAAGATGTTTATCACTATCTTATCTGTATTAGGAAAATATTAGAAACTGCCTAAACACCTCAAAAGTAAGAGAAATAATATATCCTTACTATAAAACATAGAGCAATTAAAAATTTTTGTAAGACTCTTTAATGAAATGGTAAACCATTTACAACGTAAGTGGCAATATCTATAAGCAAAACTACACACATATATACACATATATGGGCCTGATTCTGTTTTTAAAAATTCTACAAATACATAGGAAGAGGTACAAAGGGTATGTACCAATTTGATGGAAGAATCAGAATTTTAAAATTAAAATTTTTATCTTTATATTTTTCTATATTCTAACTTTTCTACAATAAAAAAATGAAAAGTACTTTTCATTAAAAAAGTTATATACACAAAGTACAAAAAATAAAAATAATAACAGTGCCAAACCATTGACAATAACTATTTCTGGTTCAAGGAATTATGACTGGGTTTTTTGTTCTTTACTGTTTTTTGCATTTCAGTTATCTTTAGTAAGACTGTATTGCTTTTATAAGTGTTATAACAGGTGTTACAGTTTATCTATTTTTAAAATAACATACCCTGGTAATTTTGCTTTGGGATTTTGCAAAATATTTTTTCTGCGTTTGAGCCAAGAGTTCTTGTCCACCTGCTATGGCCAATATAATGGCATCAGCCATGCGGTTATCATGTAAACAAAGGTCAACAGCACTCTCAAAGTTACCCGTCAGCAAAGCCTGAGTAATTAAGCCATCAATATCTGCAATGAGGAAATAATACATCCAAGTTACATAAAGTTTTTGTTACAAGAAAAAATCCTATACATATCAATTTTTACATGTACACACAAAGGAAAAAACAATGCTAACTTCTGAATATTACTAGTGGATTAATTTCTAACAAAAGTTTTTGAGGTCTATGGAAATATACTGAGATGCATGTAAGTAAAATCAGGTAAAATAACACATCTTTCAGATTCTTTAAACTGGAGTAATAGAGATTGTTATACAGTTGTTTATCACAGAGATGTCAGAACATACCACTATCTCCAAGAGACTGATTACATATACTAAATAACTGAGTTCTTCTTTTCAACCCTCTACCACTTGCGACAAAACATTTGTAACCTAAGCTTAGGGCCTATTTGCTTTCAAATAGCTAAAAATCAAAATTAAATAGGTACTTACCGCCACTGATGGAGATGTTAAATGTTCCTCCTGCTGATGGTAGAAATTCAGATTCTTGTTTTCCCTCTTTAATGCACTAAAGAGATGGAAAGGACAGCAATTTAGCCAGAATGAAACTGGAATAATTTACTAGCAACACAAGATTTATATATGATTATTCACCTACTAACTAAATGACATACCAAGTATTCCAGAAAAGTTCTCAGATCCAAGACTTTCCTAAGTATTAACTCCCATTATACAATCATAAATAAAATACAAGGTTATCAGGAATAATGTTAAAAAAAACCTTAAGGGTACATAATCTATTACTGGTAGCTCAGAAATTACTGAAGAATCTTTGTTTTCTTAGATACTTCAAATAAGAATAGCCTGAAACATGCAAAATACACGTTTTTAATTTTACTGTATTTAGATTTTAAAGCAACCCTGCTGCTATACATCTAAAATTTTCTACATGTCTAAAAATTTCTGTCCAATCATTAGATTTAGTTATAAGGTCTTTTTATTTTAATTGAACCAGTCTTTTTTTTTTTTTTTTTAAGATTTTATTTATTTATTTATTAGAGAGCGAGCGAGAGAGAAACAGCATGAGAGAGGAGAGGGTCAGACGGAGAAGCAGGCTCCCCGCTGAGCCGGGAGCCCGATGTGGGACTCGATCCCAGGATCCTGGGATCATGACCTGAGCCGAAGGCAGTCGCTTAACCAACTGAGCCACCCAGGCGCCCTTAATTGAACCAGTCTTGAAAAAAAAAAATCACCTGGTACCCTTGTACAAATGCTACATAAAAGACTATATGAATATACTCAAATTCAATTGCAGATTTTGTATTCTCTTAAATTAGTCATACCTGCAATAGCAGGTTGGTCTGGTAAAAAGATACACAGTTCTGTTATAAACTCCTGAGACTACCTGTAAGACTGAGTAAAAAGAAATTCTATATTTTCTTTCTTTAGAAGAAAAGAAACAGAAAGAAGGCATATTGCTGGAAAATAGTTTAAATGCTTTCTATGTATAAAAATTCACAAGAAGACAAAAATAAATTGTATCAGAGATTACAGAGAAATTCTGAAAGAAAAACATTGCTGTCTTGCATGAGATAAAATACCTATCTTCTGTGATCGCGTTACCTACACATCTGAATGTGAGTGCCTAGTATTCAAAGTCAGGGGCATTTTTGGATTGGGGAATTTTAGTGCAGGGCACAGCGTAGCATCATCTGTAAATAATGCTTAATTAGTTAATACTATTACAGGAGAATAACCATAACCTTAATTCTTTCCCTAACCAAAGAGAAGCATTTTTGAACTTTAAAAGCTCAAATAAAAAAATTTTGGGCGCCTGGGTGGCTCAGATGGTTAAGTGTCTGCCTTTGGCTCAGGTCATGATCCCAGGGTCCTGGGATTGAGTCCCACATCGGGCTCCCGGCTCAGCGGGGAGCCTGCTTCTCCCTCTGACCCTCTCCCCTCTCATGCTGTTTCTTGCTCACTCACTCTCTAAAAAATAAATAAAATCTTTAAAAAAAAAAAAAAATTTTAGAGCTTAAGTTATTCACATTAATAAATAATCAGATACTGATCTGATTATATTCACTAACAACTAAAAAACCTTTTTTTTTTAACTCACAATTTTTCAAATTTGTCTTTGAAGAAACAATTAATAAACCCTTATTCATGGACTTCTGAAATATAAGGCTGAAAAAAATAGCTTATTACATGTTGAGTATTTTCAATGTATAAACTACTATATCTGATAGATAGCATCATCAAGGTAAAGGGGAAGATTTTACCTCCCTAAACAAAATTTTTTCAAATACTCTGAAAGTACACATTGGTGACTACCATTTTGTTAAGTACATATTATTCTGATCTATTAATTCATAGGTGTATTTCCAAATGGTCCTCTATTTGATAATACATAGTTAATCTAGTTGTACATAGATGAAAGTACATTCCTTCAATGTATCCTACAATTCTGAATAGGTATTACCAAAATTAGTTCAAATTTTTACAAAGATTTTACTCATATTCTTTATTCTCAGGTTAAATAAATGTTAGATCTACTTCTATGGAAAGTGTTTTTTAATAATTATCTTGTAAAAGTCTAAATTTACTGACGAATTATTCTTATAACTTAGCTAAGGATTGTAAGAAACATTCTATAGTCAGAGTATTTCCATATCAGAAAGAACAATGAAAAAGTCAAAGATGAGATGAGAAACAAGAACTTGTTGATTAATTTTCCAAGATGAAATATAACTAGAAAGCAAGAAAAGCACAGAATTATTTAGTAATGGTTAAAAAAAAAACCCCAGAAAAACAAAAGGAAAAAAATTAATGATACAACTCTGTGTTCAAGGACTCTTTTTAATGGGTTATAAAAATTGTCAACTACAACTCGTGACACATTTTTCATGACAATCAGTAAATCATGACAGTTTATTTAGTGAAAAATTCTATGCCTGGATTCAAAGTTCAAGACTAATCTAGAAGCCTCTGCCACTGATAGCAGGCCCTAAATATTAATGTGTCAAGAAAAAAGATTAACTTTACATGCAATGTACTGTGGATTTCTGAGTAAGATCTCTTTTCATTTTGACATGCTGATATCCATCTGACCAAATTAAGTCAATCTCATGTCAACTGTTAATTTTAAAATACATAATCCAGAAGCTAGGTCAAAGAACTAAAGATTTCATAGATGATACTTCTGTCAAACAAGTAAACAAACTCCTACCCCCAAAATCTCTAAGAAAACAATATATTCCAACTTCATTTTGGAACAAGTAGTTATGCAAATTTTCCATATTTCAGTGTGAGATAAACAAATATCACATATTTTCCCAATGTAATTAAAAAGGAAAGAAATAAGTACCTCTCCCAAGAGCTGCTCTTCAGCAGCAGGGCTCTCCTCCCCATCACTCTGTGCTACTTGGTCAGAATCTTTAAGAGCCTTTGGTACACAAAACAATTACAAGGGAAGTTGAAGAATGTAACATTAAAAGAATATTAGTGACTAAGAAAGACAAAAGACCCAACCAACAACATTCAGAGCTAGTTTAATCATAAGAAGGAACACTAAGTAAACTGATTTAAGAAATACTATCAGAGGAAAAGAAAAGAGCCATTACTACTAAGACCTTCCTTTTTTTCCTACCAAATGTCCCCCAGGAACAAAGATCTTACTTAACCTTAAGTATCTGAGCAGTCATTGATACTGTTTTTCCTCTTTTGCAAAATTCAAGTACCATCAAGAGAAAGGAATGAATACTCTCTCCCAGCTAAACTTATACTATTTTAAAATGAGAATTCACTTATTAAAATATCTACAATCAGCATTTATTTTTACACTGTAAAGCAATAAAACAGACACATTTCTTAAATTACATTTCCTTCTGTGTTATGACCTAAACCAAATTTTGGAAGGTAGCTATTTTTAAAGGCCTTCTTACCACATCGGGTCCATCCACCTTGTTCAAGGCCAAAGCAATCTGAAATAAAAACAACAACTCACCTACTACATGGAATTCTATTTCAAGGCATATAGCAAATGCTCACCTCTTTCTCCATTTTCATTGGCAAAAATCCACCAAAGTTCAGACTAGGGATGGGGTGTTTAAGGAAAGACTAAAATCTGCTATTCAGTCACAAACCTAACCTCAAAACAAGCACGTTTTCTTCTACTTTCCTTTAAATAACTATAATTAATTTAAAAAAATTTCTTCAAGTACTCACTACTGAAAGAACTGCTATTAGAAGTATTTTGACAATCAGATTCTTTTTCCTCATTTTTGCTATTAGGTATTTAGTAAAACTTTCATATTAACCTTTTACAAACCTATAAAAGTTATAGCACCAAGAAATTCAGACTAGTAATAAAATTAAATATAAAAAAACTAAAGGAATGAGCAAAGACACATAGCCGATAAGTGGTGGGCCTGTGATGTGACATCTTCAACGTGCTTGGCACTGCTCAGAGTATGCAGTATCTAAGCTGTACACCGTATGTGGCAATCTTCAATGCTTCAGAAAACTTCAGTCACTTTCAAAGAACAAAGGGCTAATACAAATTACACAATGAATCTAAAATACCTCCTTCAATGTTTCCAAAGTCAGAGTTTTTCGTGCTGTTCATGTCAATATTGTGGAATGAATAATAATGAAGCCCCTCTTTGAGAACAAAAATGTAAAACTGGAATACGACTTTCTCTTTTTAAAAGGGGATCTTTTTCTAAGTTAAAATATTACGTGACTCAGTTGGACTTTTGTTTATTCAGGTTCAGTACAATAAATTGCCCTCGTTCCAAAATATTTACTAGCTATTTGTCAGCTGGACAAACTCCATACAGAGTTTGGGAATGTGGGCTAAAGGCATGAACAGCGAGGGTAGAAAACTGTGGTAAGCTGAACCAGTACTCTATTTTTCATCACTTAAGCTGTAGTGAACATGGGGTGGTCTCTAACAGTTCCCTCGTTTTCTTTTCCCCCGGGGCTACTGGTTACACACCCTCTTAAAATCCAAGTGTTATTTCCAATGTTTGAAGTTGATAGCCTCTTATCTTTCAAGACCCAATTCTACCTGATACGACACAGCTCTTTAAATCAAGTTTGGAGTCAAGGTGGTTCTGGCAGTTTTTAAACCCAGGTACAAGGTGGAATTACACATTTAATAATATGTATTTGGAATTCTGGCAACCAAACACAAATTCTTATTAAATATTTATTGAGTGATTTGAGATTATCTGTATAGAAGTTTATAAAAAGAACACTTAGGCTACATAAATATTTTACTTGCATAAGCACAGCCTTTTAACTTTCGCAGAAATTTACCTTCTTTCCTAGGTCTTCTTTTCTGTATCCTAGAAGTTCAAGGTATTTTCCCCGAGAATCATCCTCAAAGTTCACCTTTAAAGAATACATAATCTTGAAATAAAGATCTGCCTTTAAATTTTTTTTCTGCCTTTAAATTTTTAATTACTTGATCAAATTCCAAGTAGAATTACTAAAAATTATCAAAAATAAAGTCTACTAAAGTCTACTGTTACCAACGAAAGCTTTCTATATCTATTATGTAGAAGGCTCAGTGTAAGCACCCCCAAAATAGTTTCCTTTAATAGGTTACTTCTTAAAATAGTAAGTATACTAGTAATTAATTATCCTTGTTGAATAAAGCTTACTTTTTATTTTTTAAGTAAGCTCCATGCCTACTGTGGGGCTTGAACTTATGACCCTGAGATCAGGAGTCGAATGCTCTACTGACTGAGCCAGCCAGGCACCCCAAAGCTTACTTTTAAACTATAATTTTTATAAATACAAGCTAACTCATGTCCAGTGGTCATATGTATGCAAAACATGACACTCTTTGGAACACTCAATGTCCTAAAACTCTTTCCCCAAATTAATAATTACAAAATATAAAATTCTATAATTTTATAATTTAACCTTATTGTATTTAAGATCTCTTTGGAAAATTCAGTATCAAGAAACAGACATTCCAGTGGAGGAAAAATGACCAACCAGAAAACTCTTATTTCCTATTGTCATAAATGCAACTCAGTAAAAGGAATGAGAAATGCCTCCAACCTTTCTCCCCTGTAACTCTTCCCTCTTTTCCCACTTTTCCTTAATTGGATCTACTCAGAAATTAAATATTGTTACTATTATGTCGTTTTTCACTTATGAAAAAAGTACTTCATATTAGGCTCTTCAAAGCAGAGAGGAAAGAACTCTTGTCATAAAACTATGGTCATGTGCTCTTCATAAGGTTTCTATAATGTCATCAGGAAGCTCCTGAACTCATAATCTTGCAATAATTTTTTTCATAAGAACAGACTGAGAATATAATGGGAATAGTTAAATTTGCAGATAACGAAATTGTTTTAATCTCAACTTTACCTTCAAAAAGGACCATACATTTTTCTCAAACTCAGTCTGAGAAGCATCAATCTTTTTCTGACAGTAACTGACAAATCCTTGCGACTGCACGACTTGCTGAAGTTGGTCCGATCGGCTGAGGAATTCCTTTTCTGTCACCACCTGACTGATGAACACAGGGTGTTGCTGTTGCTGCTGCTCAGCTCCCTGCTGGGCCTGTATTCTGACATTCTCAAAGGTAACCAGTTTGCCTCCAAACTATGGAAGAAAAAATGAACAAAGTCAGCTTGAACCACAAGGAGAAGGCTGAAAAACCTGCTAATGGAAAGAACTATGGTCTCACTTTGGATCAAATTAGCTGATACGGTCTCCCATACTCCACAGTCTTGACCCCAGCCTTCAATCACTATTCTTCTTCATACCACCTACCTTCTAGATAAAATGTACTATTTACTGTGCCCCACAGTTTCTCACCTACTTGTTTTTACTAACTTCCACATACTCAACGTTACTTCTCTTCAAGGCCCAGGCAAATGCCACCTCTTCCACCTCGGACACCCTCCATATATTATAGATTTCTTTTGATTCAACTACTAGCTTATATGTATTTGCCTCACCTTCTGTTCTCGGCTCTAAGTTTTAAAGGGTGGCAGAATATGCCCCTCCAAAATGTGCCATTTGGCACAAGGACTATTTTGAGCTAAGGACTACTTGAAAAACAGCAGGAAAGAAGGGCACCTTGACCTCCTCTTTTCTTCCTGAAAGCAGGAGATGCAACTCCCATGTGAGAGCTGCCCTCTCTATACCAGGGGGAAAGAAACATTCTTATCACCAGAGGGGAGAGAAATCTGTACAAACAGACCTAGTTAAATAACAATTACCTCCCTTTAGTCTCTCTAAATATTTTAGTTACTTTTCCACAACTGCCGTTCTTTTTTCAACCTACTATATAAGCACTTAGATTTTGCCACTTGTTTGTGTTTTCATTTCCCAATGGGGGCCCAGGTATACATAAAAATCTGTATGCTTTTCTCCTGTTAATTTGTCTTATATCAATTTAATTCTCAGGTCCAGGTGAAAACCCCAGGAGGGCAGATGCAAAGTTCTGCCTCCCCTGTACTTATAAGGATTGTGGTTCTGTATCTACTTTATTCTTTTATCTCCTACAGTACCCAGTATCTTGTATATAGCAAGTAAACAGTTACTATCCGATTAATATATCTATACAAATAAATATAGGTAAAGAAGGAAACACAGGACAAAATCTGGTTCTTTATAATCAGTAATTTTTGTATAAGGATTATTGTTTTTATGTAAACTGAAATACCAACAAAACATAAACCACTATCCTTAAGGAATTTAATATGAGAATAAAACTGGACACAACAGGCACCTGTAAGTTCTAAATGAGATGCAGATAATACCACACATCATATGAACTTCACAGCTTAAGGGCAACTGGGTTTCCCCATGTTTAGGGAAGCTGGTGAAAACTGCACCCCCCAGAAGTAAGACCTAAACTGTGTTTCACAAGAGGATTATGCTTATTATTTACTTGGTTCTGTGTAATAATATTATAGTATTATATAATTATAATAATGTAAATGCATGTTAATTGAATTTAAATTTAATTATAAAAATAAAAAAAGCAGCATAAAAAATTATGTAAGTGCTTCTTGTCCAGTCATCATTTTTTCAAACCAACCAAAACAAATACGGAAAACTTAAATATCTTAACAACATAAAAATAATGTAATTTACAAAAGTTGGCAGAAATAAAACATTTGGAAAGGAAAAAATTGGAAAAGCTGGAAGGAAGTATATAAATGCACTAATTTAATATTGAATAGAAGAGTTTCAATTAGTACCATATGAAGTTGATACATTGAGACACGGATGTTTTGGTAAATTATTTACATTTATAAAGATAATCACAAAAAGAACACATAACCGAAAGATATTTGAGGACACTGACATTCTACCCCTCGTGTTCACAGAGAAGGCATTTTCCTTACACTCCGTAAGAGGAACTAACAGAGGAGGAACACTTCCAGCCTTTCTCTGTCCTTCACACTGTCTTGGGAGAGGACTGCCTGCCGTTCTTCAGGAAAGAAACGCAGCATGCTTACATCAGCTCTTCAGGGCTTCTTTTTATAGCTGTCTTCCCGCCTAGAGCAATAGTCCATGTGGATAAGCTGCCTGCACCTTCAAGGAAAGCACTACAGTACCTAGATTTGCCTGTAACTAGGTTAGTAAGGCAGCCTAATACAGACATAAAGCTAAAAACATGTTTATTAAATCAGATCCTGGGGATATAGAGGCAAACAAAACAGCCCAGCTCTCATAGAGTCTTCTATGTTCTAGTTTGTTACAAGGCCCACTGTGATTAGACATCTAAACTGTAGCCTCCAATCTAGCTTATGGCAGCACTAAAGCTGATACTTTGATTCTCCATCTCTCTTACTTGGTTCTAAACTCATATGGGAAAGAGAAGAGTGTTATTTATTGTCTTTATAATACTCCAATACTAGTGAGGGGAAGGGAAAGACGTTCACTTCTCATTCCTAAGATAAATATATAGTGAACACCGTCTATTTGTCAGGGACCATTCTAGGCACTGGAAACATACCTGTGAACTAGACAGTCTGTCCTCAAGAAGCTTGTATTTGGGGGGATCTTTTCTGCACATTTTGGTTTTCTTTTAAACCTGTACACATACAATTTTATAATAATAATTGTTTTAGTTACTAAGGGAAGGAAGGAACTAACTGGATGAATGGTTAGTATTCAGTAAAAAAAATGGGAAGTCATAAACAAAGGACAAGATTCCAAGGCAGGAGTAGAGATAGTAGAGAAAACTAAACAGGAGGGATGAGAAGATTAATTAATTAAATCCAAAAAATGGATTTATGAGTGACATAATCAAAGGTCTATCTTAGGAAGATTAATCTAGAGATGTAGTATAGATTGGAGGGGGAATAGACAAGCAATAGACAGGCAATCATATAACAGTTCAGTGTGAAAAGATGGAAGAATTAGGCAGAGTAACAGCAAAGTTAAAGGAAGAATTAAATCCAAGAGATTTATAAAGAGAGCAATATAAGAGATCGAAAAAATATAAGAGATTGAAAAAAAGTTCTGAGCTTGACTAATAGACGAATGATAGTAAGAACTCAAAAGTAACTACAGAGAAGATCATTCATTCAGTTTCGATAAAGGTGAATACGTATAATTCTATGATGTGTATAAATTCTGTTATGATGATGGAGAAGCTGAATAATAAAAGCTTTTTTAAAATTTTTATTTTTTAAGTAATTTCTCCCCCAATGTGGGGCTTGAACTCATGACCTCAGTTTTGGGCATTATTACCAAGAGACTCACTCTCATCATTATGTACAGTAGGCATCTGATTAGACTGGCAGGAGAACAGCTAAAATCTTTATAAGTGTAAGATTAGACAAGTTATTAATTTCTCTGCTCCTTTCTATCTACAAAATGGGGGTAATAGTGGTAGCTATTTTATAAGCAGTTGTGAGAATTTAATGAGTTACTATATGCAAAATGCTTAGAACAGTGGCTGGCACACAGTAAATAAATACACTTTAGCTATTAATATTACTAATGAAGTTTTATTGTACCTGTAGGTTGTATGAAGAAAGTAACCCAACACTGGACAGGTGGACTCTTCTATGCAAGACTTAAAAACAGTAGTGAAATTGAAAATATTTAGGAAAGGACTTTATTTCTTCTTTCTGGTCTATAGGAATAACCAAAGTTTTCTAAGCTGAAGTTTGAGGACATTAACATGGCAATGATATAGATATAATACCAAAGTACAGGCAACAAAAGCAAAAATAGACAAATGAGTCTTCTACACAGCCAAGGAAATAATCAACAGAGTAAAAAAGCTACAGAATAGGAGAAAAATATTTGCAAATAATTTATCTGGTAAAGAGTTAACATTCAGAATATATAAAGAATTCCTACACCTCAATAACAAAAAACCCCAAACAACCTGATTAAAAAAATGGGCAAAAGACTTGAACAGACATTTCTCCAAAAATGACATACAAATGGCCAACAGATACATGAGAAGATGCTCCACATCACTAATCATTAGGAAAATGCAAATCAAACCACAATTAGATATAATTTCATATCCATTAGGATGACTGTTATCTAAAAAACCAGAAAATAACACATGTTACTGAGGATGTAGAGAAATTAGAACCCATGTGCACTGTTGATGGGAATGTAAAATGGTGCAGCCACTATGGGAAACAGTATGGAGGTTCCTCAAAAATTAAAAATAGAATTAACATATAAGATCCAGCAATCCCACTTCTGGGTATATACCCAAAAGAATTGAAAATAGGATCTCAAAGACATAATTGCACACAAATGTTCTTTGTAGCATTATTCACACTAGCAAGAAGTGGAAGCAACTTTAATGTCCGTTGATAAATTAATGGATAAAGAAAATGTAGACTATTATTCAGCCTTTTAAAAGTTGGAAATCTTGTCATACACAGCAACATGGATGAACCTTGAGGACATTACGTGATGTGAAACAAAACAATCACAAAAAGACAGATATTGCATGATTCCATTTATATGAGGTATCTAAAGTTGTCAAACTCATAGAAACAGAAAGTAGAATGTGATTACCAGGGGCTAGGGAAGGGAAAAATGAGCAGTTGTTCAACTGGAAAAGAGTTTCAGTTCTGCAAGATAAAAAAGTTCTGGAGATCTGTTGCACAACAAGTGTATATAGTTAACATACTGTACAGTACACTTAAAAAGGGTTAAAATGGTAAATTTATGCTACATGTTTTTTAACATAAAAAAGAAAAGAAATTGGCAATTAAAAAAAAAAGCTAGAAGGAAGGAATAAAGAGAAGGAAGGACGATACACAGATATACCTTCCTCCAAAGAAAAAAAGAAAAAAAAGACTGAAGGAAGGAGAGATAGAGAAGGAAGATAAGTTTAATAATGGGATGGACAGTGTGAAGGTTGCACAACAATGTAAATGTACTTAATGCCACCGAACTGTATATTTCTAAATGGTTAAAATGGTAAATTTTATGTTATTTATATTTTACCACAATTTAAAATAAAAACAAAAAAGAGAAGGTCCCATTTTTCCTGAGAAACCATTTTGAATGATGAAAAACCTACCGACACATCTCAATCTTCTTCCATCTGAGTGATCCTGTAAGAACACTTTACTATGGGAAGTCCTTTGTGCTTATGGACCATAAAAACACAAATCCACCTACTGAAAAGGAAGCACCAACAGGTCTTCGGATCCACTTGGGTGGCTTCTTCAGAGGCAACACTATATTATGCTGAGCAGTCTGCTGAGGAATTTGTAATGGAGGAAGGGGCTGTCCTGTGCCAAAGGGATCAAGATTTCCAAAAGAAGATGAAAGCTAAAAAATATAATAACATGAGAATTTGTAATTTATATGAGATTATGTTACATGTTTTCAAGTTATACCCATGAAATATTTTTATCACAATTATCCAATTAAGCAGTACCACTGATTAGTGAAGTCATTTTCAAAATAATTAAACAATAAGATGGTATTTTTCAAATGTTATGATTGACAATTTTAACACTTTCTATTACCTTGTCAACTTGTTTCTGCCTTAAGCCATCTGCGCTCCCACCCATGATAGAATAAACACTGATACGCCCATCAAAGGAAGCAGCTGATAAGACAGCAGGATTTCTGGGACACCACTGAATATCAAAGCACCACTGCGTGTTGGTGGGAAGTTCATATAACACCTAGGCAACAACAACAACAAAAGTCAGAAAATGGTATAGCCACTTTATAGCCAAAACACCCGAATTAATATGATCAACATGTGCAGCTTAAACAATTCCTTTAAGAAAGTATGTTGAGCCAGGAAAAACAACTGTAAAAATTTGTTTAAAGTACAAAAGGAGTCCATTATGGTGATCTATTATGATAAAAATGAATGCTTCTTCAAAATTTTGACCAGATTTAGAATAAGTATGTATTAAAAACTAAGGTTTTTCTGTTTTATTGAAGTGGTAGTAGCGGGTGCATCTGAAAGACCAGAACAAATTAGAATCAGCTTGTTAAAACTCTAAAAGATAATGGTCTCCTGCCCAACTATTTTTGCTTGCCAAGATCCAAACAACCATATTTAGGCTATCTGAAGACCACATTTAAAAAATAGCCTCAAGAAGGAAGAATTCACTGAGAAATTTGGTTTTTAGTCAAGCAAAAACATGTATACATCGTTTGTACTACTGCAGAATGGAAACCGATTCAGCATAAACAGTTTAGAAGGAAAATATGGAAAAACTATGAAAAACGGTTGGTATAAAACCTTTACAATGCAATAATAACTGCTAACTCAAAGTTAGTGTGATGATAACTGATGCACCTAAAGAGCATAGGTTTTATGTATTTTTTTTTTTAAGATTTTATTTGAGAGAGAGAGAGAAAGGGCACAAGCATGAGCAGGGGGAAGGGCAGAGGGAGAGGGGGAAGCAGACTCTGCTGACCAAGGAGCCTGGCGAAGCAAGGAGCCTGATGGACTAAGGGCTAGATGCAAGGACCCTGGAAGCAAGACCTGAGCCGAAGGCAGATGCTTAACTGACTGAGCCACCCAGGCACCCTGGTTTTATGGCTTTAAGAAGTCAAATTATCTTAACGTGGACTTTGTGGGATAGTTTAAATGTTTTATTTTTTAATTTTTTTAAAGATTTTATTTATTTACTTGAGAGAGAGAGAGCACATGAAAGAGAGGAGGGTCACAGGGAGAAGCAGACTCCCTGCCGAGCAGGGAGCCCGATGCGGGACTCGATCCCGGGACTCCGGGATCATGACCTGAGCCGAAGGCAGTCGCTTAACCAACTGAGCCACCCAGGTGCCCCTTAAATGTTTTATTTTATAAGAAAACAGAATTAAGTGAAAAGGTACCTAGCCTACTCATCTTTAAGGCTTAACTGGTTGATAAGACTCATTATTCATGTTATTTAAACCACTGTTCTATTCCTAATTTGCATTTGAATAAAAATCTACTAAACTTTTTAGTTGCAGCATGTACTAAAAGTTTATTCCTTCAAAGTCCAAGCACACACAACTAATCATATGCAAAATTCATTTTATCAAATCATGTAACTGAGGGGCGCCTGGGTGGCTCAGTTGGTTAAGCGACTGCCTTCGGCTCAGGTCATGATCCTGGAGTCCCTGGATTGAGTCCCGCATCAGGCTCCCTGCTCGGCAGGGAGTCTGCTTCTCCCTCTGACCCTCCCCCCTCTCATGCTCTCTCTCTCTCATTCTCTCTCTCAAATAAATAAATAAAATCTTTAAAAAAAAGAAATCATATAACTGAGAAAATTAGAACAGTAATTTCCATGATTTTGAACTCCCTTGGGAAGGTACAGTATAAAATGCAAGATTTTATTATTTGGTCTACAAACATATGAGGCAAAACTTACTACTTTAATTTTTTTCTCCTATCTCCCCTAATTAATGTTTCTATATTCTTCTATATATTACTGCATCCGAAAACTTTAAACCACAAATCAAATAACAAAAGTGCTTGTTTCTACTTTAATATTATACATTAAAACCTATTGAAGAGGGTTGCCTGGGTGGCTCAGATGGTTAAGCGTCTGCCTGGGTCCTGGGATGGAGCCCTTCATTGGGCTCCATGCTCAGCGGGGAGTCTGCTTCTCCCTCTCCTTCTGCCCTTCCCCCCAACTGGTGCTCGAGCTCTCTCTCTCTCTAATAAATATATAAAACCTTAAAAAAATAAAATAAAAACTTAAAAAACAAAAATCTATGGCCTCTTGCCCAATACTGAAAAAGAGGGAAACCATTCAACTAAGAAAAATAATTTTTAAAATACTTAGATTTTTTTTAGCCCATTAATTTAATCCAAAGCAATTGAAAGTAATTAAGTTATATTTATATAACATTGATATTGAAGAAGAGGTAAAATTTCGCACATCTAAATTTCTATGGGTAGAACATATGACAAGTATTGTTAAGTATATTCCTGCTGTATAGTTCAGAAGAGAAATTAACATACATCTACTGATTTCCAAAATCAGAGAGGATCTTCAGGAATGGTAAAGCAGGAAAAAGACCCAAATCTTGAACACTACTGCTTTGAAAGCACTGATTTTCAGAGATCACATGTTAAATAAATCAAACCAAGTACTTCTGAGTGTAGGTAAACACCTTTTATTAGAAATGGAGGGTAGGGGATTACTAATTTCAAATAAGCTATTTCAATGGCTGATTTTCTTGGATAAAACAGGTGAGCTTAAATAATATTCCTGATAAAATCTCTCCTAGATTAACATTTCACACATACCTCTATCTCCATGTCCTTAATTATATTAATGCACTAAAGAATCCATATGGAAAATTTCTTATTCAGCTAGAGAATAAATATTATAGTAGCTATAAGTCTGAGAAATATTTCCTCCTCATACCTCTCCTGTGTTTGGGTTGGAGCAGAGAATCTTAGCATCTTTTCCGCAGCTCAGCAACAATTCAGGATCTGCCATGCTCCAAGCAATTGCCAAAATCCCCCTAGGTAAAACACAAGATGAAGAAATTTTTAATCTTGAGAAAACCAAGTCTCCAAATGATTCCTGTCTAGGCTCTGGAGACACATGCTGCTAACAGAAGCATAATTTCATATAATCTTTACAGAAAGCAATTTAGGAATGCGTATGTTCTTTGATCACTATAAAGATGTTCAATATCCTCTCAGAATCAGGAAAACACAGTATAGGAAAAGAACCCAAATTGTTTAAGACTGCCTTTTGTTTCCAATATTTTATTTTTAAAAAGTTAAAATCTTTGTGAAAATTATAAGGACAGTATGATGTACAGCCTTATACTCCTCACTTTGACTCATTGGTTTGGCCACATTTACTTTATGTGGTTTTCTCTCTCTCTCCATATACACATTGACCATTGACCAAAAAAACAATCACAGCATTCTTCTGCATAACCATAATACAATTATATACTGAAAATATTTATTACTTACATACAATATTTAAATATATATAGTCCATATTCAAATTTCCCCAACTGCATCAATAATATATTTTCTTTTTTTTTAAAGATTTTATTTGCCAGAGAGCGCGTGAGAGAGCGCAAGCAGGGGGGAGTGGCAAAGGGAAAGGGAGAGAGAGAAGCAGACTCCCCGCCGAGCAGGGAGCCCAACGTGGGGCTCGATGCCAGGACTCTGAAATCATGACCCGAGCCGAAGGCAGACGCTTAACGACTGAGCCACCCAGGCGCCCCAGTAATATATTTTCTAACTGCTCCCCCTTTAGAATAGAATCATACATGTCAAGAATTTCAAGCATGTCAAGCATATCAAGAATGCCTTTTATTTTTATTTTTTTAAATTTTATTTACTTATTTGACAGAGAGACACACAGCGAGAGAGGGAACACAAGCAGGGGGAGTGGGAGAGGGAAAAGCAGGCTTCCCGCTGAGCAGGGAGCCTGATGCGGAGCTCAGTATGACCTGAACTGAAGGCAGACGCTTAACGACTGAGCCACCCAGGAGCCCCAAGAATGCCTTTTAAAGAAATTCATACATATTTAATATCACATTTTAAAGAACATTTAGGTTCTTACTAAATATTAAAGACCAAAAAAATCACAGAATTATAGAGCAGGGAAGGACCTTAAATATCATCTAATCCACCTCTTGCATATATTATTAGGAGAAAATTGAGAAATCAGAGAGTTGATTTGCTCCTGCAACTCAGTGCGGTCTTCCGTCTTGCTAAATTATGATCACACCTAAAATTGGCAGTAGAATATAGAGTTAAGAGCACAGATTCTGGGATCAGAATGTTTGGATCAGAAGTCAGCACTTGACTAGTTATATGACCTAGGTCAAGTTTACCTTGCTGAGCTTCAAATTCCAATTTGTAAAATGGGTTAATAGTATCTACACCATAGGCTTGTTATGAGGGTTAACTGACTTAATATTTAAAGTTCTTGTACACTTTACATGTTATACAAATGTTAGTTGTCCTCCCACTATAATGTAAACTCCCCGAAGGCAGGGATTTTTATGTTATATGACTGAATCTTAGTATAGTGCTTGGTACAGAGCACACGTTCAGTAAGTATGTGCTGAATGAATGAACAAAACCTTATCTAACATGGAAAAAATATTAAAACTTATCAGAATCATCCCTTCTTCACTAAAAAGCTGATTGAAGCATAACATCTAAATAGGATTACATTTTTACTGGACTCTTTTCTCCTTTATAAGAAGCTAAAGGAGAGGTCACAAACTTTAAGACTTCTCAGTGTGCAAATCCACTACCCAATGGGAAAATAGGATTTAAAGCTTTAGTCTACATATCCCTAAATAAGAAAGCCCAAAAGTACTCAGAAAATATTGTAACATTAAAAGGGATTTATTTCTTGTTTCGAACTGTCGAACAAATACATATAAACTCCCTGGGTACCTGAAAATCAATGTTAGGAAACATGCCAAATTACAATTAAATTTAATGCTACCGAACCTAACATGAGAAAATTTGCATATCTTTTAATTTTTTTTAATTTTAATTTTTTAAAGATTTTTTTAAGTAATTTCTACACCCAAGTGGGGCTCGAACTCACAACCCCTCACTCTATCGACTGAGCCAACCAGGCACCCCACTCATATCTTTTTAGAGAATGTGCACATTTATTACAATTAAAAGCAGGAGCACCTGCATGGGGCACAGCTGGTTAAGGGTCCAACTCTTGGTTTCAGCTCAGGTTGTGATCTCAGGATTGCGAGAACAAACCCCAAGTTGGGCTCTGTGCTCTCTACTTGAGATTCTTTCTCCCTCTCCCTTTGCCCCTCCCACTTGCGCACTCTCTCTCTCAAAAGTAAGTAAATCTTAAAAAAATAATAAAAAATAAAAAATTAAAATAAAAGCAGAATAATCTAAATTTCTATGCTTTTTTTTTTTTTTTTTAAAGATTTTATTTATTTATTTGACAGAGAGAGACACAGCGAGAGAGGGAACACAAGCAGGGGGAGGGGGAGAGGGAGAAGCAGGCTTCCCGCAGAGCAGGGAGCCCGATGCGGGGCTCGATCCCAGGACCCTGAGATCATGACCTGAGCCGAAGGCAGACGCTTAACGACTGAGCCACCCAGGCGCCCCTTTCTATGCTTTTAAATTAAAATAGGAACTTAGAAATAGATGCTTTTAAATT